>NC_072795.1:104202500-104827500 GCF_028583425.1 Eublepharis macularius
TTATTTATTTTATCGTATTTATATTCCGCCCTCCCCGCAAGCAGGCTCAGGGCGGATAACAACACTAAAACATTTAAAACATTTCATATAAAACATTTAAAAACATTGTACGAAGATATTGAAAATAGCAGCACTCTTTTCTTGATGGCTGCAATACCGTTGATTACAAAAAGTGCAACAGTGCAGTTGAACATGGCAGCAGCTTCAGAACAGTGGTGGGCAGCTCTCATAGGGAGGGGAGTAGATGTTGTATCCTCCAGCCAGCAGAGACCAGCCTCAGCCATAAGCCTGGCGGAAGAGGCATAAGTTTTCCAATGGTAGAATGAAACTTCCCTGCCTCCCTCTCCCACTGCAGCCCACTGATCTCTGTAAAATGCTCTTCTTGAGGGATGGGACCCTGAGGATGATATGCAGAGAGTCTGCAGTGAGAAGTAGGAATCAATGGAAACCAGCCGTTTAGTCTGAATCCAACCCAATATTTATGCATTCCATTAGTCTGATAGGTAGAAAAGTCAAAAGACTTTCAATGTCGCACCCTTCATGTGATGGGTTGCTTATTGTGCAATCCTAAGTGGTATCACACCCTTATAAGCCCATTGACTTCAACTGATTTAGAAGGGTATAGTTCAATTTGGGATGGCACTGGACTACTCTATTGTAAACTACATGCACTGCAATAATGTAATATACCTGAAAGCCCAAAACTCTTCTTGATATACAGACATATTTTGATGTCTTCTGGACCAGATATTCCCTCGGCTGTTTCCAATCCAAACATCATAGCCAGCATCTGCAAGGACAAAGCCCAAACTATTGTTGTCCAAGTTGGTGACCCAGTTGCTTCCATCTCCTAGCAAGCCATGTTGGAGAAACACCACAGGCTTCACAACTGCAACAGGAACAGAACAGGTTATTTCGTTATTATTCTCATATGATAGTATTGAGACATAGCAAGGATTTAGGGGATTCAATACTAAACTTTTTTGAACATTCAAAATTCTTTACCAAGGCAATTCACATTCCCAAATTTGGATTTCAATATATATGTATTTTTAAAGTGAGTTCATTTTTGTGAATGTGCTCATGTGGCAAATTGTGCTGATGGCATATGCAAAATTCCATCTGAAAGGATAGCATTTAAAATTGAAATATCAAATGTCATTCTGATATCTAATATTTATTTTAAAGCATTCTTTCTTTAGAAATGGCACAGTTTGGGCTATGGGTTGCAATATAACATCAGCATTCCTTATGTCCTTAATTAATTTTTATCTTCCCCCTATCTACACTCTGGGATATGCATGTGTTCATTCATAACCATGACAGCTGAATGGCCCCTCTGATTGCCAGATGCTGGAGAGCAGTCAGAAGATGAGGGCTGTTGCCAGTGGACCGTTCTTCTGGGTTTCCCTCTGGCATTGATCTGGCTAATGTTGAAAACAGGATGCTGGACTATGTGGGACATTAGACTATCCAACATGGCTATTCTTATGTTCTTACATCTGTGGGACCGCCTCTCCCTATATGTGCACCAGAGGATGCTCCGATCAGGAGATAAGCAACTACTAGTGGTTCCTGGTCCCAGGGAGGCCCACCTGGCCTTGACCAGAGCCAGTGCCTTTTCGGTCCTGGCTCCAACCTGGTGGAATGTTCTGTCAAATGAGACCAGGGCCCGGCAAGATCTGCTATCCTTCCGCCGGGACTGTTCTGCCAGGCGTATGGTCGGGGCTGAGTTGGGCCGAGCCAAATAGAGTACATCGAGTCCCTCCCTGTATAGAATCATCCACCACCTAACGGCTGTTCTGCTGAATGTGAACTATTGATTGATGGGTAACAGCGATTGATTGTTTTGGTGCTGCCTTATACAGATTTTTTAAATACTTAAATACTGTATTATTGTTTTAAGTGATTTTAAATGTATCTAATGTAAATTATTATTATTGTGTGTTTTAGATGTATGTGAATGTGATCCTCCCTGAGCCTGCAGGCTGTGTGTAGGGCGGAATACAAATTGAATTTAAAAAATTAAAAGAATGAGATGCTGGATAAGCCACAGTTTAGCTCAACTGACCTCTGATTTAGTTTAAAAATAGACTCTCACCCCCTGCTTTTTATACCTAAACAGGAAGGGTTGCCTATTCTTTTCATTCTGTCTGTTCTATTTATTGAACTGACAAAAGAAGAAGTTGAGAAGATCCTGCAAGCAGCTCCTGAGTGCAGTTTGGATTGAGTTTGCTTTTGTCCTCTGCAGGTACTTAAGCCTGGGTGTGACCAGACGTGTGAGTCCAAGAACCCCTGATGCTTATCTGTGGCTCAAAATCGGGGGTAGCATTGAATCACAATATGTCCAGGATGTATTCGTTTTCATTTTATTTATTTAAATTATATTGTTTAAATTGGCTTCCTTGGTAATTTCTGTAAGATGCTTTGTGTCATAGTGGCATAGAAAAGTGGCGTAGAAATTCCCAAATAAATGCATTTCTCTTTACTGATCCCTAGTATGTTGTATTGCTTCATGTGTGTGTGTTAGAGAGCTTGCTTCTTAGTTGACACAACAATATTCTAATGCCAGTTTTTTTAAAAAAAATGCAAAAGCTCTGGTGGCCTGAAGAAGAGAGGTAGCCATTTCTGCTGGATAAGTCCAGGGAAACTGTGGGGAAACATGTTATGTGGAAGCCCCGTTCCTGCTGTGCTTAATCTCCAGCTGCACCAGCAATAAGGAAATCACAAAATTGTATCCCTTTGTGGAAGGCATCTATGACTTCTCTCTGCTTTGCATCGTATCAGTAAATCATACCTGAGTTCCCTTGGTTCTTAATGCCAAATGGGATTCTGTTGATGCTAAGAATATAGCCATCATTTGTCACTACTTCATATTCTTCACTGTGGTAGCCCCTGTACATGATGAGTTGGTTCTGCAAGAAAAAAATGCACCAGGTTTTATGAGCATTGGTGGAAGAGTCTATGGAGCCTTCTACAACAGTAGCTGGATAGCCTTTTGCTCAAAAAAGAAATGAAAGAAAGGACTGCCTAAGGCTCTACCACAACCAAGTGGTTTCACTAGAGTCTTAAATTGTAGGAGTGCATGAGTCACCTGCTGCCATATGGATGTGAGCAGCAGGTCCATCATCAAAATCTTAATTAGTAGGTACAGTCAGGTATAGAGTCAGATACTCAGTTTACGCCCTCTGGGTCACAAACTAGGGCAGCCAGGCTACCTTTGAGATCTCTTTCTCAGGCCATAAGCCCACTTGCTTAGATGGTGGCACCTAGATTGTCTATTGCACTGTTTACTGCACATCTTACTCTGAATATATTGTCTACTTTTGCAATCCAATCTCTGCATTGTTTACACTGTGTCATATTTTACACCTTTCGTTTCCATTGTTTTCTAGTTTCATAACCTTCGTCCTATTGTTCTGTTCTCTTGCGCTGTCTGATTGCATTTTTTTAAAAAAGTATTTTGTTATCTGCTTTAAGTCTCAGAGCCTTGCTACAAGTGACATTTTACACGTGAAGGATAAAGGATCATTTTCGCACGTCTTTCTGGGAACTGAAGTTTCTCTCCCCCACCGCTTTTCCTTTTGTTCCTTCCCCTCGCTGCCTGAAGAGACAGAGAAAGCCTGCGGCAACAGCAACTTTTGCAAATTGTTTCTCCAGTCACAAGCCTGCTCTCAATGATCTTTGGGGCAGGCAGCTGCAACTTTCTCAGCTTTCTTTGGAGCATTCCCCCCCACGCACACAGAAAGATGATTTGCAAAAGCTGATGTTGCCGTAGGCTCTCTCTGTTTCTTCAGGCAGCGAGGGGAAGGAACAGAAGGAAAAGGGGTGGGGGAGAGGAACTTCAGTTCCCAGAAAGACTTGCGAAAATGATCCTTTATCCTTCACGTGTAAAATGTCACTTGTAGCAAGGCTCTCAGTAAGAAGGATGACCTTTAAGCAAACAGTTCAGATTTGTACAGATGCTGTTTCATGGCGTACACTAACAGTGAAATCCTAAGAAAAGTTACTCTAGTCTAAGCACAACAGATAGGGCGCCTGGCTGCTGCTAGCTGCAAGTGCAGCTTTGGGTGGGGGCTGGGCGAAGAAGTCAGCAGACAGGGTGCCCGGAGCGTCGCTACATCTCCCCCTGCTCGCCCAGCCCCCACCCGAAGCCACACAGCCCGGAGCTGCATAGCCCAGTGTTGCTCTGCCTTTCCCCTGCTTGCCCGGAGTGTCACTTCATCTTCCCCGCCCCCTGCTCGTCCGGCCCCGCAGAGCGATGCCGGGCTATGCAGTTCTGAGCTGCACAGCAGCGATGCTCCAGGCAAGTGTGTGTGTGGGGGGGGTGCCAGGAATGTCACTGCATCCCCCCCACTCACCCCCCAAAAGCCACGCTGCACGGCTCGGAGCTGCATAGCCCAGTGTCGCTCTACTTTTCTTGCAGTATTTTATCAGTTCACACATGTTCATTCATAATGGAGACGAGAAGAAATAAATGAATGAAAGGAAATTAAGTGCTGCAGGCTGCATATGCTGCAGCTCTGGAATTAATTTTAGAAATTCTCCCAATTCAACAGAAGTTGAAGAGGAGTGAAACAATACAGGAATCAGTGGAAATGGGACACCTGAAAGGAGGCTTAGTTTAAAATATGTCAGAAACACTGAACGGGGAGTTGTAAAATTATACTAGTAACCATGACAATATATCCCATTCATTCTGAACAAATACCAAAAAGCAACTTACAATACTCATAAACGCTTCTGGATCTGCAGCTCTTTTTGCTCTTACGTGTTCTTTTGATTTCACAAGTCCTTGGGACAGACATATCACTATAAGAAATGGCCACATCCTGGGTAACAGAGTACATCCATCAGAAATGATATTATTATGAATTATACTTCAATACCATTTACTCATTAATAAGGGAAGAGTTTGCTTCTGCTTCAAATATACCCAGAAAAAATGTAAACAAGAAATGAAAAAAAAAATGGCTGCAGTCCAAATTCGGACTTCTCATGTTTGGGAATTAAGTTCCCAACATGGACCACATATAGCACATTTGACTCAAAGCAGACCCACTTGTAATCAAATGTTTAAGTTTGTAGAATGTATAAATCAGACTTCACTCAGGTAACTAATGAAAGTGGTAAAGAGCAAGCAGGAAGGAGTGAAGCAGTCTTCCTGGTAATCCCTATCCTGCTGCCATTCCAGGGAGTGAGGCAGATGGTGGTGGCTGTTTCTGTGCAGTAGATGTGTTTGTGTGAAGTAGAGACCCCCCCAGTATCCCAGTGCTTTGCCCATTGGCGCCTGAGGTGCTGGCAGGAGGAAATGGGGAGATGGAGGTATGGAACATGCGTTGGTGTTGCACTGAGATTCTGATATCACTTCCAATAAAAAACAGTCATGGTTGCTTATAATTTACAAAAATTCTATGATGATACATAGAATTTTGGTAAATTCTAGAGTACCTAATGAAATCACTTCCAGTTTTTAACAGAAATGACATCAGTGCACAAATGTTATACGGACCACCTATCACTACTATTAATTTGTAGGGCTGCCAACTCTGGTTTGGGAAATTCCTGGAGATTTGAGGGCAGTGCCTATGAAGGGGAGAAAATGGTGAGGAATGTCCCCTAGAATCTATGGTATACCATGGAGTCTGCCCTCCAAAGCTGCCATTTTCTCAATAGGAACTGATTTCTGTAGTCGAGAGATCACTGTTATTTACTGTCTCTCCCCTCCTTCTGAGCAAACAGAAGTAGAGGAAGCAGCCATCTCTGCCATCGACCTCTCTGTGCACTGCTATCAGTCATGGTATACAGTATTGTGAACAGGGAAAGAGGCCCTATCCTCTGGAAGGCTTGTTGTAATCTGGGGATCAGTTGTAATTCTGGGAGATCTTCAGTTCCTGAAGATTTGCAGCCCTACTGTGTAGTCTGAAGGCCAGCTGAAATTTCAGGAAATCTGCAGTCCCTACCTGAAGGTTGGCAATCCTGTACAACATGCTGTACAACATCCCCACCCCAAATCCAGCAGGGGAGAAAGAGAAGCTGCTGGATAGGTGTGACTCCAAATAAATACACAGTAGAGATGGACACAAACTGCAATATGAACCAAAATTCGTCACGAACTGGCCCGTTTTTCATTAGTAAACCCGTGGTTCGTCAGAGCCCATTTCTGATGACTTGCAATGAACTGCTAGGATTTTTATGCCAATTCATTAGGTTTGTATTTCAATTAGTCACTGCAGACAGCCTGGAGCTGATCAATCTATTCCCTAGGCAACAGAGGGGATGGACTTCTGCAGACCTTCTGCAGCCCTGGGAACACCAATGTCAGCCCTCCAAAGCTTGATAGGCAGCTCTGACTGCCAACCAGAGAGCTCCCATTCTGCTCTATGAGAGCACCCCCTCCCTCGCTCTCAGGTAAGTGGTTTCAGTTTCTAGCAGGCAGTTAGTCAGGGAGGAACTGCTGTTCGATTTTCAGTCACAGAGGGAGCTATTTGAAGCTTGTGCTTGAGATTATCATGCTGCAATGTATTTCAATGGAGCCAATGCAAGTATATCTAATAAAACTTTCCTGGGGGCAGCCGATTTGGGGGTCTATAACTCAGACCTCCAAAATCCAATCTTTGCCAAACTTGGAGGTGGCTGGAGGAGAGCCTGTTGAAGACTCCCAGTGAGTTTGGCATCTCTGACTGTCAAGCAGGCTGTTCTACATCCCCCTGAAGAGACAAACTACAAACCAAACAAACTGGTTTGCAAACTGGGCAAATTCATAGTGGTTCATGGTTCGTCGCTTTTCACAAACCACGAACTACCCCAAACCACTATTTTTCTGGTTTGTGTCCACTTCTAACCTACAGTAGTCACCAGGTGTTGGGATAATATAGGAATAGCTATAGTGTATGGAAGAATTTTGTAAATACTGTTACTATAACTTTATGCTCCAGGCCTGATGGTTTATAAGTAGTTGTTGCTCTGTAGTTATAGTTAGAGACCAAAAGATGAGGTTTGCAATAAAGTTAGTTGAGACCTCATGTTATCTTTGGGTGAAGCAACACTTAACAGTAGTAACTTCAGGGTCCAAGTCAGAAGTAAGGGTGCAGTATCCAAAGATGGAAATGAAATGAGCTGTATGTAGACCTGCAACACTCCAGTCGTGGTGGGGAATACCACACTCCCAGCTAGGGTTCCCAGGTGTCTGCCAAGGGCGGGCAAAGCCCTGGTAGTTTGCTCCCATGCCTGCCAATCACTGGCAATTGGCAGGAGGTGGCAAGCTGCCAACAATCACCAGCAGGGAACATGCACATAATCCCAGCTGGGTGTGACAACGTCACTTCTGGAAGTGACATTGTCATGCTCTCCATGGGAGTGCTACTGCATTTAGTGCAGGGCTGATTTTAGCTCCTTGTGAAGCTTGGGAGCTCTCCTGTGGCCAGCACAATCATGTCACTTCCAGAAGTGGCATCATCATGCCTCAGATGGGAGCAAAGAAGAGGGTCACCAGTAAGTACCAGGATCCCCCCCCCACTGGCTCCTAAGGAGACCAGGCAACCCTACCCTCAGCCCTCCTGTTCTGCTGCTGCTCTGAATGGTGGCAGGGAAAAATAAAATAAAAAATGGCTGTTGGATTGATGGCATGATGTCACTTCTGAAGAAAAAAATCGAAGTGATGTCAGTCCTCTCTAGGAATAACTGAACATTCTATGTTTTACTGTAGAGTTTCTGGAGATTCCTAAAGAGGCATGATATCATGACCAATTTGTCTTAGAAGTAATGTCACACCATCACTGTTGGCCTCTCACCATGTCTGTGCCCCTAAACTTCAGGGTTACCAGGTTCCCCCAACCTAAAAATGGGGGAGGGGTGCAGAGGTCAGGGAGGACTTACTTGTGTGCATTCGTCCCTGCTTGCCTTCCTCCATTTCTCCCTGTCAGCCAGGTAAGCAGTAAGTGGATGTGTGGGTGTGGTATCTGGGGATGGGCCTGGCAGCCCTACTAGGGTTGCCTACCTCCAGGTGGAACCTGAAGACCTTCTGGAATTACCATTGATCTCCAGACTATAAAGATCAGTTCCCCTGAAGTAAATGGCTGTTTAGGGTGTGCACTCTAGCATTATATCCCCCCCCTACGTAAAGGCTGAGGTTCTTCCTTTCCCCAAGCCCCATCCTCCCCAGGCTCCAAACCCAGATCTCCAAGAATTTCCCAATCTGGACTTGGTAACTCTACCCACCCACTCCAGTCTCCCACTGATTGGCAGGGTGGGATTGGCAACCCTAGCTGAAAATGAGCCCTTCCCCAGGGGTTGGTTAAGCATCCTTGTTCTAGTCTGAGCAGGTCCATTAGGCCTTGGAATTTTGCTGTTTTATTTAAGAGAGAAATGCATCTGCTACACCTGTGTCTGGTTTGTGGTTGTTGTGAGTGGATCTCTGGATTTTAGTACCCCATCTGGATTTTGGTACCCCTATTCTAAAACTTTATAATGAAAGGGTCCCTATTGGTCACCTACTCACACTTTATTTTTATTTTAATGTACAAAAAATCTTTGGGGGGGACTTGGTTCCTTAGTTTGATATCTATGTTGCTGAATGGACTCATGTGCACAACAAAAGAACCAATTTTAAAAAATTTAGCATGCATATTTAAGTTGTACACAATAGGGCTTTGCTTTGACTTCCCATCTATAAACTAAGAACCAGTTAGTAGTGACAAAATACTAACAATACTTGGAAATATAAGGCAGTATTCAGGTCTTTTCTTTATAGCAAAAGAATGAATGAGTGAACTATGGATGGAATAATACCAGATATTGTAGTAAAGTGATTAGATTGTTGGACTAGGATCTGGGAGGCCCCGGTTCTAATCCCCACTCTGCCATGGAAGCTTGCTGGGTGACCTTTGACCAGTCACTTCTCTTTACCTAACCTTCCTCTCAGGGTTGTTGTTGCCAGATTAAAATAGAGGAAGAGAGAATAAATTTGTAAGCCTCTTTGGGTCCCCATTGGCAACAAATGTGGGGTATAAATGAAGTAAAATTTTTAAAAATGATAATTTTTAAAGAATCATGTACATTGCAATACATTATCACACATTTAGGGCACTAGCAAATTTTTCCATTTCTGCCCATGTGGTTGTCTCTGTTTGCCTGATAGTTCACATAAATCTTAATGTGGAGTTTTGTAAGTAAAAAGATTGAACAATGTTATTTGCATCCAAGAAAGAAAAAAGGGAAAAACGAATATCTAGATCTTATCCACAATACAGTAAGAATCTCAGTGCAAAATTAGCTTAGCGTGAAACTCCCTTCAATGGCTCCCCTTTTTAAAAAACCCTAATGCGCAAGCAAACTTTTCCAGCCCGAAGGAGCACATAGAAACTTTATTTACAAATAGCCTGCCTTTTAGAATAGTTCTCTTCAACTGTTCTGTTATGCATCCTGAATATATTTCTGTTAATAGATATCCTATCTCACATGCTGCCTTCTCATCTCCTTAAACAGCAATAAAGCAGAAAGGAAGATAAACTGTCTAATGCAGTTGGCAGCAGTTATTCCCTGTGATTCTAAAAAAGAGAGACAAATGTTTTCAATGCAAAAACAATCACTGATCATGTCCCCCCCCCCCATTTCCCTCCATGTTTTTCAATACAATTCTAATGTAAAGTAACACCAACCTTGTACCAGAGTTCACTTGTTCCACTGAGACGTTCAGATGATGGAAACTCCAGGGGATTCACTGTTGACACCAGCAGCAGACGATAAGGAAAATAGATAAGTTGCACCAATCACATAGCACCTCTCCTAGTAAACATTTCCAGGACTGTCAGTCAGTCTCAGTTCCTATCCCATCTCTTTAGTTCTTCAGCTACTAAATACTGAAAGAGTGATGATGGTTCCTTTTACTCTCAGCTGAGAAAGTTCAAGCTTCTTTGAAAAAGAGAAGGGATTTCAAAGGCTTATTTATATTCTCTCAATTGTCAGGTCTGTAAATAGAATTATATGTTTTGCTTGGTACTACCAAGGCTGATCTTGTGCATTCCAGAAATGAAATAATCTGCAAAGCTTCAAAGATTAATATTTTGTAATCTGATATCCAGAGGTCTAGGATAAGTGGTGTAGGACATCCAGGTAAGAGAAACAGTTCTAACGTCAGTAAGTATTTAAACTGTATGGCCATTTCATGTTTGGTGGCTGAGAACGGTAATATTTCATTTCTAAGAATATTATATGTGATATACACTGACGGCTGGTTCACACATGTATGTTCAGCACTAAGGCATAAAATGTCGGCCTTGATCATTCTGTCTCGTCTGGGTTCAATTTCAATTTGTTCATTTTCAGCCATTTGACGACAACTGTCAGGCAGCAGTCCAAGATTTCTACTGCATCCTCTGGGGACCTGGATAGCAAGATATAGAGATGGCTGTCATTTGCATATTGGTGACATCCCACTCCATAGCTGCAAATGAGTTCTCCTAAAGACTTTAGAGGTTGAATAACAAGGGAGATTGCGCCTTGTGGAACTCTGCAAGATAATTCCCATTCTGGGGATAGCTGATGGCAACACTTTGAGTTTGTTCCATGAGAAATAGTTTAAACCAGTTGAAGGCACATCCTTTGATGCCCACTTCTGTCTCTAAATGCCTCAATAAGATGGCATATTCTACTGTGTCAAAGGCTGCAGATAGATCCCAGAGGAGCAATAAGGATATTCAGATATATATTGTCTATATTCAGATGGAGATCAGCCACTAAAGCTACTAGAGCTGTCTCTGTCCCATGACTTGGTCTGAATCCAGACTGAAAAGAATCTAGAGCACTAGAGTTACCCAAGAAGACCTGGAGTTAGTCAGCTAATGTTCTCTCAATCACTTTATCCCAAAAGGGCAGATTAAAGACTGGTCGATTTTTCCAGGTCATTTTTGTCTAGAGGTGGTTTTTTAATTAGCGGACAAATAACCGCCTGTTTGAACAGCTGGGTGAAGGTGGTCTGAGTTAGTGATTGATTTACAATAAACCTCAGTGGTTCACTTATGTGGTCCTTATTTGATTTTAACAGTCAAGATGGGCAAAGATCCAGTGCACAAATAGTGGCTTTCATCCCTATCTACCAACTTTCATAGTAAATTCACCAGACATTTTATACCAAGTATGAAAGCTCAAGAATGCACCCCCAAAAAACATATTCAAATATCAAACATATTAGTGGACTCAACTCAAACAGCAGTCCAGGGCTACAACCATGGTATATTTAAGTAAACAGTGGCCATTTCCACACACGCTGAATAATGCACTTTCAATGCACTTTCGCAATCCTTTTGAAGTGGATTTTTTGTTCCACACATGGAAAATCAGTTTCAAATGTTCACTAAAGAGTATTGAAAGTGGATTATCCAACGTGTGTGGAAGCAGCCAGTGTCTAGCAGCTGTTGCATCCATCCCAGAAGCAGTACATAATTAGTGGAGCTCCTTCTCTCCTCGTGTCCCCCATGCAAGCAATGTCTGTCCCCCAGCTGTGCACCTCAGGCTAAGAGCCTCGGGCCAAAAGCCCTTGTGCTCTTGCCCTTTGGTTCATGCTCTTCAGCTTGCACCACCTGCATGAGGCCCCTGTTAAGTAGCCATCCCAGCAAACAGCACCTGCAAAGGAGAAAGAGAGGTGGAAGGCAAGGCTTGCATCCCAGTGGCCACTAGTTCCAGATCAAAGGGAAATGCTCCATGCATCCAGCTGTCCTTCAACAAGCTCTCCTTGTACCCAAACCATCCTGTACAAGGCCCCTGTTAAACAGCCATCCCAGCAAACAGTACCTGCAAAGGAGAAAGGGAGATGCCTTTTAATCTGTATAGCTAATTAGAATTTCAGTGGCCAATCTTTGCTGGGTAAAAGCTCCACCTGGCCCCATCCACTTTCTAAGAACACTGAGTGGGTGCCGGGAAAGGTGTTGGTGGGCACCATGGCATCCACAGGCACCACACTGGGGACCCTTGTCCTGGAATAACTTTTCCAAGTGTCTGCTACTCTGGCACATATATTTAAAGTTTGGTCTATAGACGGATACGCAGCAGTCTAGTTTTCAATGACTGTTTTGTTCAGCTCCCAGTGGGAAGAAGAGAGAACTACTGAGATTATTCTCAAGGTCCAGAGGAGAGCTGGGGTCAGAGAAATTCAGGGATCGATAGTTTGGGATTTGATGTCCTATGGGTGCAGCACCCTGTGTAATAATAGTTTGTAAGCGGCTAATCTATTACACTTCCCTGATATGAATTCTAAAGGCTCTATAAAGGGAATGCTTTTCTTTAAAATCATGTTTAGGACTAAGCAAATTGTGCTGAGTGCTCAGAAATCTAACCGAAATTTGCCAAGCCGCTAAACAAAAACTATAATTTATAGGCAACAAGTTATGGAGAGCATGCACAGTTTGGCAGTACCTGGAGCTCTTGTTCTCCCTGTACCTTTTTGGGTGCTAAAACAGCCCCCCATTACTATTTCAGCACTTGAAAAGGTTATGGGGGGGGAACAAGAACTTCTGGGTCTGCCACGCTGTGCATGCTATCCATGGCAATTGTCTCACGGGAATTTTAAAACAACTACAAATGTTTCTAAAATGGCATCAGCAGCCATAGGGTGGACCCGTGGCTGCTGTCACTTGTAGTTTGGCTCCAAGAGAAGAAGCCCTGAATGTTCAAAGAGAGCCCAAAAGTGAAAGGAAACCCTGCAGAAGTTTACACACGAAATCCAGTTAGGTATGCTGTTATGCAACTTGGCAATATGAATAATGCTCCTCATCATTTGCTCCCAAACATTCTCTTCTCTCCACTAATTAGGTGTCCTGTTTATTCTTTTCTTCTAATTTCTTCTCAGATATTATTGCACAATGGAGCATATTTATAGCATGAATGTTATTGAAGCTAAGAGAAGGGAGGTGTTTGGGAGGTAAAAGGGTAGCTGATAGGCTGAGGGAAGGAGAGTTAAGTCTGATAGTAATTTCTCAGATAAATGTACATATTCTTAACATCTTGCGGGCTTTTGGTATTTCATTATTTAAAAAGACCTTCAAAATGTTTGAATTGTGTTAACAGAGAAGATTTATTAACTTGGACTTACAGCCTTGACTATTATGATAAATCAGTGTGTATTGCTTGAAATTTAACGAGATTATAGATTTTCCAATTTTTTTCCAGTTGTAGCATGAATGTTCATCTTGGGAATTTGATCTTGTTGGATATTCAACTGATCCTCCAATATGGGCCATTATCCCATAAACCTATTTAAGCTCACACTTCACATATGTTAACAAGCACACTGTTGTTTCCTCCTATATCAGTTCATGTTTATGGATAAAATGGGTTTCTATTCTGCATTGTAGTGATTATGAATGTGGAACCAAGGCTAAGTAGGAATTAACTACCCTGGATTATGAAAACAGGATTTAAGATGATGATCTCTCATAACTTTCTCTCTGTTAATTTGCCCTTATAATCCCTCTCCTCTCTACAACACTAGAAACAGATACCTGACCAAGGATGAAATGCGAGGATGCTATCCTAGGGCATCATCTCATCTCACTCTGGAAAAGTCACCTGTTCAGTTTTGCAGTCTAGAGTAGAGGTGGGCACGGGCTGGGAAAAACCCATTGACTGTCGGCCCATGGTCCATCAATTTTCACAGACCACGGACCACGAACTTTTCATGGACTAGCCCCATTCACAGACCAATTTGTCAATCTGTAGTCTGTCACTTCCGGCAGCCCTAGCTCTGCCCCTTTCATACCCAAAGATCCCAAACTCACAGAGAATCTTCAGCAGCCTCTCCTTCAGCCACCCTCCAAGTTTGGTCAAGATTGCATTCTGGATGTCTGAGTTACAGACACCCAAAGCTGCTGCCGCCAGTAAACTTCCAGTAGATACTGGAGTCTTAAATTCCAGTTAAGTTGCATTTGCTAGCAGCACTAAAAAGTTACAATGAGGCAAAATCAAACAGAAAAGGGTGGGGGAAGAGCCAGACACCTTCCCAGCCATTGCCTAGGGAATTAATTCTTGCTCCTTGCTTGCAATGGGAGCAAGCAATGGGAGCTCTCTGGTTGGCAGGCAGAGCTGCCTGTCAAGGTTTTGAGGGCTAAGATTGGCTGCAGAACATTCACCCCTCCCTTGCAGAATGGGAGCTCTCTGCTTGGCAGGCAGAGCTGCCTATCAAGGTTTTGAGGGCTAATATTGGCTGCAGAACATCCACCCTCCCTTGCAGAATGGGAGCTCTCTGCTCAGCAGGCAGAGCTGCCTATCAAATTTTTAAGGTCTGTGAACTGGGACTTTATGTTTGCAACTAAGGAGAAGATGGATATAGGCAATGAATTTATACAAGCAGTGAAAACAATTTATAACTTACAAAGGGTAACAATATGTGTCAATGACGACCTGACAGAGAAGTTGGAAATAAGGAAAGGAACCAGACAAGGATGTCCACTATCGCCGCTTTTGTTTGTGATGGTCTTAGAAGTATTATTGAGGAGGATTAGAGAAGATGATAGTATAAAAGGAATAAAAATAAAAGGATCCTCCTACAAATTGAGAGCATTTGCAGACTATGTGATGTTTATAGTGGAAGACCCTCTACAAACCCTGCCAAGACTGCTGGACAAAATAAAGGAGTTTGGAGACTTGGCGGAATTTTACATAAATAAAAAGAAGTCAAAAATAATAATCAAAAATATGACTAAGAAGAAACAACAAGAACTAAGTGAATTAACAAACTGCGAAGTGGTAAACAGGACTAAATATTTGGGGATAGAGCTGACAGCTAAGAATATAGACTTGTTTAAGAATAATTACGAAAAGCTCTAGGTTCAAATGGAAAGAAACATGATAAAATGGAATAAATTAAATTTGTCGTGGTTAGGCCAAATTGCCACAATCAAAATGAATGTACTGCCCAGAATGATGTTTTTAATGCAAACAATTCCAATTGTGAAAGATAAGAAACAATTTGAAAAATGGCAGAGGAAAATATCAGAATTTGTATGGGCAGGAAAGAAACCAAGAGTTAAGATGAAAGTTCTTTGTGACGCTAAGGAAAGAGGAGGAATGCAGTTACCTGATCTAAGACTTTATCATGAAGCGATATGTTTGGTGTGGCTAAAAGAATGGGTGTCTTTGACCAATCACAAGTTATTAACGTTGGAAGGATATAATAAATATAAAATGCTGTATAGATGGTACTTAACACCGAAAAAATTAGCTATAGCTAACAAACAGTTATCGAATAAATGTTGGAAATGTAAGGAGCATGAAGGTTCTCTATTTCATATGTGGTAGACTTGCCAAAAGGCTACAGACTACTGGTCTAGAATATGTGCTGAAATGTCTTTGATATTACAATATAATGTTGCTAAAAATCCAGAAATGTTATTGCTATCTTTACATTTAGAAGAGGTCAATAGAAATGATACGATATTGTTATATTATATGATAGTAGCAGCAAGAATTTTATATGCTCAATGTTGGAAAAAAGAAGAAGTACCGAATATTGAAGAATGGACAAGGAAGCTGTTATACATGGCCGAAATGGACAAATTAACTAGAAATCTGAAAGAGCAAGATCCAGAAATTTTCTTGGAAGATTGGAAGAAGTTCAAGAAATATTTGGAAAAGAAATGCGATGTTAAAGGTCAACTGTGGTCTTTGGAGGGATTTAAAACTTTATTAAATAAGACTTTAACGAAGGGAATATATATTAAGATCTTTACCATTGTTAATATAATATGATTGCAATATAGTGTAATAATAATCTCTATGAATAAATGGGGGGTTCGAGTGTTGTTGGAAGTCAACAGAGAATAGGGGGAGGGGAGGGGTGGGGTCATATATTTAGAAAGGTTTAATTTGGATAAGATGTATGTATTAACCAACTATTTTATATCACCTCATCCAATAAAATCTATTTTAAAAAAAAAAAAATTAAGGTCTGCAAAAGGTCTGCGGATATCCCCTCCATTGCATAGGTAATTGATAGATCGGTGCCAGGATGTCTGGACTCACAGACCATGGACCAACAGACCAGCCTAAATGGACCAAAATTCGTGAAAAAGTTGAGTCCCATGAACTGTGTGTGCACGAACCACGAACCAGGCCGGACCGTACAAAATTTTGGTCCATTTTCCGGACTGTGCCCACCTCTAGTCTAGAGGGCTGGGCTCTGATAAAAAGCCACGGTTTAGTCCATGGCAGTGTAAATGTGAACAGAGTGTCTTGTGTTGGAACAGTCCATCTCCAGCCTGTAGAAACCAGCCATCACTCAAAGATATTGTTTCCCATAGCAGAATCCAACTTAATTAACAGCAGCTTATGCTAAAGCATTCATAGCATCATGAGGAATAGTTTCCTAGATCAATGCACCTTTTGATAATTCAGTCCCCAGGATTCACCCTTGTATACTCCAGAACAGCTCCCCCTCAGCAAGTGATAGAGGAGCAGGGCAATGCCAAGTTAATACAGTCTGTTTTTAGCAAGCTCTCTCCCCCACCCTCCAACATGCAGAGTCTTTCTTAAGAACAGTTTTGACTTAAAACAGCCTTGACTTTTGCTTCATTCATTCATGACGCAGTTTTCTTGTATTTCATTTCTGATTTTCATGCTATTTTTAGCATTACGGTTAGTTCTTAGATAAGAAAGGAGAAGCATGGAATGTCAATTGGTACCATGAAACCCTCCCAAACAAACCACACTAAGCAAAAAGCTTTCATACTTTGTGGGTGAGAAAAAAGAACACTTAAGCTGACTAGCAAGATAAGCATCACACTTCCTTCATAAGATGTATTCTTGAACAAATATCTGAGTCACCAACTAAAGGGCAAGAGAGGATCTCTCAGTAAAGACATTCCATAACACTTCGGACCAAATAAAAATCAAAACAGGAGGCTATTTCTGTTCTTTATGAAGAGAAAAAAAGACTCTGTTTTAGGAAACACTGTATTTTCTAGCATTCTGAAATATAAGCTGAATTTATCTATTGATTGTTTAAAAGCATTTATATACTGATTAGGTTAGGAACAAGAGAAAAGATCAAGCAAAATAGTTACCATCAATTTTTTAAAAAAAATCAGCAGCAGAAAAAGTAAAATAATAAACTAATAAGCATTTGTAGTAGTCGCAAAACTTTTCAAGCAAATAAAACCATCTAGCTGTAATAAAATCAGCCATTAAAATGATCATTACTGATGCATAACAATCAAAATATCATTGTCATTTTACTGTGTTTTTGCAGATTTTAGTCTCGTCCCCTACAAAGCCACACTGCAAAGAGAAAAAAGGCTGGCCCTTTTAATAAAAAATGTGTTAAAAAACGTTTGATGCAGCCGTTAGCACAGTATTTCACTCACTGCAGGAACGATCACAGTGGGCAAAAGTGGCATAAAAAGATTTTCATCTTAGAAGCGCTATATATTCTAGGATTAAGGTTGGGAAGAGGAAGAGACAGAGACCGGAGGGCATTTACTTGAGTTATTTTTAATTTTTATTTTATTTGTTAAACTTCTATCCCACCCTCCCCGCAAATGGGCTCAGGGTGGGTTACAGCAATAAAACATATTATTTACAATAAAATCACAGCATTTTCCATAAAATCACCACCCCCAGACAGCGACCCTACAACCCACCCCTGTCAGCAATACATAGGGGATGGGAGAAAGGAGGGGGGAAACTGGCCGTTCAGTTTACATTGCAACTCATGTAGGGAGGCCAGATGATCAGATGGCCCCCTGACGAGAGGCCGGCTGGGTCAGAGGAGACATGGTCTAGGTGCTGGCCTGTTTTAGTCTCATTTACCATTCCAGTAAAGGGATAAGAATGCCTTTGCTCCTAATTGGTGTCTGCTGTGAATAAGTGGGACATCCTAACCTTTAAACAGCAGCTGATTTGTGGTGACTAAAATGGCTCTAGAACTTTTGGTAGGTGATCAGTGTTTGGAAAAAGCTGGAAATAAGTAAGACCATACATGTAAGTGGAGCCTGAATCAATGGCAGGATTACAACGCCCCTCACACCAATGTCATTTTCTACTTAATTCAATAGTGCCAAGGTACAAACTCATTTAGAAATCATATTTAGGGATGCTTGAACACCTGCTGTCTCAGCTCACATTCTGTTCACTGGTCAGAAGCAGGGAGGCAATTTTTTATCAAACTCTCTAGCCTTTTGTGAGCAGTTTGAGTCTGTTCATTGAACTTTTATGTATTCAAATGGTTCAATGCAATGGGCAGTATTTCTTGCATGCAGATTCTCCCATAGCCCAATGAAAGTTCTAGTTTTCCTCCTCCCTCACAGGTTCCTTGTGTCACTGCATGCCCTTCAGCAGCCACTTTATATAAATAACTAGAAACAGAGCCCGTTGTGCAAATAAATACAACGGGCTCTAGAAAGCTAGGGCTGGGGAGGGCTGGTGGGGGGTGTGGTTAGGAAGGGCTGGCAGGTGGGGGGCAAGGGGGGTTTGGGGAGGGCTGAGAGGCAGGAGGGGTCTGTGGAGGGATGGCAGGTAGGGAGGCAATGGGGGTTTGGGGAGGGCTGAGAGCCAAGTGGGGTGTGGGGAAGATTGGCAGGTAGGGAGGCAATGGGGGTTAGGGGAGGGCTGAGGGGCAGGTGGTGTGTGGGGGAGGATTGGCAGGTAGGGAGGCAATGGGGTTTGGGGGAGGGCTGAGAGCCAGGTGGGGTGTGGAGAGGGATGGCAGGTAGGGAGGCAATGGGGTTTTGGGGAGGGCTGAGAGCCAGGTGGGGTGTGGAGAGGAATGGCAGGTAGGGAGTCAATGGGGTTTGGGGGAGGGCTGAGAGCCAGGTGGGGTGTGGAGAGGAATGGCAGGTAGGGAGGCAATGGGGTTTTGGATCGGAGAGTGGCGCGCTGGGTCTCCAAGGGCGTCGCAGGGCAGCGGCGCTCCGCTCGCGCTGCCTTGCCCCGGGCCCAAGGACAGCGGTGCGTCGCCACCCTGCAAGGCCCCGGGTCTTTACTGAGCGGTGCACCTGGCTCCGGCGGGGCTGATGCGGCAGCGAGCACTTCACCCTCGCCCCGTCGATGCCGAAAGTGGCGCAGCTCGGCTCTGGCGGGGGTCAGAGGGTGGCGGGCTTCTCTCCCGCCACAGCTTCCCCCGGGGCTTGCTGGCACACCACCCTTCCCACGCTGCTGCTGTCCTCCGCCCTGCAACTGGGCTGCGAAGCCCACGACAGCTAGTGGCGCCCTCCGAAAGTGGCCTTCCGCGGTGCCCTTTTATGCTGGTGCAGAGCGGAGAGCAGCGCACTGCATCTCCAGGGGGTTCGCCGGGTGGCGGTGTTCCGCTCATGCCGCCTTTCCCCGGGCCTGAGGAGAGTGGAGCACAGCCGCTCTGTGAAGCCCCGGGTCTTTGCAGAGTGGAGCGCCCGGCTCCGGCGCGGCTGACGCGGCAGCGAGTGCTTCGCTGTCACCCCGTCACTGCCGAAAGCAGCGCAGCTTGGCTCCGGCGGGGGTCAGAGGGCGGCTTCTCCCCTGCCGCAGCTCACCGACAAGCTGCCCTTCTCGTACCGCCTCCGGCCTCCAAAGCCCATGGCAGCTAGCGGCGCCCTCCGGAAGCGGCCTTCCCGGCGCCCTTTTATGCAGGTGCAGCAGCATAAATGTGAGTCGTCGGGCACACGCTAAGGGGATTATATAGTAGGATATGAACAAATAGCTAGCACCTCAACCAGCCACCAAAGATTAGAAATAAAAACTTTTTAAAAATTCATTTAATTCTCAGGTGGGTGGCCATGTTGGTTTGTAGTAGAAGAGCAATATTTGGATCCAGTAGCACCCAAGGCCTATGCTTTTATACCAAAGGAAAGGAGAGGAAAGCTTGATCCTTGAGCTGAAGTTGGACTAATTGTAAGGGTATGCCAGTGGCAGAAAAGGATACAGAATTTACAATCCTCAAGAGCGCAGAGTCAAAGAACAGAACGTGGTGTATGTGGATGAGAACTATTTATTACATGCTTCTAACACAACTGAATCCAAAGTGCCAACGATCCAAGAGATACAGAAACTGCTCCTGTAGAATTGGTTGATTGGTTACCTGCAGTGACACCCAGGAAACAGGCAAGTCCACCTTCTCAAGAGATTACCTAAACAGAAGGGGAAGCAGGGACTGGACCAGAGGAGACAGAAGCAGCCTATATATTCCAACAAAAACCAACTAGATTTCCACGGTAGGAGTTCTTGAGAGTCAAAGCTCTCTTTGTCTGATATCAAGGTTATTTTGTGCATATGCATTTTTGCAGAGCCTTAGGGGAGGCATAATTCCCTTCCCCTTGACTCAGACATCCATGAGTCTAAGGAAGGATTTATTGTGCAGATGCAAAAGTGCCTACAAGACAAAGAAATGAAACATCACTCCACAAGGGAATGAACATCCACCACCACAGCTGCTGCGCTGCTACAAAGCTGTTCAGTAGCTGTTTGACTCAGATGGCAGCAAAGACAAACAGATCAAAGGCTCAGAGCACTAGTGATCATGGCTGTTGAACTCAGTAGGTTCACTTGTTGAACGTGTTCATTGCAAAGTTGCACTATCCTCTAGGCTGCTCATAGGGTTGCCAGCACAGCCTCAGCAAATGCTGGGCGATTTTGAGAGCAGTACCTGGGGAAGGTGGATTTGGGGGATGGATCCATAATCTCTGTGGTAAAGGCCATAGAGACATGGGGAAATTCCTAGAGCATCACTATGGAGGCCATTTTTCTCCTGCTTCTCGGTTTCTTGATACCAGGGAATTAGAGAGGGCAGGGGTTTTCAAATGGTAATCTTAGCTGCCAGTTAGGACCTAACCAGTTGTGCAACCAGGCCTATTTAGAGACCCAAACCTGAGCAACGCAACAGAGAAAACCAGGTGAGAAAAAATTCCTTCTTTGTCAAATCCAAGAAGGGCCTGAAAAATCCTTGCCCATCCCTGAAACATGAAGCGAATCCCATGTATCAGAGTGTGGGTGGGAGGAACTCAAATGGCAAATGCCTGGTATTGAGAAGTGGGGTGCATGGAAATATACATTATGTTATCACCTGGGGAGCTCCTGACACCCAGCCAAAGCTTCCAACCATGCTACTTTGCCCAATTTTGGCCTCTTCCTTTTCTGGAACAGAATTTGAGGGCAAATACAGCTCCTGCTCAATGCAATGGCAGGAAACAAAATTCACATACAATATTAACCTAGTGAAGCAAATTCTCTCTTACGTTCAGATATAAGCTTGGAGCCACCTCTCTAGGTGTTGCTGTTGTGAAGTCAGTCTTTCAGTTTGGCTAATGGCTGATATCTCAGCTACACAGGAATGATAACTAGTTCATGTATTTACCCAGCTTTGTGATACAAAAAGTTCTTCCAGCTGGGTAGCTAAATGTCAACTCCACCAAGAAGCTTTGAATAACAGAAACTACTACTATGGAAAATTCTAGCCGGTAAAAGTCAGATAAGGCGAATAAATGAGGGAGAGGCATCCCTTCGTTGAGAGGTGGAAAATTACAGTGAAGGAATACTATTCAAGGGCTGATGCAAAGAAAACATAATGCTAGAGTCTATGAGAAACTGAAGGGAGAAATGTTTTACTGCATCTTCTGGTACTTTACAATAAAACATTTTTCTAGGACAAAGAGATGGTTTATTGCCTGGGAGAATTAAACATCTGGTTCTTTACTTCCTCCTAGTGGTGGCAGTGGATTAAGCTGTAGCCTCCCTGTTTTTGTAAGAAACCGGAGAGAAAAAAGTCTTTTCATTGAGGTCTAGTCGCCTGAAACCTTGACCAATCCAGTACTTTCCTCATCTAAAAGAACAGGAAGTCTGTAGATCCTGTCATACCATAATGGCCTGCATTCAGTCTTACAATTCTGTGAAGGTATTTATTTTTCATTTTATTTAAAATGCTTCTTTCTCATATAAGGTGGTTGAAAAGAAACTATTCACATTATCTCCACATAATGATAACAGATTTTTAAACTGTATATAAAGGTGACATGAACAAAAAGTTTAAAGACAAAAACAAATGCAAAGAATGAATATTAATTTTGGCTTCCATCAGAAGATGGTCATCACCAGTTAAAAAAAGTAGTCACAGAACAGGCGAAGCTGCACACATGGAACATTTTTTCGAAAGGTTAAAAATATTCATATGACAAAGTTAACAATGGGATTTTTTCAAAATGAACAGGGGATGTTGGGATAGCGTTTCAAAGCTGAAAGCTGGGATGTCTGCAATGGGATGTCAACTAAAGAGAATTTTTAAATTATGTGTAGCTATCATATCCTAACAATCATATCATTCACCAGTTTCTTTGTGCTGGAGGAGAGAGGCAAACCCACATATTATTTTCTGAATTAATTGCTTTATTAAGCACAACAACACATGAGCACAAAACCGAAGGTCCAGCAAGTACGTCTGTTCCTCACCCATGAGTGGCCAGTCTTTCCTTCCTAGTGGAAACAGAGTCAGGTCTTCGAAAGCATCTAAGCTCCATGATGGTTTCTCATGCAAGCTGTCTCCCCTCTCCTGAGTGTTCTCAGAGTGTCATGAGTTCAAGGGTCAGTTTGAATATTCAGAAGTATCTCTAATGGAAAAAATGAGGGAAAAGTTACAACAGCTTTCTCAGTCAAAGTTTCTTGTAATAACAGGCACATCTTTTTCTGGCACCAAATTTTCTGTACATGGATTGAATTTGGGTCTCTAAGATCTTAGTCTGACACTCTTAACTACTATACTATGCTGATAAGAAGAGCAAAGAAGTATAAGGAATTGCTAGGAAGAACTCTGTAGTAGCTTAGGCAGACTAGCGCAAGGTCACCCAATACTTCCATGGCAAAATGAGGGGGCTGAGCCTGAGCACCTTAGTGCTGTTTAAATATTGCAGAGATGCCATGAAGTTAAATGGTTTTGTCCTTCCCTTCACAATAAACAGCAGGCTCATATTATTATTTTCACTTTAAGAGAAAAGATTACAAATTCACGCAGTTCAAACAAGGATAAAAGTTATATAAATTATGTTGATTTATGGAGTGAAAGAGGGGCTACCAAAAAGCCAAATAAAACAGCATGTACTGTTAAATATAGGTGTTTGATTACACTATCAGTTAAAACTGTTTGAGTCATCCCGAAATCTTTGTTGCTTGCGAAGCATGGGAGACCTTTGGAGTATTCTCCACCTTGATGGTTAAGAGAACACACAGAATTCCTGTCATGCTCCTTAGATTTGTTCAGCCCTCTTCAGGAACAACTCTAATTTAGCATGAACTCAATTAAAGGTTTAACATTGGAATTTTGTAGTGGGCAGTGGATAGATTATCTTCACTCTCTTATCTTCACTCCCTGTTCTTGCTGTGAGATGCATTCCTTATACCAGGTGATTGAAAAATGCACTGTGAGCTCTCATTCATTTATGACAATCATTTTGTGTGGTCCTTTATTGCAATCATGCTGAGAAATTCTTAAACAAGCATTTTGTTAACTTTCTTATTTAAGATTCTTGGATACTGATTTTCCACATAAGACATACTTGTATATCGTACAAATAGCCTCAAAGAATTAAAACAATGATGCAAATACAAAACAGTAAGATAGATATATAAAACATTGTCCCAAAGCCCTCTAAAAAAAGTCTGTTTTGCATCTTTTTCGAAACAGTAACAAAGATGTTACAGATAGTCATCATTTTATTGGGCTACTCATTACACAGAAGTTGGGCAGCTGTGGAAAAGCCTTCCTTTGACAAATACAGTTCTGGCTTCTGTTACTGAAGGGACAGTAAGAAAATCCTTCTGTGAGGACTAGATTATACTGGCAGGTTCATATTGGGAGAGGCTGTAGAAATGTTTGCCCCGGGTCATATAAGTTAAGACCAGCACCTTGAACTTAACCCAGAAATGAGCCAACAGCTAATGCAAATGCTATGGAACCTCTATGATTTTATTTTTTCTACCAGTCCCAAATAGTGATGGGCTCAAACAGAAAAAAAACCCCGAACATGATGTTTCTTGTTCGTTGCCATCCACAAACAGGGACTCATGAACAACCACAAACATGGCCCTGTTCACGAACATGTTCATGGTTGGCTGTTTGTGGGGGCCAGCAGGCTCTCCTCCAACCATCATCCAAGTTTGGTCAAGATATCTACTGCACTGCTCCCAGAAACCTGACCTGAGCAGGCACCAGGAAAGGAACCAATAAAAATAATAGCTTGGCCCCAGAGCCTGGCAGCAGCATTGGAACTTGAAGGGGTAGATCCAGGGCTGGCGCGCCTGTAGAAGCCAGGTAGGTAGTGGCCTCAGGCGCGAGGGCACTGGAGAGGCACTGGAGGGGGTGTCAGGGGTGGAGGGGCGCGCCGTGGAGCTGGCATGGCTGGCCCGCAGCTGCTGCAGCCAGCCAGCCTCGTGCCGCTGCCGCCGCCGCCACACGACCCAGCCAGGCGCAGCAGCCACGAGCCGCTGCCAGGGTGGTGTGCGAAGTGCGGAGCAGCCTCCGCCCGCCACCCCAGCCATCTGCCAGCAAATGCCACCGGCTTGCGTGGCGTGATGATGTCATCGCGTGATGATGTCATTGCACAGTCCATGGCGCACATGCACTGCGCGCGTGCGGGGGGGGGGGGGGGTTGCCGCAGGCGCCAGAAACCCTGGTGCCAGCAGTGGGTAGATCCCTACTGCACCACTCCCAGAAACCTTACCTGAGCAGGCAGCAGAAAAGGTGCCAATAATAAATAATCGCTTGGCCCAGAGCCTGGCAGCAGCCCTGGAATTTGAAGGGGTAGATCCCTATCCCACCACACACACAGAAAATTCAAGCTCCAATGCACTCTCTCTATCAAAATGCCAACAGCAACTGTCTTTCCCTCTCCACTGTCTGCAAACTAAGCCAGAGCTGGGAGCCCCCAGCTCTGGTGATAGATGCCCTAATTTTCTCCAAGCAATGTTTTACTAGCCATAAGAGACATGGATCCAGCCTTCCAAGAAGTTGCCTTCACAGCTCCCATAATACTGTCAACACCATCAGGGCAACCAATCCAAAACTATCCATTCCTGATCAAATGAAGCTTCTTTCAACTATACTACCTGATACACATTCAAACCAGAGTCTAGACTTAATCAGGTTTTTTACACAAATAATCTATTAAGACCAACACAGTTTATATCATATTCCAATTCAGCCAAATTTTGTCTTGGTGTGGCCATATACATTTTGAAACAATTGGGGTAGATGAGAATGAGTAGATGTAGTAAAGAAGAATTTCTTCATTGCTTATTGCGACTTCATGGGGTTTCAGATGAGGTCTATGGGGTACTCTGATTTGACCTGATCATAATCAGCAC
The DNA here is from genome assembly GCF_028583425.1 of Eublepharis macularius. Classification (NCBI taxonomy): domain Eukaryota; kingdom Metazoa; phylum Chordata; class Lepidosauria; order Squamata; family Eublepharidae; genus Eublepharis; species Eublepharis macularius. The sequence continues at coordinate 104,227,809 of NC_072795.1, forward strand.
TCCAGATTTCTTTCCATTCTGTTTTGAAACTTCAAGTCATCAGTAACCCCTGCAGCTGGGGTACTACATGAGGAAGGGAGAGGTATCCTCTGAGAGGTCTAGTCGAGGGCCTCAAAGAATATGGAATTTCAGACCCCCAACAAGGCCTCAGTTAAGTAACCAACCAGATTATCAAAATCCCTCAAAGTATTCTAGAAACTGTCGGAGAACGATGGTTGTTGGGGGTTTTCCGGGCTGTATTGCCGTGGTCTTGGCATTGTAGTTCCTGACGTTTCGCCAGCAGCTGTGGCTGGCATCTTCAGAGGTGCCAGCCACAGCTGCTGGCGAAACGTCAGGAACTACAATGCCAAGACCACGGCAATACAGCCTGGAAAACCCCCAACAACCATCATTATTCTAGAAACTGATTGGATGGACCAATTTAAATGTCCCTTAGGGTTGCCTGTTAATTCTGTTGTTGTAACTCATCAATTCCTCATTGTATATATCTTATTATAGTATTATATTGTTATAAATTTGTAAATATAGCATTGTGCTATTTTGCATTATAAGAGCATTGCTTTCTGACCTCTGGTATTTAATACTTCCTTTTTTCCTTGTCCATTAGAGGTTCTTACCCCTTTCGTCTATTTGATTATATCTTCAGAAGCCTAACCAAAGCTTATTTTTTTAGAACACCCTAACCTGAAATTAACTCTGTGTTTTAAAAAATGCCTAAACCCTCAAATACAGTTAATTCTTATTAAAACCTAACCAGAAATTTTCTTTAGAACCTAACAATTAAATTTTTTAAAACCAGCAGGAACACTCCAAGACTTCATGAAATCACCCCCCCCCCAAAAAGGTAAACTATTTTTAAAGTATCAAAAAGAAACATAAGGCACCCCCCTCCCCTCCATACATCCCATCCAGCATATAAATAAAAGCAAAGAAAAACTTAAAATAATATTTTGAAACAAATTCCATCAGGTTGTTCAGCCAAGAGGCAGAGAACTAGGCAGGAAGCAAACCAGAAGGGCAGCAACAAGCAGTAGCACCACAAGCGTGCCGTAAAAATCTAGCTCCAAAACGGAGTCAAGCTGTCAGCTGGCCCGCTGTAATTCTCCACTGCCCCTGCTCAGAGTCATGGGAAGATGAGAGTATTGTTGTGACTGGGCGGACAGTTCAAGTGCTCCTTCTATTGTGTGGTCCTATTGCCTGGGTCAATTGCCTCACTTTCCCCTCCCTCCCATTGCTAGGGAACCCGGAGAAATGAAAGAAAAACAGCATGGGAACCTTAAAATGGTGGGCCCTGAATATTCCCAAATATTTTTTTGGGGAGGGGGAAATCAGTGTTTGGAATTCTAGAATCCCAAATACAAGTTTGGTTGACTGGGATATACCTGAAAATACTGGTATTTGGGTATCTTTTTTTCAGATTGGAAATATCCAGGTACATATCCCTACTCTAAACCTTCTGACAGGCAGGTTAGAAGGGCAAATCCACACACCCTCGGAGCATCCCGGTGTTGCACTAAATGTTCACTAAACACCCGGAAGTATAGTGTCTTTCTAGTGTGATTTCTGAAATTGCGCTAGAAAGATGCTATACTTCTGGGTGTTTAGCAAACATTTGGTGCAACACCGGGACACGCCAAGGGCGTGTGGATTTGCCCTATGTTGTAGTCTGTCTTCAGAAATAAACAGACTGGGTCTACTGTGGTGGTCGGGATGGGCACCGACTGATAAGCTCTCAAAGCTAATATTCCTCAGAAGAGGGACTATAAGGGGCAGGCTGAGGTCTGCATGGTAAAAGCTCTAAAACCTGAGAAAAATGTGCCTATTTACTCTCATATGATAGACTGGCAATTTCTGGCTGTTCTTTCTCTTATCCATTAGTGATTCTATTTCTCCAAGTTTAGTCTTCCCAGCTACAACTATATTAAGTTTATTCTCCATTTATTGTTTACCAATAGACTTTTCGTTGATATATATGAGCAGAAAGGTTTGGTATAATGGTTAAAAGCGTGGGACTCTAATCTGAAGAACTGGGTTTGCTTCCTCACTCCTCCACCTGAAGCCAGCTGCTTGGGCTAGTCACAGCTCTCTGGAGCTCTCTCAGCCTCAGCCACCTCACAGGATGTTTTGTTGTGGGGATTAATAACACACTTTGTAAACCTCTCTGAGTGGGTGTTAAGTCATCCTGAAGGGCGTTGTTGTTGTTAATGGGATAAATACCATGGCAGAGGAGACGGCAAGATTGCCTCCACAGTGGGCCAGATGCAGATGTAACCTTCATTTATTTCTCTCACAGGGGGCTAACATCCAATAAATTGTCAAACATCAACAGGCCACCTCATAAATCTTAGGCCTCTCTTGCCTGGTGACAGAGCAGAATGATGTGAGGGTTAGTCCAATATAATTAGGGGACAGAAAAGGCTTCAGGATTGGGCTCACATGCACAACCCTATAATTATAACAGAGAAATTCCATTCAAGCCATGGCAAAAGTGGAGCGTAACACAGATAAACTGATAATTCAAGATGGATAACTGTTAATCTGTAGTTGCTCTGTTAGAATATTTTGAAATTTCTAAGTTCCAGCTCAGACAATCAAACCAAGTAATATTTTCAGCAACACTAATGTTCACATGTCTCAGGACAAATGGTAAGGTTCTTCTTCCTCGGGACTCCAGACTGTTCTGGACAACTGTCTAAGGAACCTTTCTCACTAGGCAAGCAAGTAAAATAAGTAAAATGCACATTTTTTAAAAAAAATTGTATTGCACAGCCAGTATTTTTATTGCATTATTACATTTTTGAACACTAGATTCTGTAGATGCCATAGAAAAGTTAAACAGGCCATACCCGCTCCCACTTTACCACATACCATCAAACTGTATTAACTATACTGGTAATGATCAAGTAAAACATAAGCACTTTCAAGCATCTTTCAGGAATTTAGTGAAATAATAATAATAATAATAATGGCACTTACATACCGCTCTTCTAGACAGATTAGTGCCCCACCTAGAGCGGTGAACAAGAGCCCAGTTGGTATCTGGGAAGTCAGCTTTCCCCACCCTCCATCAACAGGTTCTTGTGATTATTTTAAAAGAAACAGATGTCTACAAAATCAAATGGCAAATTATTGCTTTACAGTGATTTCCCCATCAAGTCAATTATTCTGTAGTACAAACGTTGGGGGGCATTGAGACCTAAGACAAAATCCCAGTGGTTCCAATCTGAAAAATTGTGATAGTAAATTCGGTTCTTAATCTGAGGAAGTAAAATAGCCACATCTTTTGGATCTGCTATCAAGTCCTTTTCTCCAGACCATACTGAAGTTGGTACAATCATGTCTTGTAAGTTATATGAAGGTGGAAAGTTCTGAAACAAAAGCACAAAAGAGTAAATGTTATGCTTAAGAGTATTTTACCAGAGATAAGATTAGATATGGGTTAGTTTTCAGCTGTTCTTTTACCAGAACCTCTTCTTTAACACCTCATTTAAAATGTACAAAGCAAAAGAAGCATGTTCAGGAATCTTTTCAGAGTTAAGGCGTAATTTAATCTGTGTTCAGTGATGCTGAGATCAGAACAAAAGTCACCTGATCTGAGCTCCTACTATGGAAACTTTGCAGCCTCTTTGACTTGAGTGACATGCTCCAACTTGTGGTGGGGAGGGGCTGATTTTACTTTTTTTCTCTCTATCCCAAGCTGTAGGCAGAGAAAAGTAGGGAAATGAAGTCTTTATCCTCTCCCTTTTGCAATGCAGAGATTAAAAGCACTTCTTATAGCCCCATCCAGCTTGGAAGGGAGGGAACAGCTGCCTTTTGCAATTTTACTGCATAACAATTTTGCTGCGATGGATAAGAACCTATTTCCTAGTTGTTCTCCCAATCAGCTGTATGTCAGCTTCTGACCGACAGGCAGATGCATACTTGGTGTTCATCAGCTGAATTACTTACTGCAGTATAAACATATCCCTGGTCTGTTCAGAGTCTGATTGTGGGGGCTGGATGAGGTAACTGCCGAACAGGCTTGCTGAGAAATTTGCAGCATCCTTAGATTTTGCAAGATCTGTGCAGGTCCTCCACTTATAATGTATAAAGCTGAAGTGATCCCTTGGGACCCACGGGTCACATATAGCATAGCTATAGGCTCGTTTCTACTTCAGGTGCCCCAACTCTTCAATCGCTGGCCCAGTTTTTGGTCTGATCTCATCAATCAGCTGCACTCTTGTTAACGGGAACTGTTTTCTTGTTCCTAGAAAGAGATGCTCTGCAAGGAGTTTCCCTCCATCGGTTTTACTTCACATGTGCCTTGGAGAACCAACAACCCCTTTCAGCTTCTTGCCTCCCCAAAGCCTATTGGGGGTGCACATGTGTTAGGTTCCTCCTTCTACAAAGCTGTTTCCGGCGCTGCAATTGTGGGGTGATGAATAAATTAATCAATTAAAATCAATAAATCAATAAATTTAAAAATCTTGTTAATAAATAAAAAACAATAATTTAGTGTATTTTAACCCGGCTTTATCCAAAAGCATATACACTGCATGAAAACCATATATCATGTATATACCTATAAATCTACAAAGTGTGTAACAAATTCTTCCTTTGCTGAACTCAATTATCTTTTTCTCTTTCCAAGAGATGTCAGTGGGCTAGTATTAATATCTGTAGTTTTACGTTTCCTTTCCTGTGGCAAAATATACTTTCTTCTTTGTTATGCAATCTTACTCCCCTATCCAGAAATAATGTATCAACGCCGTGTTTCTTTTTAAAGAAATCAATTTGTTTCTTTTAGAAATAACTATTGTTAGCATGTTTTGCTTGGCAATATATTGTGATCTTTATTTCTTAGGAAAGCACCAAAGTTCTTTAACCAGTCAGCATGTTCTTATTAACTTTTAATCACAGTTACAGCTTTTTAATCATGCACTAGAACAAAATAATATTACAGATTATAAGGGGAGATATTGGCGAGTGCATTTCTCGGGCAATTTGTGTTGCTGAATTACAACTCAACAAACAAATGAGTACAGGGAAAGAAGACATTCTTTCCCCTTTTAACTGTTGTGTGTATTCTGAAACAATCCACAACGTAGAATATAACAATTTTAAAATACTAATATAGAGGGCTTGGTCTTACCCCAGAATCTGTGTTTTCTGAACTTGGTTTGCCATGCTCTGATTACATCCAGGTTAGATTACTATTCAATCAATCTTTCTTTATTACAGTCAGCGACCAGAGAGGAATGATTACTATTATGTGCTTTATGTGAGGCTGCCTTTTCAAACACTTTAGAACTTCAGCTTGTCCAAAATGCAGCAGCCAGGCCATTATCAGATGTGGGATACGACTGTATCACCTCAGTACTGAAAGATTTACACTAGCTGTTCATTTATTTCTTGGCACAATTCAAAGTGTTGGTTCCTACCTTTAAAGTGCTTAATGGGTTGGGGCCAGGATACTGCCCATTAAGATCTCGTAATTCCTCTACACAAGACATCTGACACGAGGACGCTCAAGTGTAGAGAAACGCAATTTTAGCTAGGAAGCGTAATTTAAACAGACCCAGAGCTGGTAGAGATCGCTCCTCAGAGGGTGTGTTATAATTTCATCTTCACCTCCCTGAAGGCTCTGTAAATTTCATCTCCTCTTGAGGAGACGAAGATGAAATTAACAAACCCTCTGAGGAGCAATCTCTGATGGCTCTGGATCTTTTAAAGCTATGCTTTCCGGCTAACATTGGGTCTCCCTACACTTGAGCGTCCAGTGTAAGATAAGCCCCTGCCTTCAGAGGTAAGGCATGAGGCAACCAGAGACAGGGTCTTTTTAGTAATGGCACCACATTTATGGAATGATCTTCCCCTTGAGACTTGCCTGGCACCTTCATTGCTTTCTTTTAGACACCCAGCCAAAATGTTTCTGTTCACCCAGGCTTTTAATTAAGGTGTTGATCTTTTAAGACTTTTAATTTTAAGACTTTTTAAGACTTTTGGTCAGTAATCTGTTTTTATAGTCTGCATTTTTATGCTGGAATGGGTTTTTAATGCTGTATTTAATATATTTCATTGTTTTGTTTTGATTATTTTATAAGCTGCCTTGGTCTGGTTCATGTGTTCAAAGAAAACCAGGATTTTTTTTAAAAAAATTGAAATTTTATTGAGTAATTCACAAGTTTACAAGGAAGATGGGAAAAAAACGATTATGTCGAGAACAATAATACATAATACAAAATACACTAAGAAAAGAAAGATAACAAAAAACCCTCTATGTATATAAAAAACCAGGATTTTGAGACCGGAATAATGAACACATAATGCAGTTTCTCAACATCAGGTGATTCTTACTGTATTATAATAAATTTTTAAAAAATCTTCTCTGACTTCCAATTCAGAGTGCTGGTTTTGACCCTTGAATTCCTGTACCATGACACGTGGAAAGTACCTTCTCTTACACAAGCTTGCCAGGTCTTTAAATCTTCAGTGGATTCCAAGCTGCATCCTTTCAATTTTTTTTAATCTGTGGTGGGTGGCTATGTGTAATAGAGATTCTCAGCAATGGCACTGAAATTGTGGTACTTTATCCACATGGAATATTGTTCTACTCCAATCTGTAGGCATGCAAAAACTATTGTGCCTTTGGTATTTTGTTCTGGTTTTTGTCAGTTTTTGCTGTTAATACAATTTATGGTGATTGCTGCCTTATTCACCTGATTATACCTTTTTGTTTTATAGAGTTTTTAATGTTTGATATGGATTTTAACTTGATTTTGAGCCAGCTTAAACTTTCCTTTTTAAAAAGGTTACTATAAAATTTTCATTAATTAATTGATTGATGGAAACATAAAAGCAACAGTTTATCAAAATTATAGCAAATTTTCATGTACTCATAACAGTCCCTGCCCACAGATAGAAAATATGTCATTCCCATAGCTGATGTACATTTCTGCTTATTTTAAGTGATAATATTTCTCATACAAAATCTGTTCTCTCTTACCTGATTATATTTTGCCTGATTCTCACTCCCATAGTCAAAACACCTGAATACCCCTGATTTTGCAACCTATAGAAAATATGGGGGAAAGAGTAAGCGTTAGACATTCATCATAAATTCAACCAACTATTGTTAGTTCAGATCTCTCAAATCAGATAAACCATGGTTTGAACATGATTTATCAGGCACAGCTAATCTAACTGTGGCTTCATGTGAAGTATAAATATCTGAGTTTCCAGTGCAGTCCTGAACAGAATTACCCACTTCTAAATCCATTGAGGTTAGTGGGTGTGACTGTGTTCACAATTACACGGCTCATCTTCATTGTTCCTTCACAGCTATAGAAACACCTTTCTAGAGTGATAGTAATGAAATCAGCATATGTTGAGGAAAACCAGGATTTGAATAATCATCTGTCCTGCTTTGATACACTAAAGCAGGGGTGGGCAAATTGCGGCCCGCGGGCCACATGCGGCCCGCTACAGAGTTTTTTGTGGCCCGCCAAGACAGTCAGAAAAATCCACCTTGAACCAAGCTATAGATGATATGAAATTAGCACAATAAATAAATTGAATAAAACTACCACTATTTTATTTAATTTATATTTATTGATTTTTATGATACCATTTATACCTTTTCTGAAATGCAAAGTTAACTAATGAATGCAATCATTTTAAAAGGTGTGGCCCTCCGCTAACCTCCACTCCCACAAAGTGGCCCCCGAGCCAAAACAATTGCCTACCCCTGCACTAAAGTGTTGTCTCTGAAACAAGCCTTTGTTGCAAAGTGAATATACACAAAGTACTGTAGAAAGCAACTACTGGTTAAACTTGTGAAAAATTCTACCTGTCTCCAGTGGAGAATAGTTTTGACTGATCCTCCATCTGGAAAGTAAGCCGTATATATATCTGCTCGGCTCTGCAAAGAAGAACAAAGAAAAATAAATTGTAAAAAAAACCAGCAAAAAAAGCTTGGATCCAGAATTGCATGTCAGATGTCAACAAGATGGGGGGTTAAGGGGAGTCAGGCTGCACCAACCTTTCAATTGGTATAGCCTGGAGGAGTAGACAGAATACTTGCAGATGTGTGATCTACCACATGTCCACTGGTCCCATATCCATATTCAGAAGCAGAAGTTCTGTGGACCAAGTCAAAAGGTGATTTGAAAAAAGTGTAAAACCTGTTCCAGATGGTGTTGTACTCCATGTAGATCAGGTACACAGTTTGGAGGTACTCTGGGACTTCTCATTGTCCTTGTTTTAATTGGTGGCTGAGCTAGCTAGGAATGCCTTTAAACAGTTTAAACTGGTGTGACAGCTGGTCACAGCTCTATGTGCTTTGGTAATGTCCAGACTGTCTCAATCGATCGATCGATCGATCGATCGATCGATCGATCAATCAATTACATCTTTATCCTGTCCTTCCTCCATTTCTCCAAGGAGTGCTAATGTACTCTAAAAGGGCTGCCTTTGAAGATGTTCCAGAATATTTAATTGTACCAAAATGTGATGGCCAGAATGCCAACAGAGTTATGTTGTAGTGAGCATATAAAACCAGTGCAATATCAGCTTCAGTGGTTCCCAGTTTATTCCCCTCTCCAATTCAAAGTGCTATTTTTGTTTATGAAAGCCCTAAATTTCTTTACAGTCCAAAGCACGTGTGTACTGTGCCCCCCGTTTAATTATGAATAGTTGAGGATAATGCCACAGATCATAGAACAAATTTGAGCATGTGTGTGAAGGCTGCTATGGATCTCACCCCAGGCCTTTTGGCGTAGAGGGCCATGTGGCACTGTAATGATGTATCTATTATGTAATCTCCAATGTGCTGGGACTATGCAAAAAGAAGTTCAAATAGCACATGAACTTAGCAGCATTTCAATATCATGATTATGTGAACAAGTGCAAGAATGCTGGCAAAGACCACTAAGATAAAAACCCCTGAGAACCTACTTTAGGATCACATCTCATGGCACCTTGTCACAGCTTCAATAGTAAAGGGATTTAAAACAAACCTTTAAGTCACTGTTACAATTTATACACATGGCTACATACCGTATTTATATTTGTTGCATTGAATCCGCCTATAGAGAATATCAGATGAATACAGAATTTCCTCATGAATGTTCCACTGCATAACTTGGAGACAATCTTTCTCACAGGCTTGCGTGAAAACACAAATTCTTTGCCAATAAGTACATTCTGTGGAAATATATGAGATAAATAATTGAATACCACAGAATTTGAACTGACTGAAGAAACATTCGGATGGCAACTAGGGATTTGCAAATCTTTCTTATTTCCATGGATTTTTTCTGCATTGCCTCCCAACGCTTTCAGATGCCAATGGATTTTTTATGGACTATCTCAACACCAGCTTCACATGTGGGCTTCTGTTCTGTCTCTCCCTCTGGAAGACTTGAACATATTCATAAACGTTATGGCAATGAGTTGGCACATCTGTTTGAGAGTAATGCAATGCTCATAGACATCTATGTACGGACAGTTTCCCCAGCCTCCATCTAGTCTGTGACAGTGCTGACACATCTAGATGCTAACTAGAGATGGGCACGAACCTAAATACGACCCAAAAAACCCATGAACCAGGCAGGTTCAGGGTTTGTGAACCAGGGTTCGTGGAAGCTCCTTTCCATGCTGGTTCATTGGGTCATATTTACAGGGGCAGTTTAAATAGCTATTTACCCAAGAGAAATGGCCATTTAAACTGCCCCTTAAGGGCCCTGATGCAGCAGGTCCCTTTAAACTGCCCCAAACCCAGCCCCCCTACCCCCCAGCCCCACACTTACCTTATCCTGCAGTGCAGTGTCCTTCCTCTCCTCCCAGGAGGGGTGGGAAGGTCATTTTCGGCCTCTTCCGCCACCGTAGGGGCCTGCAGGACGATGGAAGAGGCTGAAAACAGCCTTCCTGCCCTTCAAATGGCTGCTGCGGTGGCCATTTGAGGGGCAGGGAGGCTGTTTTCAACCTCTTCCGTTGCCCTGCAGGCCCCAGGGTGGCGGAAGAGGCCAAAAACGGCCTTCCCGTCCCTCCTGGGAGGAGAGGAAGGACTGCGCTGCGGGATAAGGTAAATGTGGGGCTGGGAGTGTAGAGGATAGGGGGAGCTGGGGTTTGGGCAGTTTAAAGGGCCCTGCTGCGAGGTCTCTTTAAATTATCAGCTGGCAGGCAGCGGGGGGGGGATCCCCCCTGCTGCCTGCCAGCTGATAGTTTAAAGGGACCTGCTGCTTGCAAGGCAGGAAAGGGCCCTTTAAACTGTTAAATGTCCCTTTCCCTGCCTCTGTTAAGGCCAGAAAGGGGCATTTAAACCCCATGAACCACGAACTGGTTCATAACTGGTCCAGTTCCATGGGTTTTGTTTGTTTGTTCCCTGCCCATGTCTAATGCTAACTGCTTTTCAGTCGGACAATAAATCAGATATTATGAAGGAATAACTGTTTGTATTATTTAAAGAGCAAGATCAGAAACTGAAACTGGCAGATGATTTACTTAAACATGAACTTTTTCTTGTCATGGTTTGTTTAATATGCTGCTTATAAATGCTATTCATGCCTCACTTATAGAAATGGAACAAAACCTTGTTCACTTTCTAATTTTTGGATAACTTAGATTCCAATATTGCTGTACACAGTTACACCACTAGAAGTCAATATAATTTAGATGTCCGCAGTATGCACAAAATAACAACCTATCACAATCTTGTTACAAAGTACAATTGGTTAAGGTTGACTTTGTGGGAAATTAAGTAAATAAATGAATATCTAACCAAGTAGAAACTGGTCCATTTAAAAACCTTACAGTGCAATCCTTAACAGAGTTACATCCATCTAAGTTCAATAATGTCAATGGGCTTAGAAGAATATAACTGTTCTTGAGATTTCACTGTTCATTACCAAGTTTTGGAACATAGGTCTTCCAGGTTCTTTGTAACCTTCTTATTCTAGCAGTTATATAAAGATTGGTAAGCGAATACCTTGACAAACTTTTCAGATACGGAGCGTAATAATCTTAACACGGGGCTTGGGGCATGTTCAATAGAAATCAATGGTGCCAAGGCAAAGAACATTTTGATTTTTTGGGACAGCTCTGGCATGGCAGAAAATGCAATGAAACCTGGGGGGAAAAGACAGAAGGCATTTAGAACTTCTCATAAGAAGATAAGGAGAAACCTACTCATCAGTTATACTGAAGATATGGAATCAGACAAAATGCTGTAGGGTTTCTTAGCTTTTAGACTATTGCAGAAATGGAAGGGACAAGGGTGTTCTTCCTTCTCCATCACCACTATCTTAAACTGTGGGTTTTTTTAAAAGTTAGTGAATAAATAGATTTTATATTAGGTTCAGTCTCTGGATCCTGTTAGAACCACTGGACTCTGCTCCTGAAGCTACCAAACCTTTTACCTGTATCAAAAATTCTGTCAACCTAAAATGCCCCTTGTTGTGCCAAGTCCTGGGGTACTATGTTCAGACAATGCAGTAAAGCATTTATGACAGATCTTGGGATCAAGTACACAGATTATAGGCATCCCCCCTCCCCCTCTGCACATGTATAGCCCACCTTCTCCTCTCCTCACTGAAAAAGGCCTGTACACAACATAATTGAATCAAACAAGTGAGCATGAAGGATGTGTCTGAACTAGAGAGCCAGTTTGGTGTAGTGGTTAAAGCAATGGGACTCTAATCTGGAGTACTGGGTTTGATTTACCACTCCTCTGCTGAATGACCTTGGGGAGCACTCTCAGCCCCACCCACTTCACAGGGTGATTGTCATGGGGATAATAATAAGATACTTTGTAAACTGCTCTGAGTGGGATTTAATTTGTCCTGGTGGTATATAAATTGAATGTTGTTGTTTTTGTTGTTGTTAGTTGCCAGCCCTCCAGGTGGTGGCTGTAGATCTCCTGGAATTACAACTGATCTCCAGATGACAGATCAGCTCCCCTGGGGACAATGTCTGCTTTAGAAAGCAGGCTCTATGGCATTATAGCCCCCTGATGTCTCTCCCCTCCTTAAAACCCACATCCACCCCAAATATCCATGAATTTCCTAAACTGGAGGTGGCAACCCTAATCTGAACAACAATTCTGATGGATGAACTCAGGGGCAAGATTTTGTCCAAGGACCCAAGCAAGGGCACTAATGCCTTGTGAAGGAGCTGGGATCCTTACAATGGCCCCACAGAACAGAATGTAAGAAACAGAGAGAGAGAGAGAGAGAGAGAGATTCAGATTTAACTTACCAATAGTAGTACCTTGAGAATGACCAATGTAATATAATTGTTTTTGTCCAGTTTTTTGCAGAATAAAATTTATCATCGCTGGAAGATCAAACATGGCCATTTCATGGAAACTGGAAAAAAAAGTAACGTCTAGTTTCTAACTATTATGGGAACATTGTGAGATCTAAGTTCACAAACTGTTCTCTTTGATTTCACTCTGGTAGGTTTAGTTTCAGATGTCCATGAACTAGAGATTTGCTGAAAAAGGGAACTGCAGAGATGCTTATTATATCTTTGAATCTAAGTGAATCTGCAGTAATGTTTCACTTTGTTGTTGGTTATAAGGAATCTGCTTTTCTGATGTGTCTACTATTTTTACTCAGTGTGTTTGTTATTCAATAGAATATGCCTAGTTATGAATCTAGACTTGTGCATGAGCAAAGATTATTTACCTATTGGGGATGGGAGATCTTCCACCCCCACCCCCAGTGCCCATTGCCCACTGCTACTCTGGCAGCCAGTGGGGGAAAATAATTAAAAATCGCAGTTGGCGTGACAGTATCATGTCACTTCCTGGCAAAACCTAGTAGTGATGTCACTCTGGTCTAGGAATTGCTGGAAACTCTATGGTAAAGCCATATCATTTCCAGTGATTCCTAGAACGGGATGACATCACTTTACCAAAGAGTTTCTGATGATTCCTAGAGTGAAGTGATGTCATTGGGAGGTTTTCCGCAGAAGTGATATGACGTTGTGCAGATTGTGCCCCCTCATATTTCCATCCCCCCAGACTCCTGCTGTTTGCCTGCTGCTGGCTGCCAGCCATATGCATGGGGCTTATTGAGCTGGTTACATAGATAAATAGAAAACATTTTATAATGGCCCTTTCTCACATTGCTGAAAGAAAGAAATGTTGCCTACAGATCCTTATTATGCATCATTGAGTATCTATCTTAAATGTATGGAGTATAAATCTTAAATATTTTACTTCTTTTACTTCCTTTAGTCTATTGATCAGGTCAATATTTTCATCTGCTACCTTATATTTTTGACTGGATACACCAGGGATTGCCTGTATCCTTCTCAATGCCAAACATATTCTACAACTGAGTCGTGGCCCCTCCCTTTTATGATATATAATGTCAATGACATTACAGTATTGCTAATTACCTGTTAAGGGAAAAATTCACAAAGAAACAAGCAACTAGAATCAAATTGGATTGATCATTTAAACAACTGTCAAATTCAAAAGTTACTGTTCATATAACATCTAGGTATTTTTACATAAAATATGTGGTGTAACCAAAGTTGCACCACCATGCTTTTCAAAATGCCACTGAATCGTATTTAAATGTGTGTGTAAGTCTCCCACTGAAAACTTTTAGAAAAGTCGCTGTTCAAAATAATGAATAATATAGTAATCTAGCCTTGTGGTACAATGTGAATTTCACAGAACTGTGGATAATATTACCTGTATTTGTCTTAATATTACTTATACTTGTCTTAATAGCAGACAAGGTATGTATACTCGTGATGGGTAATCCTGTCCTTTACCAGCAAGAATTTGATTTGGGTTTAGTAAACTAAAATACATTACGGAAATACCAGCCATTAGTTCACTTTTCTCTGCTAAATAACTCCTTATATTATTAGGAATATTATCAGGAGTGTCTCCAGCCTTCAGAGTCTTTCTGAATCTCAGAACTGTGCTTTAAGAAAAATAAATTTGTCATTATTTAGCAAAATATCTCAGCATACCAAAATACCTCAGTTTATCATCTTGAGTTCTCAAAACCCTCCTCTACTCCATATAACCCAACCATCTCCTCTCATGCATACAGAATCTCTTTCATCTTACCTGGCTGCAGTAATAGTTAATTCTGTGGCTATGGACATCTGAAGAGATTCTCTTATCTATTGCCTCACCTTCCTCACCCTCCTGTTCCTCACTGGTACCTCAAATATTATTCCAGTAATATCAGCGGTAGGTATGCTTTGAGGAATATAGTCCCTCATGTCTATAACATCCCAAAGCCAGGCATTCATTTTTTTCTGGGGCAAATTTGACTAGCCTTGGACCAGTGGTACCCAGTCAGGTGCCTGTAGGCACAATAGTGCCTGCCTTCCTTCTACCCCAAAGCAAAGAGCCATTCCAGGCTTTGGGTCTGGGACCCAAATGAGTGCCTGGGACCCAAATGTCTGGGACCCAAATGAGTGCCTGGGACCCAAATGAGTGTCTGGGACCCAAATGAGTGCCTGGAACACTCATTTGAAAACAGCTGCCTGTTGCTAACATCCAGGTGGAGTGAGGAGTTCTCCCGGAATTACAACTGATATCCAGAGCACAGAGATCAGTTCACCTGAAGGAAATAACTGATTTGGAGGGTAGACTCTATGACATCACTTCCCTGCTGAATTTCTTCCTCAAATTCTAACCTCCCCAGGCACCACCTCCAGGACTTTCCCAAGCAGGAGTAAGCAACTTTCTGCCTTCAATATAGGCTTGTAAACTTCCAACATGTTGTGATTGACCCCAGCTCACACGACAGGCATTTTGTGGCACCAATCACCTCTTTCAAATTATCAGAAGTCCCATGTCCAATAAATCTGGGGTGGCTCTTGCCTGACAGTGCTAAAACTGTAGGCTGTAGATATATGCTGCCTGTTCTAAAGGGAGTGGAATGGAGTGCAGCAAGTCTTCCTTTTGTATAGAATATGAGCTAAGCCCTTGCTTGCTTTCCAAAGGCACAAACCAATCGAGTAGAAACCTACACGTGAAGGAATAAATGGGAATAAATGTATGTACTCAAAGTATCAAAATGCAGTTAATTTGACCTTGTTCACATATGGATAATTGCATATATATATCAGTAGACAATCAACATAAGGCAATCAATAATTCATATACAAACCAAATTACACCATTCAAATTCCCATGGCAATGGTTACAATCAGTACACATCAGATTCATATAACTATCAATGAGTCATATACAGACAGTGCTCACTCTCCCCACCAGTAAATATTTTATGAAGGTTGATATTCCACGTCAAATGGGAGGAAACACCTCACTGTATAAAGTCAAAAGAGAGAACTTCCACTGTTAAGTCTCCCAGATAAGTATTTGAATCTCCCAAGTAAGTATCACAGGAAAGTGTTCCAAGAAGTACTCAGTTAACGATGTTTATCTTTTAATTTTTTTAGAGTGAAAGATGCAGAAAACACATTGGATGCCCCCACGGCATCCTTTACCCAACACTCAGGGCCGGCGTCAAATTAACTGCATTTTGATACTTTGTGTACATACATTTATTCCCATTTATTCCTTCACATGTAGGTTTTTACTCGATTGGTTTGTTCTTGGGTGAAGGAGCCTTTGTAGCTAGTGTATACTTCCAAAGGCACAAGGCATGCAGTGGAGGGGAAGGGCAGGGATTAGGTACAGGCCAAAAAGTATCTCCTACATGAAATGGGATTTTGCAGGTACTAATGCTGACAGAAGAACTGATAAGGAAAATTGAACTGGCTGAGATGGAGAAAGGCCATCTGCTATCCTTCAGCCAACACAGAAGAAGCTACAAATCCTCCGATCTTCATTTCCATGGGAAAGAAGTCCAACTGTGCAATCCTAAGGAGGTCTATTCAGAAATGTAGTGAAGCCTATTCAGTGGGGCTTGCGCCCAGGAAAATGTTCTTAGGATTGCATTGTTAGTCATCCCAATTCATTCAAAGGCACTGCTGGGAAAACGTGATCTGAGTTCTGACAGCCTAAATTCCTACCTGCAACAACTTCATACACAGCAAAAAGGAAGCTGAGTTCTGCCTTCTCCAACACAGGGGAAAGATTTTCCCCTGAGAATATAAGCAGGGGGCCTCCATGCTTACTACTGGATGGTGAGTGAAAAGATCTGTTTTAAATTAAAATTAGTACAGAGTAAAGGCATGTGTCTTATTGCAAACAGAAATCAACAGTCCTACATTCTTAAAGTAGAAGAACATTTATCAATTGCTACTATTTTTTATTTGAAACCACCTGAAATCCCAAAATTCCTCTTGGTCAACGGATAAATTCTGGTGCCTTTGACTCCAGCTTGTTCCTCTGTTGTTCCCCAGCCAGACATCATAGCCAGCATCTGCTAATATATAAGCAAGGCTGTTGTAGGGCATATTTGCAACCCAAGAACGAGCTTCTGTAAATAATCCATGCTGGAGGAACACAACAGGCGTTGGATCTATTTTTTGAAGATTAAAAGAAAGTATAGGATTAATGTTGTATAATAAGAAATACACTATTGATGAATAATTTTTATACAGCAAGACCTGGAATCATTCCTGTGATTTTAGAGGTTCCCTAACAGGATTACGGTCTGTTAATTCAGACAGAAAGTATGGTTACTGACATACTGAGATTTTTCCACACGCAGACTGCAGAAAACACCTTAATTACATAGGAACATACACATAATGTTGTGCTCTTCAGTGACTTCATATATAGTCTTCCTAGGGCTTTCTCCTTTAAACTGGATTTTTTTTTAAATGATCTGGTTCAGTGGAGGAACTTTGGGGTGGCTATGGGTGCAACATTAATATGGATGCTAAGTGATTTTCATTTACTGAAAAGTAAACCAGATATTCTAAGACTATATGGTTTTAATATAAGTGGGGACTTTCCAGGCTGGATAAAAGCCAAACCAATAAAGATACCAAATATCTGATTTTGGAGTCCTAGTTTTTAAGATAATAGCACATGAGGTGTTATTGGATTGGCATTGACCTGCGTGATTCTTCCCAGGAGGCAGATCTAGATCTCTAGAATTCTTGCATCACTGGAATAGTTAGTTTTCTAATAGTTACTATAATTTTAGCTATAGTGTTTAAATTAATTAATAATCATTGTGTGCTGTCAACTCAACCAAGTTATGGTGACCTTGCATGGGGTTTTCAGGGCAAGAGATGAGCAGGGGTGGTTTGCCATTGCCTGCTTCTGAGTAGTCTTCCTTGGTGGTCTCCTATCAAAGTATTAAGCATGGCTGACCCTGCTTAGCTTCCAAGATCTGATGAGACTCGGTTAGTCTGGGCAAAAGTATGACATAATAACATCATAGTATAGTAACATGAAATCAGAAAGCCAGTGTGTGAATGTTATAAAATAAGTCTCTGGCTGCAGTTATAGGGACAGTTTCCTGGGAGTAAGCCCCATTGAATAACATGGGACTTACTTCTGAGTAGACCTGCTTAGGATTACTCCTTCTGAAAGACATAGGTGGGATCACGATGCTGACAGTGAAAGCCGGGAAGTGGAGATTACAAACTGTAGCATATGGAGAAACTGAACACGCATTAACGGTGCTCTATTAATATATAAACAGTGTGTGTGTGGGGGGGGGGGTTACATGCAAAAGAAAAGAATTTCTCTCAGAAATTGTGCTCTTCCACATTTTTTTTTTTAAAAAAAACCCTTATTTTGGCCGTTTCCACACAGCTTACCTTCCCTCAGAACGACCTAGAACATCGCACAAAAAACACGGAAGATCGCGTTTTCTCGCGCAAGATTTGTGCAACATCGTGCAAATCTCGCGTGAGAAAACGCAATCTTCCACGTTTTTTGCGCAATGTTCCGGGTCGTTCCGAGGGAAGGTAAACCATGTGGAAATGGCCAAGATCATGTCATTTATGAGAGCAGTCATAAGCAGCTGTACTCAGACTCCTACTCAAGTTTATTTCATTAGAATTACTCCCAGGAAAGTTTTCTTAGAATGACATTACTGTGAGAAATCTGATCCTTAGTATATGTAGGGTTGTTTCATTCTAGTCCCCCCTCACCTTGGGTTTCCAACCTCAAGGTAGAGCCTGGAGATCTCCTGGAATTCCAACTGATCTCCAGACTACAGAAATCAGTTCCCCTTGAGAAAATGGCTACTTTGTAGTATAAACTCTGGCATTATACTCCGCCAAGGTCATTTCCCTCCCCAAACCTCATGCTCCCAGACTCCACCCATCAAATCTCCATGAATTTCCTAACCCAGAGAAGAAGCCGGTGATGCTCTGATGAGATCAGTCAAGCTCGGAAGCTCTCTTCCAGAGTCAAGCTGAACCCCTCCCATCTGGGAGATTAACATCTCTAAAAAGTGTCTGGAGGATGCTTTGAAGCTGGGGGATCCTTTCTTTGAGGATTCATCCATCAGTTGCAGCTGAAGTGAAAGTTTTCTAAGAGTTTTTTCCTAGTGACCAGACGGGAAGAGTGGAAACTGTATGGCTACTAAGTTGGAGACTGCTGGACTTTAACAGAAATAATCTGATCTTCATTCTGCTTGAGACAGAATCTACCCTCAAACTGTGGCCGTTTCTACACAGTCCAGTTATAGCAAGAACCTCGTGCCTACTTTCATTCTAAAACCCGCCAAAACCCGACATTACCTGTCCTGTCCCACTTCTGTTTATTCCGTGTTGTTCCGAATTTTGAGCAGTTCATGGGAACTTCTGAAGATGATTCTTAACTCTTGGGAATGTTTTGCCATTGTGGAAGCCCACCCCCCTTTTCCTTATCTCTGCCGACAGGCAGCCCAAATAATTTTTTTAAAAAATATATAGACTGCCTTTTGCGCACTTGCACAATTTCAATAGGTTGACTGGCACCATATAATGCATTGGACCTAATTTTTTGTTTGGCAACACTGGGGTGCTTCGCAAATTGCGGAGGCACACCTCAGATAGCTGGCCATTTTTTATTTTATTTTAGTGGAAGCAGATTGTGCTGCTGCTATGTTTCAAAGGGTTTGCCCATTTCAAATGTGGTTTTCATTCTACTCTGAAATGATTAGAGCGCTGAGATTTAATTCTGGTGTGAATACAGCCTATTGTGAACACCGGGAGCATTGCATGATTGGTTTCTATATGTGTGGGTGTGTTTGATCATAAATTGTTTACATCCGAGCACTAAGGAAGGCCTCAGGGCCAAAATGTATCTGGTCGGTATTTACTGTTGGTCGGTTTTTACTGTACCTTGGTCTATTTGTGTTGGTCATTGCACTGTACCATCATCTGTATTTTGAGATGTTTTAGCAAGTTTTAGTATGTATATGTAGCCTGCCATTCAGGCTTTATGTTTTAAACTTGTTTTTAATCTATATTGGTGCACATCTATAATAAATACTCTCTAAGATTTTAAAGGCAACACAGGTTTTGCTTTACCGGACTGGAAAATATACTACAAAGCATGGTGTGGATGAGAGATTGGATTTTACTAGAAAATCAAAGATTACTTGCCCTAGAAGGACACAATTTGCAACTAGGTTGGCATGCTTTTCTATGGTATGGGAAAGCTAAATGACATAAATATTTCAAGAATCATTTGATTAGGAAATCCATTATGACTATGGGAAAAAATTGTTCCGGCAATTTATGCTATGGTTCCGCAATGGGTATCACCTCTAGAAGCGTTTTCACAACCAAAGATGTTTTCCCTGGATAAGAGTATTAGATACAGAGATCTTCTAGATGATAAAGGAGTATTAAAATCAAAAGAGGAACTCCAAAGACAAGGTATTAACTTAGACTGGTGGGCAAGGGCTCAGATTGAATCCAGATATAAGAAAGATAAAAAGCTGGGAGGCTTTTATTTAGAACAAAATGCCTTTGAAACTTTGTTGTGTAACTCTGATGAAAAACTGATAAAAAGATGTTTGTGTTTTTAATGCAAATGGAGAAGAAAAATGAGGGGGTGGAAGAGTACAAAATGAAACGGTCACAAAACTTAAGATATAACTTAGATCCGATGCAATGGAATAAGATATGGAAGGTTAATGTTAAAATAACTAAATCAGTTGCATTTAAAGAAAACCTGTATAAGATGTTTTATAGAGGGTATTTGACACCAGATAGGCTAGCTAAAATGTATACAAATACGTCAAATAAATGTTGTAAATGTGTGAAACACACAGGAACATTTTATCATATGTGGTGGACATGTAAAGAAGTCCATAAATTCTGGATAATGGTGCATAATCAGTTACAACAAATTTTACAGCGTACAATTCCTTTTAAACCTGAGATATTTTTGTTAAATTGTGTACCAGAAGAATTGGGAAAAGATCAGAAATATTTTATAATTCATGGAGTAACAGCAGCAAGAATTCTATTAGCATCCTTCTGGAAAAGATCAATAATACCCTGAGAAGAAGAATTGATAGCGAAGATAATGGAAAATGCAGAAATAGACAAACTAACTTCACTAATGAAAGGACAATTAGAAGATTTTGCAGCCCCATGGACACCATTTTATGACTGAATAAAAAAACAAATATAGCGACTTGAATGTAGTAACTATATGAAGACACTATTGTAATGTATTACTAATAATCACAGTTAAATGTTTGTTGAAATGCTATGATGAAAAGTTATAGATAAGTAGAATTCTAACTCAAGCAGAGTATATGATATATATTGGATATTCCCTTCCCTCCCCCCCCCCGTTTCCCTTACCCCTATATGAGAAAACCAATACAAATTTATTTTAAAAAAAAGAATTTCCCAACCCAGAGTTGGTAGCTCTAGCTTATGATATAATTCCTGGAGTTAACTTTCCGCTTAAATCGAATAATGGCCTACATTTTGAGACTGTAAATGTTTTGCAGGTCTAACTTTCTGCTTAAATTAAATAATGGCCTACGTTTTGAGACTGTAAATGTTCAAATGCAGGTTTTATCCACATGTGGTGGTGGTGTCCACCTGCACTGAAAAACTGGAAAATAGTGAAAAGTTGAAACTGAACTTCGGATTGGATATCCTGTTATCACCTGAAACAATGTTATCAAATAACGTACCAATGATTTTAAAAAATCTTCATTTTTAAAAAAATCTCAGTAGCCAGAATTGTCTTCATCAGTTATTGGAAACAAAATACATTTCTAAGAATTAAAGCTTCAATAGAGAGAAATAAAGACACGTCATGATTAAATTTAAGTTTCTTGCAAAAGGGTGAAGCTTAGCTCAACTTGAATCTGTTTGGATTCCTTTGATTAAACAAATTAAAACAAGTATTTTGAAATGAAGCTCCACATTCTCAACTTTGTATGAACAAGAAAAATATTAGAAGTATTAGAAAAGTAAAAAAAAAAAGAGGAAGGAAGGAAAGGAAAGGGAAAATTAAGGGGAAAAGAACAGTGAATTTATTGTCTATGCTGGTTTTAAAAAGTCTTCATTATGATACTTCTTTGAATTTAAAGCTGCGGTTAGGAGCCGAGGGAGCTGACGGTGTACTTTAGACAAAATTGTCAAAATGGGCAAGAAGTTGTTCACTGGTAAAAAAGGAATGTTTTGCAATTTGAGGCTTAGACAACTTGAATTTAACTATTCTAACTGATCATTATGCTCTAAAATAGCTGCATACTATGGAGAACTCAACAATGAAATTGTGGAGATGTGCATGGAAGTTGCAAGAATAAGCAAATCTTTAATATGCAAACTGAACATATGAGAATAAGAAAAATGTTAATGCCAATGCCTTATCAGGGATGGAGCAAAACAGGACAAATTGATAAACACAATTCATCTGGATGCTGCATATTGAACTTCTCAAAAGACCCAAGATATCCTTTAGGAGAAACAAGCTGGAACTTGCAAAGACTTGTGGGGAACATCTTATTTTCCCTCCCACAATTTCCTTGTTCCTTTCCCTGAAAGCATCCATAGCTTCTCTCTCCCTTTTCCTGCTTCCTTCTCTCGTTCCCACCCACCAGCCAATTTACTTTTCTTTGCCTCCCAGTCTTCAGTTTTCCCTTCTTCACTCCTCCTGATAGCCTCTCCCTGGGAAGAGTCTGGCCCAGAACAGGCCCAGTTGAACAGGCCCAGTTGAACACTTGGGAACCCATAAGGACTTGAAGGGTTCACCTCATTTCCCCTCTGTATCCTCTTCCCTACTTTATTTCCTCTAAGAATCAGTAGCAAAAATGTTATGTTTTTGGCCTGCTGTGATGCCATTGATTCCGGTTTAAATCAAAAGTGATGTCATCGGAGGCCTGTGGAACCTGCAGTGTGGTCTGACCTGCCTCTGCTCACTCACCCCCCTCCAGCAAAGTGAGCCATAGTGGGGGTGGGAGACTGGGAGCGAGAATGAGTATCAGCACCCCACACCCACGGTATGCTCCACTGTGGTGCTTTTCAGGTAGGGGAGCCTGGCAACCCTATGGATGAGAGGCTATTAACAGTCCTCGAAGAAATCCAGCCAATGGGAAGGCAGGAGGGAGTACCATTTGGGCAACTCCATCTTTCCAATGCAGCTTTTTACCATGTGCTAATGACCACATGGGATTAGGTGGTTATCTTTGGCAGCCAAACAGGATTCCCCCCCCCCCACCCTGCTTCATGGTGTATTGGCAGTACAAATAAGCTTGATCCTGGAACAGGTTAGGCTACAACTAGGAATTACAGGGCAGCCTGTAAACAGCCCATCATTCTTTGTACAACATGTAGGTGGCGGGGAGGCAGTCTGACCAGCATCAGATCTGTAGCTGTATGCAGTATATTGAGAGAAATGAAGAAAGATTGTGTCTGCTAGGATAAATAAATCCGGCAAAAACTCTAGCTGTGTTTGCAGCCAGGGTGGAGTTCCCCAAAGGTAGTAGCCATGGGCTGCCTCAGTGGCAATATGCCCTAAAATTTGGATAGGAATTTGTGATGATGCAAACTGACCATTTAATAAGCCTTAGTTTAACACAAGCACGATGTCTCATGTCTTCATAGGTGTGTGTGTGTGTGTGTGTGTGCGTGCACGCGTGTGCGTACGCACATGTGCACGCGCAGGAACGTCCACCAATAGAAGGGAAGAATAATGTCCTTAAGCCCCACTGATTTCCAAAAGAGAGTTTAACATTTCTGATTCTAGTTTGCCACACTGAGGGAAATGGGGGAAATAAGGTACGTCAGCCCACTTACACAGTTTGAAAGTAAGATTTTTTAAAAACAGTTCTCATAAAGAGAATATGGACTTTTGAATAAAGAAAAGGGAATCTAAAAATTAAAGTTTTATCTGTCCCTGCCCCTTTGCTTAATCTAAGGCACTGCTTGTTGCATACAAACAATTAAATTGTCCTCGTATAGTATAGCTTTTCAAACTTTTTCCTATATGTTAGTAGTTAACATCCTCTGTTGTTCTTTTAAAATCTGTTTGTATATAATCAAATACCTTTGCTCATAAGATTTTTTCTTCCAAAGGGAATTCTGTTTATTGTCAAATAATAACCATCTTTTGTCAAGACTTCATATTCCTTACAGGGGTATCTGTTGTAGCTAATCCACTGAGACTGAAAAGAGAAAAAGCAAACTCTTGAAATTGTTCAGGTAAGAATGTTTGAATCTACCTGGCAGGCAGAAAACCTCAGGAGCATGTAATAAGAATAACAAAAAGGGTCACACTGGCACTTACAGAATTTATCACTATCCTTTCAACTGATTGTAGAATTTTGGAAATATGAAGATCTGGAAATTTTGTTATTTCAGATTCTACAGAAAACAGAGAATGAGTGCAGTTCTTTTACTTATTTTCAGGGCCACTTGAAAGAGAAAGTTTGAACCTATTCTGGTTCGATCACCATCCATCTCTTGATCTTCAGGAACTAATCCAACGATAAGATTTCACATATGTATCCTAACCCCATTCTTCTACTCCATTATTGATAAACTAATTTTAGATCACTTAGCTTACAACATTCATATGAAGTTCAGGATTCCCATCTCTTTTTCTCCTGGTGAGCTTTCCTGAGCTTGAAGTTGCTTGTATTAGGCACCCCACTGCAACAAACCACCACATCTTATCCTATTAAACAGGGTGAGGGGTGGGGAGGGAAGCAGTGGAAAATACACCAATATTTTAATTAGTATTGCTGACAATATATATACATTAAACACCGTGGAACCCAAACTCTTCTCTGTAACCATAGGACTGTAGAGAAGCATGAGCTTGCCCATCAGGAATATTAAAGCAGTGATTTATGCGGTGAATGGGGAAGTCCTTATGCATGCATGAGTTTGAACTTTTGCGCACACACTGTAGAACCCTCATGCACGCACAATAAACCTCTCAGTTGGTATGGCTGATTGTGAATTATTTTTATTTATTTATTTATTTATTTATTTATTTATTTATTTATTTATTTGTAGTCTGCCTTTCTCACTGAGACTCAAGGTGGATCACATAGTATATATAATATATAATTATTATTACAGCACTTGGCCAGTACGTTAACCATAAAATTTAAGGGATCACATAGTATGAGATTAGTACAATCAGTATCAAGGACATTTCCATAAACAATGCCATAGAGATACAAGTTTAAAAGACTAGCAAGAATCCAATACAGAGTAGAAAAAATACTGAAGCAGAACATAATCAATTCTAGGACTAACATTAGACAACATGGAGTACAGGTGGTACATAGGAGTACATATTTTAAAAAGCAGATAATATGTAAGGCAATATAGTGATGAAGTCTATGGTCCCTAACTCATTAGCGAAGCATCTGAGACCCCATCCCTACAATACAGCCCTCCCATTTGAGTAAAAAGCCTTTTTAAATAGTTTGGTTTTGCATCGTTTACAAAAAGCCAGGAGACTGGGGGCTCTTCTGACTTCCTCAGGCAGATCATTCCACAGGATAGGAGCCATAGGCTGCACAGCTGCCCTAAAAAGTTGCTGTTTTTATGTTTTGAACTCTGCTCTGTCCCCTCTGCCTCTTCTCTGTTGATTCTTCAATGCTGTCTCCTTGTAAAATGTCAAGCAAATTGCTAACAATTTTAACTGAGACTATTCATGGCAGCTACACATTTCTAGCTGCCAAAGCTGTGACCTCATATAATACAACTGCAAGATATTTTCCCATTTTGCATCCAGAAAAGTAGTCAAAATAAAAAAAAAACCTTTCCAAGGTAGAATAAGCAAGCATATTACCATATGGAGTGTTCTTTTCAGCGGTGTTTCAGAATGTTTCTTTGGAAGGCAATGGCACTAAAAACACTGCCAGCTGTCCAAGATATATCTTTGCATATTTCACAATAGAAGATGCATTTGAATTGGTAATTGGTTATTGAACATCTGATAACACTGCTTTCCTTCTTTGTTATAATGGGTATGGCATCTTATAGAGATGGGGATGAATAGTGTTAAGTTATCATTAGTATCCTCAAAAACTACTAATAAATTGTCAAAGAGATAACAGCATATTACAAATAATACTGTAACCCCCAGAATCCCAAGGACCAGATTCAATATGTTTATCAATTCAAATATAAATGCAATGTATTTTAACACAACTATGAAAACATTCCCAAAGTTATTAATACTGGATCAGTAACCAGTGACCCCAGAGTACAGTCCTACTCACAACCCCCTGGTAAAGTGTGCAGACAGTTCTGTAGATTTGGCCAGAGGCTTTGCCTGGAACAGCGTCCCAAATATCTAGCGGGTCTTGCCACAGCAGTACTCTTCTTGTGAAGATGCTGTCTGAATCCTGGGGCTTGCTTGTTGCCCTAGGAGCAGTTCCCCTTTTCTCCTAGCAAGATGAAGTGGGACAGCTCTGTGCTAGGGTGCTGGTCTCAAGCAGTCAATGAGTTCAGCTGCCAGCAATTCCTGCTCTTGCTTCTTCAGCTCTTCCCAGCTATGGCAGTTCTTCCAGGGAGAAGAGTTCAGCTCTTCCAGACAGTAGTTTCAGCTCTGTGATGATCTTAGCTCCAAAGCTTGGAAACAGGCTTTGCCTTCCAAGCAGCAGCAGCAGCTCTCCTCTCTTCCCCTCTCCAGTCTTTTCAGCTAGCCCAGTCCTGTATTATACCACCTCTCCCAGTCATGGTGACCTCTTTTTTTATACACATGTCCCATGAGCCTTTGCTAAACATCCAAATTAACAACCCTAGGTACAGCTCAGTTATCTGCTAGTTTGGTTTATCTATGTATCTGCAGTCTATCAGCAGTCTATCAGACCTAGTCTGATAGACTGCAGTCTATCTGCAGTCTATCAGACCTAGATCCTAAGCCCCAAAACCTTTTCCCAGTACAGGCTTACAATATACAACAGCATTCCCGAGTAGAGATGGGCACGATCCCAAAAAAATTGCTGATCCAGCTGAACGTGGATCGGCGCCAGTGACGATCCCAACTAAACGATCCACACCGATCATCTCCCGTTCCCGATCAGTGGATCGTGGATCGTGGAGGCCAAAGCAGGGCGCGCTGCTATTCCCAGCAATGTGGGAAGGTGGGTGTTGGCGGCGGCCACCGGGCCCGGCGGGCACGGGGAGATGGCGATGAGTCGCCTCCCCTCAGGGGGCAGGGGGTCTGGCCGCTCGCTTGCGGTACCCCCCATGTGCCCGCCCGCCAGGCCAAAAAGGAGCACGCTGGCGAGAAAAAAATGGTGGGTGATGCCGGTGGCATCTGTGTTTGTGTTTGGCCATCTGTGTTTGGCCGTCAGAGCTGCCTATCAGGATTTGCAGGGATGAGATTGGAGTGCCCATGGCTACAGAACACCCCCTTCCCCCTCCCTCCCCTGGGTGTCTTCTCCCAACTGGTGACTGCTTTGCTGCTCCATGGTTGGAAGGAAGCCCTGCTGATCAAGGAAAGCTGGGCTTCCATTCGGGTTTCCAGGGCGATAGAAGGAGGGGAAACACAGCTCAGGCATTCCCCTGGCTCCGTTGCCCCAGGAATAGATTACTGGCGCCTGAGTGTCTGGCTTCCCGATCCGAGCATGATCCAGCCCCAATCCAGCCTCCTCCCAATCGCTGGATCATTGGCCGTGGCCGATCACGATCCGCTGAGTCACGATCGTGCGATCACCATTATCGTGGGTTTTTTTGGATCGTAATGTGGATCGTGCCCATCTCTATTACTGAGTTTTAGCTGATCCCTCACAGCATACAGAATACATCTAGAGGACTCTTTTGAGGTCATGCATTCTGTGGAACAGTATGTAATGTGAAGAGTACCTGGATGTTTTGGGGAACCAAAATGGTTGTGATGAAAACCCAGACCCTCAAAACATCTCTAAACTATGTTCAGGGAGTAAAGAATATTGTGAAAATACATGAACTTTCTATGTAAGACATTTTGGGCTGCAAAGAGTGGTGGAGGTAGGGAAGTTGTTCTCCATGGGCAGAAATTCTTCCACCTGTGGAAATTTTAGGTGGACTCCAATCCAAGATGTTTATATTTACTTATATGCTTATATACACATAATCATTTGAAAGGCAACTATATGCACAGGAAGATTAACCTTCCTCATAGGGCTGTTATGAGGATAAAATTGAGAAGAGGAGAATGCTGTGAACCACTATGGGTCTCCATTGGGAGAAAGGTAGGGAGACAAATGAAGAAAATAAATAAATACAAAATCTTGCATAAATATACCTGTTTCCTCAGGTATATTTCATTCAATTTATAGGTCTACATTGTGGCTCAAAGGCAATGTTTGCAGTTGAATTTGTTGATCAATTGACCTGCTGTGAACTCAGGCAAGAAAAAAGTGTGATAATGAAGAAGATTCTCCGTTTTTTGGAAGGATTCAGTTTATTGGCTCCGGCCTCATCCACTGCATCTCTTCATACAGTTGCAGCAATGGATGTGGCTACGGAGGTGATACAGGAGTCTCTGCTCTGTGCGAAACAGAAAGAAACAGCTTATTGCTTTTGTTTAGGAAAGAGTCTTGGTACCAAAAGACAGATTTTTGCAAATGAAATTCCAAGCTCCATTAAAGAAGTTAGAGACTTCAACATAAGGATGTAAAACAAACTAAGGCAAACTAAATGTTGCTGTAAAATCTGATTGGAATATGTTGCTTCACATAATCATGGCATATGAAGCTGGGCCATTCAGTCTTCAAAAAAAATTTCAATATGACCTGACGCCACAGCCAAATGCAGTTGCAGATTGGAATATAAACACTAGAGCAGAAAGTAAAATATTCCTTGTAGATATACTGACGAAAAGGTTTCTTGAGAAGTGTCCTGTGTGTATATGTGCCATCAAGTTGCAATTGACTTACGGCAACCCCAGCAAAGGGCTTTAAAGGCAAATGTGAAGCAGAGGTGGTTTGCCAGTACCTTTATCTGCACGTTTCTTTGATGGTCACCCATCCAAGTA
The DNA here is from genome assembly GCF_028583425.1 of Eublepharis macularius. Classification (NCBI taxonomy): domain Eukaryota; kingdom Metazoa; phylum Chordata; class Lepidosauria; order Squamata; family Eublepharidae; genus Eublepharis; species Eublepharis macularius. The sequence continues at coordinate 104,256,142 of NC_072795.1, forward strand.
CTGATCCTGCTTAGCTTCCAAATTCTGATGAGATCAGGCTATACCATGCCACCTTCCCTCCCTGAGAGACAGCCTATATATTTCTTAAATAAAATAGGTAATTATTGATGGCCAGTTGGCCACTAATGAAGATAGCTGTAAAAGAGGATTAGACAAGATTCATGGAGGATAGTTCTATCAATGGCTACTAGCTATGGTGACTAAGGATGGAGAAACTCCACATTCAGAGACACAAACCTCTGAATATCTGTGCTAGGTGACATCAGAGGAAGGCCTTGGGCTCTATGCCTATGTGTTGACCCTCCAGGATTGGGAGGTGGGTCTGTTGCCCCTCCTGATGATTCCCCCTCTTCCTCTCTGGTGCTTTAAAGGGTAAAGGGGGGAAATAAGGAGAAACGGTGTGTGTGTGTGTGTGTGTGCAGTGGTGAAAAACTGGACATTTTGATCAAGTCCTAGAACCTCACCCTGATGTCATGATGACATCAGTTCTGTTTTTTTCACCAGAACTGATGTTACATCTTTCCTATACAGGACATTTGGCCACTGAGTGGAACAGTGCTATGCTAGATGGATCACTGGTGTGATATATTAGGGTTTTTCTAATATTAAAATTATAAAGCAGTATCCTTTGTCTTTCTCAGGTTACTCTTGAAGGTACTTTATGCTTATTGCATTGCCTCTTCCAAGTAATGTACTACAGTTCTATATAAAGTTCAGCACAAAGAGAGCTTAGATTAATCAATGATTATTGTTATTTATTCAATTTATATCCTTCCCTCCCCGCAAGCGGGCTCAGGGTGGGTTACAACAATATAATAATACAAAAATAAAATAATACAATATAATAATACAAAAATAGACATTTAAATACAATAAAACCAGAGTCATCACTGTATATATAGTCATAATCCCAAGATGGCAGCCCACTCCACTCTCCCAACCAAATTATAAACAAGAGGGAGGGGATACAACTGGTGTCACTACTGTGACTTCGCATATGAGGAGGCAGATAATTTTATACCCCCCCCCCCCCCGGGTTGAAGCAAGACACTTAAAAAACTTTTTTTAAAAAAGGAATGTTTTAAATGAAGAGCTTCTGTTTTCTACCTGAAGAAATATAGAATGTGGAAAAGCTGAACCATAGAGACATCTATCTCACAGATTTCATATAATTGTCTCTTGAGAAATCATACTGTTATTAACCACCAGGTTGTTAAAACTGAATATGTTATGACATTTCTGATTGTGCAAATCTCCCAAGAAACTATCTTAATTAAATCTATAATGACTAATTACTGATGTTAAGGGAGCTATTTCAGGTCTGAGGGGGAAATCCTAAGCAGGCCTACTTGGAAGTAAGTTCCATTTTATTCAATGGGGTTAGTCCCAGAAAAGTGTTGCTAGGTTTAAAAGGGTGTAACTGTTTAGGATTGCATGGAACCTAGTTTCCTTATATACTTATCCCTACATCTGTTTTGGAAACATTGACTTCAGAAATCACTCAGAAAAGCTGCTAGAGTTCAGTGAGAGGGGCACTATAGTTTTACCCTGAGATAACAGGAGAACAAGATTGCACAGGACTGGCTGTAGGCACAAGGAGGAGGAGACACCACAGACAATCATGCTATATAGGAATACTTTTCCTTGAACCCCAACCTGAAACTCCTTGTCAGAAGTCTCCAGAATGCACTGCTGAATGCAGAGAAAGCAAAAAGTGCCCTGGATCAGGTTGCCAGTCCCCTGCAGGGGCCGGAGGATTCCTTTGCTCCTACTCTCCATCCCCCGCCTCTGCTTACCTAGCCAGCAGAGGAAAAGGCAGGGGAATGCGCCTCCTTGAGCACTCTCCAGGGCGGGGTGCTATGCACCCATGCTCTGCAGGGGGCCGTTTGGGGCCTAAATTGGCCGACTGTGAAGCGATGGAGTGACCCAAGGCCCTCCCAGCACTGCTTCTGCACTCCTAAGTGGGCACAAAATCAGCCCGCTGCAAAGCGCAGGAGTACTGCAGGGCCCATTGCCCTGCCCAGGCAGTGCTCCCATGCTCCACAGTGGGCCGATTCAGCCTGTTGTGGAGCATGGGGGCGCTGCCAGGAAGACCCTGGAGTGCTCCTGCACTTCACAGCATGTCAATTTAGGCCCTAAACTGGCCCAATTCAGCCCCAAATGGGCCGAAATCAGCCCTCTGTGGAGTGTGGGAGTGGTCCCACAAGGCCCTTAGTGATGATGTCACTTCCCGGAATTGACATTATTGCGTAGCCCGTGAGTCTGTGCACTATGCACATAAAAGAAGACATCACAGAAGGTGAGTGCCAGGCCTCCAGCCTCCTGCCCAGGGGGTGAGGAGGCTTGCAACCCTAGCCCAGGGCACAGGTGCACACCTGCAATTCTGACAAACGAGACGGCCAGTCTCATGACTGGTAAGAAGAGATCTGACTGGCATATTGTTTTGGGTTACTGGGAAGATGTTATGGATATGGGCTTTCCGGTCCCCTGGTTGCCACAGTAAACAATAAATGTGGGCCTCTGTCTCCATCTCTGAGGAATGGTGTGCCATCATGTTAATTCCCTTGCCCTGGGAAATGTTGGAAAGTCCAGGAAGTAGACAGGTTTAGTTGAAGCTTTTTTAAAAGCCCTTTTTTATGGAGCAGTTTTTCTTTTGAGGCAATAGCAGCCTTTTCTGTTTATGGCCTGCCTGCTTTGAGGATGTCTTGAGGCTTCCAAAGGCCCGTCCTTATTCTGCCCTCCCCTCCTTCTGCTTCCCAGGAGTCTGAGGGTTGAGACACCCAAAAGGCCATGAGAGTTCTGCTTCTCCATCCTTCCTGGAACCTTGGATAGGTAATGAAACTGCATCAGCTGGCTTGCTCGGAAACTGCGCTATAACGAAAAGAGCAGAATGATTGTAGGGTAGCAATTTAGATTGGCCAACAGGCATTAGGCTTGCTTTCCTATTTGCAACTTTTTTTTCCAAGTGTATTTATAATTCCTAGTTCATCTCTCCTGGTTCATCTACTACCTGGTGTGTCTTCATCTGACGACTTGTAGATTCATGTACACTGTAGATTTATGTTTTATCTGTTCATGTTTATGCGCTGCCTGTTTATCTGTTTATGTATCCCATATAATCATCTGAAGCCATATGTAGTCATTGTCTGATGGCTTTGTATTCATGTTTCCAACTTTCGGTTGGGAAATTTCCAGATGTTTGAGCGTGGAGCCTGGGGAGGGGAGGGTCTTCAGCAAGCTATAACGCCAAGCAGTCCCCTTCCAAAGCAGCCATTTTCTCCAGGGGAACTGATATCTGTAGCCTGGAGATCAATTTTAATTCCAGGAGATCTCCAGACCCCAGCTGGAAGATGGTAATCTTTTTTCACATGCTTTTTTGTATATATTCATGTATCATGCATCTGACTCAGTTTGCAATTTGCTTTTGTAGTGTATTGTATAGTAGCGCCTTCCAATAAACTGCTTAATTTGTATCAGTCTGTGTCTTACTACTTACAGTTACATACCCAATGGGATGATAAGAACCTATAGGAATAGAAGCCACCCGCTGAAAGGGACTGAATTAACATTGGTGCATTGGTTGGGAAACTTGATCAAATAGTGGAATACAGGAGCTGTAATCTTAATTGGGCGAAATTGTGGGCGGCAGGCTATGTTGTGTCTGTACTTTGAAATCGTTCCTCTGATGTTGTTTGGGCAATTTCAAGGCTACATGAAAACTTTGATTTTTAATTTCTGTAGGGGGCTAATCTGAGCAGAACATAAGGTTTCCCTCTTCTCTTTTTCTCATTTGAGACTGGTACTTCACACCCACCTAGATTTTTGGCAGGGCAAGTACAATGGGAATTTTGGTGGCTTGTTCTTCTGTGGCGTAACAGTCAGTATCTGTGGAGGACAGCACATCCCTTCCTCCCTTGGTTTATTGGCACAATAGTTAACCTACTTAAGGAAGTGTTTGGGCGTAAGAAAAAGGCATTAAAGGCTGGAGATGGGGCAGATTTGAAAGATGCTTTAGCTTCTTCTTCTATTCTTCCAGTAGTTGCTTGAATTGGTGCAAATGTGTGATAGCACATGTTCAAACCCTTGGAATGCCAAGGTTCTTCTAATTCCCTTTCAGGGTGATTGTTTGAGTTCATTGATGGAACAATATATACAAAAGACAGGTATGAAAGTGGCTAAGTGTGTGAGTGTGTGTTCATGGCTCTGTTGTATTGATCTGGAACAGCTCAAGAAAAAGAATGAAGTGAAGAGAGTGCTGGGAGAGCAAGAAACGGTTTATCAGAAATAAGCTGTGAAGTATTGTTACCTGAATGGCCGCCTGTGCCTACCCCCTATCCCTAGGAGATGTCTTGAGAACAAACTGGAATCAAAGGGTTAACATATAAAACAAGGTCTATTCCTATATATACCAGAGTCTCATAAACGGTGTTGGCTTTTGCTGTAGCATTGGGCTGAGGAGAGTTGTATGAGAAAAGGAGAGGGAGAAAACTATTAATAGGCCATGTTGTGGCAGTTTTGACCCAGGAACCTGAAAACAGTGATCTGTGAAAGACCTTTTTATTTCAGAACAGGAACAAACTCAGAATAAGCAAAAATTCACAAAGAAACAGAGAGATACATTGAAATACACACAGCCAAGGTTTCACAGCTGTGGACCCACATCTCTGTCAGCCTAAGAAACTGACAAGATGTAAGGTACCATGCACATTTTCTGCACACATTAAAAACCTTTTACAATCAAAATGACAGGGATAACTCACATGGTAACTTTATTTCTTGAGCTCAGATCAAAATGGGGAGTTCACTGTTCCTGGTTTTATTTAACTACACAATTTGTTTTATTAGAACTCTGCATCTCTTGCTTAGAACAGAACATGAAATTTACAATCACTGGTGTCGTATGTGACAAGCATTTTTCAGGACAAAGAATATGATATGAAAATTGGTTGCCAGCACATGGGGCAACTCCTGGCAGGAGGTGGTGCCCCTGGTACCACATGTGTGTGTGCTTTGCCCACTGCTCCCAGGACCATGTGATGATGTCACTTCCGGGAAGTGATGTCACCACGCAGGATGCAGCTTCCCCCCAGGAATGCTCCCAGGAAGTTCACAAATAGGGTTTGAAGGAAACGGCTCCCCCACCCTGCCCCCACTTTTTAAACACAACCATTCGTAACAAATGTACACTGCCTCCGAACATGGTTTCCATTAGGCCATCATGGCTAAAATCTATAGTAGTCTATGAGTGATTCCACACATGTTGGATAATGCACTTTCAATGCACTTTATTAATCGTTTGAGGTGGATTTTTTGTTCCGTACACAAAAAAATCCTTTCCAAATGATCTATAAAGAGGATTGGAAGTGCATTATCCAACGTGTACGGAATCACTCTATGTTGATCAGTGAATAATTTCATTACTAATGCACAATAAACACATGCTATCTTTTAATATGTTGTTCCTTTCTTTAATTAATGGAAAAGGGTGTGGGGGGGGAATAAACTAATTGTACAGTCTTCAGGAACACATGAGCTATTTCTAGCAAAGCTAGTTTGGCATCCACTCACATCAATCCCAGGAACAAGTGCTCACTGGAATGTCTTTTGGAAGTAAATGATGATATTTGCAGAATTCTTCAGAATCCTATCTATACTAGATACAAACAAACATCAGTATCTGTTTTAAGTTGTCACCTTCCATACAATGAGGCCAGCTAAAAATATATGTAAAGAATGGCAAAACTACTTGCACTTACAAATATTATTAACAGATTCTTGGATTTCTGAAACTTTGAAATTTGCCAGTACTAAATGGTATTTTATGTGGAGGTTCTTAAAATGTTTTATTGAAACTTCCAAGCAATAAATAATATTCTACTTTTATTTTTAGTAAGGTGAACTCGGACTGAAAAGAACTGGGCTCAAATCGCCATTTTGCCGTGAAACACAATGGGTGACTGGTTGCCTGTCACACACTGTCTAATCCTAGCATCGCAGAGTTTATGATGGTAAAACCAGGACAGGGGGAGACCAGATACGCTGCCCTGAGGAAAGAAGAGGTTTTTAAAAATCTGTAAAACAGATTCCCTGCTCTAATCTAGAAGTCACCACTATGACCTGGAATGTTAATGCAATTAATATTTGGAGAAAGGAGCTCTTAAATGTGCTGAAAGGAGCTCTTTAACCCCTGAGGCTTCAGCTGGCCAGGGGAAGTCCCCGCTGGCCAGCTGAAGCTGTGGGGGTGAAAGAGCTCCTTTGCTGTGGCATGCAAGCTGTGAAGAAAGGAACTCTTTAATCCCTGCAGCTTTAGCTGGCCGGGGGAAGTTCCCGTTGACTAGCTGAAGCCATGGAGGTTAAAGAGCTCCTTTCTCACAGCTCACAAGCCACAGAGAAAGGAATTCTTTAACAAGGAATGGAGGGTCGGATTTATTGGCTGGCTGGTTGGAACTGCAAATCTCCTATGCCGACTGGCCACTTCACTGCCCAGTGTGCTCTGCTGGCAGGGAGGCTCCCTTCTGGTTCCGACTGAGGGGGAATCAAGGAAGCGGTGGTAGGGGCAGCCCCTCCAGGCAAGCTAGAGTGCAGGGCCTGCTCCTGTTGCGCGGAGGCTGCTGCTGAAGAGCCCACATGGGCTGCATGCAGGAGGAAATGGAATCAAGTGGGTGGGGCCACCAAACACGTGATTGCTTTGAAGAGCTGCATTCTGGATGGAAAAAACGCCCTGTATGAGATAGAACAGATACAGAAATTAAGAAATTACTATAAGGCTGGCCACATCAGCCATCTCCCTCGTTCTCTTAAGGCAATTGTGGGGAATTTGGTAATGGAGTTTTACTACCATTAAATAGACAAATAATGGAATAGCTATGAAGGTACAGACTAAAAAGAATACAACAAAAAACAAAGAAATGTTTACTTGTACACACTCCATATTAGCACTAGTTATAAATAATACACAGCCATAGCCAACAAATATGCACACCCTTCAGATGCATATCTGAGCCTTCTCCTTCTTGCTGCAAAGTGCTGGCCGCTCAGGTGCTACTCTGTACGTTCTCTGTCTCCTAGACCAGTAAATACTGCCCCTTCCCAAAGCTGCTTTTCCTTTTTCCTCACTGCCTTTCCAGTTAGCTCTGTGTGTATACTGTGTGCGTTCTCTGTGTGTTTGCCTTATTGGTTCCCATAAAAATCATTCCTGTTGAATAACCGCCTGGTTCTTTCAAAGAGAGTTTTCTAAGAGAATGATCCTGGTATACATTGGTGGAGATCCTGCTAGTTACTCCTTGTTGCATCTTCTTGAATGCTAATTTCCCCAGCTCACAAGAAGACCCATTAGGGTAACACAAAGAGCTGTGATTTTTTTATCAGATCTGGAGAGCTAGTGATCTATTTGAGGTTTTGCATGGGTGCCCATCCTGCTGATGTGACTTAAAAGTGATTTGATAAACTATTGAAACTACAGATATAGTTCCAGTGCCCATAAAATGTAGGGGGCAGGGTGGAAAGATAGAGAGTAAGACCATAGGAATCTCTGTTCCATGGATGCTCTTCCTTTCATGGGAGAGAGGGAATCTCCGAGCTGTGTTTCCAGAGAGCTGAATTCCTTCATGGTCCTGTATTTCCAATGTCATGGCTCCAAGGACCCAGGGCTGCACTTAACCCCTTGGGGAAGATGGCACTGTGTACTAGGTACCACTTAAACCTATAGTGTTAAATGATGGGGCTGCTGTCCTTGAGGCAAGACATTTGCTCCAGGTGGTAATGATTTTAATTCAATGCCTTAGCATATTTCATTGAAAAATGCTGACTGTCCAGTCACATAATGAGGATTTGGGGAGCGAGGTTAAACAGGCTGTGACACAGGATTTGGGTGTGGGTGTATAGAACCAAAAGGTATGAGATCAGTTGAATGGCAGAGTGAAACTTAGAAGAATGTACATTTACAGTGTGAGAATTCGGAAGGAGGCTCCTCAATCCTCAAACAGCTTTGGCACTGACCAGCAGCATCTTAGCCTTATCTGGTTTGAGAGTCAGTTTATCAGCCCTCATCCATCCCATTGCCATCTCCAGGCATCTCTTCTGCACTTCCAGAGACCCACCAAACTCAGCTATTAAGGAAAATTAGAACTGAGTATCACCCCCATGTTGGCAGCACTTTAATCCAAATCCCCTGGTGATCTCTCCTAGTGGTTTCATGTTAATACAGCATTGAGGAAAAGGTGGAATCCTTTGGCACCCCATAGCATAAAGGCCATGGGGCTGAACAGCAGTCTTACCTTTAAAGCTGTTTGCAGACTGGAAGAATTCCCATATTTATTGAACGGCATCTCCCAGGATGCTCCTACACTCTTCTTGTATTTGTCAGGCAGCCTGCTCACTCTTAGGACAGTCCGTATAGCAACAATTAGGTCAAGGGTTTTCTCTATGTAGGTCCAGTCCTTTAGAATGGCCCACCAGAGTGGGTGAGGAGGTTACATTCACTGGCTACATTTAGGAAGGTATGTGTCAGGTCTTGCCAGATAAATCCCCCAGGCACTTCACGGCAGACACTCAGGTGTATGAGTTAAAGTAACTTTATTGAAGAGACATATCAGTATCAAGATACTCAGACAGGAGCATTGGCAGAAGTGACACAAGGTGGGTGAGCAGAGTTAATTATAGGGGAATGTTCCCGCCCCTGGGAAAGGGAGACCATTAGAGATCTGGCACGAAGGGTCCAGGCTTGGGAGAGAAGGGAACAGGGAGGAATGAGTTCATCACAGTTCTCAGGGAGGACCGGCTCCGGCCTGCACTCCAAGGCCATGATCTCAAGCCAGCCGGGAAAGTGAAAGCAAAACACCTGCAAGATAAGCAGTTAACAGCTCAGTAGCAACTAAGTTCCCTTTACACATTTTCAGAGGATCAGAGCATTATGCATAGAACCAATCATGACAGGTATGCAGGGGTGTATCTGACAGTATGAAAGACAATTCTGTTTCAGAAGACATTCGGGGGAGAGTGAATAGTTTCAGCATAGTTAACTACAGGGCTTTTTTTCTGGGAAAAGAGGTGGTGGAACTCAGTGGGTTGCCCTCAGAGAAAATGGTCACATGGCCGGTGGCCCTGCCCCCTGATCTCCAGACAGAGGGGAGTTTAGATTGCCCTCCAAGCTGCTCCAGTGGCGCGGAGGGCAATCTAAACTCCCCTCTGTCTGGAGATCAGGGGGTGGGGCCACCACCCATGTGACCATTTTCAAGAGGTTCTGGAACTCCGTTCCCCCACGTTCCCCCTGAAAAAAAGCCCTGGTTAACTATATGTTTTTAAACCAGTGTACAATATATTTTATAAAACATCCTTGCTACTTCTTGTTGCGCTGTTAGCTGCACTGAGTCTGAGAAAATAAGGTGGGGTAAAAATATTTTAGTAAATAAATATTTGCAGCAAAAACATCACTGGTTGCAGAAGCAAGGAGCCACCTTGACAGTAAGCCTACTGGATAAGGCAACTTCTTGTTTGGCTAATCAAGAAATCCAGGTTAGTGAAGTAGATAGAGGTAAGCACTGACAGTGAGTTGGGCTACAATTTCTTAGGTCGGTTTCCACATGGCTTGTGTGTTTTCACCATTGCTGGTTCAACTGCTGTACAGTGTAGCAGCAATGGGGCTACCACATGGCAGGTTTCCCTGTAGTTTCCCTGCCCCAGTTGCCCAGCAGGGGCCATCTCCCTTCCTCTAGGCTACTGGGGCTTTTTGAATTAAAAAAATCATCAGTTTCATATTGTTACATTAATATAAAACTATAATAATAAGTATAACAGGGTCTGTGAATTCTCAGCTTTAAAAAAAAATTCTCTAGCCTCTCCCATTATGGCCTTTCCTCTTATATTTCTACAATGGGTCTACAGAGTTACTTTTTAACAAGAATGTCAGGTGGGAATTCACAGAATCTGTTACACATTGTTTTAATAGGTACTGGTATAATAGTATTGTTATAGTTGTTGGTATAATACTGTATCAATATAATGATATGAAATTAATTTAAAAGTTTAATTAAAAGCCCACACTGCACAAGTAAACACGACAGAGAAAAGATAAAAGAAATGTGTGTATAAATGCAAATCCTCTCGTCCCTGACACTTACATATCCCTACAGATGGTAATATGAGAGAAGTATTTCAAATACTTAGTTGCATTCATGATAGGGGAATTTTTTAAAATAGTACTCTGCTGCCAATTATAAGTTCCCCTATTACCACTTACCCATATATATTTCAAGACACCAAAAACAACGATAAAAGAAAATATGGATTTTATTGTGTTTCAGATAAAACCCAGACATATTGCTTCTCTCTGGCTGATATGTGTAAAGACAAGTTACATCAGACGATCTTATATACCTTAACGCAAATTGTTTACAGAATAAAAGATCAAAAAGGTTAATAAAAACACCCCTTCGGAATGATGCAAAATGACACATTTCCCAGAATGCATGGCACAAGACAAGCTTGAGTGACAAATGAATTATACAAACATCTGAAAAGCTGAAGCCATATTTTTGTTATACTTCTGAGAAGAAGCTCATCCAAGGTTAAATCTTTATCATAATAAACAAAACAAGAGGATGTTTATACTTTGCTCAGTGTCCCTTAGTGCCTGCCCAAGACCTAGCTGACTTGCAGGATATCTCAGGAGGAAGAACTGTGACGCTAGAACAAGGCTGCCTTCATATGTATGTGCTTTTAGCCTGAATGGATGCTCACAACAAGAATTTTTGGAAAGAGGTCTAAAAAACCCTTTAACAGATCATTATCTTGGTTTCAATATCTGGGAACCATTCCTGGCCCTCTCAGGACCACATGCTCATGGTTATTCCATTGAACAGGGATACCATCCCTCCTTTTTGGAGTATGTGCCCCAAATGGCAATAATGTAACAAGCTCAATAGTTTAATTCTTCCCCTTTTGGTGTGTGCCTTTGGAGATGGTGTACCTGCACTAGGGCTGCCAGACCCCCGGTGGGGGCGGGGGATCCCCTGCCCCCACCCTCCCACCCCCGCCCCCACTTACCTGGCCAGCGGGGGGCGCACACCTTCCATGCGCGCCCCCCTGCGGTTTTGGCCTGGATCGGGGCCCCTGTGGAGCGCAGGACGCTCCGCAGGGGCCCACAACGGGCCCAATCCGTGCCAAAACGGGCCCAATCTGCACCCGTTTTGGCATGGATCGGGTCCATTTTGGCGCAGATTGGGCCCATTTTGGGCCCCTGTGGAGCGCAGGAATGCTCCCACGCTCCACAGGGGTCCAAAATGGGCCCAATCCACGTCAAAATGGACCTGATCCTTGCCAAAACAGGCACGAATTGGGCCCGTTTTGGTGCGGATTGGGCCCGTTGTGGGCCCCTGTGGGCCATGGGAGTATTCCTGCGCTCCGCAGGGGCCCACAACAGGCCCAATCAGCGCCCAAACGGGGGCTGCATGATGACATCACTCCCAGAAGTGATGTCATCACGCTTGCAGGAGCGCGCATGCGCGTGCACACAAGCTCCTCCAAGGTAAGAGCCAGGCCCCAGTCTCCCGCTGGGAGATCGAGGGGGCCTGGCAACCCTAACCTGCACTGCTTCAGAAATGTGATTTGTTAATCATAGTGCAAGTGTATTCGCTTCCCCCCTTGGATGTGAGTGCAAATGAATGAATGAATGAATGAATCAACCAACCAACCAGCAAGTTTCCTCTGAGGTGCTAAGTGCCCTGTTTGTGCATTTCCTGCCCTTGACACTAAGCACTGTAAGTGTGCATGTCAGAGGTGTTGGAGACAGAATCCAATGCCATGATGAGCTCTATCATTTTAGTTATGGTGCGTTCTGACTGGGATTTATGTAATGCGGTGTGTGTGTGATTGGACATGAGGATATGATTGCTTTCAGCCAGAGTTAGCATCCTGTGCTACAGTGAGGCATGTGAACTGGGGGGAGGTTGCTTTGCCTTTTCCATTGCAATGGTGCCTGTGGGCTACATTTCAGTTTTTGCCAGCATAACTTTCGGCCAGTTCTTGGGGATGTTCCTAAAATGGAGAGGCTTAGTGATCCAACTAATTCCTGCCAGCAGCATCCCACTTCCGAAATGCCTCTTTCTGGTGTAGCAGCTACAATTCCACATCTCTGGTGTCTGGCCTCAGTGACCAGCCACCATACTGCTGTGCCTTTGGGCTGGTCTCTGAGAAATGCTGGTATAACACACAGTTGCCTCCCTGATCTCTTTCACCACTCCTCCTCCCCCCTCTCAAGGATTGTGCTGTTAGAGTTATATTTATCCTTCCATTAAAATCATTCCAGGCCATTTATGTAGTTACAGACATCTTGCTCAGCTAATTGAAGAAGGCAATGAAGTTATGTTCACCACACAACTTTAAGGCCAACACATGAATGACAATGAAAAAGAAATAAAACTGCAATGCAATATCCATGCAAAGTTTTTATTCTGTAATTATTACTGTTGTACAGTAGGTGCTGTATATTTATACAAGTTTAATTTATTTTATTTATGTTGCTTATAGTCTGCTTTTCTCACTGAGACCCATCAGATTACATAATATAAATCATTACAATCAGTAGGATAAAGAGACATATAATAAACGATGTAATGGGACTAGGATTTCAGAACTCTGAAACAAAGCATGTATTAACATGATATATTAACAATGCAGGAGAACAGCGCATTCCCACTGGTATACATTATAGTGTCCAAGTATAATCACAAATGTAGGCATTGTCTAGGGGTACTTATGCTCTTTTAAACACTGCTGATTCCACTAGTAAAGGAAACCCCTGGTAGCATTTGGCAAGCTGGTATCTTCCTCGTGCTAGTCTCTGCCATCGGGTTGTTGTGACTCATGTTAAAAAAATACCAATGAAGTGAAAATACAAAGTATTTCTTTAGAGGGATTTTCCCATCATCTCAATGATTTTATAGTACAATCGTTCGGGGGCATTAAGACCTAAGACAAAATCCCAGTGGCTCCAGTCTGAAAAACTATGGTAGTAAACTATGTTATTAATCTGAGGAAGTAAGATAGCCATATCATAAGGGTCTGCTACAGGGTCTATTTCACCAGACCATATTGCAGTTGGGACGATCATGTCTTGTAAGTTATATGAAGGTGGAGAGGACTGAAATGAAAGCACAAGAGAATGCATCATTTAAAAAAAGAAAGAAAACTTTATGATTAAGTACATGTATTTCAGATCATGTGTGTAGCATTAACAACTCCGGCTTCGGATATTCCTGGAAATTTGGGGTAGTGCATGGGAAGGGTGGTATGTAGGGAGCTCAGTGGGGATGTGATGTCATAGACAGAGGTGTCATTTTCTCCAGCAGAATAGATCTCTGTGATCTGGAGATCAATTATAACTTTGAGAGAAATCCAGGGCTACTTTGAGGTTGGTAACTCTATGTAAGTTGACAATAAATTGAGCAAAAAAGTATTTAAGGAGCTGATTGCTAAGATCAATAACGAAAGAGATCATGAAGTTGTAGGAAAAGCTTGGTGAAAATGCCATTTGCATGCTGGGAATTATTAGGAAATGACTGAGAATAAAATAGCCAATATTGTAATGGCCTTGTATGCAGCAAGAGAAGCTTTATTGTGAAAAGAGATGGGATTTTTTTACCTGAACAATAAAATATCCTTCCTTATTTTGCACCATTGGCTTTTGGCCTGTTTTGTTATATCTCTGATGGTTGTGGGCTCTTTATTTTCTCCCTACTAGCTGTGGTGATTCAAAGGAACTGCTGACACCCAGTGCGAGCAGACAACATTAAAAGGCAATTCTGTCTATGCCTTGTTTGTTAGTCCTCCAGGGCAACTGGTTGGCCACTGTATGAAACAGGATGCTGAACTAGATGAACCACAGGTCTAAGCTAGCAGAACTTCTTGCATGTTGTTATGAGTGAGATGGCTCTCATCTTGTGTGGTATATGGTTCCATTCTCAGAAATGTAATAAGCACAAGTGTAATTTCAGGAACTTTTCATAGTTAAGGTATAATTTACTCTCTCACCACAGTGAGATTGTACTCACTGCATTCATCACAAGTCTTTTCTGCTGCTTTCTAATTCTAAAACTAACATGGAGGTGGGGGCTTGAGGCGCATCTACAGATTTGCCCAGTCAGCCAAGCCTCCTACCTCCTTGCCACAAGAAAACAAATATAATACATCCATTATTGAGTTACTTCATGTACCACATGCCAGTGCTACTAACAACTTGCTAAGGGAAGTAATGTCCAGGTCTGCTGACATTCTGATTACCCACCCCAGACCCTGACACACATTCTTCCACAAAAGAAGCCATATGTTGTGACCTGTCTACACATTGACAGAGAGTAAGAAACGGGAGATTTATAGAGCCCCTGCTGGGTCATGTTACATCATTTTGCTTGATATTTCACAAGTTCTTTGTGTAGATGCATTCTTTTTAGCAGTGAGTAATTTTTCTCCAGTTCAATTGTTTTAAAGATATATCTTCTTACTATATAAAAGGCTAAGCGTATTCAAGATAACTCACTTCCTATCCTGGTGCACCACCAAAGGGTGCTGCTGTGGAGGGAAGCTGAGATAAGGCAGCCAGACCTCCAGAGAGCACGCCAGCTGAGATCAGGAGCAGAGCACATGGTAATGCCTGCACCCCACCATCACCTAGCTGGTATCAGGAGCGAAGCAGATGACAGTGCCCATCCCCCTTCACCCAGCTGGGATCAGCCACAGAGAAGGTGACAATGCCTGCACCCTTCACCTGGCCAGGATTAGGAGTGGAACATGAGGCAATGTCCATCCCCCATTCAACCTGTCAGAATCAGGCATGGAGCAGGCGGCAATGCCCCCTCCACTTCACCCAGCCGGAATCAGGTACAGAGTAGTAGGCAATGCCTGTCACTTCTTCACCCAGCCGGGATCAGAAATGGAGCAGGTGGCAATGTCCACTCCCACTTCACCTGGCTGGGATCATGTGCACAGCAGGCAGCAAGGCCCACTCCTTCACCTGGCTGGGATCAGGAGTGGAGCAGGTGGCAGTGCCTGCCCTCCTTCACCCAGCCAGGGTCAGGAGTGGAGCAGGTGGCAGTGCCTGCCCCCTCTTCACCATGCGGGAATCAGGCGCAGAGCAGGTGGCAATGCTTGCCTCCCCCACGTTCACTCAGCTGGGATCAGATGTAGAGGAGGTGGCCATGCCTGCCCTCCCTGCTTTCATCTGGCCAGGGTCAGTACTGGAGAAAGAGGGAATTCCTGCCTGCCCTCCCTCCCCTTTCTAGAGCCCGTTGTATTTTTCCCCACAACCAGCTTTGTTGCTTGTGTGTGTGTGTGTGTGTGTGTGTGTGTGTGTGTGTGTATTTGTCAAAGGTTACAGTTCTGTGCTTTGCATTATTGGTTTCATTTTTTTAAATGACCTGCTTATAAAGTTTCACTTTTAATTGTTAGCTGCCTTAGTGATCTTCTTTGGGGTGAAATGCAGGATATAAAATTTGTAAATAAATAAATAAACAAATATTTGCCTATTGAATGAATTGGCATTTACATTTACTGGTGGTTTTATCTTCCTTAAAAACTACCTCTGTGTGTGTAAAGTGCCTTCAGATCATAGTCAACTTATGGCAACCCCTGCTGGGGTTTTCAAGGCAAGAGACTAACAGAAGTGGTGTGGTGGTGTGCCATTGCCTGCCTCATACTAAAATACAAAATGCATTTATTATGTCAATATTCCACGTATTTAATTATTATTATGTATATTGTCTGCTGGCAGCATTTGGGTGAAGGAGGAGTTCCTAAGACTATATTTATCCCTGGCTTACTTCTACACAGTTCTGTTTATCTCCATAACTAGGCAAGTTTGGGAGAAGGAAACGGACAGAACAACATAAATACACATGAAAATGGTGAAGAAAGAATTAAATATATTACAATTGAATAAATGAGTTGTGACAGACAGGACTGGCTCCAGCTGTGCCTCTTTTGAGAAATAACTAATGATAGCAGGTGGAATGCTGGGCCAATGAGAGTTGGAGTCTGTTGGAAAGGGTGGGAGTTTGAGGGAGAAAGGTTTGAGATGCTGGTAAGGGAGGCAGCAGAAAGATAGCAGGCTGCAAATCTGTTCTGATATATTGTACCCTTCCCTGTTTAACCTCAATTTATTTAATGAGTTTTAAAATAATTTATTCCAATGTTCTATCTTATAAATAAAAGTTCTTTTTTTTGTTTTAACTTTGGCTAAGGGAAAATATCACACACATATACAAACCTCAAATACTCTGGTTATGACCAATGGGCCAATATATCTAAACTTAATGCTGGCAACATATATATGAGAAGTAAACTCTAAGTCCCCTTTCCCCAATAACTCTGGGCAGTAGCTGAGTGAGGGGAAGTAACTAGCAGGAATGTGCTACCTGTATGGCGGAACCTCTGAAAGAAGAGAGAGGGGACCCTATTTGGGTCAGGGGGCTCTCTGCCTGCTAAACTGGAGGTTAGACAGCTGGCATGGGATGACCAGCCCTTACCTGCCTGGGAAGCCCCAAACCTATGAAGGAAGGTTTAGGGTGGTGGAAGGTGTATAAGAGGTAGGGGTTCACCATATGAGTGCAGTACAAATCCATTGGAAATCCATTGGAAATCCAAAAGTCCAGAAAAATTACAGTTTTCTGTGATTGTGTGATTTAGAGCACTGGACAGTAATGACAGATTTTTATCAAAATTATCTGAAGGAGACGACTTGAAATGAAATGTGCCTCTCATTACAAAAAAAAGGTTCTCTTACCTGATTATATTTTGCTTGATTCTCACTTCCATAGTCAAAATATCTGAATAATCCTGATTTTGAAATCTATGGAAAGAGTGGGGGAAAGTGAGATGTGGGTTACTTGATAGTTTTTCAAACTGTGGAGCCTTTGTCATGTTCTGCTTGGATTCTGCAGAATGTTTCTGCTGACAGAGGGAATCTCCATCAGTGAAGCCAAACTTCCTCATTTTTCCTTAATACCCTTGCAACATTGCTCCCAGGGGATAGGAGATTTCTAGTAACAACAAGAGGGGAAATCAGAGCTCTCTTGTAGGAGGCAAGGATCCATGAACACCCTCCCCCCTCCATTTACAAAAATCATGTGCTTGATCCAACCTCATGATTATCAAAGGATGGTGAAGTAATGCAAAATGAAAGTTAGGAACCAATGTTAATTAAATCTTTCCTTTTTCATAATCATCTCCAGGATCAAAGTGTTCCTGTGGGCATTCCAGAAGCTCAGATTTACTTAGTGGGAGTTTTGCATGTTGACTTAAGAAACCCATATGATATCCTAAATTGCTTTTGAAAGTTCCCTCAGTTTCAAAATCTGTACCATATAGCTTTCAGCCTGTTGTATGAAAAATAAGAGTCCATAGACACTGTAAGTTCACAGAACGAATAATACTGGCCCAAATTTGATGTACATTTCCTTCCAACTGAAAAGCTAAATTTTGGAAACTTTATAATCAATATTCGTTTCCACATGACTTACTGGCCTCTGGAACGTTGTGCAAAACGTGGAAGATAGTGTCTGGAAGATGCAATGTCGTGCAAAACTCCCGGATGATAGCATCTTCCTGGTGCAGTTTTGTGTGAGAAGATGCTATCTTCCGCGTATTTTGCACAACGTTCCAGAGGCCAGTAAGTCATGTAGAAACAGCCAATATTTCCTTTTGAAATGAATTAAATAAAGAAGTTTATGGTTCTCAAAAACTTGGCTGCTAAAAGTTTGATGTTACCCTGACTCAGTGGTTCCTTTTGAATATTGGATTTTGGTTTAACACCACCATGAAACCAGGAACTGAATCCATGATTTGAAGTTGCTTTTGTTAACCACAGTTATTCTTAGCTATGGTTCATTGTGACTTAGAACAACAAGTATTCAATTTTCAATATGGCCAAATCTGTGGATACTTAAATCTGGAGACTGGAGACTTCAACAGGCAAGACAAATCTTACAAACCTCAAAAAAGCCTCAGGTTTGCATAAAAATCTGCACTCTAAAATCTGCAATCTAAAAAAAAAATACAGAGGGGGCTAGATAACCACAAAAAAGCCTGTAGCTTTAAGAAATGCCTTCTCAGTGACAACTATGATGATGATGATGATAACAACAACCACAATAGTGCTCTTATACAGCTCCCTTCTGGACCAATTAGTGCCCCACTCAGAGGGGTGAACAAGGTCAGTGTTGTTATACCCTCAATATAGCTGGGTATGAGAAGTGTGGCTTACCCAAGGCCACCTGCAAAACTCATGGGAGTAGTGGGATTTGAACCAGCAGAATGCTGTTATGCAGTCCAATCACTTAACCATTGTGCTGCAGCAGCAGCAGCAGCAACCACAATATTGCCAGCCTTCAAGCCTTGCTTTCTCTCAGGAAAAGGCAGGAGGAGGCCCTTTCCAGGGCTATTTTAACCTTTGAGAGAGGGCTCCTCACTGTAAGTTAGGTTGCCAAGCTACAGGAGGAGCCTGGAGATCTCCCAGAATTACAATTGATGCCCAGATGCCAGGGATCAGTTCCCCTGGAGAAAATGGCTGCTTTGGAGGGTGGACTCTTTGGCATTATATCCCACTGAGGTCCTTCCAAACCCTGCCCTCCTCAGGCTCCACCTCAAAATCTTCAGGAACTTCTCAGCCTATAGTTGGCAACTCTACTAGCAGCAACCAAGGGGCCTCCTATCACCCAGCTTGCATAACACACCCAGGCCTGAGTATTTCCTAATGTTCAATGGAAACCATCCCATGGAAGCCAGTGTGATGTAGTGGTTAGAGTTTAAGACTAGGATCTGGGATACCCTGGTTCAAATCTCTACTCTGTTAGGAAAGCTCACTGGGTAGCCTTGGGCCATTTAACATTCTCAGCCTCACCTACCTCACCGGGCTGCTGTGAGGATAAAATGGAGAAGAAGAGAATGATGTAAGTAGCTTCGAGTCCCCATTGTGGAGAAAGGTGGGGGTATAAATGAAGTAAATAATTAATACAGCCGAAATATGGGGGACAGATAAAAAGTAGGTTGGTGGGTGGTGGGCAGGAGGAAAAAAACATGGGAAGGTAAGGATAAGGGAGTTGTCAGAAGGAAGGAAAGGAGAAATAATGTGGGGAGTGGCACAAAGGGGAAAGTGCAAGTCCTTATGGATTCCCCACCATGCAACTGGTTCTGAACTGGCAGCCAGCACCACACAACTTAATTGGTAGAGGATGCCAGGGAGAGGGAAGGGGGAAAAGCTGAAGATGGATGCAGGGCAGATAAGGTAGGTTGCTGAGTAGGTAGGAAGGAGAGCAGGAAAAAAAGGAGAGGTTGTGTGGCTTTTCAGGAAAGTGAAAGAGGAAATAGTGGTGGAAGGGAAGTGAAATACTCCCTGCAAGTCCTTGCAGGTCCCTCATTTGTGTTAGCCTAATTTTGTTGTAATCTTGGCTTGCTCCTAGATGTTAACTTCTCACATGCACTGGTTTCAGAGACCCCAGGTCAGAGCAAATGTGATGAAAAGCACTAGCATTATTGACAAAAAACTGCATACGATTCATCGTTTGCAAACAAAGTCCTAGTTCCACAAACTAAACATACTGAGCCATTATGTTGTAGAATTCAACTGCTGGGTATATATATATTCAAAGATCTACCTGTCTCCAGTGGAGAAGGGTTTTGACTGATCCCCCATCTGGAATGCGAGATAGATATATATCTGTTCGGCTCTGCAAAGAAGAGGGAAATCAATGATTTAAAAAAGGTTAGAAATTGGAGGGGAAATTCAAGTAAAACAAAATAATTCCATGCAATCGACTATTTGAAATACTAGGCTCGAGAACCACCTAATATTTCCATATTTTCTTGATTTTGCCGATCTCTGTCATGAAGCACATGTCTAAAATGGGTTTAGCTTGGGTAGAGCAACAGATTCTGTTTCCCAGAACAGATCCAGAGATAAATACTACCTTATACCGGAAACCCACATACCGATACTCATATCTACATGCCTCCAGCTACCACCCTAAACATGCCACTTGGTCAATTGTCTACAGCCAAGCCTTACGTTACAACCGTATCTGCTCCAATGCTCTTGATCGGGACTCCCATTTAAGAGATTTACAACAAGCATTTTTGGGACTACAGTACCCACCAAATGAAGTGAGGAAACAAATCAACAGGGCCAGACTAGTACCCAGAAACAGCCTGCTCCAGGACAAACCTAAGGGAACTAACAACAGAACACCACTGGTTGTCACCTATAGTTCCCAGCTCAAACCCATCCAACGTATCATCAGTGAGCTACAACCCATCCTGGAAAATGATACTTCTCTCTCAGAAGCCCTGGGTGGAAGACCTCTCCTTGCCTACAGACAGCCGCCCAAACTGAAACGACTTCTCACTTACAATCATGAATCGGCTGGCAGAGTCACCAGCACAGGTACCAGGCCCTGCAACAGACCCAGATGCCAGCTCTGCCCTTATATCTACCCAGGGAATACAATTACAGGACCCAATGGCATCAACTACACTGTCTCTGGCTCTTACAGCTGCTCATCCTCCAATGTCATATATGCCCTCATGTGCCAACTATGTCCATCTGCTCTGTACATTGGACAAACCAGCCAACCTCTACGCAAAAGAATAAATGGACACAAATCTGACATTAGAAATGGCAACATCCAGAAACCAGTGGGAGAACACTTCAATCTACCAGGACATTCCATCAAGGACTTAAAGGTCACTGTAATTCAACAGAAACCTTTCAAAAACAAAATCCAACAGGAAGCTGCTGAATTGGAATTCATATGTAAATTTGACTCTGTCAAGCTGGGACTGAATAGGGACTATGAATGGTTATCTCATTATCAAAAGTAACTGATTTCCTTTACAGAAGCAAACTGATCTCCATATCAGAAGGAGCGTTTGAGAGCTGTTTGCATCTACTCCTCCCTCCCCTCCCCTCCTCTATATCTGACCAGTTTCTTCTTGCCCTCCATGCATCTGACGAAGAGAACTGTGATTCTCGAAAGCTTATGCTACAATAAAGTTGGTTAGTCTTAAAGGTGCTACTGGACTCTTTTTGATTTTGTTTCTCAGAATAAAATCTTTGGGGAGAAGGGGTGCAGCAGGGGCTGAGGAAGAAGTCTGGTTTATGTTTCTGAAAGAATTGCCACATCCTATTTTTTTCTTGCCAGAATTAGGCACTGCCAGCAAGTGGTCAATAGATCATTGGAGACTAAGGATGTGTGGCTATGACCCTTTTTATTTTTTTGGCTATCCTCGTGAGACTTTCCCTTCTACTTTTTTGTTGTTCATTGTTCTGATTAATGTCTTTTTTTTTGCAATTTCTATACTATACTATACTATACTATACTATACTATACTATACTATACTATACTATACTATACTATACTATACTATACTATACTATACTATACCATACATACACACACACACACATATATATACATATACACACACACACACATATTATATATATATATATATATATATATAAACAAAGTTATTTCTGGAACCACGCCTGACGGAATTTTAGAGCTGTATAGAGAAACATTGCCACATTCTCAGTGGGAGTCATTCAGAAGGCAATAGACCTTTAAGGAATCTAGGAGGCCCCTCATATTAACTAATTCTAAGTTTATTTGAGACACGTCTGCATATAGTTGGCAATAAAGCAGAACATGTGAAACTGTCTCAATACTATGGTGATCTCAGTGGCAAACTATCTGCATATGCAATCTTAATATATCTACCAAATAAGATTTCAGATGGTATCACGTTGCCTGTAGGGAAGGTAAATATGAAGCCAGGCAGCCTGTCTTAAGAGGAATCTCAAAACAAGTTCTAATGGCTTGGCTAGAGAGTCCTTCCTGATATTCAATATCCAGTATTCTACATATGATTACCCCATAGGCCTCTAGAAATGAAATTGGGTATAACAAGTCCATGGATATACCTATGGTAATTATTTTCTTTTCAATATG
Source organism: Eublepharis macularius (assembly GCF_028583425.1). Classification (NCBI taxonomy): domain Eukaryota; kingdom Metazoa; phylum Chordata; class Lepidosauria; order Squamata; family Eublepharidae; genus Eublepharis; species Eublepharis macularius. Next base: position 104,278,138 of record NC_072795.1, read on the forward strand.
GGCTTGCCAATTAGACATGTTGGACTCTTAAGAGCATTTGTTGTATAAGGCTTCCTACCTCTGTGGTATAATGCAAGTGTAGTCAGTATTTTATTGTCCTAAGCCATGCTCTTGTTTCCACAAGGTTTAGACCAGTTTCTGGACAAAGGGCTGCATTAGGTGTACAGCGCAGCATGCCCATCATTTTTCACAAAAACCTGGCCTGCACTCATTTCATAGCACCATCAAATGCACTTATCCATGCTGGAATGCCACATAATAACTGAGGAATCACTTTGGTCTTAAAAACTTTCAGCGCAGCTGGTACAAATTGATTTCCTCTGTTGTAAAAAAAAATGGGATATAGCAGCGGCGCTGATATTAGCCATATTTATTGTTGGTTTGCGATGATTAGACCATGACACATTATATTAGAAATGCAGCCCCAGATACCGGCAGTGGTTAACCTGTTCTATTTCTTTCCAACCTATTACCCATTTGGATAATTTCCTGGATTTAGAGAAAACAATTATTTTTGATTTCCCATGATTCAAAATCAGTTTGATAGTAGAGAAAAAATGTGAAGCATCTATTCAACAATCATTTGAAGCCTGTTCTAGAGCAGGAAAGTAATACAGTATTGTAGGAGTAAAATAATAGAGGCACATGTATGGCATCCAATTTAGGATAGTGGCAATTAACTTCTGCTAAATAGGGGGCGAGGTCATTGAGAAACAAGTTGAAGATAAAAGGTGCTAATATACAGCCCTGCTTGACACCTTTATTGGATGGAACTTTGGGAGTTAGTTCCCCTACCAAGGAGCATTTAATTTGGCAAGATGTCACTGTATACAGCTTTTGAATAAGGTTAAGTAGTTTCCTGTCTATGTTTAACTGGTGTAATTTGACCCATAGGAGTTCCCTATCGATTGAATCAAATGCTTCCTTGAAATCTAGAAAAACAGCATATAATTTTGTGTTACTCCTTTTAATATACTCATTAATCAGATGAGATAGAGTAGTACAATTTATATCTTTAGTTATACCATTTATGTCTTTAGCTCTTTACCCAGTGATGGGTATAACAGCAAATAAAATCCACCAATGTGTTCATGTATTGCTGTCCAGCAGTGCTGTTTCATATAATGAGAGGCCTCTTACATTTTGCCCTAGGGGAGAAAATGGTGGAGATCTCAGCAGCATGCTGTTACTAATTTGCAAAGAGGTTGTGAATAAAATCAATCTCTAGTCAAAGCCCACTGAAGTCAGTCCTAAACTGAGTTACTCCAATCTAAGCCTACTGAAGTCAATGGGTTTAGACTGGAGTAAGTCTTTTTAGGATTGCACTATTAGACTCCACATTAATTCTACAGGCAGATCATGTCCCTGAGGCCTTTAATTGTCCTTTTTATATGGGTTCTTTTCAGCAGTAAAGCCTGAAGATGTGTACAGAATAACTGGACCTATGTGCTCTACCACCTGTCCACTGGGCACACATCTATCTTTTCAAACAGAGAGGGATTGCTTAAGAGTGAAAAAAATAAAATATAATCCAGACATGTCATTATATTTACTCTTTGATCCCTAGTGGGCTGGGATCATGCCAAAAGGAAGCCATAAAAAGAGAACATAAAATTAGCAGCATTGAAGAAGCACGGTCCTGGGAATGGGGACAAAAATGCTCCCAAAGGCTACTAAGATAGGGGGATTTTCTGAGCATATTGGGAGTCAACTTTTTGCCTTCGGAATCACATCTCATGAAATTTTATCCAACCTTAATAGTAATTGCATTTGAAGCAAACCAATAAGCAATTTCTATCCCTTGGGCAAACATCAACGTACCATATTTGTATTTTCTGCATTAAATCCTCCTGAAGAGAGCACAGACAGACAGAATTTCATCATTAAAGCTCTATTGCATATCTTGAATATGGTCTCTCTCACAGACTTGCGTGAGAAAATGAAGTCTTTGCTGGTAAACATTTTCTGTGGAAACATAAAAAAGTGTCAAGAATTGAACTGAAAAACATTATTTGCAGGACTATCTAACTTCCACAGAGTACCTATGCCCTGAAAGTACTGCTGGGGTCTGTATGAGTTGGCTATGACTTAATGGTGTATACATACATACTAGAAGCAGGGGTAGTTTGGGGAATAATTCTGCCATCTGAGTGGAATATGGGTTAAGTTTCTGTTTCCATCAATGGCGTCTTCTAGCTTGTAGCCTTGATCTGTTTTTTCCTCATCTCCAGGATGCCTCTGATTGCAGCATGGTTGGAGAGATTGTTCCATACTGCAGCTTTTTATGTGTAACTTCCCTGTGTGTGTCCTACCTTCCTTTACAGACTGTTCAGTTTGAGGGAGGCAGGGTTGGGAGGTACGCTTGTGCTGTTGTGGTGCTGCAATGGTGCAATCGATTGAAAACTTTCCCTTTGCACATGAGCTGTACCGCTGTGTTGCTTAATCAGTTACCACTGCCAAATCCAATTGGCGAATCATTCCTTGCATACATGTCTCACCTTTAATTGGTCAGCAGATTTCCTGCATTTCACAGGTTGTTTTGATTGGCTGTGCTATCCTTCCTTCCTTTTTAGAATTATGGTCAGTAGCTAAAGAATTCAGCATAGCTGCGATCACAGGATGAAGAGGATGTTGCTTTGGAAGGTTATTGCTGCGGGCACCTTTACAATGTTTCACTTTCCCATTCCGTTCATCATTAAAGTTTTTGTTGTGTTGATACTTCGTATATCAAGATCAAATTCATTATTACTGTGCACGCATTTCATTCATTGAGTGGGTGAGTGGGTCAATAATAATTAACACTGAGGCTTCAGAATCACCTAACCACAAGTAAATCGGTATTAATGTCAATTTGTAGCTGCATTCTGATTTGTGAACAGTTAATCATGAACTTTGGAACTGACCTAGTGCTTTTTTTTTTTTTTAAAGGTAACAGTTCTCATACATACGTTGGCACTCATTTCCACCAATTCCTCCATCAGGACTTAGGAGACCCCACAAAAAATGCTGGTACCCCCTATCAGTAAGTACCCCCATCATGACTAGTATGGGCATCAGGGCTTTTTTTCAGGGGGAACGCGGGGGAACAGAGTTCCGGAACCTCTTGAAAATGGTCACATGGCTGGTGGCCCCGCCCCCTGATCTCCAGACAGAGGGGAGCTTAGATCTCAACTCCCCTCTGTCTGGAGATCAGGGGGCGGGGCCACCAGCCATGTGACCATTTTCTCTGAGGGCAACCCACTGAGTTCCACCACCTCTTTTCCCAGAAAAAAAGCCGACGGGCATGCATGTGTGCGTGCACCACACACACACACACACACACACACACACACACACACACGAGCCCTGAGTAGATCAGTCACTTGCTGGGCCATTCCTGGTGAGTGCCCTTTCACTGGTTTCTGTGATGGGCATACAAGGCAGGAGGAAAGGGCACGAGTGATAAGAAACTCCCTGAAGCTTCTCCTCACCCCAGATTGATAGCAAGGCAATAGTTTCCCTTTTTGTCCAGGAGACCTCACATACTTCTAAAGGCTTGCCTTTCTCTTTAAACTGCATGTTAAAAAGGAATCCAGTGTTCAGTGCACACAGATCTTGAAAACAGCACCCAGGCACGGCACTCATGTGCTTTTATAAGGAATATTCCAGGTGGTAGCGAGGAGAGGATTGACTGCATGTTTCTGACATTCTGATTGGCTGTGCCAGTTCATTTAGCACATATACAGTATATTGCTGTTTTGCTATATCGCTAGCATGTATTTTTTTTTAAAAAGTCATTGCCCTCCGTGCAACAGAATAAAATGTTGAGGTGAGCAGAGAAATGGCAGAGGTTTTTCTGAAAACAAGATCTGAGAAAACAGGTTTCAGAAAGAAACACAAATAAAAGGACAGTGAGGGATGTATAATGAAGCTGAGAAGAAACCATGACAAAAGGCAACAAAGGGAAATGAAACTGGAACATTAAGGCTGTCTAGAAGACACCTTTGTTACTAGTATTTCAGCAAGGATGGAGTCAGAAGCTCTTCAACCACAAGGTGGAGTCTTGGGATAATTTATGCCTGCTGAATGAGCTCTGGGTGGAGCTCATGCTCCTCCATTGTAACAGGCAGTTAAATCTGGGTGAGGCCAGTGGAACAAGCCTTTCGTTGAGAGTCAGCAACTGGCTCTTGGACTATGGTTTGCAGTGTGGTGCATTGTGTAAGGAGGTCAGTGGATCTAGAACCTCTTCAGGATGTTGGAGTTATATATGTTTGTTTAAATTGTATTTTTTCATCTCATCATAAGCCATACTGATCCCCATGAGGAGAAAAGCAAGTTAGAGATGCTTAAATAAATAAGCTTCAGGTGCGTAACTGAGTTAGTCTATAGTAGCACAACAAAATTTGAGTCCATTAGCAACTTAAAGATGAAGCCAAAATATTCTTTCAAGGCCAGGTCCTCTGGGCTTGAAAGACGGGAAAGACTTACCTTGCACACACGCACAGTGTGCCCGTGTTCCAGAGCACTTCCTCAGGACACTGGGAATGATGTCATCAGTCCCCAAGCGGCACAACATAGATGTGCTCCAGAGTGTGGGAGCACGCTGTGGGGCTCCCAGGCCCATTCCCATGGCTTTCCCCCCAGTCAGCCAGGTGAGAGGTGGCGGGGGGCAGAAGCTGGGAGTGGGGGATTCCCCATTCCCACTGGGAAATGGGATCCTTAAGCCAAAAAATTTACAGGGTATAAACTTCTGTAAGTTGAAGGTCACTTTGTCAGATACCAGGTACTTTATCAGTTTTTAAATGAACTATTGACCTTGAATGCATGCCAGCATGCATGAATGAGTAATTGTTCGATACTGGTTACTGCAAATATTCAGAGCAGCCTATAACAAGTACCTAAAGACTACATTTAGTGTATAATCAAGTATAAAGGTCTCTGGAGGAAGGGTAGCAGAACAAGAGACAAAATTCTGCAAACCAGGATATAAAACCTAGAGACTAGAGATGGGCATGAACTGGGAAATTTCAAACTGGGCGGTTCATGATTTGTTGTGTTTCACGAACCATGAACTTCCACAAACTTGCCCCGGTTCATGAACTGGTTCATTTGGTTTGTGAAAACGTCACTTCCAGGTTAGCAGAAGGTCTGCAGAGAGCCCCCCCCCCCACCATTGCCTAGGAAACTGATTGATCGGTGCCAGGCTATCTGCAGTGATGAACCAAAATATGAACCAAACAAACCGGGCTAAAATTCATCACGGTTTGTGAGAAATGAGCTCCCACAAACCACCGGTTCACGAACCATGAACCAACCCGGTTCGTGACGAACATTGGTTTGTATTTTAGTTCATGCCCGGCCCTACGAGAGAAATTTGCTGAGTGCAGTTTCTTCAACAAGAAGTCATAGTTATGCATTTTGTCTTTTTTTTTTGGATTCTGTGCATCTTCTCATCGTTTGTTTGCTTTGATGCTTATCTCTTATTGATGGAAACAGAACAAACCCTTCCTTACTGTTTCTGGACAGCCTTCTTAGACTGCAATATTGCTGTGCTTCTTCTGAAGCCAATGAACTTAAATGTCTGCCAAAAAAATGTGTGGAAAGCAAGCAATTGTATGAGGCTATTTGATGTTATTCTTATCTTTATGCTAGTAGAAGTTGGTCCATATGGAAATGTTATAGTCTGTTCATAATCAGAGTCACACACCTTTATACAATTTTGACTTCAGTAGACTTAGTTTGGTGCAACTCTGCTTAGGTGCACAGCATTTCTTACCAAGTTTTGGAACAGGAGATTAATATTTGTTCCGGCTTTATATTTGTTTGATTCCAGCAATTTTAAAACACTGATTGATAAGCCAATACCTTGATAGAGTTTTCAGAAAAGAAGAGTAATAGTCTTAACGAAGGGCTCGAGGCATGTTTAACTGAAATCACTGGTGCCAAGGCAAAGAATATTTTGATTTTTTGAGACAACTCTGGGAAAACTGAAAATGCTATGAAACCTGAGAAAAGAAAAATAGTGGGTGTTTAGAACTTCTCATAAGATTGTAAGCAGAAATCCACTCAACAATACACTGAAGAAGTATCCAGATCCCATAGAATCATATAAACTGGGGACATGATTTCTTAGCTTTCAAACACCTGGACCTGTATACAAAAATGCTGTTGACTTTTATATAATGATATAATATAATAATAACATTCGATTTATATACCACCTTTCAGGACAACTTAACACCCAATCAGAGCAGTTTACAAAGATCCCCACAACAATCACCCTGTGAGGTGGGTGGGGCTGAGAGAGCTCCATAGAGCTGTGACTAGCCCAAGGTCACCCAGCTGGCTTCAAGTGGAGGAGTGGGGAATCATACCTGGTTCTCCAGATAAGAGTCCCATCGCTCTTATATTGGCAATAATCTCTGGGTTCTGTTGCTGAAGCCTTTGAAAGTCTTGGGCTATACTCTCTGTTCTACTGTTATGCCCATTCCTGCTCTGCCCTGATCCTGGGTATGTGGGGTTGACAGGATTACAGAGCTCTGTATCTGTTGCTGTTCAAAAGGTCTAAAAAGACCCTTTCTATGCAAAATCCTGGGTCTAAATCCATTGATCCATTGTAGTAGTTAGATCCATAGCTACAGGGCTCATTTGGAGCCGGAACGCACAGGAACAGCGTTCCAGTAGGTCTAAAAAGAGGTCACGTTGGCCCCGCCCACGTGATTTCCTCCGAGTGGTGCTGGGCTCTAAAGGAACAGTAAGCCGTTTGGATTTCTTCTGCTCTGCTCTTTTACTTTCATTTGTGAGGGGGGGGGGAGAGAGAGAGAGAGAATGCCAAGTGGTACTGGGCTCCAAAGAAACGCAAGCTGCTTGGATTCCTTCTGCCCTGCTCTTTTACTTTAATTTGTGACTGGGGGCCGGGGGGGGGAAGAGAATGCCGACTGATGCTGGGCTCCAAAGGAAGGCAAGCTGCTTGGATTCATTCTGCTCTGCTCCTTTACTTTCATTTGTGACTGGGGGGGTGGGGGAGAAAATGAGTGAGTGAATGCAAGCCGAGTGGTGCTGAGCTCCAAAGGAACGCAAGCTGCTTGGAATTCATGCTGCTTTATTTTCATTTGTGACTTGAGAGAGTGAGTGAGTGGGTGCAAGAAAGCAGGGCTGGCTCTCCAGAGGAGGGTAAGCTGCTTTGAGTTCATTCTGCTTTATGGAAATACCTGGAGACTTTCGCAGAAAGGGGCCTGAGAGGTGGATGTTGCCTTCTGACACACTTCCGGTGATGTTAGTGGGTGTGGCATATGCTAATGAGTTCCTGTAGTTCTTTTTATAGGAAATGACCCCTGCCTGGAGACTTTCGCAGAAAGGGGCCTGAGGGGTGGATGTTGCCTTCTGACACACTTCCGGTGATGTCAGGGTGTGTGGCATATGCTAAATGAGTTATCCTAATGAGTTCCTGTAGTTCTTTTTATAGGAAATGACCCCTGCATAGCTACTACAATAGATCCAATAGAGGGGTTACTGGCATCCCCTTTTTCCTTTCCACACATGCACAACTCAGTTACTACCACTCTTTCCTCCCAGAAAAAAAGAAAAAGGCCTGAATGCAACTTAAGTGAGTCAAACAGTGAGCATGAAGGCTGTGTCTTAATAACAAGTCTAATGTTTAAATCCAAAAGCAAGATGGTGTCCAAGGATTCAAGCAAAAGGGATGGTTGGCTCGTGAAGGACCCAAGCAAGTGCATCACTAGCATGTGAAGAAGCCAGGAATCTTCCAGTGACCCAGCAGATTAGAATACAGGACAAACACACTCAAACACATAAAGGGAGAAGGAGAGGGGAAAGCTCATTTTGTTCCAATTTAGCTTACCAAGAGTAGTGCCTTGAGAATGGCCAATGTAATACAATTGTTTTTGCCCAGTCTTTTCCAGAATAAAGTTTATCGTTGCTGGAATATCAAACATGGCCATTTCATGGAAACTGAAATTTTTTTAAAAATGTAAAATGTTATTGAAACACTTGCAAAACCCATGCTTATTAATTACCAAGCTGTTCACTTTGAGTTCAAACTGTCAGATTCTGTCATTCAGTTTGGTGTATTTCTCTAGAATGAACAAGGATGCTCTACTTTTAAATATTGCTCATGCTGCCTAAGTCATAACACTAAAATAACATTAAGGGGAAAGTAATAAGCAAAAGACAACTAGAATCAAATGGAATTGTTCATTTTGTTAGAGATTCTGATAATTTTTCATAAGATTCTTATGCTTTTTTTCTTTTAATATCATAACAATTTCTAACAAGCCCTATGCGGGCTTGTTAGAATTTAATATTCTACACCCGCCAATTTTAATGGTTTTTTATACGACGTTTTAATGTTTTTATAATGTTTTTACTGTTTTTAATTTGTTGTCAAACCGCCCTGAGCCCGTCTGACAGGGAGGGCGGTCTAAAAATGTAATTAAATAAATAAATAAATAAATAAATAACATTAAATAAAATTAAAACTGTGTGAGGACACGTCTTGCAAATAGAGCAATAGACTTCTTCAATAGCTCTTAAAATATAAAGGAATACTATCAAATGATGTTAGTTTTCATGTCAAACCACCTGAAATCCCAAAATTCATCTTGATCAACGGAGAAATTCTGATGTCTCTGACACCAGCTTGTTCCTCTGCTGTTTCCTAGCCAGACGTCATAGCCAGCATCTGCTAAAATGAAACCAAGGCTGTTGTTGGCCATATTTGCAACCCAACTGCTAGCTTCGGTAAATATTCCATGTTGTACAAGCACAACAGGCTTTGGATCTAATTTTTGAAAAGAGTAAACAAAAAGATTAGAATTAATACTGTATAATAACAAAGACTTTGATGACTCTCTCCTATATGGTTATTATTTTTGTGATTAAAGTAGGCTGGGGATTATTTTTGTGATTAAAGTAGTCTGGGGAAAATTCCACCCTGATTTTATTAGGCAGAATACATGGAGAAGTGGCAAAACAACATTGACCTTTTAGGATATTGTCACCTGCACACTGGTACACAGTATGTCCCTAATACAGAATCTTACAATTTATATGTTCTTTGTGTAAACATAAAGCATTTGTAGAATAAAAAAATCCCAGAAATCTACTTATTTTGTCACTGGGATGACTTTTAACATCCCAGGCCATTTATCCCAAATACCTTGAAAGGTGGGGTATAAATGTTTATGCAAAAACAAACTTGTTGCAGTAAAAAAAAAACCCAAACCATGTGTTTTTGCACAGGTAAATACAGACAGGGGAGCAATAAAATGAAGTCTTATATTTCTCAGTAGATTGGAACAAACCAAACCTAAACAACAACATTATTAATGTTTAATGACAGTTATGCTCCATAGCAGTTTAGGTTAGTCTCGGTTTTCAAAGGTTAGGTATTGTGAAACACTCACTTGTTCTGCCACAAACATTAATTTTCTTAGTGAGAACTAGAATTTGGAACTGGGTTTGGGGTAATGAATATACTTCAAATACAATTCTGATGCATTTACCTTATCATAGATTTTCCAAAATATTAAGTGGATCAAGAGGTTGGGAAAAAACCAATCTCTTTCCTTCCCCCCTCCCTGGAAAAAAAAATCCATCTCATTTTTTCCTCCTGGAAAAAATATTCCACCTCTTTTTATTCTTCAGGAAAAAATCATTTTTTTTCTCCAGGAAAGTTTGGAAATTTGAGGGAAAACTGAAATATATACAGTACTCAGTGTCCTATGAAATCTGAACTTACATTACTGCTTTAACAGGATAAAATGCATTCTATACTTTACAGCATTTACCCGAAAAGCAGATACAATTGGAGTTGAAAATAGAAATCTGGTGGTAAATAATATAAAATGTGTGATTTGATCGAAAAAAAGACTCATATATAGGCGTGTGCACCCGAAAAATTTTCGGGTTTCCTGCTTCAGGAAAAACCTGAAATCCACTTCGGATTCGGGTTTCTAAGTCACTTTGTTATACCTGGTTTGGAGAAGGCCCACCTCCACCCTTAAACCCCATCTCCCCACCTCCCACCCCCACCTCACTTACCTGGCCAGGTGGAAGGCTGGAGTTGTTGCTGCACTGGCTAGCTGGCCAGCGGAGAAAGCCTCCCTCACCACCACCACCGTGGTTTGCCAGCACAGCTGCATAGTCAGAAGGCCTTCCTTGCTGCCGCATAGCCATGGCTGGTGCAGCCAGCTGGCCAGCAGAGAGGGCCTTCCCTGCCACTGCCACCACACAGCCACTGCCAGCACAGGCAGCTGGCTGGCGGAGAGGGCTGCCATTGCTGCCACCGGATGCCAGTGGGGACTCAGGAGGGCTGCCTCCTCCAGCACGGTGCCAGATAAGTGGGGGGTGGGGGTAAGGGTAGGGAATGGGAAAGTTTAAAGGGCCCTGCTGCTTGCAAAAGGGCCATTTAAACTTCACCCTAGGGCCCCAATGCTGGCCCCGATTCGGAAATACCAAAGCTTTCCAAATTGTGCCTGATTCAGATATTTTACTTGAATCTGATACCCGAAGCGCACACTCCTGCTCATATACTTACAACAGAATTAGCTATGAAACTGCAGCAGCATGACATCCAAGTGCCTTGCCCCCCACAAAATGGGGCTGCAAGCACCTGGCAAATCCTGCCAGGGAGATAAGCATGTGTTCACAACCCCCAGGTTCCATGCTGCCATAAATGCTGAATGACCTGGTTCTCCCTGGATATGAGACAGTGAATGCTGGGGTGGCCCAACTGGAAAGGTGAGCATTGACCTCCATGCCCAAGGACTAAACCACCATGCCACCAATTGGTAAGGTCTCTGTGGTGTGGAAGTACCAGTGCACCTGCCCCCAAGAATGAAAGGCAGTGAGCACCAGTTGGGTGTTCTACAAAAGTGAATGTGAGCCCTCCCACATGCCTTCAGCACCACTGCTGCTAATGAGGCAAGCAGCAGCAGTGCAGAGGACCAATGACCCCAACCCCCAGCTTGAGCTTAGTGGGCCCGGAAGCAAGCCTCACAGAGGCCATAGGCCTGACATGGTCATTTGGGGGAAAAGGGTGGTGAAGAGGCACCCTTCACTACCAGGGAATGTGCAGGGTTATGAGAGTATAACTGGGGAGAGAAGCTCCCAATTATCCCTGGGGGAGGGAGTGAATGTCGCATTTATCTTTTTTTCCTGGACTTCTCTCTTTTTTTGTGGTAGGGTCCATGGGGAACCTTCGCCTTCAGAAAACCACCCAATTGTCTTTACCATCATACAGGAATGGTGGAGCCTCCTCCACCTCCATGGCATTCTCCATTACTGCTGTGGACATGCCACCAGCCCTCTGCTCCAGCCTCACTTCCCAACTGCAATATAGCTCGTCCGTCAGTCTGCAAGCTCCCTTTTCTAACCTGGTAGATTTGTGAGTGACTGAGTGTATTTTTTACTTCAAAACCATTTCAATCATTCTAAAAGAGAAAATATTCATAGAAGATTTCAAACGCTTCCCACAGTTTCTAATTTTTCCCTCAGATAAATGGAGGAAACGGCCTTGGAAAAATACTGAAAAGAGTATGGCCCCTCCCCAAATTTTCTGGGGTTTCTCTTCAGGCCTTTACGTCTCTAATTGATCCTATGTCTCTATATTTCTGAATATGTCTGACTGATAAGAGTATACAGATTCTTAAGTTTATTCTACCAGTCCCTGGTATTGGGAACATTTTTTTCCTTCCAATATTTATGCCAATCTCAGCATTCTACCATGTTTAACACTAACACATTAAATTCTTTAGGATTCAGCATATAATAGATTGCTAACCAGATATTATGTTATTAATCTCCAGTCTTGGACAGATAACATAAGAAATTATAATCTCTTTGGGCTTTTAATAGACTTTTTATATACTGTTTTTAATTGTAAGCCACTTAGTTCAGGAGTCTGAAAAGGTGGCATAGAAATATTTTAAATAAAATAAAATTCAAAATAAGAGAATGGCCTGGGAACATTCATTCTGGTTGTACAAGAGAGATTCAGTTTGCAAGGATATCTACTAGGACCAAAAGTTTGGGGAAGAAGGGTCTTTTTATGAGAAAAATTAACATTCCTTATTCAACTTTGCCATAGAAAGGGATATCAAAGCAATCCAGGATAATGCTAGACCAGTCACGCTTAAGTGAGAAAGGATTTTAGTAATGTTTCGCATAGTTTGGTTTTTTTAAAAAAAATTACCCTATTTGATGGGAGTGTGCTTCCTATGAATTTTTAAAGTGAACAAATACCTCTGCTTTGATCTTTTCTCCCTAAGAGAATTCTGTTTATTGTCAAATAATGACCATCGTCTGTCAAGACCACATATTCCTCACTGGAGTACCCTCTGTAATCAATCAGTTCACTCTGAAAAGAGAAAAAACAAACTCCTGAGATTGTTCTGATAAGAATATTTTAATCGACTTGGAAGAAAGAAAGTCTTGAAGTACAGATACAGAGTTCTGTGTAACTATTTTTGTTTGTTTGTTTCACACTTTGATGAACTTCAGTTCTCAACTATTCCACAAGGACATGTAATAAGATGGGAAGCACTGTTGCAAAATTGATCATTATAATCACAACTGATACAAAGAGTTGCTGGAAATCTCTGGGCAACTTTAGTTGTTACAGATTGTGAAGGAAACAGGGACAGCACTTGTTTTTAGGATTAATTAGAAGAAAAGTTTTACATCTCCTCTGCTTCCATCTTCCCCCATCCCTTCCAGCCTTGATCTTCAGTTCCTAGTCTTATCTATAAGATCTCAAATATACATATTCCTCCCAAGCTGAATTCAAAGCCTCCTCTACTCCATTATGACAAATTAATTTTAGATAACTTAACTTACAACATTCATATGAATTTCAGGATGCTCATGTATTGTTTGGTTGTCAAACTCTTCTGAGCGTGCAATTGCTTGAGTTAGGCAGACGATTGCAACAAACCACCACATCTTTTTCCTGTTAAAGACAGTGGGGGTGGGGAGAGAAAACAATGAAACATGCACATCAATATTTTCATTAATAATACTAATAAACTATATAAATTAAATAGGCTCTAATCATAACATGTTTCTATGTAACCACAGGGAGTGTAAGTAACCATGAAATTCCCCATACAGGAACTATGTAGTGTATAGGGAAGGTCACATCCTTATGAGTTCTAACTTCTTTGCCCGCAATGCTGAGTCTTTGTGCATGCACAATTAGCCTCTCAGTTGGGGCTGCTGATTCTGAATGTTGGGATTATGTGGCATACGCCAGTTGTATTTAGGTTATGGCCCAAAACTGATAGTGCCATAGTGAGTCACCATCTTGGTGCTCAGCAAGAAAACCTGGGCAGCTGCCCCAGAGCAACAAATTCTTATCATGCCCACACAGGGCAAACTTCTGTGTCTTTGTTAATTTTTGCCTGTCTGATCCATTTGCAAGACTGCCACTCCCACTACCAGGGCCAGCCTGTCCATGGAGGCAGGTCTGGCAGCTGCCTCGAGTGCTGAAGTGCCAGAGGGAGCACCGGGGGCAGGGGTGCATGGTGTGGAGCTGACAGCAGCAGCGCTGGTGGCTGAGCGGGAGGGCTGGGAAGCCACCTGCATGCCACCCTGGCCGCCTGCTGTGCCTGGCCTGCAGCTGCTGCACCCGGCCGGGAGCATGTGCTGGCGGTGGCAGCGTGGGGCAGTCTGAGCGAGCAGCCTCCGCCCTCCCGCTCAGTTGCCCCGTGCTGCCGCCACCTGCACACAGCTGCGAGCAGTGCGGGGCAACTGAGCAGGAGGGCTGGAGGCCACTCGCGCACTGTCCCAGCTGCCTGCTGTGCCAATGGGGCTGGCTCACAGCGGCATGCCGCATGATGACGTCACACGCAGTGACATCATTATGCAGTCTGGGTGTGTGCGCATGCACATGTGCTTTGTGCACATGTGGGGGCGGCAATAGCCCTGAAGCTGTCCCCAGCCTCAGGCGCCAGAAACTGGCACCGGCCCTGCCCACTCCACTCCACCACGGCAGCTTTGCTTATCTGAACAGGGCCTTCTACAGATGCTGCCATGCAACTGGGGAAATGAATAGTTGCCTATACATACACATTTTCTGTAGTAGCCCCCATATTAGGAAATGGCCTGCTTGAAAAGGTCAGGGGAGTTCCCGCACTCTTAGCTTTCCACAAACTGTGCAAAGCTGTATTACTCACAAGGGCTTTGTTTATTCAAGTTGTGCTGGTTCAGGGAGCCATTTTGGTGTAGTGGTTAAGAGTGACAGAACTCTAATCTGAAGAACTGGGTTTGATTCCCCACTCCTCCACTTGAAGCCAGCTGGGTGACCTTGGGTCAGTTACAGTTCTTCCGGAACTCTCTCAGCCCCACCCACCTTACAGGGTGATTGTTGTGAGGATAATAATGGCATACTTTGTAAATCACTCTGAGTGGGTGTTAAGTTGTCCTAAAGGGCAGTATATAAATCGAATGTTATCATTATTATTTGATAAAGGGACAGCAACTGTAGACTATACTATTGGATATTCTCTGTGGATATAGATATGCTCGTATTGGATAGTTTCCACATCCTTTAGTAGATCACATCAAATTACTTACTTTCTGCTTCAGCAATGTTTCATCTCTCTGTTCCTTTATTCAAAATTTATGCTTCTTTTCAAATTTTTGCTATATGTAACCAGGGCTTTTTTTCTGGGAAAAGAAGTGGTAGAACTCAGTGGGTTGCCAGCACAGGGGGCAACTCTTGGTGGGAGGTGGTGCCCCGGTACCACATGAATGCATGCAAAGTGCACACATGCTCCCAGGGCCAATGATGTCACTTTGGATCAGCTGGAACAAGTGGGGAGTTTTTAAAAGTTTAAATCGCCCTAGGTGAAAATGGTCACATGGCTGGTGGCCCCGCCCCCTGATCTCCAGACAGATGGGAGTTTAGATTGCCCTCCGCACTGCTCCAGCGGGACGGAGGAGATCAGGGGGTGGGGCCACCAGCCATGTGACCATTTTCAATTGGTTCCAGAACTCCATTCCACTGTGTTCCAGCTGAAAAAAAGCCCTCTACGTAACATATTGTATTGTTTATTGACTGTCCCAGCTGTTGATCACATGGACTTATACTGTGTAACCTGCCTTGAGTCTCGGTGAGAAAGGCAGACTGTAAATAACATAAATAAATTTCCAACCTACAAAGTACCACCTTGGCAGGGAACAAGCATCAATCTTGAAACTAGAGGAACCTCTGAAAAGCCCCATCTGGAAATTGACAAGAATTTATTTATGTTGATTTGGACATTGGAAGCTAATTTTCATTGACATGAATATTAAACTTGTAGCTAGTGTTCCCAATTATCTCAACCACATCTACATCTTGCAACAGGTCTTGAACTGTACTCAAAATCCAAGTCTACTACTTCTGTAGCTGGCTCTATGATCAACTGTTCCAACTCATGGTTATTTATGATACCCAGAAACCTCATCTCTACTGCATGACCCAAGCACACAATTTCTTATTCAAAGTCATAGAATCATAGGGTTGGAAGGAATTCCAAGGGTCAGCTAGCCCAACTCCCTACTCAATGCAGGTAATCCATAGCTACCCCTCCCCCACTCTCCCAGTGATCCCTGCTCAGTGCCCAGAGGAAGTAATCAGTACTACTATATTTTCTGCAATAGTAGCTTCTTTATTTCACACTCCTTGTTGAGATCACCCACTTGGTTTTGGTCAAGCAGAAGATAGTTCATCCATACTTTTTAATCAATACTTATGACCTGTTATCTCTTCCTCTAACGATTCCATGGGGGAGATTCTCCCCTTATGTTTTCCATCTTATTTGTCTCTGTGCCCTCTTTGATGTATGGAGCTATACTACCACCACTCCCTATCCTATCTATACAGTATATATCCAGAAATAACCATCTCATTATTTCCCCATTCCACCAGCTTTTCAAAGTGTCCACTATATTTAAGCTGTCACTGATTATCAAGAACTCCAGCTTCCCCCATCTTGGTTTGGAGGATTCTAGTGTTGGTATAAAGACACTTGTTCTTAATTTTCCTGTCCAAGGCTCCTCACTTCCTTTAGCCCTTTTGTCTCCTCACATGGCCCTCATTTAGTAGTTGTTGTACCACTTTTAAGCACCTCCAACCTAGTTCAATTTTGGTTCTTCATTTTGGCTGCCATCCATGCCTTGAGACCCCTAATCTCTGTGTGTCTAGCTAGACTGCACTTGGAACAGAGAATGCTACCTTTGGAGTTCGAGACTTTTAACTTTTTGCCTGGTGACCTAAATTTTTCCTCCAGGACTACACAACTCCATTTACTAATTCCAATGGTACCAATGTGACCCAAACCACTGACTCCTCCCCTGCATTCTTGGGCTATATAGACTGTCCATGGCACCTTTGCAGCAGGCAAGAAAGTCACCATGCAGTCATAATGTCCATCACCAACTCTACTCTCAATATTCTTAATGAAACAATCTCCCACTAACCAAACCCTGACTCACCCCACTAGCCCCAGAGGGGTTTCTTTGGTATGAGAGGATCCTTTCTTAAGGATAATTTCCCTGCTCCTCAGCCTATGTCAAGTTCCTCAGTCTCCATGACAACAGAGAACCTGTCACCATAGGAGTGGAAAAGTTTCATCAGATCCCTGAAAGTCTCACCCACATCATATATACTAATAGCCAAGTGGTCCTGATGTGTGGATAATTAAAGCAGGAGACTGGAGCCATCAATGAACAAGCCAGGTCTTCCTACACACCTGAAAAATACCTCAGGTTTGCAGAAAAATATGAAATCTAAAAAAAATACATTGCTGAGGGTTTTTTTTTTAAAAAAAAAAAGCCAGAATGATAAAAGCAAGACCGGGAGCTTTAACCCAGATGCTCTCAGTGGGTATTGCTAAGCAACCCCAACAGTTAACCAGAATTCCATATCACTCCACTCTCCAAGATATAAGGCCTGATGGGATCACATTTTAGCTGCTTCTAAAGAAGTGAGCTGTGACTCACAAAAGCTCATACCCTCCCACAAATTTTGTCAGTCTTATAGGTTCTACTGGACTCTTGGTCTTTTCTACTGCTAGAGACGGACTAGCAAAATTACCCATATTGATCAGGCTTGCTTTCAGTCAGTAAAAGGCAAGGGGAGAGGGAAAGCCTGTTTTGGCCTTTGAGGGAGGACTCATTAAGGCCAGGTCCAGAAGTAACCACCATACCACATGACTTGATACTACATGACCTGCATGAGTCACCCAAGCCTAGCTACTTTCTACTTTTCAGTAGCACTCCTCCCACCCCCCAAGCAAGTGTACTGTAGTGGTTGGAGTTTCAGAGTATGAACTAGGAGACTGAGGTTTGAATCACCACTTGGCTGTGGAATCTCAGAGCCAAGCTACAAGTGACTTTTTTCACATGGAGAACACTTGACTGTTTTCGCAAGTTTTCCTGGGAACTGAAGTCCAAGTGTCCTTCCCCTCTCTGTTAGAATCGCTACCTGAAGAGCCAGAGAAAAACCCGCAGCAGCAGCAGCTTTTGCAAATTGTTCCTCCAGTCACAAGTCTGCTGGACAAGAGGGATCTCAATGATCGTTTGGGGGCGGGCAGCTGCTACTTTCTCCCTGGGCATCCTGCTCCCGGGGAGCTGCTCTGGAGAAAGGTGCCATGTCGGTGAAGCTACCAGTGGAGCTGCTGGGGAAAGGAAAAAAGTGAAGACAGAGGCAGACAAAGATGGTGGGAAAGAGAGAAGGAAACAGGAAAAAGGGAGAGGCTGGGGGGCAGGGAAGGGAAAAAGAACATAGTGGGGGAGACAAATACAAGATACCCCCTTCAAAGCCTTGCATGCCCCCCTCACCACTTGCATCTCTCTAAACTTCTCCAAACAGGCAATCCTAGCATTGAAGTCATGATGATCAAAAGAGAAAAACTTTATGACTTCTGAACCATTTTCTGATTAACATTGAGCTGCAGCTCACAATGTCCAAAATAATTAACAATGTGAGCTGCAACTCACAATGTCCAAGATACAGCAAAATAGTAAAGAGTTCGGTAGCACCTTTAAGACTAACCAACTTAACTGTAGCATAAGCTTTTGAGAACCACAGCTCTCTCCGTCAGATGCATACAGCAAGAACCAATAAGCAAATGTTGAACAAACTAACCCCTCAAAAGCTCAAAACCCCGACAGCCTCAAGCAAAAATTGCACACTTACTCCTTCTTTGCCTCTTGCACAGTCCCTCTTCCCTGTTAGCACTTCCTTGCTGCACACTCTGGTTTGCATGCAGCCAGGAAAAAACTCTGTGACTTTCTTTTAAAGTCAAATGCTGATTAACCTTAATTAAGTTCAAGAACATCTGATTTAAGCAGAAGCCCCACCTATTGCATCAATCCGACATACTGCAACAAGTTTTGAAGAGAAAGGCTGAGCTGAGATGATCAAGACCGAGGGAAAAGGGCGGGGCAGGAAGATCTGGCATGGCAAAAAGTTTTCAACCCAATTCAACACAAGGGGAGGATTTTGAACAGGGTTGTGTAGCTATGCAGAGGTCGTTTATCAATAGGGGTTATCCGATGAAGATAATACAGGAAGCCAGAAGTAGAGCCTCTTCAATTAACAGAAACAGCCTCTTTGAACACAAAACAAGAAGCAAAGAGAACAGATTATATTGGGCAATGGATTATACTCCTCTGGCTAAGTCCTTACATAACATTGTCCGTAGGCATTGGGGTTTGGTATGAGACATACAGGGATGTGCACATCCGCCCCAGATTAGTTATAGGAGAACTAAGAACATTAAAGAGATGATTTCACATTTGGATATGATTCCAAAGGCAACTGGTTCTAACTTGCCTAAAAGGAACTTTAAATGTGGTCATTGTGCCATGTGTTCACTCATGATTGAGGGAGACCATTTAGAGATACCAACCTCTCAACAAAGTGTGAACATTAAACATTTTGCGACTTGCCAGACGCCTGCAGTTGTGTATCTGATCATTTGTCCCTGTGCTAAAGTATATGTAGGCAGCACAATTAGACCCCCTGAAAGTTACGATCTTAGAGCATATCTCTAGAACTAAGAATAAGGTGTTGGAAGCTCCTCTGACCCAGCACTTTCTAGAGACTCAACACGTGGCAACTGATACCAAGGTTGCTGTTTTGTTTGAAGCACAGTCAGCTCCTTCTCAATTTGTCACTAAGGAGTTATTGAGAAAGAGAAGCAGAATGGATATTTAAACTAAACTCTCTCAAGCCACATGGCTTGAATAATGAACTTTCATATCATGGTTTTTTGGGTTAAACTCCGCGTCTTGTGAAATAGATAGAGGCCTCTGCACCTTTAATAAGAAATGAGTTTGTGAATTACATTCAGGTGAGCTTCCTGATATAATTGATGTGTGACTCAGAGATACACAGGCAAGCTTCGGCTTCCATGTCATTTTCTGGGTTGTATGCAGTACTCACATTGATTCAGGGTAAGTTTTGTTTGAGTCACCAATTAAAGACACAGTTGATGTATTGAAGGACATAAGAATGTATTGTTTTATATGTTTTATTGTTTGCACATGATACTGTGATCCCACAGCCCCTGAGGAAGTCGGGATGATGAAATCTGCCATCTAGCCGGTTGCAGCTAGCGCGGTTTCATGTTGGATCCTTTGTGTAACATCTTATGAGGCACCTGAAAGAGAATAGATAAAGGAACATGAGAAGAATTTAAATATTGTCATAAATGGACATATACTTACTGTGTAGTACATACCTGGAGCATTTGTTTGTTATTGAGAAGACTTTCATGAGACATTGAGTCTGTGTAGAAACTTTCAGATTTGTAGACTTTTGTATGTATTATGTCTAGAAATCATTAAGACTGTATGAATACACTTTCTGTATGACTGTATGAATGTTTGATATATTTATGATCATTTTGGTTTGATCACATACTATTACAATATATAGAAATACTTTCTAGTTTCCCGTGTGAGACTCCAGGTGGTGGCTGGAGATCTCTCAGAACTACAACTGATTGCCAGGTGACTTAGATCAGTTCCTCTAAAGAAAATAACTGCTTTTGACCATGGACTCTATGGAATTATAACCTGCTGAGCTCCAGATACTCCCCAAACCCCATCCCCCAACCTCCACTCCTCAAATCTCCAGGTATTTCCCTACCTGGAGCTGGCAATCTTAAGAATCCACTCTCTAAAGCAGCCATTCTCTCCACAATAACTGATCTCTAGTTTGGAAGTCATTTATAATTGCAGGAGACCTCCAGGTATAGTAAGGTATAGAGACCTCCAGGTACAGTAAGGTATAGAGACCAATTACCAACATCAGGAAATTCAGCTCCATTGTGCTCAAGCAGATTAGGGGCCTCACAATTTCTTGACTTTAATCAAGCTAGTCCCTTGGTGTTGAATGGATCGGTACGGCAGCTCTGCTCTGCCTTTGTATGCCGTCTATCCTCTTTCCTTCCAAGAGTTTCTTGTTGTCCCTAAACTATTGATGTTTAATTTTAAAAACAAGCTGCAATTCTCCAGAGGCAAGTTACCTGCTACCACTGACCCTCCAATCCCTCTAGGAAGAGTGTGCTTTTCCACCTCTTTATGGAATAACTCAACTTTTTAGACCCACGGTGGTGTCAGCGTTACATTATGCGTATAGGCAATCTGAATGTCTTACTGAAGATTACTGAAGAATTTCATGTAATTCATTTATCTTATCCAAAAAGGCTCCCTCTTGGATACACACCTTAACCTAGTGAAGGAGTTTGAGTGTGTCAGTGAAGATGACAGCAACACTGTCAGGAGCGCAAGCTTGGCCAAGGGTCTAAACTCCTGGAAGAGTCACTCAGGGAGAAATGGTCAAAGCTGAGACACCAGACTAAGATGCATCCACCCCCTTCAGTAACATCAGCAAGCAAGAACAACAGTTCCAATGGTGATGGGAGTGGAGGAATTCTTGAATGCTAGGCAGCAACAGTAGTGGAAGATGACACTGACTGAGGATCTTTCACAGACAATGGCAGTGTCACTTCAGCTAACCCTGCTTAGTACTGTGCAGAAGAAGGCAATGGTAAGCCAAGCCACTTCTGCTAATCTCTTACCTTGAGAATCCTATGATGATATAATCCAAAATGAAAGAAGATATAGCCCTGGAAGATAGGGCCCCCGGGTTGGAGGGGACTCAATTGGCTACTGGGAAAGAGCCAAGGACAAATATGAATAGCGCTATTCTTAATGATGGGACTGGGTTAAAGCTACCTACTTTTGCACCTATTCAGTTGTGAATAGGTGCAAAAGTAACATCCAAAGCTGTGCAACACACGTAATAGGAACATGGGATGCGAAAAATATGAAGCCATGTAAGCTAGAAATTGTAAATCAAGAAATTGACTGTATAAACATTGCAAACCTGGGTGTAAGTCAACTAATATGGAACGATTCAGGATATTTTCATTTGGAAAACCACACAATGTTTTGCTGCAGAAATGACAAACTCAAAAGAAAAGGTGTTGCTCTAATAGTGAGGCAAAAAGTAGACTCAGTCCCCTATATTGAAGTTACAATATTACCAATCAACCTTCATAGATCTGTATTTAAGGTTCAACTATGCCAAATGCCAAAATCAATGGGTACATGTCATATATTCAACAATCCCTATACAATATGCAATGATCTATACTTTACAAGTTCCAGGACGCAGTGAAATTAAGACACTTTTCTACCTGTAGTTCTGCTGGGGTGGTTTATATCATTAAATGCCCGTGCTCCAATTTCTATATTGGTAGTACTATACGACAGGTCAGGATAAGAATTCAAGAACATCTGTCGAAAATTAGGAGAAGGACAATAGAGGCTCCGTTGGTGGTGCATTGGCAGTCCAAGAAGCATACTTTTGTGGATCTTAGGTTTTTGGTTTTGGAAACAATGGGCAATCAGAGCAGTAGATCTTTGCAAAGGATACTGCTACAGAGGGAGGCTAAATTGATCTTTAATTTGAAAACTACGAATCCTTCAGGTTTGAACAATGAGTGGGATCTTTCCTGCTTTTTGTGAAATAGGTGTTCCCTTTAAGACCCTTTGGACTTTAATTGGTATGCATTTGGGCGTTTTATTTAAGGTGGGGGAGAGGTCCATGTAGCCACGCTGACATTGGATGAATCATTTACGGAGCTGTGATGGCAAACTGCTTGTATAAATGAATGTAACCTGTGCAGTAAGTTATGATTATGGTTTATACATTCTTTAATGAGAAAATTATGTGCATGTAGCTGCATATCTGTGTTTTCGTTATATTTAGTGAAACAACATGCCCTTGAGGAAGCACCGTGTGACTGCACAGTGTGTGAAACGGAAGCAGATGATTGTCTGTAGGGCAGGGACGTCTGGTGAGACAGACGCCGCAAACAAGGATTGAATTCTGCCTTGCACAGCACTATTTGCACTTTATTTGCAGTGTTTACAGCTTGTTGACTATTTGCCTTACCTAGGAGTAGGCTTTGGAAGATGACCACAAATGATATTTTTGTAAATGAAATTGATGAAATGTATATGTATGTGTCCTGGAATTTGTAAAGTATAGATCATTGCATATTGTTTAGGGATTGTTGAATATATGACATGTACCCATTGATTTTGGCATTTGGCATAGTTGAACCTTAAATACAGATCTATGAAGGTTGATTGGTAATGTTATAACTTCAATATAGGGGACTGAGTCTACTTTTTGGTCTACAGATATCCCCTTACTTTTGGCTTTTTTTCTCTTGTTAATAGTGAGGCAAGATGATAGGACAAGCAATCAAGAGCTACAATGTAAAGTTTGACAGATTAATATCAATCAGACTTCATAGAAGTCTTGTTAACATAACCATCATTTAAATTTATGCCCCAACTACAGATGCTGATGAGAAAGAAATCAAAAACTTGTATGCAAGTGTCCAACAAGAAATTGATCATATACCTAAACAAGATATGCTGATAAACATAGGTGACTGGAACTCAAAAGTAGGAGACAAAGCAGAATCAAACATAATTAGAAAATTTGGACTAGGGTCACGTAATGAAGCAAGGGAACGACTCATAGAATTTTATGAAGCCAACAACTTGTTCATTTCTATCACATGCTCCAAGCAACCAAAACAACAATTGTATACATGGAAATCACCAGGTGACCAAGCAATTGGGAGAAATGAAGCATTTGGAGTAGATAGAATACCAATAGAGCTATTTCAAGCTACAGAAATAAAGTCCATCAAAATCTTAACATGAATCTGCCAATAAATGTGGAAAATGAAACAGTGGCCCACAGACTAGAAATACTCAGTCTACATTACAATTCCAAAACCAGGGGATACCAAAGAATGCAGCAACTATCATACTATCACATTGATTTCCCATGCAAGGAAAGTGAGGCTCAAAATCTACAACAAAGATGTTAATCATATCTGGAGCGAGAAGTGCAAATGTTCAAGGTGGATTCAGAAAAGGAAGAGCTCCTAGAGATAACATTGCAAATTTACTGTGGCTAATTGAACATACCAGGGAATTTCTGAAGAAAATCAGCCTATGTTTTATAGATTACAGCAAAGCTTTTTTTTTTAAAAAAAATGGGAGATTTAAAAAAACCAAATTTTTTTTAAAAGGAGGAACAAAAGGAAGATAAAAAGAAAAAAATAAAGAGAAAAAAAATGAAAGAGAAGCTTTAGATTTTCTCTATGACAAATATTGGCATGATTATAGAATTCACATTATTCTACTCATAGGTGTAAACTATGGGGGGACTGAGGGGCTCGAGCCCCCCCGGATTTGGCCAGGGGGGGCAAGCCGTGACAAACTTACATGAGGGACTCAGTTATAATGGCAGCTGAAAAACGGGACTGTCCACCCTTTGTGTTGTATCATATTACAATTTCCATGATTATTTGGGATTTTTCTCTTATGTATTTCTGTGTTTATTA
Source organism: Eublepharis macularius (assembly GCF_028583425.1). Taxonomy (NCBI): domain Eukaryota; kingdom Metazoa; phylum Chordata; class Lepidosauria; order Squamata; family Eublepharidae; genus Eublepharis; species Eublepharis macularius. The sequence continues at coordinate 104,302,071 of NC_072795.1, forward strand.
AGAATTACTTTGTATGAATGTGAAAGTTGGAGCGTGAAGAAAGCTGACAGGAAGAAAATTGATTCATTTGAAATGTGGTACTGGAGGAGAGTTTTGTTGGTACCATGGACAGCCAGAAAGACAAATAAGTAGGTACTTGTCATGGGCTGGGCCCGCCCAAGCTGGGAGTCCAGGTACTAGCACGAAGCCAAGGGGTGTTCAAAAGTCACAAGCCAGGTCCAGTCCGTAGTCAGGGCACAAGGTTAATGCCAGGGTTGCCTCCAGGATCCAAAAAGCCAAGCCAAGTCCAGTCCGTAAGTCAGAGCACGAGGGTATCAAGTCAAGGTGTAGGCAAGAGCAAGACACAAGGTACCAGAGAGTGGTTGCAGGTAGTTGACACGTTGCTTCCACGCCTGGCAGTTGCTCCTGACTGGCTTTTATAGCCAGGCGTGATTTTCAGCCAGCTGCTGGGGCTCCATCCTGATGCTACTCATCATCACTCTCCAGCAGCTGGCGTTGGCTCAGGAGACGAGCACTGCGCCGTCTCTCCTGCAGTTCCAGTCTCTGGCGCTGCCTGCGGCGCTCTCTAGGTGTGGGTGAGCCGGGGGGGGGGGGTGGAAGCCCCTGGCTGGGCTCCCCCTGTGGTGCTGGCAGTCCCTGACTGAGCCTCCCCTGTGGAAGTTCCTGGCTGAGCTTCCCCTGTGGTATTGGGGCTAGAGGGTGCTGGTGTCTCAGCTGCTAGCTGTGAGCCTTGATCAGCCAGCAGCTGCTGCTCATGATTGCTGGCTTCTGCTGAGTCAGGGCTAGGGCTGGCTACACAGAACTCTTCTTCTCCTGAGGAGTCCTGGCTGGCTACACGAGGCTCCTCTCCTCCAGAGGAGACCTCACTCTCAGACTATGACACCATCCCCCCTCCCAAGGCCCCCCCTCCTCTGTGGCCCGGGCGCTCCCGGTTTCTGAGGATAGGCCCGATGGAATTGTCGGACTAGACGGGGGGCATGAATGTTCACAGCCGGCTCCCATGAGCGGTCTTCCGGTCCATACCCCTTCCAGTCCACCAAGTACTGCACTTGCCCCCGCCGGCGACGGGAGTCCAGGATCTGGGCGACCTCATATTCTTCTTGCCCCTCAATGGTAATCGGAGGCAGAGGAGGTGGTGGCCCGGGATGGTGCAGGTCTGGGGGTGACGCCGGGACCAGAAGGGACCGATGAAACACGGGATGGATCGGGAGGGTCGGTGGTAGTTGCAGGCGGTAGGCTACGGGGTTCACCTGGTCGGTGATCACGAAGGGTCCAAGGAACCGAGCATCCAGCTTTTTGGAGGGCCATTGGCTGCGGATATGGCGGGTGGATAACCAGACCTGGTCACCTACGGACAGGGGAACACCAGGTTGCCGTTTCCGATCCGCAGCTCCCTTGTAGTTTTCCTTGGCAAGCTGGAGTTGCTCCCGCAACAGCTCATGCATGGATTGAAGTTCCTGGAGGCGATCGTCCGCAGCTGGGATTCCTGACGAGGGTGCGGTGCTAGGAAAGAAGCGAGGGTGATGGCCATAGTTAGCCATAAAGGGGGTCTGTTGGGTGGAGGAGTGCACTGCATTGTTATATGCGAACTCGGCCAAAGGCAGTAGGGCTAGCCAGTCATCCTGTTGATGGTTTGTATAGCATCTCAGATACTGCTCCAGGGTTGCATTGGTGCGTTCCGTTTGCCCGTCGGACTGGGGATGGTGTGCTGAGGATAAGTGGACTTGGGTGCCAAGAAGGGAGTGCAGTGCCCGCCAAAACCTAGAGGTGAATTGAACTCCCCGATCGGAAATTACATGGTCCGGTCGCCCGTGAAGTCGAAAGACATGCTGAAGGTACAGGTGTGCAGTGTCCTGAGCGGTGGGGGGTCCAGAACAGGGAATGAAATGGGCCATTTTTGTGAATAAGTCCACCACCACCAGGATGCAGGTGTGGCCTTTGGAGCAGGGCAGATCTATAATGAAGTCCATGGAAATAGTCCTCCATGGCCCGGTGGGTGTGGATAGCGGATGCAGAAGGCCGGAGGGTTTGCCAGGGGAATCCTTGGCCCGCCTACACGTCTCACAGGCTGCCACGTACCGGGCCACATCTGATTGCACCCGGGGCCACCAGAAGTCACGGGTCAAGAGATGGGTTGTCTTGTGGCGACCGAAGTGCCCAGCGGGTCTGGAATCATGGACCAGTTGCAGGACTTTCGTTCGCAGCGGGCCAGGTGGTACATAAATTCGGCCTCGATGGGTCAGTAGCCCCTCTTCCTCTGCAAAGCCATTCGCCTGGAGCTGGTGCGGCTCCCGGACCTTCTGGAGGTATTTCTGGGCAACTGGGTCCAGTACCTGTTGAGCCAGTATCTCCTCAACCAGCCCCTGGGAGGGTTGCGCGGCAGCGAAAGTTTCGGGAGCCAGGATAGTAGTTAGAGGCTCTTCCCAGCCTGGGGATGAGTTGTACTCTGGTTTCCGGGACAGAGCATCGGCTTTCTTATTCTGGGAACTGGGGACATATGTGATCCTGAAGTCAAAGCGGGAGAAGAACAATGACCAGCGGATCTGCCTCTGGTTGAGGCGGTGGGCGGTTTGGAGATGTTCAAGGTTCCGGTGATCAGTGAGCACTCGGACAGGGTGTTGAGCCCCCTCCAGATGGTGCCGCCAAACCTCGAAGGCTGCCTTTATTGCCAGCAGCTCCCGCTCCCAGATGGTATAGTTCCTTTCTGCAGGGGTAAGCTGGCGAGAGTAGTAGGCACAGGATTGGAGGACGCTGGAGGAGGTTGCGCATTGTGAGAGCACCGCTCCGATGGCAGTGCTGGAGGCGTCCGCCTCAACTACGAAGGGTAGCTGGGGATCTGGGTATCGGAGTACCGGTCGTGTGATGAAGCGTGCCTTCAAGGTCTGGAATGCCTCATTGGCTTCCGGTGACCAATGGAAGGGTTCTCGAGGCCAGAGAAGCCGGGTAGGGGGAACAGCTATGGATGCAAACTGGGGGATGAACTGCCGATAGTAGTTGGCAAACCCCAGAAATCGTTGCACATCCTTCCGTGAGTGGGGGGGTTGCCAGGTCTGTACCGCTTCGACCTTAGCTGGGTCCATTTGGATACCCTGGGGCGAGATCACATGGCCGAGGAATTCTACGGCAGGCAGGTGGAATGCACATTTTTCCAGCTTGGCAAACAGGCCGTGCTGCCGGAGTCTTTGCAGCACCATGCGCACGTGCTGGGGGTGTCGAGCCGGGTTCCGGGAATAAATTAATATATCATCCAAGTAAATGATGACGAACTGATCCAGCAGGTCACGAAAGATATCATTCATAAACCTCTGAAACACCGAGGGCGCGTTAGTCAGGCCAAAGGGCATTACCATGTACTCGTATTGTCCATACCTGGTACTAAAGGCAGTTTTCCACTCACGCCTTCCCGGATGCGCACCAGGTTGTAGGCTCCCCGAAGATCCAGCTTGGTGTAGATCTGGGCTCCCTTAACTTGCTCCAGGAGGTCGGAGATCAGTGGCAGTGGATACCGGTCTCGGACAGAGATTTTGTTCAGGGCCCGGTAGTCATTGCAGAGCCGGAGTTCTCCACTTTTCTTTTTAACAAAGAGGACTGGGGCAGAGGTGGGCGAGGTGGAGGGGCGGATGAATCCTCGACGCAGATTGGTTGTGAGGAAGTCCCGGAGTGCGGCCAGCTCAGGCTCTGATAACGAGTACAGGCGTCCCACTGGCAGGGGGGCGCCGGGGATTAAGTCAATAGCACAGTCATACGGCCGATGCGGGGGGAGTTGGTCTGCCCCTTTTTCCTCAAACACATCTGCATATATCTCCGGTAGTGCAAAGGCCCCTTGTGCAGCGGCTGCAATTGGACCCGTGCGTTTATTTTCATGTGGGCAGGGTGTCCGGAAGCGAAGGTCCTGCTGGCCCCACCGAATGACCGGATCATGGCAACAGAGCCAGGAGAGCCCCAGGACCAGTGGGAAGTGGGGGATGCCCACAACATCGAAGCAGAGCTGCTCACGGTGATGCTGGATCTGCAAGAGAAGGTCCTGGGTTTCCTTGACCACTGGCCCAGAACGCAGAGGCCGCCCATCAATGGTCTCCACTACGGTGGGGGTCTTCTTTGCCCGCAAGGGAATCCTGTGCTGTGCGGCAAACTTGATATCCATGAAGCAGCGGGATGCCCCTGAATCTACCATGGCATACACAAATAGGCATCGGCCGTCGGGCAGGCACAGCTTTACAGGCACCAGGAATGGTTCGGGATGGTCACAGGAGGCATTGGCTGTTCCAACAAGTTGTTTAGCAGGAGTCCGCTCCAGAGCTAAAGCTGGGGCCCTCCTTTTTGCAGGGCAGTCATTGGCATAGTGGCCCATCCCACCACAGTACCAGCAGAGGTTGTGGGTGTGACGCCGCTCCTTCTCCTCAGGAGGCAAATGGGTACAAGGCATGCTCGAGGGTGCTAGTTCTGCTGCCTTGGCAGGTGAGGCCTGGGGCGGAGGACAGCTTAGCACACGGGCTTGTCTCCGGTTCTCTAGCCGCCCATCGATTCGCAAGCATAGGAGAATGAGCGCTTGTAGTTCTCTCGGTCGTTCGGATCGGGCCACTTCATCCAATACCTCCTCAGATAGGCCCTCCAGGTACTGGTCGGCGAGGGCAGCTTCGTTCCAGCCCAGGTCCTGGGCCAGTAACTGGAATTCAGTGGTGTATTGGGCCACAGTCCCATTCCCCTGGGTGAGGGCACGTATTCTTTGGTTTGCTTTGATGGCCTTCAGGGGGTTCGCAAAGGCGGCAGAAATGTGGGCCACAAAGTTTGGGAAATCCCCTAGCAGTGGGGATTTGGCCAGTAACAGGGGTGTGGCCCATCTTGCCGCCTGCCCCTTTAACAGGCTGAGGATAATGCCGACCTTGCTTTTATCTGTGGGAAAGTCTCTGGCCCGGAGTTCAATATATAGCTGGCAGCGGGCAAGAAATGCTGGGAATTCCTCCACATCGCCCTCAAAACTGTCAGGAAGCTTCACTGGGCATTTAGCAGGCGGCAGTGCAGCAGGGGCAGCAAGTAGGGTGGCAATCTGCTGCTGCAAAGTCACCAGTGCTTGAGTCAATTGCAGTACCTGATCCTGCAGCAGAGCCAGGCTCCCCAGGGTGGGCATCGCCATGTCCATGCTGGGAAGTTTTGTGGTGGAAGCAATCTGTCATGGGCTGGGCCCGCCCAAGCTGGGAGTCCAGGTACTAGCACGAAGCCAAGGGGTGTTCAAAAGTCACAAGCCAGGTCCAGTCCGTAGTCAGGGCACAAGGTTAATGCCAGGGTTGCCTCCAGGATCCAAAAAGCCAAGCCAAGTCCAGTCCGTAAGTCAGAGCACGAGGGTATCAAGTCAAGGTGCAGGCAAGAGCAAGACACAAGGTACCAGGGAGTGGTTGCAGGTAGTTGACACGTTGCTTCCACGCCTGGCAGTTGCTCCTGACTGGCTTTTATAGCCAGGCGTGATTTTCAGCCAGCTGCTGGGGCTCCATCCTGATGCTACTCATCATCACTCTCCAGCAGCTGGCGTTGGCTCAGGAGACGAGCACTGCGCCGTCTCTCCTGCAGTTCCAGTCTCTGGCGCTGCCTGCGGCGCTCTCTAGGTGTGGGTGAGCCTGGGGGGGGGGGTGGAAGCCCCTGGCTGGGCTCCCCCTGTGGTGCTGGCAGTCCCTGACTGAGCCTCCCCTGTGGAAGTTCCTGGCTGAGCTTCCCCTGTGGTATTGGGGCTAGAGGGTGCTGGTGTCTCAGCTGCTAGCTGTGAGCCTTGATCAGCCAGCAGCTGCTGCTCATGATTGCTGGCTTCTGCTGAGTCAGGGCTAGGGCTGGCTACACAGAACTCTTCTTCTCCTGAGGAGTCCTGGCTGGCTACACGAGGCTCCTCTCCTCTAGAGGAGACCTCACTCTCAGACTGGGCTATGACAGTACTAGATCAAATCAAGCCTGAATTCTCCCTAGAAGCTTAAAATGACAAAACTGAGGCTATCGTACTTTGGTCATATCGTGAGAAGACAAGATTTTTAGGAAAAGTCAACAATGTTAGGAAAAGTAGAAGGCACTAGGAAAAGAGGAAGATCTAAAAGGAGATGGCTTGACTCAATAAAAGAAGCCATGTCCTCCAGTTTGCAGTATCTGAGCAAGTCTGTTAACGATAGGACATTTCAGAACAGGAGAAACCAGCGAGTTAGAAAGATAAGACAGGTCATGGCATCTGTTTACTGTTTACTCCTTTACTGCCCTGAACTATCCTTTGATGTGTAGATTGTTAATCTCAGAACTTCCTCCTCAGGAATAGATCGGTAGGTAGGAATCTATCTCTGCACTTTCCTATCAAAGTATGGAATGCCTATAATAAGGAACTCTTACTGCTTTTCTAAAATGAAGGCAAGTATAAATTTGTTATTTTCTCTCTCTTTCATATGCATACCAGCCAGCATGTTTCAACCACCCAACATCACGTTTTCTCTGTAATCAATGCTACTCTGTTAAGGAACAGTTTATGTTCCTTTTAATAGGGAAAAAGTGAGTCTCTATTTTATTTTACTTTTCAGTTACTTCATCATTACATTGTATTTTGGAAATGGAACACTGGGAAAGGGTAGACCCTATGTTTCCTTGTTGAAATAGCTTTGTTTGTTTGTTCGTTTGTTTGCTTGCTTGCTGTTTGGAGGGGGCTGGGTGTGGGAGAACAGTTAAGTTTTTTTCATGGTAGTGGGGATAGGGGAGCTGCTTCAGCCACTCCTAAGCTCCTCTTTCAATTTCCATTCCATTTTTAAATGGAGAGGTGGTATCTATTGCAGAAAAGGACAATTCCTAAAATGGCAGCCTGAGTGCTCTCTCTCTGAAACAATGAGAAAGCCCATCTGCATGAACAAGACAGAGACCTTTTTAAAATGTCCTTTTGCCCTGTGTGCAGCCCGGAGAGAACATTGGCAAGGAATGTGCACTTAATCATGTGATTTTGTTAATAATGTGTTCTGAATGCCTGTGTTTTTAAGATGGAGTTTTAAAGCAGTGTGCTAAGAAAGCAAGATATATACAATCCTAGGTAGTATAACTGTGAGTTTTCTTTGGGGTCATGACTAGCACTGTTCTGAATTGCCTCAAAATGTACTTGTACTCACTTATAGGATATGAGTTTGAAATGAGAAGAAGGAGATTGCTACTACTTTGAACTCTGTACGTTGCTCAGAAATCAAGTGCACAGCAACTGTTTTGTATTCTGCCCAGGTTCAGATTCAACCACGCATTTACCAATGAAGGTATCTGTGATGCCACAATTTAGTAAATTTCAGTACTAAGTCACCCTTATGAATAAGGCAGAATCAAGACTCCTGTAAATGAATGCCCAGGAAAACTTAAAAAATGTTCCCCTACAGGCTTTTCTGTGTGTCAAATTTGTGACCATTAGTTTGTCCTATACACATGGTATGTATATTTGTAGATCTTAAAGTGACTATCCTAAAAGTGAATTTCAAAAACAGGACACAGCAGGAGATCGCTGAGATACCACTATAACCACTGGCCGACTCCCAACTTTTCCTAGGTTTGGCCAAGCCCAGGGGCATTGTTAGGGAGGTCCTCATGGGTGCCAGGTTCCCCCTAAATTTGTGGGGAGCCCCTCCCTAAATCCCCCATGGCCCTGCCTCCATAGATGGTGGCAAAGGAAGCCCCTCCCTGTGATGTCATTGGCTCCTCCCTATGATGTCACTGGGCCCCCGGTTCTTTTAAGGACCAGATATACAATGCCTCTGGCCCAGCCACCCCCGGGAAATTGGAAAGTCTACGCCCCTGGTTCTACTGTTATCAGAATAAAACTTAGGCTTTTTCTATAATCCTTTTCCCCACTTACTCTTCAAACCACAAATCATCAGTTCATTTTTTTCAGTCTCATGCAAAAAGTCAACATCTTCCCTCTCATCAAAGCAGTAAATTTAGCCATCTCGGCTAAATCCATCGTCTTCACAATCCATTCCTCTGTTGTAGGCAGTGTCAGACTCTTCCATTTTTGAGCATATAAGAGTCTTGCTGCCATTGTCATATATAAAAACAAAGAACTATTTCTGTTTTTTAGCTGTCTATTAATCCCAACAAAGTAACCTCTGGTTTAAATTGTACATTAATCTTCAAGATTTACTATATTAACAAATGAATTTGTTTCCAAAATTTTTGGCTTTATTACAAGTCCACCAAAGATGATGCTTGTAATAAAATACTTTCATACTGTTCTCATTTCCAACATTTATTCAAAATATTTTTATACATTCTAGTTAATTTTCTGGGGACGTATACCAATGATACATCATTTTATAGAAATTCTCTATGAGCATAGAACTCAAAGTAAATTTAAGACCTTTCATCCATGAGCCAGTAGTGATTAAGAGTGGCAGGACTCAAATCTGGGGAACTGGGTTTGATTCTTCACTCCTCTGCTTGAAGCCAGCTGCATGATCTTGGGTCAGTCACTGCTCTTCCAGAGCTCTGTCAGCCCCAACCACCTCACATGGTGATTGTTGTGAGGATAATAATAACACATTTTATAAACCACTCTGAGTGGGCGTTAAGTTGTCCTGAAGGGTGGTATATAAACTGAATGTTGCTGTTGTTGTTATTGTTGTTATATATTCTCCCATTGTTCCATTTGTTTATTATACCCAACATTTTTAGCCCATTTTATTATAGAATCGCTCACTCACTCTTCTGTCTCAAATTTCAACAGGAGTTTATACATTTTGGCAATAATCATCATATGTACATAATTCTGTTTCAAATTCAGACTTCTTTTGTCCAAAGCACAATAATCTTCCCTCTGAGCCAATAAAACACCCCAGTTCTATTGTAGCTGTGTAAATAGGTTTTTATACTGGGAATTCTTCACCCTCAAACAAAGTTGTTACAGTAGGGCAACTGATATCCTTTCCCTCACTTCAAAGGGATACCAATCTGACCTTCCCCATCAGTCACTTATACACATTCTCTTCAAATTCCAATTTTTAACTGAACTGTAAATCCTGTAAGCAACCCTTGCATTTGAAGGTGGGATTCTGACCAGCCAATCAGAGGAAAGGGGGAAGCCAGCCAATCCAGTTCTTATTTCAGGCCACTGTCAACTTCTCCCCCTCCAGCCTTCTGGGTGCTGCATGGTGAAAACCTCTCTTTAAATTGCTTCCATCACACATGTCTGATATAATGATATTTAAAATCCACATTAACTTTAACTTTATCATACCACAAATAAGCATGCCACCCAAATCTCAAATTGTGTCCTTCCAATTTCAAAAGCCTATTATTTCTCAACAACAACCAGTCTTTCATCCACATTAAGCTACAAGCAGCAAAATACAATTTCAAATCAGGTAAACCCAGTCTTCCTCTTCCCTTCGCATCTTGTAATATCTTTTGTTTGACTCTTGGTTTTCCCCCCTGCCATATGAGCTTAGAAATATCCTTTTGCTGTTGTTTAAATAGTATATCAGTTGTCAGAACAGGTATTGTCTGGAACAAAAACAGCATTCTAGTTAAAACATTCATCTTAATCATGGATATCCTCCCTGACAAGGAAAGTTGTAATTTATCCCATCTTAAGGTACCTTTTTTGACTTCTTTCCATGTTTTGTGACAATTATTTTAAAACAGCATACAATTCACGTTTGTCAAGATAATACCAGCAAAGCTTTTGACTGTGTGGATCATGAAAAGCTATGGAGAATATTAAAAGAAATTGGGGGTGCCACAACATCTGATAGTTTTTTTTAAAAAAATTTCAACAACTTTTATTAATTATATAACGGAGACAATAATAATAAACATTAAATAGCAAGTACATGGAGTAATATAGTGGTTATACAAGATTGCAGGTTTCGAAGAAAAACATTTAAAACACTTGTTTACTGTAATTTGTAGTTCACACACCACAAAAAAAAATTCACAATATATTAGTATAGATAGTTTAGTTTGTAGTGCTAGACTTTCAATATATCTTGATAAAGATGGTTGGGAGGGAGTGTTTCGGTTTTATCGATAAAATCTAAGAAAGACCACCATTTTTCATAATAGTTAGATGTAGAGGAATTGGCCGATAAATTGTCTGTTATTTTATCTATAATGAGCTGGTCCCACACTCTGGAGTACCAGTGGTTCAAGGATGGTGGAGACTGATTTTTCCAAAAATATGCTATTGATGATTTTGCTATAGCAAGTAGGCTATTAATTAAATCTCGTTGAGGTTTTGGCACGTTTACCCCTTGCCATAGATTTAAAAAAATTAATTGAGGCTCTAAGGGTATGTCGTAGTTTGTTATTAATTTTATTTGCTTTAAAATCTCCTCCCAGAATGTTTTGATTTTAGGGCACTGCCACCAAAGGTGGGCAAACGTGCCTATTTTTATGCATTTTTTCCAACACATGGGTGAATGTTTTGATGTGATGACAGATAGCTTTTGGGGGGGGTTAGGTACCAATGTGTTAGAATTTTAAATGATTGTAATTTTATATTTATTGCTTTTGAGTTTAGAGTGGGGGATGCCCAAATTTCTTTCCATTAATTTTGAGAGATTTGCAAATCACAATCCTGCTGCCACTTTTTTTGATATGCATATTGTTTTGGCTTATGAAGCTGTATAATAATTTTATATATTTTTGAGATCAGCCCTCTTTTATGGTGAGTATTCATGTCTAAGAGTTCTTCAAAGTGTGTTTTTGGAACCGATGTTGTGTCTTTTAGGTGTATTTTGTTTACCATGTTGGTCAGTTATAGGTATGAAAACCAGGGGATGGTAGTGTTCAATTTCTTTTCTAAGTCAGTTTTTGTTACAAGGCCCATGTTTGATGTTATATCTAAAAGGTGTATGTTTTTTAAGAATGTCCATTGCTTACTATTTAAAAAGTTACAGCCTGGTGGAAACCATTCTTGAAAAAGAATAGTTGAGTACCGTGACAATGGTGGGAACAGTTTATCTTTGTAATTATCCCATAATTTTAGTAGGCCTGTCCAAAATATGTTGTTGTCAGTTTGAATTGGTCTGAGACGCTTTTTGCACCATAATATTTCGTGGATTGACATAGGGGAGTGTAGTGTCTCTTATACCTGTGACCAGATTGTCTCCTCCTTAAATCTTAGAATTTGTAGTATCATGGAAAGGTGGATAGAATGTGCATACAATTCAATGTCTGGATATTTAAAGCCCCCGTTATGAGGACATTGTCGCAGTATGTGAAATGCAATTCTGGGTCGTTTGTGATTCCATAAAAAGTTATTAAAAATTGTTTGCCATTGTTTCGGCGTTTTTTTTGGTATTGATATAGGGATGGTGTGAAATAAAAAAATCATTTTGGGAAGTAAAAAAGATTTGATCAAGTGATATCTGGAATACCAGCTGTGCTGTTGTTTATCCCATGTTAGGATTAGTTTCTTTATCTCTTGAATTGTCTGTATATGGTTATATTTCAGTAGGTGGTCCAAATTAGCTGGGATGTTAGCTCCCAAATAAGGAAGATGTTTAGTATTCCATTGGAATTTGAAGTTTGAAGAGAGCTTGGTTTTATTTGCTTGCGAGAGATTGATTGGCATTAGCATTGATTTTTGTATGTTGACCCTCAGGCCTGAGATATGTGAAAATGCATCAAGAGTTTTTTGTAATTGTGGTAGTGATGTATCTGGTTGCGTGATGTAAAGAAGCATATCGTCTGCAAACATGCTCAGCTTGTATGATTGAGATGCAATTTTGACGCCATGAATTTGTGGATTGTTTCGTATTTCGTTAGCTAAAGGTTCTAGTGAGATTGCAAATAAAAGTGGCGACAGTGGGCACCCCTGTCTAGTTTCCCTTGTAAGATTTATTTCCAGCGATGATGTATTATTAACCTGTACTTCAGCTTAGGTTTGTGAATATATGACGTGAAGGGCTTGGCAGAATTTGGGACCGAAGTTCATGTATTGTAATAAGTAGTGTAGGTATGTTGTTTCCAGGGCATCAAAGGCTTTTTCTATGTCAAGTGATGCCAGTAATAATTCTGATTTTTGGTGTTTATAAGTGGAAATTATATTTAGGGTTTTATGGATATTGTCCGTTATATCTCTCCCGGTGATAAAACTGGACTGATCCGGATGAATATATTCCTTTATTATAGAGTTGAGTCTTTGGGTCATAACAGATGTAAAGATTTTATAATCTTGAGAAGTGAAATGGGATGGTATGAGGCCAGATTGAGGTGGTTCCTACCTGATTTTGGAATAACTATTATATTTGCTTCTTTCCATGAAGGGGGTTGATTGCTAGTGTTTAGTAGATAATTGCATGCTTCAGTTAGCGGTTGGATTATGACTGTGCTGAATTTTTTATAAAATTCCGGAGGGAAACCATTGGGACCTGCTGATTTGTTATTTTTTAAACTCTTGATTGCTGTTTGTAGTTCTATGTGAAAAATTGGATTATTTAGCAATTGACGGTGTTCTTCTTTTAGTTGTTTGATGTGTTTTGAGTTAGCTAAGAATTTTTGTATTTCATTTGTAGGGGGGTTAGATGAGGTGTACAATTTAGTGTACAATTCCTTAAAGCAGTGTGTAATGTCTGTCGATTTGTGTAGTGTGTTTCCTTTTTTGTCTTGAATTGCTTTAATAGCGTTAGATGCCTTTTTATCTTTTACTTTCCATGCCAATAGCTTTAGCTGCTTAGGTGTATGAAACCAAAATTTTTGTTTTAGGTATAATAATTTTTTTTTTAATTTGGTTAGTTTCTATGGCCTCTAAAAGTTTGCGTTCGTGTAATAATTTGCGGTAAGTCTTCTTGCTTCCTGTTTTTTTATGTTGTTTTTCCAAAAGAGAGATATTGTCCAATATTGATTTTTTTTGTAATTGTTTCGATTTGTTTACGTGGGCTGAAATGGATATCAATTGCCCTCGTAGGACTGCTTTGAGAGAGTCCCATCTAATGTGGGGAGATATCTCTGGTGAATTGTTATCTTGTAGGTAGTCTGTAATAGACCTTTCAATTTCCTTGGAGGTGAGTTCTTTTTGTAAAAGGGATTTATTAAAGGTCCAGGGCCTTTCAGGTATATTTTGGGAGTTTAAAGAGAGTAAACACGAAGTCCAAGTGTGGTCTGAGTTAGTGATATTGCCAATTTGTGTATTTGTTACGTTGTTTTTTATGTTTTCAGGTGTTAAAATATAGTCAATTCTTGTGTATGTTTTGTGTCTAGATGAGTGCAATTGGTTGTCAATTGCACCTTTTATGAATATGAATCTTCCCATAGGGTCTATTAAAGTAGATTTATGTTGATAGTTAACTGATTTAGATATTATTATCGAAACTCCCCGGGACTTCGATGATCCTTTGGCATTGTATTGTTGTTGGATCCATTTTGCCTTTAATACTGTATTATTAGAAGAATGGAAGTGAGTTTCTTGAAGGAGGGCTATATCTGCTTTTTGTTGTGCCAAAACATTCACGATTTTCTTTCGTTTAATATTGTTGTTAAGGCCTCTTACGTTGTAAGATAGTATTTTAATATTGGTTTGCATAATTAGATGAAGTAATTTCAATATATATTATAATATACCTTGATTATATAAATTTAGGTTCCGTCTGACAGATACAAATTTGTTTAAAGACACTCCTCAAATAACAGTAAACGTTAATTCAACAAGTAAACTTAATAGAATAAAAATAACAGTTACAAAGTGATTCAAAAATGCTGGGGAAAACTCAAATTGATAGTATTAACTTTGTATATTAACATTTTTTGTAGATTTATAATTTTTATCAAAGTAAATATATGTATGTATGTATGTATGTATGTATGTATGTATGTATGTATGTGTGTGTGTGTATATATATATATAGTTTTTTGGGTTTTTTGTTTTTATTTTTATTATTATTTTTTTCTTTTTTGTCACAAGGCTTTAAATTAATATATAAGTAACAGTTTCTAATATATATGTTATATTATTATATAATGCAATATACTACTCCACTGATAACAATAAACCTTTAACTCAACAAATAAACTTAATGAAATATGTTATTTATTATTTTTATATATATTGATAAACTCTATAATATTTTTTCTTGTTTCCCCTCTTTCCCACCCTCTACCCCCACTCCCTTCTCCCCCAAAGACAAAGATTATTAAATATTGCTATTAAATTCTTGATACAAACTAATTGAACCTCCCTTTACCGTCACAGCACCCCCTCTCCCTTCTCCTTCCCCTTCCTCTTTTTTAAAATCCCTCACTATTATTTAATTAAGGATCTTCTTTTTAACTAAAGCTTCACAACGTGTAATACAGAAAATAAAATCAACTATTGTAACTTCTAACAGATAAATTTAACAGTTTAATATGTGCTGCCCCAGCTCCTATAGTTGGTGTGTTAAACTTCACTCACCAACTATTGGAGTTCTACCCAAAAACAAGCAGGAGCTGGGCTTAAATATATTGCTTTTTATCTTAACAAGCTCTATAAATAAGTCTTGAAAACGAAAGGCTAAACTAAAGAGGTCACAGTTCCCCCTTTCCCTAAAACCTGGCATAGAATGCTAACAAAAATTGTAGTAACTAGCATAACATTTCTAGTGATGCAGAAGAAGGTTATATAAGAGTTCTTCTTTTCCTTTTATTTTTTCAGTTGTACCTAACAGGAATTTTGCTTCCTTTGCTTGGTGAAAATTCCTGTGGCATCTTCCTTTTTTGTGATGTCTTATCTATATCCATGGAGATTTCCAAATTCTGATCAAGCAAGAGGGAAGATCCTGAGTCTGAATCTGTTGCAGTGTAATGCTTTCCTTGATAGTAGACAGACAGCTTGGTGTAGTTTATCCATCTGTATTGAAGCTTTGCTTTCTGAAGAGCTTCAGTTGTTGTTTTAAGCTCTTTTCTTTTGTTCAAGACTTCTCCAGGTAAGTCAGTAAAGACTTGTATGGGTATGTTATTAAGCAGGATGGAGCCTTTATTTTTTGCTTCTAGTAATATCTTTTTACGAATTTTTTGGTCAGCAAACTCTGCTAAAATATCTCTAGGTTTTAATCTTTGCTTCTTTGGGCCCACACAATAGGCCTTGACAATTAGTGGAGCTTCTCCCTCCTCAGAGGCAATAGCCTTTGCTAGCCATGAAGCCAGCCATGATGTTAGGTTTTCATTTGATTCTTCTATGCCCCTGAAACGGAGGTTTCACTGTTGAGAGTTGATCTCAAGGAGCAGAACTCTCTCTTGGAGGTTTGTATTTGCATTTTGCAGCTCTTTTAAATTGCTGCAGGGTGAGTTGCAAAGTTCCAGTGCTTCCTCTGCTTTACTGTTAGTGTTTCTTAAATCTTGCTTGATTTCTGATAGCTGATTGTTTATAGGACATAGGAGCAGAGCTATTTCATCAAGCATACTGATTTTAAGAATTTTTAGTTGTCGAGAAAGATCTATTTCTGGGTGGCAAGATTCGGCATTACCGTTTATATTTGTTCCGTCTGCCATTTTGGCACGTTCTCTGCCTGCTGTTTCTTGTAAGGTTGTTTGGCTCAGAGACAAAAAGAATTCTTGCAATTTTTTAGCTGCTTTACTTGATTGCTTTTTGTCTGAGTCTTGCTTGCCCATAATTTCTAGAACTGAGATAAAGTTATGCTGCTTACCGCCAGGAAGTTGGGCTAGGGTGGATTGGAGCTCTCTAGAATGCACCCAACTCCATTACTGCCGGCGCCACGCCCCCCAACATCTGATAGTTTTTATGCACAACTTGTACTCTGGACAAGAGGCTACTGTTAGGACAAAATATGGAAAAACAAAATGGTTTCCAGTTGGCAAAGGTGTCAGACAAGGATGCATATTATCTCCTTACCTGTTCAAACACTATACAGAGCGTATCATAAGGAATGCTGGGTTAGATATTGAAGAAGGTGGAGTGAAAATTGATGGAAGGAACATTAACAATTTGAGATAGGCGGATGACATCATGTTATTGGCAGAAAATAATGAAGGCTTGAAACAACTACTGATGAAGGTTAAAGGAGAAAGTGCCAAAGCAGGATTATAGCTGAACATCAAGAAGATAAAAATAATTACTACTGAGGAATTACACAATTTTAAAGTTGACAATAAGGAAATTTAAATTGTTCAAGATTTTCTATGCCTCAACTCAATCATCAACCAGAAAGGAGACTACAACCAAGAAATCAAAAGAAGATTGAGACTTGGAAGAGCAGCTGTGTGTGAACTAGAAAAGATCTGTAAAGATAAAGATGTTTCTCTGGGGACCAAGATCAAGATAATCCAAACGACGGTATTTCCTATTACTATGTATGGGTGTGAAAATTGAACAATGTAGAAAGCTGATAGGAATAAAATTGATTCATTTGGAATGTGGCGCTGGAGGAGAGTTTTGCAGATACCATGGTCATCCAAAAAGACAAAGGCTGAATTCTCCCTAGAAGCTAAAATGACAAAAATGAGGCTATCGTACTTCAGTCACATCACAAGAAGACAAGATTCTCTCAAAAATTCAATAATGCTTGGGAAAGTGGAAGGCAGTAGGAAAAGAGGAAGACTTAAAATGAGATGGCTTGACTCAATGAAAGAAGGCATGTCCTCCAGTTTGCAAGATCTGAGCAAGTCTGTACTGATCAAGGGTTTTGGAAGTCTAAGGCTTGCCATAGTTGGAGGCGACGTGATGGCACATAACACCCCCCACCCAAGATATTTGCTGGTAAGGTATATGTTTTTGATGGTACCATGGGTCAGGGAGTATGGGTACGGAGCATCGTTAGGAAAATGTGATATTAAGTCTTTAGTTTTCTGTTGGTACTAGGCTTGCCACCACCTCTTTTCTGGGTTTGGGAAATCCTAGCTCCCTGCCACCACCACCCCACCACCTCTCATCTGGCCAGCAGGGGGAAATTAAAGAGCAATGGCTTGCCAGTCGGGTCAATGGCTTGCCAATCAGGTCCTCACAAGAGGAGACCCCTCTCCACCTAACAGATTTGTAACTGGATGTTCAGACTTCACTCATAGGTTGCAATTCTAAAGACAGTTCCCTGGGAGTAAGCACTATTGAATAACATGAAACTTACATTTGAGTAGACCTGTTATGGGGGGCATATTTTATGGAGCTACCTGGGCACTGGTCTGTCTCCTCCACCCACATCAGGGCACTTCAACAGTCAGTCACTATGAGGAAAATTGACACTGGGATGTGTGCAAGTGGCCAGTTCAATCAATCATACTTGATAAAAGCTCTGGAAGACTTCAGTCATAGGCTAGAGTTCTAAAGACATTTCCCTGAAAGGACCCCGTGGCACAGAGTGGTAAGCTGCCATACTGCAGCCCAAGCTGTGCTCACGACTTGTGTTTGATCCTGGCGGAAGCCAGGTTCAAGTAGCCAGCTCAAGGTTGACTCAGCCTTCCATCCTTCCGAGGTCCGTAAAATGACTACCCAGTTTCCTGGGGGTAAAGTGTAGATGACTGGGGAAGGCAATGGCAAACCACCCCGTAAAAAGTCTGCTAAGAAAATGTTGTGATGCGATGTCCCCCATGGGTCAGTAATGACTTGGTGCTTGCATAGGGGACTACCTTTACCTTTACCTTGCTGTTGAATAACATAGGACTTATATCACAGTAGACACATTTAAGATTGCTTCCCCCAACCGGCATCTGCCAAAACATTATTTAAAAACAAATTCTCTACCTCAAGTTTAAGTCAACCCCCCTGCAAGCCATTGGCCTACTCTGCCCTTTCAAAAACAATTTTTAGTATTATTATTAATAAACAAGATATCAATACAACTTTTCAAGGAAATAACAGACAGTGTAAAGTTAATAATGTACAATAACAATAGTTCGCACTATAGGCGTATATATTAAACATCACAAAACTTTCAGTATTTGTTGAACATATCAATATAATCTAAAATGATGATTATAATGTGAAATAACCAGAATTAGTTACTGATTGTATAATTTTAGACCTTGTTTGAAGGTCATTCATTTCTATATATACAAAAAAGGGAAACCATTTATCAGAGAAGTTCATTTCAGCAGGAAAGTGTTCAGCTCTGTACAAGTCATCAGTTATTTTTTCCAAAATAAAGTTGTTCCAAACCTTTTCAAACCAATCCTCAATTGTCAGCCTCTTATGTGCTTTCCACAATGTCGCTATGACACTCTTTGCGGCTACAAAAAATGAAGCAATAAGCTCCCTTCGGATTTTAGGTATGGTGAGTTCTTCCCAAACATCCAGAAGAATTATTTTGGGGTCTAAGGTGATGTCATATCCTGTCATTTTTTTTATTTCGGCAAGCACTTCCCTCCAAAATGTAGCAATGTGAGGGCATTCCCACCAGCAATGGGCGAATGAGCCCACTTGTCCATTCAAAAACAATTCTGCAGAGCAAAAGGAAAACGTATGGAGAAACACTGGTCTGTTTAAATGGCTGCACTGCAATGGAGATTGGCAGCACTTAATGGAAGAACACTAAATTTTGTAGCAGAACCTTGAGTGTCAAAAAGAGGGATTTGCCCTTCATCATGGGAACAAAACTGCAAAGCACAAGGAAACATGGTACCTTCAGGCAACAACAATGTGCAAAGGTATTTATTGGCACTATAGAAAAATGTGAGCATAAAGCAGGATTATTTTTAAGGCTGCCACCACCCTACCACCCCTTTGCTAGCTAGTTTCCCACCATAGTGTGCACCTGCCAACACTCACCTTCTTCAGGGCCCATTGGTATGTGTGTGTATAGTGGAATGGAGGAAAAACTCGGTGGCTCAATGATTTGTAGGCAAGACTGTTCTGTGTGATTTTGGTGCCCTAAAGAGCCTGGAAACTCATTGCAAAAAATGGGGCTGAAGCTCATGATAAGAGAAGCTCGCTGACTCACCAGCAGGCTGTATTGGCACCAAGGACAGGATGCAGTGAAGGCATGGTCATCCCGGAAGAGGAGGAGCGTCTGTCTCTCCTCTGGTTCAGCCACGTGTCCAGTGTCATTCCTTCTGGAGCCCTGGCAGGAGCAACATGTTCCCCGCCCACCCTCTGCTCTCTGGGCTGATATGCATCAGATGGCAGGTGGGCCCTCCAATGCCAATGGGGATCCATGCCCACCTGCCTGGCCAATGCTCCATCCAGCTGCAATCAATAAAGTTGCGGCCATTCCAATCCAAGTCTGTGTGTTATTTGCCAGAACTCATACTGATGTAGCACATAGGTGACTATGGAAAGAAACAAAAAAATTAGATCTGAGTTGGCAACACTCCACCCGGGGGGGGGGGATAGTGCAGATTCAAAACTAAAATGAAATTTATTTTCAGTGCACATCCTTAACAATTATGATGCAAGCTTGTTATTTTCTTAGATTTTAATTTATATTATATCAATATTTATCTTTTTAATTTCTAGGGTTTTCTTAAAGTTTTAATCATGTTTCTGTTTTGCAGTATGTGTCTAAATGCCATGTGCTATGAATGAATGGAGATGTTAAAGACTCACTGATTAGAGAAAGGAGAATTCACAGTAAAAAAAATAAATCCATAATGCACTTTGGTTTGTTCAACTTGCTATAGGAGAAAGGATAGTATGGGGAATGCAAGTCATTACTGAGGGAAGCTCAGTTTGGAAATATGGAGGGCTGCTGAGTTTTCCAAACACAGTACTAGAATCCTAGAATCCTAGAGGGACAGATAATAGAAACAGTACATGACATCCAGCTGAAAGAAAGGGAGAAACTAAAAATGAGAACACTAGTGAACAATGTAAATACTGGGTGGGGGGCACCCAAGGCAAAAAGAGAGGTATATATCAGAAAAATGCTACAACTGTGAAAAATTGAACCACTTTGCATCTCGGTGTCTCTTCAAACAGAACAATCCCAAATCATGAGTGCACATATTGAATATGGAGATTGACAGTGAATAAGAAGACATGTTTTGGTGAGCCGATCAAGTAATAAATGCAGTAGTGGGGCCAACAAGGCACCAGAAATACTTGTATGTAACCATGATGGTGGTGGAAGAGAATGCCCTCTAATCAGAATTGACTTATGGCAACTCCTGGTGGGGTTTTCAGGGCAGGAGGTGTGCCATTGCTTGGCTCTTCAATTCATCCAATTACTAACCAAACCCGACCCTGCCAAGATCAGGCTCACCTGGGCTATGCAGATCAAGGCATGCAACCATGATACTGGAGAATAAAACAATACAATTCTAATTGATTGTGGTGCCTGCAACATTATCCCTATGCATCTGGTGAACCCCAGCATTCCACTGGAAAAGACCAATCAAATGTTAAGCAATGTATAATCAAACTTTATTAAAGCAGTGGGAACATACAAACTGAAAATTACTAGCCAAACAACAGGCAATAAATACATGCTGGCATTTAGAGTTGTACAGCGCCAGACAGCGACACATCAGTTAAGCAGCACAGCAATGAATCTGATAAAGGTACAGCACCATAATATACTGAAAACAGAGTGGTGTGACAGAAGACTCAGGAAAACAAGAAAGTTGTAGTCTAGAAAGGGTATAAAAGGCATTCAGCAATGTGTTCAAGGGAGATGGACTGCTTGAGGGTGTTTATAAACTTGAGACTGACAGTAGTGTGAAGGCAGTTAAGATCTCTAAAAGAAAAGGAGCAATGGCTCTGGTGAAGCCTCTCCAGGATGAACTGCAAAGTTTACAGAAGTGGGCAATCATGCAACCAATAGTGAAAAGTACAGAGGGGTTAAACTGTATGGTGGTGACGAGGTATATTAAGGATATGCATAGATCCAGAGACTGAATAAAGCTCTGAAAAGAAGCCATTTCTCTCTACCCACTACTGAAGACATATAGCCAAATCTATCAAAGGCATAATCCTTTTCTCCTTGTGCTGTAGAAAGACAGGTTCTGGCACATTCTGCTAGATAAAAACCCATTTGTTTGACAATATTTGTCACTCCCTTTGGAAGATATCATTGACTGATAACGCCGATGGGCATCAGCCCTACTCCTGAACAGATTGACACAGGTTTGGGGGCAAGAGATGACAGGAATTAGTACAATTGCTAATGATATGCTGATTTTACAAGGAGGCCAGCCAGTTGCATTTGCAAGCTGAGTCTTGTCAGAAGCAGAAAAGGGCTATGCCTAAACTAATAAAGAGCGACTTGCCATTCTTTTGAGAATGCAAAAATTTCATCAATATACTTATGGATGGAAGGTAGATATCCAGACTGACCATAAATCTCTGGAAAATCTATGGGGAAAGCCCTTACTCAATGCATCAAAACATCTACAAAGCATGTTGATGTGTCTGAGGAAGTATGACTATGTGTTAGTGGATGAGATTAAAAAGAGATAAGTAAGGTAGCAGAGTTTGATAATAGTGCATTGGAAATAAGTAGACAGACTTCTGTGGTTTTAGCTTTATAAAAATACTTTACTTCTTAACCAGGAAAAAGGGTACATTTGGTGAGAAAATAAAGACTAGCTAAATAACTACATCTTGATGGCTATACTAGGAGCTTAGAGAGAGAAAGTTAGAGACTAGAGACTGAGCAAAGACTTAGAGTGACTGAAACAAAGCAATAAAACTTTAGCAATAAAAGAGAAACAAAGAGCAATAAAACCTTAGTATATGTTACTAGCTAATTGCCCCCAATAAACTGGCTCATCCAATAGCCAATCCTAGATTCCTTCATTTAGACTAAAGACTCCCCATTCTATGGTGGGAACTTTTACTGGAGGCTTAAATGGTCCTATGCTAACTAGCTATCTGACTAAACAAACAGATAACAATTTAACTCTTTCATGACTGAACGTAGGACACTTACAAAAATCCCAGCAACCCCCTTCTCAAGTGTCAGAAGCTGATGTCATGAAGGTTCATCTTCTCATGCAGTGATTCAAGCTTCTCTTTCTCAGGTGG
The DNA here is from genome assembly GCF_028583425.1 of Eublepharis macularius. Taxonomy (NCBI): domain Eukaryota; kingdom Metazoa; phylum Chordata; class Lepidosauria; order Squamata; family Eublepharidae; genus Eublepharis; species Eublepharis macularius. The sequence continues at coordinate 104,323,948 of NC_072795.1, forward strand.
TTTGATGAGGGTACTGCAGGACTTCCAGGATGGAACAGTGATACATGGCAGTTGAGTTACGAGCTCTCTGTCGCGATCTCCCTGGTTCCTTGGGACTCGAGAATTCGGGCCCCCAAGTCCCCCCCACAGAGAGGGGGCAGGCTGGAACAAGGTGGAGGAGCTCAAGGGGACTGGCAACCCCTGGGAAGCCCCCACACCAGTTCGAAAAGCAAGGACCAAGGAAGAAGTCAATATGGCTACAAAGCTGCAAAAGCCGAAAGTTCGACAAGTGAAATAAATTAAAGAGAAAATAAAGCAGATTCCTGATAAGACAGACAAATGCAACTGGAAGACCGCGCAAAGTGACCCTACAAGACTTCCCACCAAGTTAAGGAGATTGTTTTACGACTTTACGAGGGCTAACCAGCTTGATTGTGAGGCGGCTGCCTTGGCGAACGCTGGGAGGAGGGAGGCAGGCACGGAAGAGTGATTGCAAAGAAAACTTTCCCGCCAGGGGCTGGAAAGCAATAAATCTTTGAAAACATAAACAGTAGAAGCGAAGCTTTTCACTACTTTGACGAGAGTTTGAACACAATATCTATAAGTGACTTTGAAATGGCTTTCTTGGAAGAAATATTTTCCAACTTGCAAGAAATTGCTAAATTGATGACTGAATTACTAACTAAAGCAGATGAGATATTTGGAGTGGAAGCGGATAAAAACACTATAAAAGATAACAATACAGAAGAAATCTCTAAAGGGGCAGACTTAGCTGAAAGAAAACTAGAGCAGAATGAGGAAAAATCCAGTCTACAAAATGGTGGGATATACCAGTGCACCTCTGTGAAAATACAAGGCACAAGCAAGATAGGGGAGGGGCAACGAAGCAGACCTATGAAGAAGGAACCCAGTGTACCATTTCTGAATGAGGAAAAAAGTATGCAACGTATCTTAAAGAAGAAAAATAAACAGAGAGACAGCTGCATTTTTACTGACCTCCTCCAGAATTGGTTAAAAGATAAGAAAAGCTGCCTTTGGGGGTGCAGATGGGAAAAGGACTTGATGTATCATTTTACAGGAAGAAAAAATGAGAATGAAATCCAGATTACGATCCAATAGTATAGGTTTAATCTCTTTGTCTATCTGTTTCTTTAACCTGCTATACTATTTATGTGCTCTGAAGGGATAGGAGAGAGGGGGATTGATGGAGATGCAGAGCCTTCTGGTTTCACTATTGTTTTTTGAAAGAGAGAAAGAAGGAGAAACATAGATTATGATTTATGTTACCTCTCTATGTTTAATGATATGTAACACAGACTTACTGAAAGCCTAGATGTTCTATAACATGTTAGATATTGTATATTCACTGTTAAAGGACTAGTGATGATGTGACAATTGGGTCTTTAGAATTCTTCAATTATTCCTAGACCTTAGATACTCTCTCTAGAATATAAATTAGTATTTAAGCTAAATATTTATATGTTCTTCCCAGCCTCACTATTATGAAAATCCAAATATATAAGCTTAGATGGCTTGGATAAAACAGATGATAGAGCTACTCTCTCTAGAATATAATTTAGTGTTTAAAGCCAAATATTTATCTGGTGTTCCCAGCCTCACTATTATGAAAATCCAAATATGCAAGTTTTGATGGCTTGGATAAAATAGATGAAAGAATGAGGGAAAACTGGTATAAAAATATTTCTTTTATAAGGATCATTTATTTCTCTGCTCTTACCTTCTACCTTTTTATTTCTATCTTCTGCTTCTGGAATGATTAATGGACTAACAATTTTGGCTAAAATGCAGAGGATGGGAAATGGATTTGTGCATAATATATACAAAAGAAAGAACTATCAGAAATGAAATAAGAAATAGAATAAGTGGATAAAAAGCATAGAAATTAAATAATGATTGGAGAGATTAAAAGGGAAGCTTGAAGGTACAAGGGGTGTTAACTGGTTATGTAGTGGCTTTCTGTATTCATGGATTAGAGGATATATGTTTTGTGCACGAATCTGCTTTTGAAATTCTTTTGTTTGTTTGTTCGTTTGTTTGTTGTACCTCCTTTTCCCATTATAAAAATTTAATTAAAAAAAAAAGATGAGGGTACTGCAAAATAGAGAAATTAAGTTTATCTATGCCAAAGTCCTTGAGTAGGTGGATGATTGATTCCAGCTCATTGCAGGCTTGTGCTTCAGAGATGCATTCAGCTTTAGTGGCAGACTTGGTGTCTAGAGAATGCTTTGGGCTTGCCCAGCTGTTATGGTTGTTTTCAAGTTGCATTCCATCAGTGAGGTTGAGATAAGCTTGTTCTATTGGTGTGTTTATTCCTGTGACATTCTGCATTCCCAGAGATTGTACAAGGTTCAAGATTTCATATTTCTGGTTTAGAAGAAAACTTTCATCTTTTGGTTGTTGTAGGTTTTCCGGGCTGTATTGCCGTGGTCTTGGCATTTTAGTTCCTGATGTTTTGCCAGCAGCTGTGGCTGGCATCTTCAGAGGTGTAGCACCAAAAGACAGAGGTCTCTCAGTTTCACAGTGTGGAAAAGGTGTTGGCAGGTCATTTATATCTACTCAGGAGGGGTGGGGTTGAGCTGAGTCATCCTGTAAGAGTTTCCCAGGGTGTGGAATGCTAATGGCGGGAGGCTTCACTGTATCCTGAGGAGGTTCTTTTGCATATGGATTGGTGCTTGATGTGCAGGGCTATTGTCGGGTGTAGAGTGTTTTGTTAGCCTGGTGTTTTTCAGCGCTGGAAACCATGCTCTGTTCATTCTTAAGGTTTCTTCTTTCCTGTTGAAGTTTTGCTTATGCTTGTGAATTTCAATGGCTTCCCTGTGCAGTCTGACAAAGTAGTTGGAAGTGTTGTCCAGTATTTTTGTGTCCTGGAATAATATACTGTGCCCTGTTTGTGTTAGGCTATGTTCAGCCACTGCTGATTTTTCAGGTTGTCCAAGTCTGCAGTGTCTTTCATGTTCTTTTATTCTTGTCTGGATGCTACGCTTTGTGGTCCCGATGTACACTTGTCCACAGCTGCAGGGTATACGGTATACTCCTGCAGAGGTGAGGGGGTCTCTACTGTCTTTTGCTGATTGTAGCATCTGTTGTATTTTTCGGGTGGGTCTGAATACTGCTTGAAGGTTATGCTTTTTCATAAGCTTTCCCATCTGATCATATATCCCATCTTGCCATATATCAAAGGAATTACTGATCAGAAGGGTTGAACCCTGGGTTTCTGCCTTCTCTTTTGTCAAGAGAACTGCTTGTTGTTCTCCCTGCAGGTTGGCATCCCATTTGGCAGGTAGTAGTCTTGCCAAATCAGTAAAAGAGATTTCCTCAGCTGCTGAGCTGGCATTCTGTCCTCGATTTCCATTCATGGCTGTTGCTTCTTCAAGCTCGCTTTAATTCCTTTGATGTGTAGATTGTCTCATCTACTTTCGTCCTGGCATAAGCTCACCAAGGTTCCTGGCTTTCCTGGTCACCCCCTCAGCAAAGGTAGTGCGAATCAGAAAAGTCCTTGAGTTTGCAAGTCCAGGGGAGAGGCTTAGAAAAAGTTTCCTTTAAAAAAATATCTTGCTTTATCAAGCTAAGAACACACAGAGTTGTCTCTTAAAGCATATGAGGCCATATCCTTTGTTAGCAGGTGAGATTAACTGGGTGAGAGCCAGTTTGGTGTAGTGGTTAAGAGCACGGGACTCTAATCTAGAGAGCCGGGTTTGATTCCCCACTCCTCTGCTTGAAGTCAGCTGGGTGACCTTGGGTCAAGCACAGCTCTCTGGAGCTCTCTCAGCCCCACCCACCTCACAGGGTGATTATTGTGGGGATAATAATAACATACTTTGTAAACTGTTCTGAGTGGGCATTAAGTTGTCCTGAAGGGCAGTATATAAATTGAATGTTGTTGTTGTTATTATTATTAAAAAGAGATAAGTAAGGTAGCAGAGTTTGATAATAGTCCATTGGAAATAAGTAGACAGACTTCTGTGGTTTTAGCTCTATAAAAATACTTTACTGCATAACAAGGAAAAAGGGTACATTTGATGAGAAAATAGCTAAATAACTACATCTTGATGGCTATACTAGGAGCTTAGAGACAGTTAGAGACTAGAGACTGAGCAAAGACTTAAAGTGACAAACAAAAAGCAATAAAACCTTAGTATATGTTGCTAGCTAATTGCCCCCAATAAACTGGCTCATCCAATAGACAATCCTAAACTCCTTCATTTAGACTAAACAATCCCCTTTCTATGGCAGGAACTTTTACTCAGGCCTAAGTGGTCCTATGCTAACTAGCTATCTGACTAAACAAACAGGATAACAATTTAACTTTTTCATGACTGAACGTAGGATACTTGTAAAAATCCCAACACTATGACATACAGATTAATGACTATCTGTTTAGAGACAAGAGCTACCAGATAACATAAGCCTAGCATATTTAACAGAAACAGCCATGGAGGGATCAGTAGAAGCAGAAATAGAAACCATTCATATGATATTGAACACTCTGTTTATTGCCTGCATACATGGATAACTGCCTCAGTCAGTCTGAACATTATAAAACTTGTAGTAAGAACATAAAGAGGCAGGCTCTGCAACAATTGTTCAGGAACTTCAAAGAACGTTGCTGGGTCACATGATCCGGCTCGCAAAAAAGATGTGACAGTTTGCTGTGCTTTAATGGCTGCTGCTGCACGTTATACTTTCACAAGTACCTACCCATCTCAAAAGAAAGGCTGAGGGAAATTTGGTGGTGAACTAAAGAATATACTCATGATATTGTAAGGCTGGCCAGAAACAGTAGACCATGTCCCAAAAGACAGAGCATCGTTCTTCCACATATGAGATAAGCTTTGTGCACAGAATGGCATCATCTTCCAGTGAGAAAGGGCAGTGAAACCAGAAGCTCTTTACACAAAGTACACCTGTCACATTTGGAGATTGAAGGATATCTGCAAAGGGCTAAGGAAACCATTTATTGGCCAGGAATTCATGCACAGCTAAAGAAATTTGTGGAGAAATGTGATGTGTGTAGGTTCTCATTTTGGGGAGGAATAGACTATTTACCAGATGTTTCAGCCAGAACAGTCATATGCAAGATAAAACACATTTTGCATGCTACAGGATATTCAATAATACAGTCCAGATTATTGGAACACCCCATCTCAAGGTCCAAACTCAAGTTCAGTACAAAGGTTAATGAGATGAAGAATTAAGACCCTTTTACCTACAGGTGGGAGATTACTACAGCCAGGGTTTACTGGGACACTACAACCTGGAAACAGTGCAAATTTAACCCATAAACAAAACTGGGAAAGACAGTGCAAATTCAGCCCATAAACAAAGCAAGATATAATCTAGCACAAAGTGACTGTAATACAGCCAGTAAACCAAAAGTCATACCAGGTGCATTGAATAATGGCCAAGGCGTGAGAAAGAACAGAAGACACCTAAGGGAAACAACAGAAGCAATAGATCAGGGCTTGATCTAACATAAATGTTACATTGTGTACCTTTAAATTTAATGAAAGGTACTGGAGGTAGCCAAGGACTTAATGTTCCAAATCAGACATATGCCAAGGGATGTGATGTGCAGAGGGCCAGAAGGATATGCGGATCCCACTTGCACTTGGTGGGGATGACAGAGACCTCCTTCCTTTAAAAAAAAAAAGAATGAAGAGAAAGAAAAAAGAATATATCTTGTTTGTATGTAGAACTTTGGGTAAAAAGAGTGGAAGACCAAGTTAAGATAGTCAGCCTGTACTTGTAGTAGGTGGTGGAAAGAAGTGTAGTCCATGTACTAGAGTTGCTGTGGTGGTCCAGACCAGGAGCAAGACTATGCCTTGGGGGGTCTGGGTTCAAATCCTGACACAGCCAGGAAGGTTCATCCAGTGATGTGGGGGCTTCCTCAGCCTAACCTACCTCACAGGACTGTAGTGAGAACAAAATGGAGAACCACATAGGAGTTCTTGGGTTGGTTGAAAAAAAAGGAAAAATATGATGATAAAATACTAAGAATGTGGGAAAGAAATGCCAGGGAAGGACTTGAGAGGCCCAGGGTTGAAATACTTCCCAAGCTCAGTGAGGCTGTCCTTGAGAGGGTGCATTTGGCTCAGCCTTAACGTACCTTGAAGAGTTGTTATGAAAAGAGGCAAGGGCCATCCTCAGCCCTCCCACTTCACCACAACACCTCATTGGAGGCTTACTCTAGAGCTTGGATTGTGAACCAGAGGGAAGCATGAGCCACTCCACCCCCCACCCCCACCACCCGCTGACAGAAGGTCATTCTGGATTGGCCAGATGGGTTGGAAGAAAGAAGCCTCAGCTGTGAGCTCCAAGCTGACATGCGGTGAGGAGCCGCACCCTAGAGAAGCCTCCAGACTCCTGCCTTTCCCCCCAGTTGCCTGAGGGATGGATAAGAGCCCTGGAGGAGTTGGATCTGGCCTGTGGGCTATATGTTTGACACCCTTGCAGTAGATGATGGCACAGACTGTGGTGACAGGCAAGCCAACAACCAGCTGAGCTACCAGCATGAGGGAGTAGAAATGAAGTTTTTGCCACATGTGGCCAGAGATAGAGAAACATAGGAGAATGATCCAGCAGGGAAAAAGTGTCAGACAAGACACTGCACAAAAGACATGCCTTGAATTAGAAATGGAGAAGACAGGAGAATAGTTGACAGAGGTCACCTCACAACTTAAACATACTTGAAGTAGGCACATTATTAATAGACAAGCACACTTCAAAAAATAGGTGTAAGTTTTTGTTTAACCTTTTGGTCTTTTAAAAAGGGGGAATGTAGCAATAAGGTTAGGTTGTAGTTTCTGAAAGGAGCTGTGAATTAGTCAAGTGTAACACCTACTCTCTATGGGCTTTTCCACATGCTCAACTTACAGTGTGTTTCCTGGATATTTGATCCTAAAGGATTAGATCCAGTTTGGGCTTCTGTAATTCCACACCTGAGGAAGTTGAAGTGAAGTGGTGTCTGTTTTTTGGACATTGACAACATAAGTATTTTCGTCATTGTAGGAACCTCCTTTTTTGTTTGTTTTTTTGCTCATGAATTATAAGGTTATAAAGTTTGAATGTTAGAGCTTATCCAATTCAGATATTTATTACTCAGAGATTGTTTTGTGGTTGTACTATCCCAATCATGTGTTCATATTGAGCCTATTGGGAATGACAGAGTGAAGACATAAATGCCATATTTGGAATCATATGAGAAATGAAAGTTAAGGAATGGACCGAGCACATGTGCAATACAAAGCACTGATTTTCCTTAAAGTTAATTTTAATCTGGATAATAATTTTTTTTGAAGAAAATGAACATGGAAAAGGGTAGAAATTGTTTGCAATGTAAAAACATTATAATGTTCTTGTTATAGAAAAAAAGGCATAAGAAAAAAATTGGGTAACACAACAGAAAAAATGAAGATGAATTTACAAAATATCATCTTCCATGGATTGTGTTGGCAGTGAGCAGACTTTGAGGAATTCATTCATATCGTTGAGGTTAGCATACACATATAGCGTACACATAAAGTGGAGGGCGAAAGACCAGGGCTTGAACTAGGGTTCCCTGGTGTCTGCTGGTGGTGAGCCAACTCCTGGTGGGTTGCCCCCATGCAATCTGTGGGAGGTGGCAAGCTGCCTGGAGTTCGTCTGCCCCAGCAGGCAACCTAAGAAATATGCAGCATACGAGCTTCCACTCAGCATGACAACACCACTTCTGGAAGTGATGTCATCATGGCCATGGGAGCACTCCCGCTCTTCATGAAGGGCCAATTTGGGCCCCACAAAGGTCAATTCATAAAGAATCTGTCCCATGCAAAGTGCGGGAGCATTCCTGTGGCCAGTGTGATGAAATCACTTCTGGAAGTGATATTTTCATATTTCCACTGAGGACAAGCGTGTGTAAAGCGTGCAAGCAAAGAAAAGGGACTTTGGTAAATACTGGGACCTGCCCTCTCCCTCTAGTTGCTGGAAGATCTGATAATCTTAGCTTGCACCAAGGAAAAGTGTCTTGATTCCAGTTTTTTAAAAAATGTGTATGTGCGCAGGGGAAAAAGCCTGGGGGGAAAACTGATTCTGCATTAGGTGCAGCCTTTTACCATGCACAACTCAGATGAGAAAAGGAAGTAATTTGAACACTGAACCTCTGTAATGTAACTGTGCAGGATCCCCCTGCTTCTCCTCAGTTGGGCCTAAGCAGAGTAAGAGCTGAGAGAGTTCTGTATATAAGGTATCTGAATAAAGTTATTATTTTGTTCAAAGACATTGAGTGTTTTTATGAAAACAGGGGGGAAAATCACTTTAAAACACTACAAATCCAGTCAGAACCCAAGGTGAGTGACAATAATCCATAAAATACAAATTAACGATCTATTAAATTAATCAAAACATATAGTTAAAAACTGCTAATTAAAACGGGTCATTAAACCAGTCAAGCCAGAGCCCATTCAAGCTGCTCCATAGAGCTCTTTTTAGTAATTCTGTCTTAAACCTCTGACAGAAGGACCCAGATGACTGTCCCATAACAGGTGGACAGCAATGGAGTAGACCTGGGCCGGGGCCAGGGCCATCTCAACCATATCGTCAAGAATGTGAGGAGACCATTCAATGTATATATCACCCTTCAGGACAACTTAACAGCCACTCAGAGAGGTTTACAAAGTATGTTATTATTATCCCCACAACAATCACCTGTGAGGTGGGTGGGGCTGAGAGAGCTCCAGAGAGCTGTGTCTGACCCAAGATCATCCAGCTGGCTTCAAGCGGAGGAGTGGGGAATCAAACCCGGTTCTCCAGATTAGAGTCCCGTCATTCTTAACCACTACACCAAAGAGACAATCCTTTAAGTATGTAGGCTCCAGGTTGTGAAGACCTTTACAATTATGCACCAGAACCTTAAACTGGACCTGGAAACAAAGCCAGTAAAAATACTTCAAAATAGGGATACCGTTCCCCCTGTCAGGATCCCCCATCCCCAGCCTCCCTCCTTCCACTCATCTGGCCAGTGGGGGGAAAAGGCATGGGAATGGATCTTCTGGGGTGTGCTCCCAGGAGTGACATCATCACGCAGGCACTGGGAGAGCTCATGGGCATCATGCTGGGCCAATTCAGCCCATTTGGGGGACCAAATAGGCCTGGTATAAAGCCCAGGAGATTGTGAGATGTCAGTTGAAATGTGTAATATTATTTATAGTGTCTAATTCCAGTGTCTGCTCAAGCATTTTTTAATTTTGGTTCTAGCCAATGAAAGGCAGGGGATTGAGGGCGAGTATGTTATATGTTCCAGTCAGAACAGTTAGCTGACCTTTCTCCCAAAAAAATTTAATCGGGATAAAAAAGAATACACCACTGGGAGAGTGTATTTGTGGTGAGACGACCCTAATCCACACAAAAGGGTCTCATGGGCATGCCCTGTAGAAACCCTTTTGGATTATGAGACTATGGAGCCATCAGAATCAGAGGCTTCGGGGGACGAGGGCTACCACACTTGCTCCTTGCGGAACAGGACCGTAACCAGAGATAATTCAAGACTTTTTTAGGGGGAGGCCCCCCGGGGACAACAAACGCGGGGGAGATGGAAGACATAATCTTAAACCTTTCGGATAGACCCATATCCCCCTTAGAAAAATCAGTATTAAATAAGGGGTTGGGATTTGTACCCACGCCTAAGTATGACTCATTCAGTACAAGGGTGGATGTCTTTAAATTGATTAGCTCTATCAAGTTAAAAAAAAATCTTTGGGAAACAGTCTGTGACACAGGATAAGAGAGGCTTGAGACAGAGATCTTTTTTGTACTGGAAATACATGATCCTTTGATTCATTTGAGAAAGTGATTTTGAGAGACATTAAAAGATTGGAAATAACTTGATGAATCTTGAATTTAAAGCGCTTGACACTTTACAGAAGGATGGGAATATTGTTATAAAACCTGCAGATAAGGGGGGGCAGTGTGGTGATTCAAAACAGGAAGGATTATGTGCAGGGAATTAAGAGGCAATTATCAAATAGAAGAGATTATGAACCTATTCCTCTCAACCCTCTTTCACAAATACAACGTACAATAAAGATAGTACTAGATGAGGGGGTGATCAACCATGAAATAGATGATCGAACTTACAGGGCATTAATAAATGAATCCCCTAGGACCCCGGTGTTTTACACCCTCCCCAAGGTCCATAAAGGGGGAAAGCCCCCCCCCCCCAGGGAGACCAATTTGGTCGTGGAACCGCTGGCCCAATTCCTAGATACATTTTTACAACCTTTAGTACAAAAGACACCAGCCTATTTGAAAGACACCATGACCCTCATTAATGTGATAGAGGCTTTGCAGGTTCCAGCTGGAGCCTTTCTTATGACACTGGACGTATGTGCGCTTTACACCTCAATCCCCCACGATGGGGCGAGGGAGGTGGTTGAAGATGCACTATTTAAAAGGGAATCACAACATCCATCGACCCCCTTCCTCCTATCATTATTAGATATAATTTTGGAAAGAAATTATTTTTGCTTTGAAACCCAGTATTATTACCAGGTAAAGGGGGTGGCGATAGGCTGTTCCGCTGCCCCCAGCATCGCCAATCTTTTTATGTCGAGGCTAGAGGAGAGGGAGAGAATCCTTATTTCAATAACATCCTATGGTATAGGAGATTTATTGATGACATTCTACTTATATTAAAGGATCAAACAATTGTAGAGGATTTAGTAAGGTGGATGAATGACATGGACCCCAATATACAGTTTACATGGTCAGAGAGCACCCAATGCATCAATTTTTTGGACGTTACAGAGCACAAATTAGGGGTTCAGCCATTTAGGAAACCTTCTGACAGACCTTCCTACTTACATTATTCCTTGTTCCACCCCTTACATCTCAGGAGGAATATTCTGACCTCTCAGTACTTATGGATAAAATGCAATTCAATAAGGATAGAAGATTATGAATGGGGTAAAAGATCACCAGATAGCACTTTTAGATCCAAGGGCTATCCGTCTGCAGTTATTAGAGAAGCAAATCATAGGGCAGTTATTACCCCCCGCAGAGATCTCTTGACACCAAAAAATAAATCTAATAAGGAGGGGCTCATGTGGGCATTAGATTTCACCACATTATCCCCAGGGATTAGCAACATTGTCAGAAAACATTGGCACTTGTCGTCTGAGATAGAGGGGTGTGAGCAGGTGCCATCAATAGGATACAGGAGGAAACAAAACTTAAAAGATAGATTGGTGCATTCTGTCATGACTAAACAGATAGATGGTGAGAGGTTGCCAAAGGGACACTTCCCGTGTGGTAATTGCAATATTTGCCCCTTGACTGCAAAAATCACAGACATCATTAATCAGGGAGGACCGCTCACAGCGTCAGACTGTCTTGAGCTAACCAACATGGTGGGGTGCTTGAAAATAAATGTTATGAGTAAGTATGATGGGTGAAGAGCTACACTGGGGGGATTTTGGAACATTAAATATTTAGACATGTCATTCCACAGATTAATATTGCCTATGAAGAAGTGAGTGGATGAAACGGGGCGGAGATTCTATGCTGGCAAAACCCATAGGCGTGGCTTGGCATGGCTTGTCTAATTGCAAGGCTAAACACTGACTTCTGTAGGCGTATGCTACAAAGACTGTCATCTACAATTCAATTGGTAAAGTGTTGTTGAATGCCTGTGTGCATTCCAGAGACTGTAGGATACTGACATTGTATTGTGGCATGTTTATTCAAATGTGGATTCAAACGTTGATTGCTGCAGGTGTATGCTGCGGAGACTGGTGCCTACAATTCTCTTGGGATATTATTGAATGCCTGCGAACATTCTAGAGAGTGTATTAAATTGATATTGTATTTTTCCACCAGTTGGATGTGTTAATAATTGTATTGATTGGTGATATTGACTATATGCACTGAAGCACGTTTGCACTTTATATTGATTATTAAAAGTTTGATATTTTGGGTATATATTGTTTACTCTGGTTAGCTGGTTTGTAATTGAGCATTTGTATTTCCGGAGCAGCTCTTGTGGTTGTTGCTTTCTCCCAAATACAACAAACATGACTAGCGTTTCTGTTCGGCATTTGCCTGCCGAAATAATTAACACTTAGATCTGCAGGGATAAGAACCAATTCCGGGAAAGAAGTCAAATGGAGATAGGTGTGGCTGATGGAAATAAATGAGCTTGGCAACATAGTGAAGCCAGTCAATTGGCTAAATAGTGCAAATGGTGAATTCTCTATGGCACTCTTGTTAGCAGTCAGACCCCTCTTCCCGCTGAGGGGCAGTGTATAGGTATAAAATCATAAACTTCCTTATATAGCATTAGTGCAAGACACTGCCTGGCCTAAAAGAAAACAAAGTGGATGCCAGCACAGTAAGAGTCTGGGAAAACATTTTAAACTGAGAGTCAGAGTGGCTAGCTGACTAAACACTCCCTCCTTGCCCCAGAGAGATGCATAACTTAGGCCAACGAGGCTCCCAGGAAACGCTTGACTCATCTCGTCAATGCCAGACTTTACTCCCCCTGAAACATTTACCCTCATCTAGCAATACTTAATGCTATTCAGCAAACCTGGCATTTTTTCCCATCTGGTACTTCAAGGGTCATCAAGTCCACCTCAGGGAGACTCAAAAAGCCTCTCCTGACTCTTTATTCACCTCCGGATAAAGAGGCAGGAGGGTGAAGATGTCAGCTTGCCCCAGGGAGCATTTTGCCCTATAACTGGACCCACTAGCCACCAGTGCATGTGTGTGTGTTCTGGATCTGTCCATGAATCCTCAATCCATTTGGGCTTCTCTTTTCCTCATGAAATGCTTGTTGTTTTGCTGCTGTCTCCGTGTATCTCTGCTTTCAAGACTGGTAACTATCACCTTCCCCCAAAATGCTATCTCCCTCCTTTCTCCCTGATTTCCTCTTTCTTAGCCTTGTATGTGTACTGTGTGTGATTTTTGTACATTTGCCCTTTTTATTTCTTTTTTTAATAAAAAATCTTTTCTGGTTGAACATCTGCTTGGTTTATTTTGAGAGTTCTCTTAAGTGAGTAATCCCCGTAAACATAGGTGGAGAATCCCAGTTACCCTCTCTCACTTTGTCTCCTTTAAACTAATTTCCCCAACTAATTAGGGGACCACTATTTGGATAACAGTATGTAGTATAAGGAGTGCTTTTGTGGGGATCCCTCAGTGGTAGCTGATTACATTAATAGCTTGTAAATGGGACATCATGCATGCCAGAATTCTACTGTTTTCACAACGGACAAATGTGTTGTGTTGAAATGGTGATTCATGCCAGCAATGAAAATATCATTCGGTGAGCTGTTTAAGTAAGAGACCATCAGGAAGGTGACCATTCAATAATTGTGCCCAGGAAGAAGTCGTCCATACGAAACGGGATTGGTATAATATGCACGCATAATCCTGTTGGCACGTCAGCATTACATCTCGACTTGGACTGTGGTCACCCCTCCTCCTTCCCCCTTCCTTCTTGGGACTCTCTGCTTACATCTCAGCGAGAGCTTCACTGCAGCTCCCATTTAGACGATTTTCTATGAACATTGTAAGGAATACGGACACATAATTGTCTTTTGTATTGTATTTATTACTTGTAAGATATTGTATTTATTCTATTAGCACTTTGCATTTCTGCACTTGTTGCACTAATATATTGTTTACTAAAACTGAACGTTTCTCTGACTGGATATTCCCGGGATTGCTTTTTGTGGTTTCTAACTAGCCGGGGTTTCCCTGCTCTGTTGTTGATATTTTCTGTTTAGTCTGATGATTGGTTTTACTTTCCATTCTGCATAGGATATCATAGGATATCATAGGATATCTGCAGAGGCTATCGACTACGCCACACATTTTTATAGGATCAGTGTAGCCACAGGATTACACTGCCCATATAATAGAAACCACTGGGAGAAATTGTGACCAATATATAAACAAACTGTGGAAAATGAATGGAGGTTACAGAACAGCATCTCTTGGTATATTGTGTCCATTTTCTGCCAGAGATCATTGAATTGTCTGCTTTTTTTCTTCACAAACAGCTCATATGGGAAACCATGTCGGCAGCACTACCAATGGAAATCAGCTTGTTATTTACTCTTTCTAGGGAGTCCTAGGAGTGTTAGTTCTTCTGGAGAGGTGAAAAGGTGTCAACATTTTGATCAATGTATATGCTTGTGGGATTAGCAAATTTTTAGTGGAGACCTTGAATCAATAATGTAATTATTGATTTAAGCTAGCAAGAGGAAAAGAATGGATTTTTATGTTTTAAAGTAACTGGTCTCTGCTCTTTAGCTACCCCCCCCTTTTCTCTAGTTGTTTATGACAGAAGAAATGTATGTCCTTGGGAATAGATAACTGAACATTCTTGGGATGCAGAGGCAGAGACAAAGGGAGAATTATAAGTTTCCCCTCCCTCCTCTTTGGAGGAAGAGTGTGTGTGTGAAAGTAACGAGTGACTACTGTGAAGAATAAAGCTGTCGCGAGAGTGAGAAATGGAGAATAGCCTATCCATAGGTGTAAAGAGATCACGTTTTGTTTGAATGTGAGTTTCGTTTCTCCAAAATGATGTCATGAGCCCTTAAAAGAAGCATGTGCTCCTTTGTTCGGTGGTACATTCTAAGCTCATTTTGTAAGCTGGTACCCTATATTTGCAAATATACTCTGTTACAACAGCCCTTGTCTGTCTCATCTCTCTTTTGCTCAGAAGATTGGAAGGGGCAAAGGGAAAGAGCACTTTTTTGTGCAACATGCTGATACAGCATGTAGTTAATCCATTCTAACTCTAGGATGAGGTATTATCTGTCTGTTCTCCTGTACAGAGCTTCTGGAACATACAGAATTCTGGTTTTCACTTTTTTTGGTTCTATTTATTAAATGTTTGCAAATCATTATTAAATTACACATTGTATATTCCATGTGTTCCTCTCCATCATATTTATTACATATTCTGTGTGCTTTCTCATAAAGAACAATGGTATAAGCTCACACATAAATTTTCTCCACATTACAGGGACACATGTCCATCTGCTATATTTTCTTATGTCAACAATGTAACCCTGTTTTCCTTTCTTTTACAAGCATAATATGTAAAGATTTCTTATTTCTTTGCCCTGATATAACTTACCACTGCTACCCAGAAGGCAGTGTCTTGAATTAGTGTTTATGGATATTTGACTGTTATAGTACCATGATCAGATAGAGTCATAAATCCTAGACTTTTCCTTGATTCACTTATCAGATGTCCACTATGGTTGTTATTCATAAGGGGGAAGAAAGGATTACCCATAACACACAGGTTGAATAGTTACTCTGGACACATATGACTTACAGGGCAGAGACTAGTGCTGGGAAGCAAACCACCTTTGTTCTCCAGACTCTCATCTGTGGTATGGTGCAACTTTCAAAAACTAAATTACATGGTTAACGGCTGTGTTGTGAAATGATGGACAAGAAGTATGTACAGCAAGATGATATGCTTGTGATGTTTCTGGAGGGGATAATTACACAGGCCAGGACAAGAGAAGTAGCAAGCTGGCATTACTTTTTGGGATGGGATTGGCATACCATAAGGCCCAAGGAAAATCCACCTTCCCTGTAAACATTTATCTAACTTGTATTTAGCCATGTGCAACTGTATCAAACTGCACAGCCAGAGAAAGTCACACGCTCTACAATCCAATGGCCATCAGCGTGACCAACACAAGGAGGGCTTGAAATAGTCTAAGATGTGACTTCACCTGTCCCATTCATTCCCTCCCAAATAAGGAGAAAAAGACAACAGTATGGGTTTTACTAGTCATAATTTATAAAATAATTTATTAAACTATGCTAATATATCTTAAGGGGCGGGCTTTGCTTAGCAGCGTTACCATGGCTGCCATTTTTAGACCAAATCCTCCCTGGCTCCAAATTCAGCTAGCAATGATGCCAGACTTGTTTATCTTTGCCTGCACATGCTGAGAAGCTTTCGTCACCCTTTCCTTATATCCTGTAAGCCACTATCAGGTTTGGAATTTTTCTTTGTTTAGACTATAAATGATAACATAAAATCTATAGACAACAAACATAGAAGATAAAAAAAAACAACATTCTAAAAAGAAGATACACTAACAATACATAAACAAGTGAAAAAAGGGGGAGGGGAGAAAAAAAACCTATGTGGCTCAGCATCAAAGATGCTCTTTCCCAACCCACACAAGATGCATGATTAGGAGATAATAATAATAATATTCAAATTATATACTGCCTTTCAGGACAACTTAACACCCACTCAGAGTGGTTTACAAAATATGCTATTATCCCCACAACAAACACCCTGTGAGGTGGGAGGGGCTGTGAGAGCTCCTAGAAGTTGTGATTGACCCAAGGTCACCCAGCTGGCTTCAAGTGGAGGAGTGAGGAGTCAAACCCGGTTCTCCAGATTAGAGTCCCGCGCTCTTAACCACTACACCAAACTGGCTCTCTGTTCAGGAAATTACCATACATCATTCCTGAAGCCTCACGGTGTTTGCCAATTTTTCCTACATATTATGAGCAAGCTGCCCCATTCCTGCCGCGTAACACCCCTTGCCCCAGCTGTTGATTATAACACTATGCAGTCCTTGATGCAGATCAGCCAGATAGATGACACAGGCATCAGAAGAGAGGTGAATACCATCATTTCCCGTGGTGCAGAGTGGTAAGCTGCAATACTGCAGCCCAAACTCTGCTCACGACCTGAGTTCGATCCTGACGAAAGCTGGGTTCAGGTAGATGGCTCAAGGTTGACTCAGCCTTCCATCCTTCTGAGGTTGGTAAAATGAGTACCCAGTTTCCTGGGGGTAAAGTGTAGATGACTGAGGAAGGCAATGGCAAACCACCCCGTAACAAAAAGTCTATCAAGAAAGCATTGTGGTGCAACATCCCTCCATGAGTGACTCGGTGCTTGCACAGGGGACTACCTTTACCTTGTTTTTTTCTGTACAGACGCAGCATATCAAAACATTGATGGATGGGAGATAAAAGTTTCCCTAGCTTCCAAGACTGCCTTCTACAAGGCTTTATGCATCTTATGCATGACCCTCATAACAGCTCCCCTCCACACCCTCTGCTGGAGAAGCTCAGTCCAAACAAATACCACCTGTTGACACAATTCCTTAATCCTCTTCAAGTCTTTGAAGGATTTTTCAATAAAGGCTATGGCATTAGCCATTCTCATGCAAGTGAAACACTAAGACCATAGGGCCAGAAGACAGAATTAAAATTCAACAAGACCTGAATACTCTGGAGAAGTGGACAGCTGTGAATAGGATGCAATTCAACAAAGACAAGTGCACAGTATTACATCTGGGCCACAAAAATGGGAAGCACAAATACTGGATGGGGGATACACTTCTGGGCAGTAGTATATGTGAAAGGGATCTTGGGGTAAGAGTGGACTGTAAACTAAATATGAGCAGTCAGTGTGATGCGGTGGCAAAAAAGGCTAATTCAATCTTGGGTTGTATCAAAGGGGCCATAGCGTCAAAATTGCAGGAGGTCATAGCCCCTCTCTATACTGCCTTGGTCAGGCTGCACCTGGAGTATTATGTGCAGTTCTGGAGGCCTCACTTCAAAAAGGATGTGGACAAAATCGAGAGGGTGCAGAGGAGAGCAATGAGGATGATCAGGGGTCTGGAGACTGAGCCCTACGAGGAAAGGCTGAGGGCCTTGGGAATGTTTAGTTTGGAGAAGAGGAGATTGAGGGGGGACATGATTGCTCTCTTTAAATATTTGAAAGGCTGTCATTTGGAGGAGGGCAAGGAGCTGTTCCAGGTGGCAGCAGAGGGTAGGACGCGAAGCAATGGGCTTAAATTACATGCACAAAGGTACCGGCTGGATATTAGGAAAAACTTTTTCACAGTCAGAGTAGTTCAAAAGTGGAATCAGCTGCCTAGGGAGGTGGTGAGCTCCCCCTCACTGGCAGTTTTCAAGAAGAGGCTGGATGAATATTTGTCAGAGATGCTTTAGGCTGATCCTGCACTGGGCAGGGGGTTGGACTAGATGGTCTGTATGGCCCCTTCCAACTCTATGATTCTCTGATTCTATGACCACTGACCCAGCATATTCTGCATATAAGTGATGAAATATACCTAAACAGTCAGTTCAGCTGCCCTGTCTGGCTATACTTGAATAAGCATAGCCATGTAAGCCAATTGTCCCATGTTTCATACGTTGGCTTAAAAAAATTATCTTGCTGCCTATTTTTCTCCTTGACTTCCTCATTAACTTCACGATCCCTAAACAATAGTGATAAGAGACTTTTCCCCTCTGCCAAATGTTTAGTTTAGTTGAGAACAGGAGATGATCCCCAGACCACTCCCCATAGAGAAATGCTTGGAAAGCACAAGATGCTGGCCTAGCTTCTCTAAAAGATTAGCAAGTAACCCAGGAAGTACAGACTGGAAAGCGCCTGGGATCAGAATGTGCAGAAACTCTATGGTGAGGGCTGCTTCATTGAAAACCCTGGAAGATGGAACAGCGAGGATATATCTTTTCAGAAGATATAGATAATATAGTTGGAGATAATATTAATTGAGTTGTAAGAAAAACAGAAACCCAATTGGAAATGATGGCCAAAGTTTAACATCTCTTTGTTTGGTAGATTGCACTATTAAAAATGAAAGTCCTGGGGAAAATTTTGTTTTTAGCTATACCTTTACTCTTTCCCATTCAAACAATTATGTAAAAATTCAACAATTATATTGTACTTGGACTTACAAAAGTGAAAGGATTAAAAAACGCAGCATGTATTCAGAAGCCAAAAGGAATATACCACTAGAAGTGTGCACTGAAGAAATTTCTGTTTCATTTTCAGATCATGGGCTTCCAAATAAACAATGTCCTATTATTAGTTTGTTCTGGGTGGACTCATACTAGTTTGGATCTAATCTGTTTGGGTTTTTTATTATGAGTCTTGGCCCCATTCTTTGCAATGAGTCTCATTAGCTTGAAATGCTCATTGTATGTGGCCCGGACAGTCGTTGATCAACTATACTGAAGAATGGAGAACTGCAAAAGATGTAGGCATCATGATGTTTCCCAAGGTATCCTGTGAAAATGTAGAGGAAATGTACCTTGGTGACCACAACTCCGTGAATTGCCACGATCTATGTGTAACTTTTGATTCAGTAGATCGTGCCATCCTGTTGAAGTGTTTTGAGGCAGAAGCAGTTATCAGAGGATGGGCTGCTAAAGGCAGTCAAAAGTAAGTTCTAGAATTTGGGTTTTTCTCCTCATTCTGTGTTAGAGTTGGGAGGATACAAACAGGCAAAACAAATTCTAAAACAAAGGATTCTGGATATTGAGCAGCAGATGGACTTAGAAATGTCGCCAACCTTCTTATCTGCAGATAGCTCTAGATATGTAGATTCTCCAGCCACCTATTTATCTCAACTGGAGATATCTAGTCATAGGAGGTCATTTTTACTGGCAAGAAATCAAGCTCTTCCATCGGCAATTTGAATGGAAGATAGGCTATGTCCCTGTGGTACTGGGGAGTTGAATCTATAGAACACATTTTATTACATTTCCTCCTTTACCAAGAAACTCATAACAAGTTTATAGTAAAGAGTCCAGTAGCACTTTTAAGACTAACCAACTTTACTGTAGCATAAGCTTTCGAGAACCACAGTTCTCTTCGTCAGACCCATGCATCTGATGAAGAGAACTGTGGTTCTCGAAAGCTTATGCTACAGTAAAGTTGGTTAGTCTTAAAGGTGCTACTGGACTCTTTACTGTTTTGCTACTACAGACTAACACGGCTAACTCCTCTGGATCTGTAACAAGTTTATCTTCCCTATAATTAGAAGGATACCTGGTCGTTCGGAATTAGTGTATACTGGATGTTGTTAATGGATGAAAATCCAATGGTTACAGCATGTAGTGCAAAGTTTTCTACAGCAGCTTATAAAATTTGCCATTTAAGGAAGGTATAAAAATACTTTATAAAATACTGACATTGTATTTTTTAGTTTTGTTTACTATAATAATTTTTACCTTTAAGCTCCTGAATATATGAATGCTGTTACATTTTATGCTGATCATTTTAATAAAGATTGATTGACTGAATGGCAAACCATCTCTGTTTGTCTCTTGCCATGAAAACCCCACCAGGGGTCTCTATAATCTAGGGGTGTGCAAGGAAAAAACTTTCGGCTTTCTTGTTTCGGGATTACCCGAAACAAGATTCTCTACCGTTAAAGCCGAAAGCCGAAACAAGAATCTCTTTCGGGATTCGGGATTCGGGATTCTTTCGGCATTCTTTCGGCATTCTTTCGGGTTTTTTTTTTGGGAAAATGCCTCCGTCTTTCAGGACGCCTGGAGGAGGCATTTTCCCACCTAATAAGCCCAAAATTGGTGGGGACCTTCCTCTAACCCTTCTCTAACAACCACCCAAGTTTCAGACAGATTGGACTTTGGGGGGCCATGTTATGGCCCCCCAAAGCAGGTCCCCCCATCCTCCCATAAGAAAGCGAAGGAGCAGCATATTGTTAGCATGCTGCTGCTGATCTTTCTTCATTATTTCCTATGGGGAAAAAATGAAGAGGCAGGCTTCCTTTGCCAGGGGTGGCATTTTGCATGCAAAATGCCCCCCTACCCTCAGGGGCCCTTCTCCCACCCCTCCTCCCACCCCCCACCAAGGCTCAGCCTGCTCCCACTTGGGGGGGGCCATTTCATGGCCTCCCCAAGTAGGTGCTCTAATCTCTACCACTGACAGCTGGGGGAGGCTTGTGTTGCCAGGGGTGGCATTTTGCATGCAAAATGCCCCCCAACCCTCTGGGGCCCTTCTCCCACCCCTCCTCCCACCCCCCACCAAGGCTCAGCCTGCTCCCACTTGGGGGGGGGCATTTCATGGCCTCCCCAAGTAGGTGCTCTGCTCTCATCTCTACCACTGACAGCTGGGGGAGGCTTGTCTTGCCAGGGGTGGCATTTTGCATGCAAAATGCCCCCCAGCCCTCTGGGGCCCTTCTCCCACCCTTCCTCCCACCCCCCACCAAGGCTCAGACTGCTCCCACTTGGGGGGGGCCATTTCATGGCCTCCCCAAGTAGGTCCTCTCAGCCCCTAAAGTCCACCCCTTACAGCCCCACACAAACCCAATTCCCCCCCAGCTGCCACACACAGACCCAAATCCCCACATTAGCCCCTCACAGACCCAAATCCACCCCCACCTGCCCTACACCCATAACCCCAGGAACAGGCTGGCAAAGGCCAGCCCTCTCCCTTTGTTCCCTATGCTGGGAACTTCTAAACTCTCTTTCCCTGGGCAATTCTGCACAGCCCAGGGGTGCCACAATGGTGGGCACACTTCTGAGTGCCAGCTGGTCCCTGTGAAAGAGCACCTGAACCACAGACACCCTCCCTCAAATTCCCCCACCACCTACAGAGATGGCTGGCCAGCCAGCCCCATTGTTCCCTATGATGGGAACCAACTGCACAACAAAGAATAAAACAAGAACAACACAAAATAAAGTTTTAAAAAATTATATTCTCCCTTCCAAAGTACAAGTAGGCAAAGCATTATGACACATTACACCAGCAGTCCCCCACACAGAAAAATTAAAACAAAACTCACTTAACATCAGAGAATCACAAAGCATGATTCCTGTCAAAAACACTTT
Organism: Eublepharis macularius; assembly: GCF_028583425.1. Classification (NCBI taxonomy): domain Eukaryota; kingdom Metazoa; phylum Chordata; class Lepidosauria; order Squamata; family Eublepharidae; genus Eublepharis; species Eublepharis macularius. Next base: position 104,345,584 of record NC_072795.1, read on the forward strand.
ATTTCTTGAACAGCTTTAGGTTACACAGCAGGGGGGAACACCAAAGGGCATGGCAGCACTATCTTACACAAAAATAACACAACTCACTTCACATCAGAGAATCACAAAGCACAATTCCTGTTAAAAACACTTTATTTCTTGAACAGCTTTAGGTTACACAGCAGGGGGGAACACCAAAGGGCATGGCAGCACTATCTTACACAAAAATAACACAACTCGCTTCACATTAAAGAATCACCCCAAAAAATTGCTGTCAAAAGCACTTTATTTCTGTAACTGCTTTAGGAAGGCACCACAGAGCAGGAAAGCAGTGTACTACACAAAAATAACACAACTCACTTCACATCAGAGAATCACACAAACACAATTGCTGTCAAAAACGGTGAAGTGGGTTGTATTATTTTTTGCAGTACATTGCTATCATGCCCTGTTGTGCCCTCCTACTGTGTAACCTAAAGCTGTTCAAGAAATAAAGTGTTTTTGCCAGGAATTGTGTTTTTGTGATTCTCTGATGTTAAGTGAGTTGTGTTATTTTTGTGTAAGATAGTGCTGCCATGCCCTTTGGTGTTCCCCCCTGCTGTGTAACCTAAAGCTGTTCAAGAAATAAAGTGTTTTTGACAGGAATCATGCTTTGTGATTCTCTGATGTTAAGTGAGTTTTGTTTTAATTTTTCTGTGTGGGGGACTGCTGGTGTAATGTGTCATAATGCTTTGCCTACTTGTACTTTGGAAGGGAGAATATAATTTTTTAAAACTTTATTTTGTGTTGTTCTTGTTTTATTCTTTGTTGTGCAGTTGGTTCCCATCATAGGGAACAATGGGGCTGGCTGGCCAGCCATCTCTGTAGGTGGTGGGGGAATTTGAGGGAGGGTGTCTGTGGTTCAGGTGCTCTTTCACAGGGACCAGCTGGCACTCAGAAGTGTGCCCACCATTGTGGCACCCCTGGGCTGTGCAGAATTGCCTAGGGAAAGAGAGTTTAGAAGTTCCCAGCATAGGGAACAAAGGGAGAGGGCTGGCCTTTGCCAGCCTGTTCCTGGGGTTATGGGTGTGGGGCAGGTGGGGGTGGATTTGGGTCTGTGAGGGGCTAATGTGGGGATTTGGGTCTGTGTGTGGCAGCTGGGGGGGAATTGGGTTTGTGTGGGGCTGTAAGGGGTGGACTTTAGGGGCTGAGAGGACCTACTTGGGGAGGCCATGAAATGGCCCCCCCAAGTGGGAGCAGTCTGAGCCTTGGTGGGGGGTGGGAGGAAGGGTGGGAGAAGGGCCCCAGAGGGTTGGGGGGCATTTTGCATGCAAAATGCCACCCCTGGCAACACAAGCCTCCCCCAGCTGTCAGTGGTAGAGATTAGAGCAGAGCACCTACTTGGGGAGGCCATGAAATGCCCCCCCCAAGTGGGAGCAGGCTGAGCCTTGGTGGGGGGTGGGAGGAGGGGTGGGAGAAGGGCCCCAGAGGGTTGGGGGGCATTTTGCATGCAAAATGCCACCCCTGGCAACACAAGCCTCCCCCAGCTGTCAGTGGTAGAGATTAGAGCACCTACTTGGGGAGGCCATGAAATGGCCCCCCCAAGTGGGAGCAGGCTGAGCCTTGGTGGGGGGTGGGAGGAGGGGTGGGAGAAGGGCCCCTGAGGGCTGGGGGGCATTTTGCATGCAAAATGCCACCCCTGGCAAAGGAAGCCTGCCTCTTCATTTTTCCCCATAGGAAATAATGAAGAAAGATCAGCAGCAGCATGCTAACAATATGCTGCTCCTTCGCTTTCTTATGGGAGGATGGGGGGACCTGCTTTGGGGGGCCATAACATGGCCCCCCAAAGTCCAATCTGTCTGAAACTTGGGTGGTTGTTAGAGAAGGGTTAGAGGAAGGTCCCCACCAATTTTGGGCTTATTCGGTGGGAAAATGCCTCCTCCAGACGTCCTGGAAGACGGAGGCATTTTCCCATAGAAAAGCCGAAAGAAAGCCGAAAGAATCCCGAAACGTTTCGGCTTTTTTCTTTCGGCTACCCGAAACGTTTCGGCATTCCCCGAAACGTTTCGGCATTCCCCGAAAGAAGCCGAAACACTTTTGTTTCGGCATTCTTTCGGCATTCTGAATGCCGAAACGCACATCCCTACTATAATCAGCTATGACCTGAGGCCTCTCTTCACCACCACTGTGGCCATGGGCACGATGAGGGATTTGATGGTGAGTTTTAGAGGACCCCATATATAAATCCTGGGAATCCATGAGTATCCAAAACATGCAACAATGTTTGGTGCCATGGCTGCACCATGAAGCCATCGGTACATGATTTTTGTGGTGGAATCTGTGGCAGAGGACATGATATCCGACTGCATCATGATGAGTTTTCGATGACCTCATATCAAAATCCTGAGGAGCCGTGGCTTGCATTCCTGTTTTTGCAACTTGGCAGCCCCACACAGTGGTGCATCTGAAGTAGTGAGCTGTGGCTCATGAAAGCTCCTACCCTAACACAAATTTTGTTAGTCTTACAGGTGCTACTGAACTCTTGCTCTTTTTTACAGTTGGTGCCCAGTAGGTGGGCTGGAGTGGATGGTGCCATTAAATGGCAGTTGGGTCATTCAGTGCCTGGATCTGTGCCCTATGCCACGCCAATGCTCCAGTGGTTGTCATTGATAAACCTGTGGCCAGTTTTGCCCCAGCTCTGCTTATGCATCTTCTTATTCTGGCACTGCTTGCCTCACATCACTACCCTTGGCCACAATGATTTCCTCTTTCTAATTGGCAGCTTAAAATGAGTATCATAAAACAGTTCTCAGGCTAGAAACAGATGATAAAACTATACTTAAAAACCAAGTCTTTAATTAAAAGTGGGGGGGGGGAGGACTTTGATGTCCAAAAGAGAGTAAGGTAGGTGCTGGGCAGGTTCCTTCTTGCTTCTTTAATTGCCTGCTCACTCTGTACATCCCACTCATTGGATTCGTGCCTGATCATCTCAATAAATCCGCCTGTATCTTCCTCTTCGTCCATGTTCTGCCTACTTTCACCCTCGGCTTCCTGAAAACCCCTATGTGCAGCATAAAAACACAGGGCCACAAGGGGAATGTGCGCAAAGCAATTGTTTGTCTAAACCTCTGTCAGTTTTGGTCCAGCACCATAGCAAGGGGATGAGTCGGCTGTGAAGCTTGGGATCCTTGCGACTGGCACCAAACAACACAGCACAACACTGCCCATGTTTTCAGAAAGAAGCTTACCAACAGTAAAGCCCTGAGAACAGCCAAAGTAGTATTTTTTCTGTTGAGTTTTCTTCAGAATGAAGTTTATCATCATGGCCGTTTCATGGAAACTGAAAATATGCAATATTTGTCTGTTAATGTTGTATAAGAATCATAGAGTTGGAAGGGATCTCCAGGGTCATCTAATCCAACCCCCCAACTACCTCCATAACCAGCGCTTTTTTTCAGTGGGAACGCCGTGGAATGGAGTTCCGGAACCTCTTGAAAATGGTCACATGGCTGGTGGCCCCGCCCCCTGATCTCCAGACAGAGGGGAGTTTAAATTGCCCTCCGCGCTGCTCGGCGGCGCCAAGGGCAATCTCCCCTCTGTCTGGAGATCAGGGGGTGGGGCCACCAGCCATGTGACCTTTTTCTCCAAGGGCAACCCACTGAGTTCCACCTCCTCTTTTCCCAGAAAAAAAGCCCTGTCCATAACTATCTCCACTACCTTCACAACTAAGAAGATGGGCAGATCTCCACCCTTGTCAGTTCCCAAGTAGTTCAGTCTAAATTAGCATTAGAGTGTTTCATTCTAAGTTTTATTAGAAATGTCCATGAATACTGCCCAAAATATAGTTCTATAGTCAGTTCTCACATAGAACAAAACACTTTGGGCTACTAATTTATGTTTATTGTTGTAGTTTTTTCTTTCGATTACATTTATGTTTCTTTTAAATATTATTCATATTGTCTTATTTCATGACCTTTTGTTAATTCTAATTCCCTGGCTGCAGAAAATAAGGCAATAAAATCCAGACCAATAGACTGACATAGAATTGCTGTTAATTGACTCAGAGATCCAGAGGAGTTAGCCGTGTTAGTCTGTAGTAGCAAAATCAAAAAGAGTCCAGTAGCACCTTTAAGACTAACCAATTTTATTATAGCATAAGCTTTCGTTAATTGACTCAGAGAGTTATCCTTTCCAGTAATGTCTGTTCATATCAAATGTATCAGAACATAAAATATATGATCCAGCCTAGTTTGGTAACTTTAAGTCCTGCAGATTTCAATAGGAGAATTAAAAACATGCCTGAATTTTGCCATCTGTGTGCAATGGGACTTATGTATCTATAGATGGTTCAAGCTCAAAATATGAATATAGGAAAAGTGCCCTCTGGCGGTTATCCTCAGTAAATGCATGTAATTCACAGAATTCTCTGTCTCTCTCTCTCACACACACACACGCATACACACAACCTCTTTTACAGTGGAAAAGGTTTCCTGTATGTGAATATACCTGGAGCCCAAGAAGAGAAGGCACAAGGAATTTTACTTGTAGAGAAATGGGGGAAGGAAGAACCCCCACCTTCATCCTCAGGCTTAGGCACTTCCCTGTGCCACAGAACTGTATCTTCAGCACGTAGACGCTAGCCTTGAGTGGGGATGAGTATTATACACAGGCTCAATGGCAACTCGTCTCCCCTGCCCATCACAGAAGGGGTTGCAGTTTCCTGACTCAGAAAGACTAGCTTACCTCTCTTAAAAGCAAGTTTATTTCTCCCCAAAGTTCTCCTTTATCTTAGACTCTCCTTCCCTCCTTTTTCTGGTCTGTTGAATACTACATCAGTAGGGACCCTTGGAGATTTAGTTTTTCCAGAGCTCCCATATCTTTAGTATGGATGTCATGTAAGAGATTTGTTGGTGCCTGGGACACTGCTGAGGACACAGAGCAGAATCCCAAGGTTAATGTGTGGCGGGGCTCACACAGGAGTGGGGGGAAGGCTTATGAGCTATGTTCAGAATTGATTTGGAAAAAACTGACTTTAATAGGTCTTCAAAGTTACCTAAATTCCAAGATGTTTCACAGGTTTATTGGTCCATGTATTGTTATAATATTGTACAATATTTTTGTTTCTTCTGTCTACTACCTACCTACCTGCTCCTAGGATTTTTGAGGTGGGGTAGGCAAGTGCAGAGAAGGATCAATAAAAAAACTGGCAAATTGGACATGTACCAGCTAAATAAAGATGGTGCTAGAAGGCAGGGAAGGGGGCAGTTAAGTGACCCTCACTATTATACTGCATTTGGGCAGTAGAATCAGTATAGAGATTTTTAATTAAACACATAAATCTCTTGTCTATTGTGTTTTGGTTCAATGTAGCCCATAGACAGCTTCTAGATATGGAGACAAATACAAATGAAAGGTTTATGAAAGATGCATATAAAAAGCTCCTCCTCGAAATGGCATACTTATTAATCAGGTGGGATAGCACCTGACAATGATTGAGCGTACTATGTGCCATATGAAATGCCACCTGTTTTGGGCCAAGGATTTTCAAATCAGCCACCCCAGACTGAAGTCTGCTGAAAAGAAATGCTGCATAAATCTTGCCTACAATGAGTACTATAATCAGAGTTTTTAAAAAGCCCCTTATGAGAAGAGTTCTAAATTGGCACAATGAAAAATATGACTGTGGACAGAACACGCTGATACCTCAAGTCTATTCTTTGTCATAGTCAGGGACAGTAAATATAATATAAAAAAACCAAACAGCCTCACAAATTGATTTTTTAAAGGCACCACTGAACTGCATGCAAATCCAGGCAGCTGCCAGAGCCTCAAGTTAAAAAAGAACATATGCAGCCCCTGAGCTTGTATGACCAATGTCTTGAAAGATTCTCAACTTCTTTGCTGGTGCCTCATGAAACAGGTTTTTATTGTTTTCTTTAATAACTTTTAGTTCTTTGAGCTTCTTTTAGTTCATGGCCTCCCCTACACTCCCTCCCCACCCTTGGTATAAAATATGTTTGGATTGAAACCAGAAATTCTATTGGATTTGTGGATTGTGGATTGCTTCTGTTATTTGGCTTTAGGTTTTGTTCTAAATTATTTGGTATCGATTTTACATTGTTATTAGCTGCCTTAAAGGTCCCTAACATGGAAATACAGGGCAAAAATGTCTCAAACAAACAAAGGAACCATCAGCATATAAACAAAGACATGGTTTTAAAATAAAGATGAGCACTGTTGCATTAAATAAGGCAGCACTGATGTTCCCACATTAGTCTTGTCTACTTGATCAGGATATGGTGATTAAAGTGAAAGAAAGAGAAGTCAATCAAATAAAAATAAATTCTACTATGTCAAAATAAAGACTTCCTCATGAACTCAATGATTTTAGAGTACATGCGTTGGGGAGCATTGAGCCCCCAGATGAAATCCCAGTGGTTCCAATCCGACACTTCATGATGGTAAACTAGTTTGTTAATTTGAGAAAGTAAAATCTTCATATCTTCTGGGTCTGCCACCAAGTCGTTTCCTCCAGACCATACTGCAGTTGGCACCATCATGTCTTCTATTTCATATAAAGGAGGATATGACTAAAAAGGAAGTATGGGAATGTGAATCGTACCGTTTAAAAAAACATCAGTAAGAATTTCTTCCTGAATGGGTGTGAGAAAGTTCCAAGCTTCAGTGGTCTACTGTTTTTTTTGGGGGGGGGGAGGAATACAACCATAGTTCTCCCAAAAAAAAATTTTGGTAACAAATCAAGAGTACATATTCAGCAACTTCCTTCACCCTCTGTGGTTGTTTAAAAAAGATCGCTCAAAGCTATTCTGTAAATTTGGCTGCCTTGAGCACTGTAGAGAAAAGCCATATTGACACGAAAAAGCCCAGGTTATTCCTACAGATTTTAAGAGAATCTGTTTATGGGGTGGTGTTTGCTTTGTTGCCAGCATGTATGTTTTATAGATGAAAACAGCAAAATGGACAATTAAGACATGATTTCTTGACAACTAAGACGTGAAATCCTCAAGTGGTTGTGTCATAATGTGAACCCATTCACCCAAATGGATTTGCAATACTGAAGACATTTTTAGAAAGCAACTGGGCATGATTTAGCCCAAGTTAAACCTTGTTACGCTCCCCATATTCCAATGTAGAAGATTTATGGTGAAATAATGGTGAAATAATAACTATAATCTTCAGTAGAGATGGGCACGATCGGCATTACGATAGAAAAACACCCACGATAATGGCGTTTGCGCGATCGGGACCTGGCGGATTGGATCCGTTCACAGCGACCGATCCAGCGTTCGGGGGGGGGGGCTTCATCGGGGCCTGATCGGCGCCATCGGGATCTGATCGGAGATCCAGACACTCAGGCGCCAGTAATCTATTCCCAGGGAAACGGAGCCAGGGGAATGCCTGAGTTGTGTTTGCCCTCCTTCTGTCGCCCTGGAAACCCGAATGGAAGCCCAGCTTTCCTTGATCAGCAGGGCTTCCTTCCAACCACAGAGCAGCAACACACTCAACAGTTCGGAGAAGAGACCCAGGGGAGGAAGGGGGAAGGGGGTGTTCTGTAGCCATGGGCACTCCAATCTCATCCCTGCAAACCCTGATAGGCAGCTCTGACAGCCAAACACAGTCCTCCTGCCCCCCCTATCCTTATCTGTCTTGTTTGTCAAAACAAGTGTGAGTGTGTGTATAGGAGAGAACAAAAAAGGGGGAGGTGGCACGATGAGAGTCGAGCTGCCTTCCGTCCCAGATTTGTACTAATTGTGCACTTGGTGAAGGGATTTCTTTGTTTTGTTTTGTTTTTTGGCTTTGAATCCACATCCATAACACCCCCCCCCCCTTCCTTATCCCTCCCCTTTGTCTTGGCACAGAATTTTTGTTTTGCTTATTAATATATGTGTAAAAAGGAGAAAAGGTCTGGGGAGAGACCAGGTCTAAAGAGTAAACGAGGGTGTTTCTGTAATTAAGGAGGAGAGAAACTTGTTTTGTGATTTGGAATAGGGAAAATCAGGGGTTAAAAAAACTTTGTGTCTCTGCTTGAGCTAGGGAGAGAAACGGGCAGCGCGCAGTCTGGAAAGCACACGGAGGGTTCATACTGCAGCTTGAGGTTAATTTTTTAGCAAAAGAAATTTAAGGCAAGAAACTTGATAATATTTCCCCTAGGAAGGAAAAGCAAACAGTTGTGAGTGAAAAGGTGGCTTCCTGAGAAAAATATAAGCAAAGTGATTGGGAGAGGAAGGGGTTAAGAGAGAGAGAAAACAAAAACCCCTGGCTTTGAGAGCGGCTATCAGCTGAAGCTGTTTTGTGCTCCTCTCTGAGTTCATTCAGTGCTTTGAAAGAGTTAACACTGAAAAGAGATCTCTCTCTTCTTCTGGCTTCTCAGGGCCAAGCTACAAGTGACAAATGACACTTGAACAGCAAGTGTATTTCTCCCTGTTCACTTGCCCTCCACTCGATCCACTTGCCGTTCAAGTGTCATTCGTCACTTGTAGCTTGGCCCTCAGTCCAGCGACTGCACCCCTTTTGCAAGCATTGCAAGCAGTTGAGAAGGAGAAGGGGGGGGAGTTAATGTGCAAAAGAAAATACAGCCGCCTTTAAACTCTCAACTGGTTGGAACGCTAATTAGACAGGTGGTACAAATGATTTGGCTTTTTCATGACTAGAAGGGTAATACTTGGTAAACAGAGGGCTCAGAGGAGCTGAGCGGGAGTGTTTGCACGCGCCCGGCATCCGCCACCACCCACCTTCCCACATAGCTGGGAATAGCAGAGCGCCCTGCTTTGGCCTCCCCGATCCATGGATCAGAAACGGGAGATGATTGGTGTGGATCGGTGATTTGGGGTCGTCACCGGCACGGATCCATGATCAGCTTGATCGTTAATTTTTTTGGGATCGTGCCCACCTCTAATCTTGAGCCCTCGAACCCCTCCTTGAACAGCTCAGGACAGCACCTTAGCCCTTTGTGGGTATATCTTGGAGAAATGCTGGCATATTCCAAAGAGAGACTAGCTTATCTGAAGATGCAATGGTGCCAAACTGTAAGAGCATCAAGTGCAACACAGAACACAGGTTTAACTCCAGCACCCACAGAGAGGCAGAGTTGAACTAGACAAGATGAATTACATGAAGTATGCAAGTCTCTAGAATCGTATCTGTTCCTACCTGCCTGGGTCCATTTTACCCCAGGTGAACACATGTCTTGTAGCCCTAGTCCATGCATGTGTCAGGTAACTAGTGTGTTTGCGGTTGCAAGTGTCCATGGTCATAATCAGCGAGTTGCCATTGCAGAGCAACAGTTTGGGGCAGCTTCCGCTTCCCTCTCCCCTCTTTTTGCCCTTAGATATGGCTTACACCTAAACTGTTTTACTCTTAATCTGGCATGTTTTAAATTCTCCCATTTTCTAGTTGACGTCAACACCTTCCTCCTCCTCCTTCCTGCACTCTCCTCCCCCCTCAACTTCCTCCTCCTCCTCTCCATGCAGCATCTTTGGTCAGGATAAGGAGGAGGTAGGAAGAAAGATCAAGGCAATACAATTAAGCAGCTGAGCAAAAATTCAGAAACATGCCTGATGCATGAACCTGAAAAGGATGGGCCGGGGGGGGGGTACCCATTCTCCAGTTCAGTTTGGCAATACAGAGCAAATTGGGTAAAAATTGGCCATAGTTTCCAATGGGAAAAGTGATTCGGGGCTTTCCGAAGATCTGAGGGGCATTTTAGGACCAAATTTTACAAAATTTTCTAGGGACATACTCCTAGCTGTTCTCTAAAGACCTCCCAAGTTTCATGAAGAGTGGACTTGGGGGGGCATTTTATGGTGCCTCAAAGAAGGTTCCCCAGCCTCCAATCTTCATTATTCCCTATGGGAAAACTAGTGGAGCTATCTAGGGGGCTGGGGTGGCATTTTACAAGCAAAATCCACAGAATTTGCACAGGACCTACTCCTAACTGTCTTCTAAAGACTCTCCACCATGTTTCATAGAGATTGGACCCCAGGGAAGGCATGATCTATGTGTTTTTGTGCAGTTTCTGTCAGTTTTTCTGCACCATAGGAAAAATGGGGTGGCTGGGGGCACCTTCTCTGGGAGGCCATTAAATGGCTCCCCAAAGTCCAATCTCACTGAAACTTGGGGGGATCTTTAAAGGAAACTTAGCAGTAGGTTCCCTGAAAGTTTTGTAGATTTATTTTGCAAAATGCCACTCCCATCCCTCTGGACAGCCCCCATAGTTTTCCCCATAGGAAATAACAGTGATCAGAGGTGGTTGGGGACAAACAGGTTGGAAAGAGTTGATTCTGGATGTCAGCAAGAAATGCTGCCGTGGTTCCCAAAGTGAGGATTGCCCACCCCCCTTTGCATAGACACCCCCCTGCCTGGCAGGCCAAACTGCAAGATCTCAGCAGAGGTGTGGAACCCCGTTTTTACCCACCCACCCCCACCCCCAGAAACCCTCTCAGAAAAGCTGCAGAGGAAGGTTTGAGCATGCACAAAGAGAAGGTGCATCATGGGGAGGAATGGGGAAGAAACACGTGCCAGTCCGAGCACGGGATCAAGTGCAGATTGAGTGCAGTGTGGCCAAGGTATATGAGTGAACAGGAAAGCAACAGAGAAACACGTATAAGTGCTTTCATGAGTCCTACGTGAGTAATTCGTCTCATGTAGTTTGGCTGTTAGGAAGCAGGTCATGGGTGGAGTGGAGCTTAAATGATAAAATCAATAGGTCAGTACAGAGACCAGATAAAGATACAACTGAACTAATTGTACCGTTATATGGTCTCCATAATACGCTATGATTTTTCTCACTCTGTATTTTCCATAATTAAATTTTACCCTGCCTATCAACAACTGTAAATGGCTATCACCCACCCTTATAACTGATAACTGATAACTGATAACTCTTTGATTCATTCTTGATTTACACTGCCCTCTCTTTATAACAGCCTTCTCCACCACACATGTTTTTAGGATGCTTATAATATTAAATATAAATATCACTGCTATGGATAGCATCCGAAGGAATGATCTCTGACTCATGAAAGCTTATGTGGAAATAATTTTTGTTAACTTTTAACGTACCACAGCAGCATGGTTTAATATGCTACAACAGACTAATTCAGCTACCACTATATACTCCCTTTTAAAGGATGCCATGTACGTTTATGATTCGACTTTTATAATAAATTCCTTGGGCCTTCACCCTCTCCCTTCATGGTTATGTTTTCCAGGTTGCCTTTTATTATTGCACTTTTTTAAAAAATAATTATTTATTAAAAACAATGAACAGGCATTTTAGGCAGGATTTAATAGCCAAAGAAGTTAATCTTGTGTTTCTTTTAGCTCTCTTCCATCTCCTCTTACATACTGAGATAGTTAACATTTCTATACCCTTGGCTGGATACAGGAGAATAGGCCCCTTTGGAAATGCAAGAATCAGTCACTGTGAAGCAGTTTGTATACTTCTAGAGATTAATCCACTCACCAGTCCTAAATAAATATTCTCAATGTACCTTTCTGCTTCTTTTAAAAACACTGCATTTCTCATACAGAAATAAATATTGTCTCTTACCTGGTTATATTTTGCTTGATTCTCACTTCCATAGTCAAACCATCTGAATAATTCTGACTTTCCCACCTATTGAAAAAGTCGGAGGGAAAGTAACATTTGCCGTTACATGATACCTATTTCTGAATATTATGAAGAAAACATTCTGGGATTATCCCAGAAAATCCAAGTTGAAAGTGAAAAGAAAAATCAAAGTTACAGAAATTAAGTATAACTATAAAGTATGCCGCCCCAAGGCCAGAATCTAGGGAACACTTGTAGGCTTAGACGAGTGACTGTAACCAATGTAATGCAATCTCCATAAGTCTCCTCTTGAAGTCAGCTTGCACTTCACTTGCGAACAGAATGTCACAGCTTGGTTATTAACAGGAGCTAGTTGGAGCATGCATATTGTTCCCATTCTGCAGTCACTCCGTTAGCTGCCAGTCACTTACTGGGTTCAATCCAAAGCCTGCCAGAAGAAGTCAGGGAATTACCATTCTCCTGGCTTTCACACAAACCGTGCAAAACTGAATTATTCAGGAGGACTTTTTTATTCAGGTAATTAGGACTGTACTGTAAAAACATTTGCAGAAATATACTTGGTAAATGGATAGGGAATGTAGACTTCTATTATACATAGTACGTACTGGCTGTTGTTACATGTATGAGCCTGTGTAATTTCTGCATTGTTTTTCTTTAAATATCTTTATTTCAAAAAGAAAGAATTCATGATACATTGCCAAATCACATTAACAAAGTACTTTTTCATTTTGTACCAAGTCATCTCAACAAAAAATTAATAAACTAACAATAATTACAATATAATAATAATAAGTTTAATTATAAGTTGTAATTACATAAATTGAAGCTTATTGATGTAACAAGTATTTAATTCAAATCCAGTCCTAACAATTTACTAATTTCTATTATTCTATTTAATATGAAAGTGAGGCACAATTCTATAAGTCTAATGGTATATTAATTTATTCTTCCAAAATTATTTTAAAAATTTCAGCAATCGGAAAAATAAGCTTTTTTAATACAAACGTCTCTTAATTGAACAAGTTCTGACAATTTTGATAATTTTGCAATAGCCCAGATATTTTCAATCTAAAATTTAAGTGTAAGATGTTTTGCTAGTTTCCCCATTTTTCGCTAGTAGCAATTTTGCATTGTTTAACATACATTAATGCTTATGCTTTGTTTCAGTTTTCTCCATTCCAAGCCCTAAGTAGTTTATTGAGTGTCTCATCCTGTTGATTATATGGTCTTACACTGTGTGATTCACCTTAAGTCTCGGTGAGAAAAGTGGACTATAAATAAGGAAAATAATAAATAAATAAATAAATGTAGGAGTGCATTCTTTTGTCCCACACAGAGTGCATTTTTGTTCCTTTTTGTCTGACGTGTTGTACCACATGGGCTAGACAACTGTAACGAGTGGGTGCTACAGCTGGTGCAAAATTCAGCAGCTGGTATCCTGACTGGCACTGGACATTATGATGGTATCCAGACTCCCCCCTCTCCCCGAAGCTACACTGATTAGTAGTTTACTTCTAAGTTTGATTTAAGTGCTTGTTTTAACCCTTAAAGCCCTTTATGGTATATGCTGAAAGATGTGAAAGCTCTCTCAATATGAGCCCTGGCCCAATTAAGGTTGCCTCAGCAGGTGGTGTCTCCTTTTCCAGGTGAGATGAAGAAGGGTCAGAAACAAGGCTTTTTCTCTGATACGCAACACCCATTTGGAATAATCTCCTGGAGTTATTAAAAAAGATAGCTCCAGCTTGTTTCTTTAATGTGAGTGTAAAATCCTGCTTTGTAAGCTACCACTTAGCTAAATAGATTTATTATTCTGGCTGTTTGGCATCCCTGAGTCTTATAATGGTATTTTTTTTATTTTGTGGGGGTTTCATTTTAAATATGTATGCTTTAATTGTTTTTTAAATTGCTATGAATTGCAAGAGCCAGTTTGGAGTAGTGGTTAAGAGCGGCAGGACTCTAATCTGGAGAACTGGGTTTGATTCCCCATTCCTCCATTTGAAGCCAGCTAGGTGACCTTGGGTCAGTTACAGTTCTCTCAGAGCTCTCTCAGCCTCACCTACCTCACAGGGGTCTGTTTCTAGGGATAATAATGGCATTGACTTTGTAAACTACTCTGACTGTGGCACTAATCTATCCAGAAGAGCAGTATATAAGCACAAGGTTGTTGTTGTTGTTATATAGCAACCGGGTAATGCCTTTGTTAACTCTGGAGTGCGAGAATAATGGTTTGTAAATGTTTTAAATAACTAGAGGACCAAACACATTTATGTGATGTCAAAAACCTTTCCCCTCATGGGTCTGGTGTTCTCGAGTATGCTAGACCTATAGTATTAGGACTGTCAAAGCCTGGAGAAAAAGTGTACTACTTCTTTAGTAGAGGTTTAATGTGTGGGAAAGGGGAGCTGAAACTAATGGGAGGTTAATAACATCACGTGTTAAATATCATGCCATTAAGACTCTAGCAAAGGGACAGGACATTTTTTCTCCAGCTTATTGGCAACCCTACATAGAATAACATGTGTGAATACTGACAACAGTTAAAGGGGTATTGGGCCAACATACATGTTTAATTTTTGACCACAATCACTGAATAAAAATATATCAAACTGTACCTGTTGCCAATGTAGAATATTTTTAACGGAGGATCCATCTGGAAAGTGAGCTGCATATACATCTACTCGACTCTGCAGAGAAAAGTCAAAAAGAAACTTTAAAAAGAACTATGGGTGGTAAATGCAATTTAAGCAAAACATTTTTTCCTCTTTTCCTTTCCTTTCCTTTCCTTTCCTTTCCTTTCCTTTCCTTTCCTTTCCTTTCCTTTCCTTTCCTTTCCTTTCCTTTCCTAACAAATTAACTCCTTCAGCCTGAGGTCTTGAGCTGAACAGTACAATACTATAAAATCACAAATCATACATCAGTGGTGCAGAAAGGTTGCCATAAGTTGGCTGGGACTTGATGGCACCTTACACACACAGCCAGCACAGTCTAGGTTTTTGGGTATCAGGCAAGGACTTGGGAGATCTAAGTTCAAATCCCAGTCATCTCATGGAAGCTTGCTGGATGATCTTAGGCCAGTCAAACTCTCAGCCTAACCTACCTCAGCCTAACCTAACCTGAGGATAAAATGAAAAATATTGTACATCCCCCTAATCTAGGAAGGGCAGGATAAAACCTACTAAATAAGTGAACTACAATTTACATTTTTGCTCAAATTACCTCCCTGCAAGGACATGACTAGTAACTTCAGGTTTCTGAACTTAAGGTTACTTTCTGTGTCTACTTTGAAGCACTGTAATCATGTAAAGAAAAAAAAGGTTTTTTGGTTCCTGTCCCAAAATTATATAATTTCCAAAGCTCAATGCATTTCTAAAAATAGGAAATAAGCTAGACAAGGTTATATGCTTATTATCAGCACAATATACATTTAACCAATAAAGAAATTATGCACAAGGATAAATTGCTCAAATACTTATGGCTTCTAATTCCTGAGAGTCCTATGGTACTGTTACTAGCAAGCACGGAATAAAATACAGCATTACCACAGCTACCTCCTGGTCTTTGAAGACACAGAGTGACAGTTCGTGCAACTACTAAAGCCCTACATGGGTTTTCACCATATCTGGAAACAGCATGTTAATGTATACACACTGCACTTGTCCCTACCATATTACAAGACTGGGATAGTTGGTGAGATAGCACCACATTGGTTGTTGTGGGTTTTCCGGGCTGTATTGCCGTGGTCTTGGCATTGTAGTTCCTGACGTTTCGCCAGCAGCTGTGGCTGGCATCTTCAGAGGTGTAGCACCAAAAGACAGAGATCTCTCAGTGTCACAGTGTGGAAAAGATGTTGGCAGGTCATTTATATCTTCTCAGGAGGGGTGGGGTTGAGCTGAGTCATCCTGTAAGAGTTTCCCAGGGTGTGGAATGCTAATGGCGGGAGGCTTCACTGTATCCTGAGGAGGTTCTTTTGCATATGGATTGGGGCTTGATGTGCTAATCTTCTCTGCAGGGCTATTGTCGAGTATAGAGTGTTTTGTTAGCCTGGTGTTTTTCAGAACTGGAAACCATGCTCTGTTCATTCTTAAGGTTTCTTCTTTCCTGTTGAAGTGTTGCTTATGCTTGTGAATTTCAATGGCTTCCCTGTGCAGTCTGACAAAGTAGTTGGAAGTGTTGTCCAGTATTTTGGTGTCCTGGAATAAGATACTGTGCCCTGTTTGAGTTAGGCTATGTTCAGCCACTGCTGATTTTTCAGGTTGTCCAAGTCTGCAGTGTCTTTCATGTTCTTTTATTCTTGTCTGGATGCTACGCTTTGTGGTCCCGATGTAAACTTGTCCACAGCTGCAGGGTATACGGTATACTCCTGCAGAGGTGAGGGGGTCTCTACTGTCTTTTGCTGATCGTAGCATCTGTTCTATTTTTCGGGTGGGTCTGAATACTGCTTGAAGGTTATGCTTTTTCATAAGCTTTCCCATCTGATCAGTAATTCCTTTGATATATGGCAAAAACACTTTTCCTGTAGGAGACTGTTTTTCCTTGGTTGTTTTATTCATCCTGGGTTTGATTGCTCTTCGGATTTCATTTCTGGAGTAGCCATTTGCCTGAAGTGCGTGGTTTAGATGATTAATTTCCTCATTGAGAAAGTGCGGCTCACATATCTGTCTTGCATGATCCACTAATGTTTTCATTATGCATCTTTTCTGTCAGGGGTGGTGATTGGAGTTTTTGTGTAAGTACCGATCAGTGTGGGTTGGTTTCCTGTAGACCTTGTGACCTAACTGAAAGTTTGCTTTGCAGATGGCCGTGAAAGCCTTCGACAATACATAGCACCACATTGTGCTGGACTGGAAATGTAAGTGGCATTAGGGAGACTAATGTTGGGCAAAGCCATCAAAGAATGAAGCATTTGTTCATGCAATAGTACCAGCTAGGGAGTGCAAAATGAAACAAATGAGCCAGAAATACACTAGGAATTTGCTGTTTCATTTTGTTAAAGCAGTATCCAGAATGGTGAACCCAGTGTGAGAAACTGTTATAATGGCACTCTCCCACCAAAAAGATTATGTGGGTTGTTTCAGTTCTTACTGAGCAGTGGCAGCACCAGGCAGGCAGGCACTGGGCTGGCAGCATCTTGTTTCACTTAACAGCAAATCACCATTTGGATCCCAAGTGGAGAGGCAAGCCCTTACTTAACTCTGTTGGTGGGAACGGGGAACTGTGCAATGTGCATGAGTGTAGCACACACACACCCCAATCACTGTCTGGGCAATGGCAGTCTGTAAACTCCATGGCAGGAAGGGGGATGATGCACAATGCACATAGGCGCATCTTTTTTTCAGTACTACCTCGGCAACAGCACTGTTCCCTGCCAATTGGGTGAGCCCTCACAAGGGGAGACCCCTCCCTGCCAACTGACTTTGGAAACATTCAGAAGGGGGAATGTGCATTTTGGGGAGAGGGTTGTGGTGCTACCCAGGCACTGGTCTTTCTCTCCTACCCCCATCAATCAATTAAACTTGATAAAAACTCTGGAACACTTCAATCATAGGCTGCAATCCTAAAAAATACGTCCCCAGGGGTAAGAACTATTGAATAACATGGAACTAACATCTGAGCAGACCTGTTTAGGATTGCTCTTCCCCCATTCAGCATCTGCCAAAACGTTATTGAAAATCAAATTTTCCGCAACAAGCTTAAGTCAATCTCCCTGCAAGCCAACAAGCCTATGCTGCCTTTTCAAAAACAACCCTGTCTGTCGACATAAAAAAGAAAAAGGTGGTGGTGCAGAGGGCATTCTGGCAATCATACTACCTGCCTGCCTACTTGTACTTGGGTGATCATAATTGGCAAGAATGCCCTATTTTGTAGCAGAATGCTAAGTGTCAAAAGGAAAGATTCAGATTCACCCCTCATTGTGCAAACAAAACTGCAAAGCACAAGGAAACATGGCATCAACAGCAGGGCACAACCAGCAAAGGTTTATTGGCACTATCATTATAAGTTAGAAAAAGAATAAAGTTAACATAAAGCAGAATTTTTTTAAAAAAAATGTTGCTGCACTGTGCTTGTTGGAGTGTTCTCCTGCTTGGGCACTGGCCACTCCAGTCCCCCGCTACCACTTTGCTGGACAGTTTCCCTGTGTGCCTGCCAACACTCACCTTCTTTGGGGTCCATTGTTAAGTGTGTGTGTGTGTTAAGCTGGAGGAAAAACTTAGTGGATCAATGGTTTAGAGGGGGAGGACTAATGGTTGATGTGGTTTTTGTTAAGCATGGAAACAGCTACCCCAGAGCCTCATTTCCCCAACCTCCCCTTGAAAAGAACAGTGTGCCTGTGAGCAGTTGCTCAACACTCATCTTGGCACCTTTCCAAAGCATTCTTCGGGGGCTGCAAACACTGAACCTCATTGCTGTGTGCACAGATAGAAGGAACTGTTTGCAACCCCTGAAGTCCAAGTTTTTCCCTGAAAATAACATCTCATGACAAATAGATACCATTTTTAATGAAAACCTATCCGTGATATTACATATACATATTATATTATGCTACAAACCATATTTAAATTTGTGGCATTGAATCCACCTGGAGAAAACATCATACGGGCATATATGTTCTTCATCAATGTATTTCTGCATAACCGAATGATAAAATTTCTCACTGGCTTCTTCCAAAAAACCACGTCTTTGGTGTTAAATAAGCCCTGTAGAAATAGAGGCATAATTTACATTGAACTCCTTGTATGACTAATTGAATTAAATACTTTCCTTTGTCATGTTGCCATCTCTTAAATCTGCACTATTTAATGTATTCAATTAGGGAACCACAGAAAGCTATCTCAGGGGCTGGAATTTATCCCAGAGACTCACTAAAGTATGTGGACATTGTTTCCAAAAAGGTTGTAAACAGGGCCGATTCCAGACGGCCCTCTGCCTCCCGAAACGTTGCGCGTCGTCACACGTCGTCGCACGGAAAACGCGAAATATCGCGTTTTCTCGCGCGAGTTTTGCGCGACCTCACGCAAAACTCGCGTGAGAAAACGCGATATTTCGCGTTTTCCGCGCGACGACGCGCAACGTTTCGGGAGGCAGAGGGCCATCTGGAATCGGCCCAGGGCTTTTTTTCTGGGAAAAGAAGTGGTGGAACTCAGTGGGTTGCCCTCGGAGAAAATGGTCACATGGCTGGTGGCCCCGCCCCCTGATCACCAGACAGAGGGGAGTTTAGATTGCCTTCCGCACCACAGAGGGCAATCTAAACTCCCCTCTGTCTGGAGATCAGGGGGCGGGGCCACCAGCCATGTGACCATTTTCAAGCAGTTCCGGAACTCCGTTCCACCACGTTCCTGCTGAAAAAAAAGCCCTGGTTGTAAAGCTTAGTAGTGCTTTCTTTTTAATGGGGCTTGTGCGAAAGACATTTCTAATTGATTCTGCCAGGCTTCTGAGCAATTTGTTTATTTGTAGAGTTCTCACTGAATTTTGCCAAACACATAATTTAAAGTAAAATGGAGGTTTCTCTGGTTCCAAGGAAAGTATAACAAATTTGATACTACTGAAAAAATCCTCAGCAACATCCTGTACAACTCCCTGAACTGAAAGTAATCTCTACATATTGTTATGGTGGTGGATTAAGAAAGCATTGTCTGCACATTTACAATGCTCTCTAATGGCAACACTCAGATTGTTCTTATAGAGAAAGGTGTTCCCAGTAATATCAAAGCCTCTCATGAATGTCTACCTCACATGCAGCTATTAAGTTTTATGAAATAAGGAGAATTTAAATTGGAGATGGGCTTGATGACCTTCCACTGATCTTTCGAAATCTTCCAATACCCTCAGAAGCACTTACTGTAGAGAGTTTAGGCTCAGTGATAGAGATGGGCACGAAATAGGAAAGAAACGAGAGTTTTGCATTTCATTGCTTTCCATGAATCACGAAACATGAACTTCCACAAAACTGACCTGTTTCGTGATATGATTCTTTAGTTTCATGATTCGTCAGAACCCGGAGCACTTCAAAGGCCCCCTTCATACCCAGAGATGCCAAACTCGCAGGGAGAATTCAGCTGGCTCTCTTCCACCCACCCTCGGTTTGGTCAAGATTACAAAACATTGACTCGGAGGCGATCAACGGGAAGGGTGGGAAATGCTGCCAGAATGCTTGACTGAAACTGGGACTTGCTGGGTCAGAAGGTGGATGAAGGATTACTGGACGTGGTATGGTGCTGGACTGGGAAGACGGAGTGAAGGATGGACTGCAGGCATGGACAGTACCAAGAGTTTAGGATTTGGAGGAAATGGATGTTTCTCCAAAACCACGCCATTCATCCCGAGATCCCCCCTCGTTGTTTCCTCCAAAAATTTTGAGGATATCCACTTCCACTCCCACCAGTGGTGAGACCTGTTCTGCCTCCTCCACAGCCCCCACAGGCAGATCTACAGTAGGAGTCTCTGGTGCCTCCAAGACCCCAGTATTGCTGGACACCAATGAGCAACCTGGACAAGCTTTGCACTTCTTCCTCCCATGACCACCCTTGCCCCCCGTTCTACACCTCATAGTGCTGCACACAAAAATAATTTGGAAGCAAAAGAAACAAGACAATTTTGAGAAGTTTCAGCCTTCAGCAGGGGAATCCAGAAAGCTTGGTCCCTGAGCCAGGCAGTGGCTCTGAGCCTGGTGTGGTGTGGGGGGAGAGCCCAAAACCACCACACAGACACCTGGCCAGGCAGGAGAGGTGCTCAAATTAAAATTAAAGAAAAGACAGTGAGAGACCTCCGGCAAGGAACCCACACAAAGCTAGGCTCCAGAACCAGGCAGTGACCCTGAGACTGGGCTTGGGGAGAGAGCCCCTAAACACTATAGAGACACCTGCCCAGGCAAGAGAGGTGCTACAAATAAAAGTAAAATGCACAAAATGGGTGCACAAACCAAGAGTGAGATGCACCAAAGAGGTGAACAATATGAGAGAGAGCAAACAGAAAAAGTGAGAGACCTCAAGCGAGGAACCCACAAAGCTGGGCCCCAGGGCCAAGCAGTGGCCCTGAGACTGGGCTTGGGGGGAGAGCCCCTAAACACCACAGAGACACCTGCTCAGGTGGGAGAGGTGCTCCAAATAAAAGTAAAATGCACACAGTAGGTGCACAAAACAAGAGTGAGATGCAGCAAACAACTGCACAACAACAGAGAGAGCAAACAGAAGAGTGAGGCCCTCAGGCGAGGAACCCACACAAAGCTGGGTCCCAGAGCCAGGCAGTGGCCCTGAGACTAGGCTTGGGGGAGAGCCTCAAAACCAAAACCAAAGGAAACAACAAGAGTGTGGACCCTCAAAAGAGCAGAGAAAGAATTAAGGAGAAACAAGAAAATAAAAAGGGAGGTCTAGGTCCAGAACCAGGCAAAGGCCTGAGACTATGATGGGGTGGGGGGGGGGGAAAGCACCCTCATCCCTCACCCAAAGACCTTCCCAGCAAGGTCAAGAGCTGGAAATAAGAGGCTTGTTTTCAGTCTCTTTTAAAGCAGCAGCAGCCAAAAGCTCAATTCCACTATCTCTGTCACGCCAATCCCAGCAACAGGTTCTCCCTCTCCCTCTCCTTCTGTCTACTGGGACTGAAAAGCACGAGGCAGAGAGCTCTGCCTTATATAACTAATACTCACATAGAGCAGAACAGGAAGTCTGTGGTTGGCAGACAGACCTGCCTAACAGGGTTAGGAGGGTTGAGATTGGTATTCCCATGGCTACAGAAGGCCCACCTCCACAGTTGGCTAGGGGATTAACCCCCCTGCTCCTCACTGTATAGGGCAGAATCGAAGCTTTCCAGTTGGCAAGGAGAGCTGCCTACCAAGGTTAAGTGTGCTAAGACTGGGGTTTCTAATGGCAACAAAAGTTCCATAGAATTCCAGGCCTATATTGCCTGGGGAATCAATGGATCAGCACCAGCCTGTCTGGCATCATGAATCATTCATGAATCGAATCAAACCAGACAAAAAGTCATGAATTTTGTAAAAACCACGGCCCCACAACATGCATTTTCGCAAAACACAAATTGGCCTGATTCATCACAAAAATTTATTTGTATTTCAATTTATGCCCATGTCTACTCAGGGAGCTCTGCAGTGCCAACTTCAGCAAAGTCACACCCATCTAAGTCCATTCACTTACAAGAGTCTAACACTGCTTAAGGCGGTATTGCTGGAGAATGAACTTCAGTGGAATGTCTGCAGTGTAAAAGGAAGAATTCTCGCTTTAGGATCATGAATCTCTGGGCACGTTCAGAAAGCACTGCCTTCAGTGTTGAGTAACAGCTGCCACGACCAGAGGAGGGAATTCATGTGAGCGTCAAATAGTGAAAATGGGAGATGTCATCAAGCAATGCTGCACTTACCGTTCAAAGGACATAATCTAACATTTTGAAATAGAGATTCTCAAGTTTTGTTGCAGCCTTACATTGCTTTGATCCCAACAGTTATAACATAGAGCCAATACCTTGACGGAGTTTTCAGAAAGAGTAAGTAATAGCTTTAACATAGGGCTTGGAGCGTGCTTAATAGAGACCACGGGTGCCAAGGCAAAAAACATTTTGATTTTTTGAGACAGCTCTGGCTGGGCCGAAAATGCTATGAAACCTAGGGGAGAAAGGACAACAGGCTTTAAGATCTGTTCATAAGTATATATTTACCTAACGAGTTCACTGTCCTTATGTAGGTTTGCTGCCAGCTGACCAGAAAAGGGGCCTGGCTGGAGGGGTGTGTTTGTAAGTTTTTGTTTAGGACCAGCTATTAGGACAGGAAAAAGCAAATACATTTTTCCTTCAGACTTTTAAAGCCATAGACTTTAGGGAACTGATAGAATTTGTCATAGCCTCTGCTCCTGGAGTCACTAAAAACTGCAAGGCTCTGTACTGAGACTTCCCTCTCAGATTAATTCTGGACTTTGCCTACTTGCCTATTTTTTATTTCAAGTTCTGTCAACCCTACAATGTAGCTAAATAGTAAGCTGAGCCTAGCAGGAGAGACACAATGACCTGTTTAATGAAAATCCCTGAACTGTTCTTATTGAGGGAAAACCTTGACTCACGATGTTTTGTCAATGCATTTGATTCAGAGCAGATCTTAAGATCAAACACAGGAGAGCTACTGTCACCTGTCCCCCTCCCAAGGCCTCAATACCACTGCTCCTAGGTGAGTCACATTGGGACATGGTGTGCACAGGAAGGCTGATAGTCAAGTAGGTTTGATCCCATCACCACACCAATGGTAACTTTGGTCATTTATACCTGGCCCAATGAACCAATGAAGCCGAACACAGTTCAGGATTTCACAAAGAGCAAATGAGGATATTTACTTTATTCCATGTTAGCTTACCAATAGAAGCACCTTGAGAATAGCCAATGTAGTACAATTTCTCCTGTTGAGTTTTCTGTAGAATAAAGTTGATCGTTGCTGGCAAGTCATACATGGCCATTTCATGGAAACTGTAATAAAAATAAGCAATACCTGGCTATTAAGGGTCTGAAAGAAGATGGGTGCATCTGAGAATGTCACCTTCTTTTGGTATTAATTGCAATAATAACAAAAATAAGGTGTTTCATAATTACAGTAATTCATATGAAAATGAAACAAATATCCCATCTAAACAGCCTATAATGGGGAAAAGGCCATTATTTTCTCTAGTTTTTTTGTTTTTCACCTCCTTTGAGTTCAAATTTATCCCATCATTGTTTTTGCTGAGGGCAGAGCCCGCAATTCATCTCTGAAGTGGTCACTGGAGACGTTAAACAAGGACAGCTGAGTTCTGTGTTTGTTTACCCATGAACTTCACTGGGTGATCTTGGGCTAGCCACTCTCTCAAAACCTAATCTAGTGCATTGGGTAATTGTGATGTCAAAATGCACTGAGAACTTTGGAGCATTAAAATAGGTATCACAGATAGATTGGAGGAAAGGTTTCTCCTGACAACCCCACAATGTCCTATGATTGTTTTCTTAAAGTTATGAGAAATAATTAGTAAATTTTAATTGCAGGTTGATAGGCTTTGATTAAATGATTTGTATTCCCAGTTGTATACTATATCACAACAATCTGATTATTTTCTTACTGTGACTCCAGAGATAAAAGATACTTTAAATTGTGACTTATTCATTCCAAACACCTGAAGTCCCAGAATTCTTCTTGGTCAGTTGAGAAATTCTGGTGTCTCTGAGACCATCTGCACCCTCTGCTGTTTGCTAGCCAAACGTCATAGCCAGCATCTGCTAATATGAAACCGAAGCTGTTGTCAGCCATATTTTCAACCCAATGGCTAGCTTCTGCAAGTATTCCATGCTGGAGTAGCACAACAGGCTTTGGACCTAGTTTACATAAAAAAGAGATTTGTAAAAGTTGAGAATTTCTATTTCATGATATCCAGGGCTTTTTTTCTGGGAAAAGAGGTGGTGGAATTCAGTGGGTTGCCCTCAGAGGAAATGGTCACATGGCTGGTGGCCTGGCCCCTGATCTCCAGACAGAGGGGAGTTTAGATTGCCCTCTGCAGCTGCAAACTCCCCTCTGTCTGGAGATCAGGGGGCAGGGCCACCAGCCATGTGACCATTTTCAAGAAGTTCCGGAACTCCGTTCCCCCGCGTTCCTGCTGAAAAAAAGCCCTGATGATATCAAAATTTCAGAGGGCCTACATTTATAACTTTTTATTTCTCACGCAATATTACTCGTGGCCTTGATTGGCAAAATATTTTAATGAATTTGTCTGTTGGCTAACATTTTTAATTGATTGGTTGTTAACAAGAAAAGGTATTTTTTTCCATATGAGTGAATCTAGAATTTTTTTCCTGTATCCACACTAATGATGTACATTGTGTGACATGTTCATATGCCCTGTCCTTGAAATATATATGATATTTCCAGAGGATCAGGAAGCCAGGATACTATTATGTACATTTATTTCATTTTCCACATCAACTTCAGAACTCAACTAACAAGTGTTATCAAAAGAACATAGCTATTCTCCCTGCAATACATCTGGCCAGTTTGAACTAGTTAAGTTTATGTTCCAAGCACACAATTTCCAAATTCCGGAGATATCACTTTGAATTCTAAAAGCTTTAGCATTTACAAATCCCTGCATTAATTTATAATTATTAAAGCTTTCCTTCATGTTTGATATTCTGGAAGTATTTTCCATAGTTTTAAAAAATAGAATACCTCCAAAGGTAAGATTTTTTCTTCCATAGGGAATTCTATTTATTGTCAAATAATAATCATCATCCGTCAAGACTTCATACTCTTCACTGGGGTATCCTCGGAAAGAAATCACCTGACTCTGAAAGGAGAGAAACTGAACTCTTGAGAAGATGCAGAAAATTCAAAAATGTTTTAATCTATCTGGCAGAGAGAAGGTTTTGAAGAAGGAAATGCACAGAAGTTAAGTTAGTCTATTTGTACTTTATTTTAAAATTTTGTAAATTTACACATAATCATTAAAATATAGAATAGAAAACATTAGAACTTACACAAATGGCCAATAGAAACCTCACTAAGATATAGCAACGAGTCTCTGAGTATCTTATAATGTCGAACAGCCTAGAAACCAAGAAGGTCCCACTCTTCCATTTGTGTTCTCCACGCTCCTCAGTATCACCATCCTTGAGAACTAGGGCAGAGGTACATCTGGACTCCTTAGTTCTGTCTTATTTAATGAGGACATGAGGAGAAAGGTGCCAGTTTGTTCTGCATCTTTTTATTCAGGCACTTTCTTTTATCCCAGATGAATGAGCTCAATGCAGGTACAAACATTACATATCTTGTTCCTACTCCCTCTCTCAGTCTGATCAAACTCAGAAAAGGGCAAGGCAATCTTCCTACAGCTCCTATAAGGAGTTTCATCATCCACTGGAGCCTTTCCTAGATTGTGGGTTAGTGGTAGTGTCTCATGATGACCGGTTACCTGTTTACTGACCCCAGCTGAGAGCCACTCCCTAGTCTTCTCCCGTTAGGCTTCCCAAATAACTTTCTACTCCCACTGGCTCTCCTCCACTCTCTCCCACTCTTGCAGTGAGAGAAAATGGAGGGTGGGTGGGTGATGGAATGGGAAAAGAGATCACTTCCAGTTGCCATGTCTGTGTTGCTATAGGAATTCCCCATGTCTCTATGATCTTTACCATAGACACTAGGGTATTTCTAAAGTGTTGGACTGGTAGTGAAATCCCTCCCAGGTGATATTCTGGAATTGATGTTGCTGCATCAGCAACACTCCCCCTCCTCATGCTCTGCCTCCAAAAGTTCCCGAAGACCACCAGCATCCCATGGACGTCTTATTCTTGCTGCATCTGGCATGCTCTAACTTCATTCTGTTCCCTCCCTCTCATCTTGTTCTCATTTCATCATTGGCTCATTTCTCATTTCATGATTGGATCCTGCTGTCTGCTGATGCAGAGTATGTCAACTGTATATGCTGCAGGCCATGGCATCCAAAATGGCATGGGACCAGGGATTGGATAGGTTGTTGATTCTAGGGGTAAATATCCAAAGCAAGCATTATGTATATACCCACTGTATTTTTAATTTACAGTTGCCTGTCCACTCCCACAGATCCAGTGTATCAATGTCCAAATTTATGAATTCCATAGGAAACCAAAAGAGCAAATCTCCCTCAGATTAAATTTATATCCCAGCCATGGTTCAGACCCCCTTTTGCTCTACTATTTCAGAATATTTATAAACTATTTAGCTTACAACATTCATATGAATTTCAGGATTTCCATCTTTTTCACTTCTGGTGAGTTCTTCTGAGCTTACAGTTGTGTGTATTAGACATGCTACTGCAACAAACCACCACATCTTACTTCTGTAAAACAATTGGGGGTGGAAGAGAATAGGAAAAATCCCACATCAGTATTTTTATCAGTAACAGTGACAAAACATTTCTCGCTAGTCCAAAATTCAGCTTGTACTCCTGTATAACCTTCCATATTCACTGCAATATTGAGTTAAAAATTGAGTTGTGTTGTGTGCATACGCAGAGGACATAGAGAGGCCCTTTGTTCACATGATTTGAATGTGCACTGGCACCCCAAGACGAGTACAGTCTAGGAGGTTGTGTTCTAAATGATAGTATCAAATGTATCATCAAAAGATCGTCACAAAGGTAAAACTTTCACTGACAGAAGAAAACAGAAAAAAAAATCTTAATTTTTACCAGCATTACTCTGATGTAGCCTAGAATCTGCTTATTCAATTACATCTCAAATGTACAATATAGCAACTTAGTAGGTATTGCCAGCCTCACAAAATCCAATTTTCAATTTTTTTAAAAAAGGGGTATGATTCTAGTCTTCAATAACGTGAAAATGTAAGACACATTTTCACAAGTGCAGGAAGTACAGTCAGGGAGACCACGGGACACTTGCACATTCTCTATCGGCACTTTTTTAAATTGTTGGAGCCTTTTCCCAGAAACTTTTCTTGAACCCTCTTAATAACTCTTCACTTCCCTCTCCAATGCCTTTTGATTGCTCTTTTGCCCCGGCCCCTTCTCATCTTTCCATTTAATTCTGTCTTCTTTCAGAATACCAAAGACATTCACAGTGTAGATATTTTCCTCTTTCTCTGAGACAATGGGGATTTTTGGGGGAGAAAAAACCTGTTAGAACTGTGAATAAATTCTATAACAAACAATAATGACATGACAAAAACAGACAAAATTTTAAAAACAGAGTCAAATGCAGAATGTAAGTGAACATATTACCGTCTAGAGTTGTCTTGCTGCATTTAGAAGAGAGCAGTGTGTTTTGCTGATGCTTTCTTATGTGGTGCTGGCAATGAAACAATTATCTATTGCCAGAACAATACCTTTCCATATTACACAA
Source organism: Eublepharis macularius (assembly GCF_028583425.1). Taxonomy (NCBI): domain Eukaryota; kingdom Metazoa; phylum Chordata; class Lepidosauria; order Squamata; family Eublepharidae; genus Eublepharis; species Eublepharis macularius. Next base: position 104,372,978 of record NC_072795.1, read on the forward strand.
TAGCAGAAGTATTCGAATGGACAGGTGGTTTCCATGCTCACTGGCTTTCATTTGTTGACATTAAAGGCTATGCTACATACCAGTAATTAATGTGGTTGTGTTGCTGCCAAGTTACTAGATAGTTTCATCAGGAACGCCCAACTAACTTTTGTGTCATAGATCAAAGTGATAACATCATAATAAATATGGTACATGGTGACAGTGTTTCCTGTACTTGAGCTCCCTGGAATACAAGCGAGTTTCCCCAATGGGCCAAAGAGTGCCCCCTGGGACTGTTACTGGATAGGAAAATGGCATACTGGAGAAGCCTGAAGCCCTTTCACTATACTCACTGTACTCCTGATCCAAATACACAACTAATATCTGACAGTCACACTGGGTGGGAATTCTGAGCCCAACCTGTGTACTTTGTAATGTGTGAGGGCCAAGCTACAAATGACAAATGACACTTGAGCGGCAAGTGAACAGACTCAAGTGTATTCCTCCCTGTTCACTTGCACTCCACTCAATCACATGATCTACTGGAGCGCAAGTGAACAGGGAGGAATACACATGAGTCTCTTTACTTGCTGTTCAAGTGTCATTCATCACTTGTAGCTTGGCTCTGAATCAGCATAGGGATGCTTCCAGTGGACCACTTTATAATCACTGCGTTCTATGGTACAGTGGTAATGGGAAGAAGACCTTGGTCTTTTTAGTAGACTGCAAAGGGCCTGATAAAAAGTAATATTTCCCCAAATTATGTTCATGAAGCTGGGAATATTATGGAAAACACATGACCTTTTATTTAAGACTTCTAGGAATGTGCTTGAAGGATCTGGTTATGGAGATTAATTCATGACACATCCATTTATGGCTTTTTAGTAGCATGCTTAATCTTTTTCCTTCTTCCCATGCCGATATCTTTAGTTGTTAAGCGATGACTAGATTCATTGCACATTTCTTCTTTGGTCTTCAAAGGTGGGCACATGTGATGCCTGATACATGTGCTTAAATTAAGGCTTCTATGTTATAGAAAAAAGTCATGTGTTTACACTTAATTTTGTACAGAGCTTTGGTCTATCTGAAAGGCAAGCATGCTTCCAGTCCTTTAGAATTCAGAGGACTGCATCATAGCTGTTAATCCTCACAACTACTGTCACGTGCAGCAAACAGCCTGATGTGTAGGCGCTGTTTGCAGTAAACAGGTGTGACACAGGCTTCCTTTCTTCATTCTACAATCAAACCTTTTCCCAGTTTAAAATACAGGCACTGCTATGCTAATGAAACACTTCTGTTCCTGCATAAAAATCACTGCCTAAGCCTGTCCCACTAATCCATACCATTTTAGATTCTGTGATAGTTGAAGCTGGGTGTTCAAGTAAAGTGATCAAGTCATCTTGTGCTACTTTAAAATATAAAAATGTTTAATATCATAAGAAATGTGGCTTTAACTCAGCAGGGTTGTTACAGGGAGTGGAACTTCTTTTTCTGAAATTTTATTTTTTAAATATAGCTACTGGCCTTTCATATTCTCTTTTCCTCTTTTGAAAGATCCATAGGAGTTAGCCATGTTAGTCTGTAGTAGCAAAATCGAAAAGAGTCCAGTAGCACCTTTAAGACTAACCAACTTTACTGTAGCATAAGCTTTCGAGAATCACAGTTCGTCTTCTTCGTCTTTTGAAAGGGAAATTCTCTTTGGTTTCTCATTAACTTATCTGAGGCTTTTTAAACCATGTGATTGTATAAATTTCCTCATGTGGATTTCTGGCTGTTGTTTTGCCACTGTAATATGATACAAAAGGTAAAAGGATATATTCAGACAAGTACAGAATTGTATTTAATCTTTTGTTTAATGGCTCACCTTTTTCTTAATTTTTCAGCTATGCTTATAGTATATAAATAAATACATTACTTCTTAGAGATTTATACTGAATCTTCCTCTTCATGAAAGAGGAATTGATTTGAAATTGACTCAAATTCTTAAAGAAAGGAATAGAAAAGGAATTAAGAGAATTCCACTTAACAACCCTAGGTGTAACCCTGGGCCAAGCTACAAGTGACGAATGACACTTGCCTGGCAAGTGAACAGACTCATGTGTATTCCTTCCTGTTCACTTGATCAAGTGGAGCGCAAGTGAACAGGGAGGAATACACGTGAGCCTGTTCACTTGCCAGGCAAGTGTCATTCGTCACTTGTAGCTTGGCCCTCAGTCACACCTCAAGAACCCGCATTCAGGTATTATTTATCTACAAGCTGGGTGACTCCATGAAATCCTACCAATTTCAGTGTCAGCTATATATTGATAGTGTTTCCTCTTTCTCTAGCCAGAACTTTATTTTATTTGTCTTACTGTCTTTCTGCACAGTTAAAGGAGTTCACTATAGTTCACAAAAAAGATGAAACATACAATCAACATTACATACAATATAAATATATTTAAAACCCTCAAAGCCAACCAAAGTTCTCTGAAAGCAGTATATTAGTGAAAGTAGTAAAACCAAAAAAGCAACACATTACAAAAGAAAAAAAAGAATAAATAGCAGCCAACTGATTTTTACCTTCCAAATCTATGGTCCCGCTTCTGCAATAGCTTGTTGGAATGCTTTATTACCACTAAAAACTCAAAAAAATCGAAGACCAAATTTCTAATCTTTCTTTACAAGCCTTCTACATTTTGTATAACTATCTTTTGCCCACATCACTATAGCCATCCACCTCACAGTCCATCACCCATCCCAGGTACAGCCTTGATTGATTCTGCCTTTTTCTTTGTTCTCCATCTGTTCAGTCTGACTTCAAGCCATGTATTTTCTCCCAGTACAACACTGCTAAAATATCATTCTTGATTTCTGCCCTCTCAGCAAAAATCTTTGTTCATTCTTTTATTTTGTGGCAACAACATAGACAATCTGAGATCTCTTTTGCTTAACAGAAGTTATTTGTTGCAAAATCTCACTGGAAAATCCAGGCAAAATCTTTGAGCTGTATGAACAAAGTACACTTACCTCAGGTGTTCACTTAGGCCCTGCCTTTTGACCTTGAGATAATGATGCAGTAACTGACTAACGGCTGGAAGTAGCATGCACGTTTAACTGAATCCAAGTGATGAAAAAAATGCAGTAAAACCGCTTGGCAATAGTTGCTTGAAGCATTCTGCCTTAAAGCATTAAAACATTACTGAAAACATTCAGTAAGTATGTAGTCATCTATTGTCTTAACCAGGGGTCATTTTGTAGAAAAAGAGCTGCAGGAACTCATTAGCATAACTCATTTGCACAACTCATTTGCATATGCCATGCCCCTTGACATCACCAGAAGCGTGTCATTAGCATAACTGATTTGCATATGCCCACCCCCTGACATCATCTATCCTGGCTGTTTTGGATCCAATCCTGGCCATTCAGGGCTGAAATTGGGCCAAAAATGACAAAAAGGGGCTGAAAATGGCTGAAAAGGGGCCCAAAATGGTCAGTATTGGGCCACTGCTGAGTGGGAGAGTGATCCACCACATGTCAGAGGCCTGATCCTGGCCATTTTGGGACCAATCCTGGCTGTTTTGGGTCTGATCCTGGCTGTTTTGAGTAGAGATGGGCAGGAACCACATTACGAACTTCAAACACCCACAAAGTTTGCGATAGCGCAATCGCGATCCAGCGGTTCATGATTGTCCACGGCCAATGAACCAGCGTTCAGGAGAGGCCTGGTTCAGTGCATTCGGCCGTGGTTCGGGAAGCCAGACACTCAGGCGCCAGCAATCAATTCCCCTGGCAACAGAGCTGGGGGAATGCCTGAACTCTGTCTGCACTCCTTCTGTTGCCCTGGAAACCCGAATGGAAGCCCAACTTAGCTTGATCGGCAGGTCTTCCTTCCAACCACAGAGCTGCAAAGCAGTTACAAGTTGGGAGAAGACACCCAGGGGAGGGAGGGGGAAGGGGATGTTCTGTAGCCATGGGTACTCCAATCTCATCCCTGCAAACCCTGATAGGCAGCTCTGATGGCCAAACACAGACCTCCTGCATTGCTCAATGGGACCTGTGCTTATAAAAAGCACTGGGCTCCCAGGCTGGGTTTCAATTTCAGCAAGCAGTGGAGTGGGGCAGAGCTGTTGCTTGCCACTTGCTAGCCTTTGGGGAGAAAGACTGAGAGTATAATTCAGCTTGGATTTTTGTGGGAGTTTCCTGGGGGCCTTGGATTGGAGAGGGTATAACTCCAAGATCCCTTTTGCAATCTTGTCCAAACTTGAGTGATGGCTGTAGGAGAGCCTGCAAAAGACTTCCCAGGAATATGGGCTTTCTAAGTGCCATGGGGGCCATTCTGTGCCCAACGAACTGCGAACTGCGAACCAGTTCGGCAACGGAAAATGTTTGTTGTGGTTCGCTATCTCGGGATCGTCATCAGCACCAAACCACAAACTGCTGGTTCATTAAATGTTTTTGGTTCGTGCCCATGTCTAATTTTGAGCCTAAATTGGGCCGTTTCAGCTCCGATCCAGGCCGAAATGGGCCCAAAATGGCCAAAAATCAGGTGGGTGGGATCACCAGACATGTGACCTTTTGAGAGAACTACTAGAATGTGTTCTGGCACGTTACCCCTCAAAATGAGTCCTGGTCTTAACTACTGTAACCTTCTCCTCTCTGTCCTTCTGTGGAAACAACTCAGGCCTCTTACCACTAACCAGAACTCTACCAACAAAATCTTATTGCTCAGATTGTTGCCCAGTGCCTCCCTCTCCCAGCCTGTATCTTTTGCATCACAAAATCCTCCAGTATTCCTACATTCGTGGCATGGATGGATATATCTATTTTAATTTCAAGGCAGGACCTTCTTGAATGAGGCACATATTTCTCCCAGTGCTTTCAAGAAAAGTAGCCTGACTGCCTGAATACTCCGGGAAAATGTTGAGCAAGGGTCTTTTGTCTGACCCTCCAAAGCTTCTAGCACCCATAGCTATAAGTAATTGACTCAGGATTGCAATTCTCAGAATCTCACAAAAACTCTCAGAATCTCCCTCACAATATAACAACAACAACAACAACAACAACATTCTACTTATATACCGCCCTTCAGGACAACTTAACACCCACTCAGCAGTTTACAAAGTATGTTATTATCCCCACAACAAATACCCTGTGAGGTGGGAGAGGCCGAGACAGAAGCTGTGACTGACCCAAGATCACCCAGCTGGCTTCAAGTGGAGGAGTGAGGAATCAAACCCGGCTCTTCAGATTAGAATCCCATGCTCTTAACCACTACATCAAACTGGCTCTCAGAATCTCCCTCACAATATAAACTTCCCTAGTGATTCAATCATAAGTCCAGGAATGGTCATCATCAGCCCATTCCTAGCCACTGTCAAAAGGGCCAAGTTGTGCCTCTTTCTATCCTAAATCAATCATCTGCAACCAGAAACATCTCCTGGTCTCCATTTCATCACCCTAGTATTCTTCTCTGGTACCCCTCCCCCTTACAATAGAGAATTTGAACTCTCCTCTGACATCCCGGTTCCTGACCCTCATACCAATGGGATCTTGGATCCTTGAATGTACCAATCACAGGACAACCAAAATTCTACCAATGGGCTACCCACTTTGGGGTCAATGCAATTTCAGTTCCCAATTCTGCACCAAATTTGGCCAATAGCAGTGCCCCATTTTGCACCCAAATAAAGATCATACCAAGCCTCCATTGCCCCACCTTCCCCCAAGAAGGATGCCACACACAAAGAATGGGTTCTACTAGGATTTATTTCTTAAACTGATCTAAACCATATTAATGCCCAATCCTCAGGGACAAGCTACAAGAGACAATTACATGAAGATATACTCGTGAAGGGAGTCACAATGTTTGCCAGGAAGCTGAGTTTTAAAAGAAATCAGAAGGCTTTGTCAATTTCCCCTCTCTACAGAGCCAGGGAAGAAGGCTCCTCATAGGGTTTGTTAATTTCCTCTTTGCCTAGGGAAGTCAGTTTCCCCTCCCCTTTTAGGAGGGGAAATCTTAAGCCTGGTTCACACAGGAAAACAAGGTGGAAATGAGACTACAGATGGTGGCGGATTCATTTCATGGTTTGAATGTTCCTTCAAGTAAACAAAGTTCATGCAAATAGAAAACTGGCACAGATGGTAGAAAGGTTCTACCCCTTCTCTTTCCCTGCTTTGCTGTTTTCTGTTTGCAGGGCATTTTTTTAAACCATAGATGACACAAATTTAAAAAAAAAACTGTGATTAGGCATGCCACAAATTCCCCATCAAGCATGTTTGACAGTTGAACTTACTGTGTTCAACTGTGACATTCAGATGTCAGCCAGTCAGTCACACAGTCTGTTTGGTTTCCATTGAAATATTGAATAGTATGATCACCTGCTGAACAGGTTTGTATTTATTTTTAAACTGTGCATGTGCAAAATGCTGCAATCCAAACAGACTGGCAGTCATTAATGTCACCAGGAACTATTTAGAAGAACACCAAAAGGTAGGGGTTTTTTTTAATAACATAGTATTTATTTAAGACTTATTTAAATGTTTATGACTGCATCCACCCAATGAGCCACTAATTTTGTAGCGTTTTCCTCCGTGGCACAGCTAGAAGGCTTTTGGAGCTGAGTTCCTTTTTTTAATGGTAATTACTTTAGCAGTAATTTGCACTAATAGTCTAATATCTATCATGCTTTCTGAATGTCCAGCTTTTATTTTAAAAGTATTTAGTCCTTTTCATTGTGGACTTCCTAAACTTCACCTTGAAGGATGTTTCACAGGCTAAAGGTTAGCAGGAGGTATTACGAGAGCACCTTACTTTATGCTGAATTGCTTTTTCTCAATACCTCTGTGACATGTGTAGATATTGAGATCCTGATAGAATCTCATTCCTTCGCAGACTCATCTACATTAACATTTAAAATTAGTCTGAAAGTTATTATAATTTACTTAAATATCTTCATTTCTTTGAAAGAATTTTGGGAGGGTTTTTGAGAGCTCTGGGAATTATATTGTAAAAGAGAGAGAGAGAGAGAGAGAGAGAGAAGAAAGTACCCAGCATTCCTTAGCTGAGACCCGTAATAGTTAAGCATCTGGTTTCATGCAGAATGTGGCAGCCAAGTGTTCTTGTTTCCTGCCCTCTCTCCTTATACATGTACATGGATGTTTTATTCTTCTTGTATGTTGCTTGCTGCCACAACTGGATTTGGTGGTCACCTTAAGGAATTTTGAGAGGAAACCACAGGAGGAAATGCCCAGCTTGGGGGCCATCATCGGGCTTTGCTCTCAGGTGGGAGGGGAGCCACAGCATGGCTGCACTCCAGTGGGGATCACTTCTTGCCACCCTGTGGTCGGCTCCCAGCAGGCAGGCTGGGATGGATGCTATCAGATGGCAGGTGGTGCATTCAACACCTGCATCTATGTCCTATGCAGTGTCAATGCTCCAATGGCTATAATCAATAAAGTTGTGCCCCTGTTCCTTCTTCCATCCCAGTGTGTTGTGTCTTCTTGCTCTGTGCCTCTAGCTGCAAATACTGAGCATGTGAAAAGTGCATGAATGTATCCAGAACCACAAATCCATGCGTATGTTACAGATATTATACAGGTGCAATATATAGTTGGAAACATAGATCTTAAAACAAAATTTACTTACAACACTCCAAAACTTCCACAAAGTTTTGAGAAAGATATAAACAAAGATATAGAACTAACCTGTATAGTTGTATCAAGCAGGTCCTACAGCAACAGAATTTCAAAGAAGTGTAATGGTTTGACTCGGTTTTTATCTCATCTGAGAGATAACAATTCAAGGTTTTCATTTAACCCATGAAAGAGTCATTATTATCAGAATCCATTCTGTCTCTTTTTAAGATAGCACTTTGTCGTTATGGCATTCAGGTCTGAAAGTAGCCGCAAGTGTAAAGTATTTTAGACCACAGTTATGTTCTAGAAAGGGGTATCTTTAAGTTGGATATTAATTTTGTGTTTTGTAAATACATATTCTAAGTTTTCTCAGGGTCTTCTCAGAAGGACATTTAAAATAATATATACTACTCAAGCAGAAGTGCATGTGGTTAAGTTATTGAAAACATATTGTTTCTTGTCATGTGGATTAATGAAACTTTTAGTGCTGCTTGTGAGCTTGAAGACTGAGTACTTTCCACAAGGAAAATGCCGTATAGGTGGGCAGCATCCCAATTTGTTGTGAATTTACAGGTATTAATGTGCACCAATTGATCTTTCAAATGGGTTGTTCTTTTTAAAATAAGATTTTATTTATTTATTAAAACATTTTTACCCCACTTTTCCTTGTGGTTCAAGATGGCTGATGATTGGTTTCTTGTCATACATAGAATATCATACAATATATTCCAAGTTCTATAAGCTTTTCCTGAGACTGCCACTTTATATGATTGAAGGTTAGGCTGCAAAGGAGATGCCCAAAGCCATTCCCCTCCCTTACTTTGTAACAGCCCTCTCCTGTTGCAAGTAGGGGCCTTGGAGTAAGCAGATTGTGTAACACCTGATGTGGATAACCCCTGGTTGCCAAATTCTGTTCTGTAATAGTTACCATCCCTGTGGAACTCTTGAAATTAGTACTGGATATATAGTAAATTCTTCTTTAAATGAAGTGGGTGGGGGCTATCATACCTGAGGAATTCTTTTTTTATCACTGGATTTCTTATATTAAGTCATCAGCATCTTTCTATCCTTAGCAACCATAAAATCCAAGAAATTAATTTGTCTATCATTTGCATGCAATTCATAGCTGATGTTCTCATTCAGAAATGTTGTGAAATGCTATCATCAAAGACATGATCACTGAAAATAATTCAGGCTGAAATCCTAAGAACATTTTCCTTAGAGAAATACCCATGGAATAAAATTGGACTTCTAAGTAGACCTGCTTGGGAATGCTTCACGTGTGCTTTGCAATACAAGCCAACCAATGTAATGACCTGACTATGATCTTGAGGAAATAGGACCTTTGATAAATTGTATCATTCAGCTCCCTGACTGGGCAAAAACAGCCACAGGTTCAGTGCTCTGGCCCTGCAGTACAAGCAGCTACTACACATCTGTGGAGTTGCGCAAGCTGAACTTTGTCAGTAGTTCACTTTGCACGTAACTGAAGAAGTTCAAACAAGGTAACTTCGCCTGGCAATTATGTACTGTCACAGGTCTCAGCATACCTAAACAGAAATATCTGTGATAAAATGCCACTTCACCCATAGGCATCATGGTAAAAATTACAACTTTGGAGAGTAAATGTTTATATTACATTCTGGTAACACCCAGTAATTAACCTAACCTTCATGGGCACACAAAAGGTTACCAATCAAGTTTTGCCAGCTGGCCAACTCTCTGCCAGGATGTGGAGGGTGCACGTTCACATTAAGAAGTTTAGTTGATTAAACTAAGGAGCTGCTTCCTACCACCTCAAGACTCATGATTAATAGGCTCTTTTAAAGAGAGACTTGTATTTTTACATCAGGTAGGATGGAAGGGATTAAAGGGGGGGAATTTGTTCTTTTCTGGAAGAAGAAAAATTGGGAAATGGCCAGGAATAGACTTGACTTTGGAATGGGAAAGCTTCAGGAACAAGAGGAACTTGAATGAAAATGCTCAAGAGTGGCTGAAAGAGAGAGGCCTAAATATGGCTTGCACTAAAAATGTGATAATTCTGACATGATTGTGCCAATTTTTAATGTCCATCATCGAAGAGTAAGTTTCAGTCCTAGGATGAGGAGATTGTGTTCCTTAGTCATTTTATTTTTCCTTTGCTCAGAAGTTGTTAGACAATTTTAGCTCAGATGTATATACTTTTCTTTCTTTTTTAAAATTAAATTGGTATTATATTGATGCCCTGACCTGGATAGCCCAAGCAAGCCCGATCTTGTCAGATCTTGGACACTAAGAAGCATTGGCCTTGACCTTCAATGAAGACCAGGGTTGCAGAGGCAGGCAAACACAAACCACTTCTGTTAGTCTGTTACTTTGAAAACCCCAGCAGTGGTCAGCATAAGTCAGCTATGATTTGATGGCATGCTCCACCACCTCGTATGGAGAGCCAGTTTGTTGTAGTGTTTAAGAACAGCAGGACTCTAATCTGGAGAACTGGGTTTGATTCCCCACTCCTCCACTTGAAGCCAGTTGGGTGATCTTGGGTCAGTCACAACTCTCTCTGAGCTCTCACCCACCTCACAGGGTGATTGTCGTGAGGATAATAATAACACACTTGGTAAACTGCACTAACTGTGGCATTAAGTTGTCCTGAAGGGCAGTATATAAATCAAATGTTATATTATTATTATGTTGGTATGTCTGCAAGCCTCACTTGGACCAAACTTCCCAATATACAAAGAGAAAGCAGGGAGAATCCTGTCTGAATCTGAATTATTCTGAGATCCCTCTACATTTGGAGAAAGTAGTCAAGAAAAGCTCAAGGTTCTTTATTTTGAAAAATAAAAATGGAGTATATAATACCCAGGAGACTAGATATATCTCCTCACTGTTGTTGGGATTCAGATGATGCTCCCTGACTCGGTTAAAAGACTAGAGGTAGTAGTGGATCCAGAACTATTAATGGAGAAGCAAGTTAATGCAACTTTAAAAAAAAGACATTCTATCAGCTTCTTTTAACATGGAAGATCACATCCTATATTGACTTGGAAGATCTGACCATGTGGGGCTATGCTATAATTACCCCGAGTCTAGACTCCTGTAATGCACTGTATATGGACCTGCCCTTAAAGACCTCAGAAACTCCAGTTAGTGGAGAATGCCACAGCCCAGTTACTATTGTTCACCAGGCAGAACACGCACATTACCCATTCTGCAAACACTACATTGATTATTGACAGTTACCAAGTTTTGTTCAAGGTTCTGGTTATCACCTACAAGGGCCTGAATGGCTTTGGACCCACGTACCTGCAGGACTACCTCCCTCACTATGACACCTTCTGAGAGTTTTGTTCATCTGAGCAAAACCTTCTAATAGTGCCAACTCTGCAAATGGTTAAAGTCAGCAGCTGGCCATTCACATGCATTTTCAGTGATGGCTCCCACCTTATAAAATGGCTTGCCTGAGGTCAGAAAGGCTCCCCACTAGAGTTGGGCAAGGACTGGGAAAAACCCATGGGCCATGGGTCTGTGGCATTTCATGGATCACAGACCACAAACTTTTTCATGGTCCAGCGCCGGTTCGTGAACTGACCGCTTCATTGGTCTGGACTGGTGATGGGAGTGCTATAATTCCCTTGCTCCAGCTGCCTGGCGGGCCCACCAGTCAGCTGGAGCAAGGGAGAATTTAAATGTTAAAGCACTCCCCGCACTGCTTGCAAGTGGCACCGGGAGAGCTCTAACCCTGCCTTGTTCCAGCTGACTGGTGGGTTGCCAATCAGCTGGATCAAGGGGGATTTAAATGTTAAAGCATCCCTGGCACTGCTTGCCAGCAGGGCAGTAAAGCTTTAATAGACCATGGACCAATGGACTGGCGAAAAGTCCATGGGGTCCATGGAAAATGGGCATCCCACCACCCGCTGGTTTGCAAATGCTGAACTGGCCCAGTCCGTGTTAAATTTTAGTACATTTTCTGGTCCATACCCACCTCTACTCCCCACATTTCTGTGGGGAACCATAAAGTTCAAACAGGAATTTTAAAATATAGATTAGAACTGCAGTAGGATTGCATACCACAGTAATAATCATTGTAGGTATCACCTGCTTTTACTGCACTGTCTACCTTGTAATTCATTTCCTGTATTATAGAATACCTTGCCTTAGATAGTTGATTGCATTATTCTCTAATCCTGTAATCCTATCCCTATTGTATTGTTCATTTGTTGTCTTATGCTGCACTGTTTATATTCTGTAATTTGCCTTCACACTTGGTGAGAAAGGTGGACTATAAGTAAATAAATAAATTCATATTCTTGTAGTAATGAAGTAATCTTATTTACATTGGAAGGGGGCAGATACTAGTGAATCCCCCACAGATACTAGTGAAGCCCTCAACAGGGTCTAGTGTCTTAGGACTGGAGCCAGCTGGTTAAATTTCATATTCCCCATGGTACTATAAGGTGCCTGTAAAACCCATTTTACCACAGATTCTGCTTGACTTTTACCTTGGACATTATTCCCACAACCACCTATATTTTGATAATATCATCTGATCCTCACCACATTGTTTTGGTCTCGAGTCCAGTATCGCCTTTTCAGTGATCAAAACGTACTCCCTCTATTCTTCATCAGTGGAAAAGCTGGTAGGATGCAACCCGTAGACAGTCATGTTTAATTTTTCTAAGAAAAAAATCCACTTTTGAAATTCTACATGGCAGCAAACATGAAATACAACAGGCAGAGGCACACAGGTCATTGCACCCCATACGAAGTGTGTAAACAAGCACACGCTAGTTTTGCCCGATGTGCCTTTTAACAGGTTTGCTCTGTTCCCCCTGTACTCTAGTTTACCACAACATGGGCACAAAGTATCACTCCTGATTCTGGTGATGAAACCTATTGTGCACACATTGTGAGCACATAAGCTTCGTGCCCATGTTGTGGTAAAGGCACACAGACTGGAAGCAGGTCCATTGCACTTTATCCCACATTGACCATTCGGTTGCTGGGCTAAAATGTCATTCGTTTCTATTATGAAAATAAGCTAAACATATTTGCACGTTTTTCAGTCACTGATAAAATCTATCATGATATTCCTTACATCAGCAAACAGTGAACCACTTTGTGCTGAAATATGCAGAAGAAAAGCATTTCACAAACCCAGCATATAGCAGTGTTATGAAAGCAGCTGTCAGCAGTGAACCACATACTTTCAATGTTCTGTTACATTCTACTATGGCCAACAAATAGAACCCAACAGGTGGTACTTTTTACAGAGTGCATGTAGATAAAAACTGTAATGTGGAAAAGCTTACCCTCTACCTTAGACATTAACAGTGCCCACCTGTGAATGACAGGTGGTAAAGCTTGTCTCTGTGCATAGAGAGAACATGATGTACTGCTTCCCCAAGATGCCCCTTGTCTGGGCTTGCTGCACAGTAAGTACCTCCTCTATTTTCTTTTACATCTTCATTTCTATTTTTATTATTGTTGTTGATTCTCTGGAGTTAATTTTGCATCAAAATAAATTTTGACTGACTGACTGAATCCAATAATCCTTTTCTTTTCCTCTTTTTCAGGAATTTGGATTCAGTTTTTTAATCAATTTGGTTTTGGTCAAAGTTGCAGAAAGGAAAGATCTGCAAAATTTCAGAAGTTTACTCTATAGATGCTCAAGGGCAGGCAAAGTCTTCCCAAACCCTCCTGTCTTCCTGCCCTTGTTACAGCTCCACCTTGTGGTGTATAAAATAAAACAACTGCCAGAGCTGAAGTTATAAAAGGGTGTATGGATTTCTCTTCAAAAAGAATTGAAGAAGAAAGCCCTCTTTTAAGGAGAAAGAAGAGAATAAGAGGAAATAGTAGCTGTATCTAAAAAAGTGAATTTTGGAAAAATAAATTCTGCTCCCTATAATAACCCCATTATCACTTATCAAGTCTGGTGCAATGATGAATATTTGCCCAGCATGGTTTAAAAAGAGCATCCTCTGCCCAACATTTAACATATAGCGGAGAACATTAGAACATTTAATGAGCCTGCTTTATTATCTGTATTCTTTGATGTTAAAAAAGAATAAAAATTTATCATGCTATGGTTCATGCCTGATCAGTTTAATTATGTCGTTATAAACTTTCAGGCTGGGAAAATTCGAACCATGCCTCCCGGCACAAAGCCGGGACACGTGCCTTTGCAGGGCCGGTGAAAACCCGCTCCTGCTTCCTTCCTCCAGCCACACAGGCCCGCAAACAATGGCCCAGGTGAGTTCGGGGCCAGGGGCTTCTTTAAAAAACATTTTAACAGGTTCATTTTTGATTGCATACAAGCACATATAAGGCTCTTACAGTACAACCCTTGAATTCAGCAAGAGTCCAGTAGCACCTATAAGACTAACAAAATTCATGGTAGGGTATAGTGAATATCGTGAGCTGTGACTCATGAAAGCTCACACCATACCACAAATTGTGTTAGACTTATAGGTACCACTGGATTTTGGCTTTTTTCTACCCATCTTGAGCTATACTCTTGAATTCAATCCACTTCGACGGCTGCAACTGTGTTTAGGATTCCACCACAAGTCTCAGTTCCTCAGTTTCAAAAAAGAAAGGATATTGTTTACTCACATGATGGCTGTTGTGAGATGACTAACATTAGACTTCTCACCATAGTTCATCTAAAGTGAAATTTTAAGGGAGATCTGCAGATTCCTGCCACGCCAACGTGTCTAAGGAATTTCATGAGTTCTAAAAAGCAGTTTCAACAAGACTAGTAAAAATTCCTGGGATGCAGCAAAGTGCCACTAAGTTACTAATGGGTTTTTTTCCCTAACTAAACAAAAATTTCAGTGTATTTAGAGATGCTTACTAGTTGGTAGTTATTTTCAAGAAATGATAAGGAAAGGATGGTGTGGAAAGGAAAAATATTAAATGTCTAGTGAATTATCTGAGAACAAGGTTGAAATACCTCAGCAAAAGTTAAAACTAACCATTCTGAATTGACAGTTGGGCCTCCAAATTGTAGTGTGCAACCTACTTGACAATTTACAGCTCAATTGTTGACTCATATACATCCTTGCCCTGAGATGCACGAGGTTGGCTTGTAAACAGCATGCAATTTAACAACCTGCCTGATGAGGTCAGGAAAATTCCTGCTCTTCTGTTTTTCTGCACTAACCAAAAGAGAGAGGAGAAACCTCTCCAGGAGCACAGAGTTCTCTTGACTGATTGTATATTAATACATACAATATACAGAGGAACCCATCTGTTTTTCTGCAGCAGATATACAATGGAATTATGCGTAGACTTGCCAGATCTCCTGCTAGCAACACAGTATGTATAACCGCACCCGACTAACTATGCAGCAACAATAAAGTGTGGATCATAAACTTTAATTAATGAATCTCATGCACCAAATTATACCTTGAATATTTAAAGTGTATGTATAGTATCATAACACCATAGAGCTTACAATGAATCCTAGAGCAGCACTTCTGGGTCTGCACTGAAAATCACATTGTAGACTGACTGATTGACCGACCACCCTCTTGACTAAAAAACACAACTAGACTACTAAAGGACTTTTTAGAAGTCTGACGAATTATCATTATTAAATGGTTTGCAACCTGCAGAGTCATTTGTTGTGACCAGTCTCATAACAGCCATAAGACATTAGCCGCTATAGAAACTAGATTCTTTCTGACCAAAGGAAATATCTCATTTATGATGTCTAAAAACCAAGGACATTCGAGAACAATATGGACATTCATGGACATTCAAGGACCAAGGACATTCGAGAACAACATTGTAGACATGGCAGTGGCCTCATGTCCCTCCCTCCCCAGTTTTCTACTAGGCACCGGCTGCTGGCTGGCAACTCTATCAGGAGGGCATTTGTAAGAAGTGAATGAGGTTGTGGTTAATGTCTGGAATTTAAGACTGTCTTCACTGTATATATTATACTGTATATATCATACTGTGTTTATTGTATTGTTCTCTGATTTTGTAGTTCAGATGTACTACATTGCTAATTGTAAGTATTATAATTGTATGTATAATGGTTCATTGCATTGTTTTCCAGTCCTGTAATTCTCATTTTGCTCTCTGTATTAAATGCCCTTCAGTTTTGTGGTTATATATAACACTGTCCTTATTGCACTGTATTTAGTCATAATTCATTTTGAGTCTCAGTCAAAAAGGGAGGCTATAAGTGACACAAATAAATAAATACCCCTTGACTTACTCTATATTGCTGTTTAAGTCACTTGGGTTTGATTTAAACACGATGCTGGCAGAGCAGAAAAACTCACCTGCACATTCACACAGCATCTCATTTAAAGAAGGCTGCCTGTACAAAGCAGCTATGCATGTTTAATAGTAGGCCAGCCAACATAACATCTGCAAGGCATGCTTGCTTAGCAAGTCTAGCTGCTTTTGATGCATAGCAGCCCAAATTAAACAAGATTTTGTACCAAGTTCCTCAAAGTAAACGCCTTTGCCTCATCAGACTCCCCTTTAAATCCAGACATAGGGCCAAGCTACAAGTGACAAATGACACTTGAATGGCAAGTGGAGTGAGTGGAGGGCAAGTGAACAGGGAGAAATACACTTGCCATTCAAGTGTCATTCGTCACTTGTAGCTTGGCCCTGAGTTTTGAATGATATGAACACATAACCTGGGAAGGATTAGAAAGGAATATAGGTTAAATTAATGTTTCAACATAACCAACTTTTGATTCACTCTACCAGTCCTCAGTGGAGTAGATTTTGAACAGATGTTGACTCAGGAAAATGTGATTTGTATACATCAATACGGCTCTGAAAGAAAAATGTCAGAAATTTAATTTTTAAAGAGGAAGGAGTTGCTTCCTAGACAAAATTTCTTCCCTGTTGTTTCTTATTATTTTCCAGGGTGTGCAGTTCAGTCTTAATGGTCAGTCATAGCCCAGTTCACATTTCCATCTATTTACATGAATCAACATATCCATCCATCCATCCATCTCATTTATACCCCACCTCCCCCACAAACAGCTCAGGGCAGCTAACAACATATACAAACGATTGCATTAGCGTCTCTTTCTTTGAGATAAGCAATACTAGTTTAAACTATTTTAGATAGCCAATATATTTTTCTTTTAATATGTACCATGTTTAGATTGCTCTTATTGGAACCTCCAGCCACTGAAAGGAACTAAGAGCACAACTTCTTGAAGATTTGAAAGCTGCACCTATAACTGATAAAGCTTCTTCTACAATCACTCCTCAGCCATACATCCTTCTTGCCAAAGAGAATCTGCAAGTATAGCAGCGAAACAGTTACAACCATGACAGTAAATAGCATTGTCAAGTAGGAAATTTCTTATCAAACCAGCAAAATTCCATATTAATTTCACTTTTCTCCTCTGGAGAGAGAAAGGCAGGGGAATAAGCCTCCCGAGCATGATCCCAGGGCAGTGCAACAATGTCACTCCTGGGACTGACATCATCATACCGCCCGATAGCGCTCCCATGCTTTGTAGCAAGCCAGTTTGGGCCCTAAATGGGCCTATTTGAGGTCTAAATTGGCCTGCTGTGAAGCATGTGCATGCTCCCGTGCCTGTGTGATGACGTCCCGTGCCTGTGTGATGACCTCAGAACATCTGAGGTTATTTCCCATTTCCTGATAGAAGGGGGCATGCTAAAAATATCTGGTCAGTGGTGGGGTCTCTCTCAGGTGCTCCACCATATGGACCTCTGACACCATATCTTATATGGATGTGTTGACTTGCAACTACACAAAATAACCCTGCACCTTAGAGGATGAGGCTATTTTCAGTGTATCCAAAGGCTAGCAAGTGTCAAGCAAGAGCTCTGTCCCACTCCACTGCTAGCAGAAAGTGAAACCCAGCCTGGGAGACCATGGCTATTTATAAGCATGGGTCCCATTCAGCAACACAGGAGGTCTGTGTTCGGCCATCAGAGCTGCCTATCAGGGTTTGCAGGGATGAGATTGGAGTGCCCGTGGCTACAGAACACCTCCCTCCCCTGGGTGTCTTCTCCCAACTGGTGACTGCTTTGCTGCTCCATGGTTGGAAGGAAGCCCTGCTGATCAAGAAAAGCTGGGCTTCCATTCGGGTTTCCAGGGCGACAGAAGGAGGGCAAACAGAGCTCAGGCTCTGTTGCCAGGGGAATAGATTGCTGGCGCCTGAGTGTCTGGATTCCCGAACTGAGCCCAAACGCCCCGATCCAGGCCTCTCCCGACTGCTGGATCGTTGGCCATGGCCGATCACGATCCGCTGGGTCACGATCGCGCGATCGCCATTTTCGTGAGTTTTTGACGTTCGTAATGCGGATCGTGCCCATCTCTAATCAAGACTTAGAGATTCCTTGCTTCCATTCTCAGGCAATGAATGACAGCTACCTGAAACCCCAAGAAGCCTTACAGGGGTCTGGCCCTAGTTTGAGACTTTTCAACCTCAGGATTCATTTCTGAAAGTACAGGTACACATTCAGTCACTCACTTTTGACAGGAAAATATATATATATTAAAGCTCAGTATATATATAATAAAGTTAACTATATTTAGCTTTATTAAGTAATTCAGATTATAAAGAATGTATGCTGAGCAGGAACCACTCTATTTAAGCACATGCAATCAGCAAAAGAAAATAAAGTAACCATACATCCATTAATTCTCTGTTATTGTGTAAAAAGGAAACACCTGCTCTAGTAGGATTTTTAACCCAACTGCTAGCACATTTTGAACAATATAGTGAACAAATCCCCTTTAAGGCTGTTCAGAGGCAAAGCTTCCACAACTGGTTCCATGCATGCAGTATCCTCAGAGAAGTTCCACTAAGCTCCTGCAAAATTTCCAAAATACATTTCCACTTATGCAATGATGGAAGTGCAAGTAGAATGACACTTCAAGGTCCAAGCCTATGATCTGCCTAATGTTGAGGTTACACTTTTATTTTTTATATGTGATCTTTTTGATTGAATGTGTTTTAGAGACTTTTTTGTGATAACACTATTTTAAATTATAAATATATAGCATTCAATGTGTTTGATCAACCCAGCTTTTCACTACATCTTGCCTGACTTCCCTCTTTGTTACATCCCCTGTCACACATGGCTTGGGTTTGTGCAGGTCTCATGATAGCCTTATCAGTGGCAAACAGCCAAAGGAGAATCCTTTTTTCCACTAGGGAAAAAGCTGACTGGATGCAAACCCATGTATTGCAAAAGCCAGGGCTTTTTTTGTGGAAAAAGAGGTGGTGGAACTCAGTGGGTTGCCCTCGGTGAAAATGGTCACATGGCTGGTGGCCCCACCCCCTGATCTCCAGACAGAAGGAAATTGAGATTGCCCTCTGCGCCGCCAAGCGGTGCAGAGGGTAATCTAAACTCCCCTCTGTCTGGAGATCAGGGGGCAGGGCCACCAGCCATGTGACCATTTTCAAGAGGTTCCGGAACTCTGTTCCACTGCGTTCCAGCTGAAAAAAAGCCCTGGCAAAAGCAATGCTTACCTGTGGAGTCAGGAGGAGGAGGAGTCTTGCCCTGCAAAGACTGCAGATGGTTGCGCACATCCCATCACCATCATTATCACTATCAAGTATAAAAAATCATATACCTTTATTATTCCATCATGCAGAGAAAGCAGCTTGACAAACAGGCTTTTGGAATTCCTAAGTGTGTTTAATGGAGCCAAAGCATAAAACATTTTAATCTTTCTACCCAGATCAGTCATAGATGAAAATGCAATGAATCCTGAGGGGGAACAACACAAAGAGAAAATATATTATTTCTGCAGGCTTTCAACTGTAAAACTATTTATTTGTTTAGAGAATTTTCTATGCCACCTGTCCATAAGGCAGGCAGGCAGGCAGGCAGGCAGGCACAGAAACATTAATTCTGGGTAAGAAGGAAAAGCTTGATTTGCATGATGGAAATAATACCCATTGCACTGAGAGTAGAACAGATAGTCAGGGCAAAGCAATTCTTGTTTGCCCAAGGGAAGGTAACCTAAAAATAATGCCATCTTATTCATACCTCTGGGATGATGTAAATGAAGATATCCAGTTGACATCAATATAGAGAAACACATTGCACTGGAATGAAAAAACAAATGGCTTAAATTTGGCAGCTTAAAAATAGATAACAAAACATATACTAGCATAGAAGAATCATCCAAATTCAGATTTTTGGAGGAAAAAACCCTCGGAGAAGAATGGCGCAGGGTTCTTTGTTTTCAAGAGCCCCCCAAACAATTAAGAATGGGTAGGTTTGTGCCTCCTTAATCACAAGCACAACACATGTTCCAACATTTATGTCGACCATCCTCACAGGAACCCCTTTAAGCCAGATCATAACATTCTGGGGCAAATCTATCTAGCTTGAATTCAAGTTATCTAGTTACAAGACAATAAAGCCAACACCCTCACCTGGTAGTTATTGTACACTTTAATTTGTATCGAAGTTTTGATGAAATGGCAACATATGATCTTCCAGCTGTAGTAACAACACGAGACAGGGTCTGGATGCAAAGTCTGTCCCTCCAAAGATGGAGGCGAGAGTTTTATTAGCTCGTATTCAGGAAGTCCCGGATGCCCAAATATGGTTATAGCAACAGTTACAAGTTACACATTCCATTCTCAGCCAACTAAGCGAAATATGCTGTGATCAGACTTTTGTCTTATCTAGGAAGCATAACGGAAAGAAAGGTACATCATGAGCCTCTGAGCGTAGAAGAATACTACTTAGAGTGTATGGGAATGTTGTGCTCTGTGAATGATGAGAGACTTATTGTTACACATTTAAACTACTCCCTGAGTCTTCCCGTGTGGCATGCCAACTGAACAGGAGATCAGGAATGTAGAAATGTAAAGAGCAATTAATGGAGGCTGTGTGGCATGCCTACTCCGGCCTACACTTCACTCTTTTTTATTTATTTAATTAAAGTGGCAACAAAGGGCCGTTCTCTGCATCATTCCAAGAGCATTCTTCCTCATCCTCATCCTCATCAGAGGATGTAAACCAAGAGGCTAGGTTATTAGACACTGAAGTGGTAACTGAATATGCAGCAGGATGTGGTTTTGGAATTTCTAAAGCAATAAGTACATTGAATACATTGAATATAACAACAGCTTACAATAAGCGCTATTAGAGCATATGCACCATATTGTACAATGATACCTAAGAGCTTTCCACCAGGAGGGTAAAACATCTTTTATGGAAGTTTGTAAGTGAGATAGTTGTTGCAGTTGCTTGCTTATAGTTTTAGAATTATCAGACAAATTAAAACAACACATATTCTTTACAGATTCACAGTTAATAGCAGCTCTATTGTCTAAAACAGCATTGCAAAGTTCTTGTTGCTCAGAATTTAGTGCTGCTAAAGCTACAGAGGTGGCATTAATAGTTTTAGCTAAGTTGCAAGCCAAGTGTCTTAAATTGTTAGCATTAAGTATAGCAAGATCTGGAACCCCTATAAGAGAAACCCCTAAAGCAACAGCTTCAGCTTTATTAATGAGAAAGGTTTCTTCAGAGCATCACACATCAAGAATAACAGTGATATTCACGAGAAGCAATAAGCATGGCTTTGGAAGGTAAAGCAATAGCTAAACGACTTAAACAGCAAAGAGAATCAGACAAATTAGCAGGTATGTAATTAAGTGTTCTTGAACCACAGGTAAAGAACCAACCTTGGGGTAATTGAGTATATGCAAAGGCAAAAGAAACATTTTCTGTTTTTTGAACAATTAATAACATTTGGTCCTACAGAAAGACAGTGAGGTTTGGATTTGTGCTTGGTGCAGTTCACTATTTGAGCACAGACAGTTTGATTTGCTGATGAATTGGAAGCTACATATAAGGAGTGTAAAGAGACATTGCAAACAATGGAAGCAGGGGCACAGTTGGACCCCAATCATACATTTGAGTATATTTCATGTTACTACATTTCAAAAACATGCTTAAAGATGTATCATTCAAAAGCAAGGCAATAGGGGGATAAGAAGCTAGTAATAAGTTCATGTCATTTGTTTGTTGTAAACAAAAGTTGGAACTGTTCACTTGTGCAGCAAGCCGTTTCCACAAATTGTATTGAAGATAGTCCTGCAGAGGCTGGGTGTCAGTGTGTACAGTCATTGGCAGAGAACAGAGAAGCACACACAGAATGAGTGTAGAATTGGCAGTAATAACCACAAAGATGGCAGCACGATTGTCCAAAGCAGCACGTCTGATCTCTATGAGTTCAGCATTCAGGGCAGCAATTACAATAGAAGTTGCATTCATTGTCTTAGTCAGGCTACAAGCTATTTTTGCTAAGAGTTTGATGGTTCACAATGGTGAGCACTGGAAGACCAACATAGAGAGGCTGCAAGGAACAAGGCCTCTCATCACTTAGGAGATTCACTGTAGAGTCACAGCTGGAATCTAGCATAGCACTTTTCAACAGAGAACTTTTCAACTAAGAACTACTTTTATGAAACCAATACGCTTCTTGAGAAATAAACATTTAATTTTGTTTTGTTGTATTCTAGAGTAGCTGTTAGTGTTATATCCCAGGAGTTGGGAAAGAACATGAGAAGCAGTTTCTCCCCTCTGAGGAGTGGTTTAATAGAGAATTCTAAGTCTACCTCATGAAGAATAGAGGCTCCCCTTTCCATGGTGGGAATCCTCACTAGAAAACTTAAGTGGTTACATGCAAATAAGTAACACAAGCAGTTGAACTTTTATTTCTTTTGACTGAAAGTAAACACTTGCTAAATAAGCTGCTTTAGAGATTTAAGATTTTAAGGAGAACTTACAGACCCATGCTGTAATTCACTTGGAGTTTCAGTGAGAAAGACAGACTAGAAATAATGTGAATAATTAAGGAACAGACAACCAATCAAACCAAAGAAGTTTTTTGAGGCAGATGACTGAGCTTTCAGAAAATTTTTAGGCTTTGTGTACTTTGATACCAGGATTTCTGTTGATCCTACAAGGCAGAACATTTTAAGATAGAATGTCACTTATAATAGTGAAAGAAGGAGTGTAGAAACAGAGCTATAAGATTAGAATTGATAGAGGGTGCTAAATAAGCACCAGGAAGACAGCTGATTAGTTTATAAACATAGTGTGAGTTAGAGATGAGCTTGAAGAGAATATTTAGTAATTCAGTGACCTTCACTCTGAAAAACAATAGCTCTTCTGGAGCGGCTACTATTAGAAAAAAACTGTGCCTGATGCGGCTGAGGAGATTAAAGGAGAACAGGCACTGATTGTAAAAGAGAGAAGCTATCTTTAGGTAACTGAAAAAAGACATCTCCCACAAAGTTTGCAAGAACAGTCTGAAACTTGCAGAGTATTACACAGGAGGTGATTGAAATCATTTTTAGGAAAAAGCAGATTTATGAACAGCAAAACATAACCAGTGTGCTCAATAGCACACTCTCGTGCCATAGCACAGAGATCAGCCGTGGCATGAACATTTTTGTGAGCCATGAGAGAGAGATACAATCATTTTACAAGAAAGACATTCCCATAGTATTTCCAGAACTTCAGTGGGAGTGTGGGGAGTGGGAAGGATGAAAAGGCGAAAGCCATCAAGCCCTGCAGGGATTCTGTTAGCACATTGCTGAGCTAAAATCTCACTTACTTGTTGTAAAGCTGCCTGGGTTGGCAGGGGAGCAGTGATAAGATTGCTGGGATGTTTCGTGGTACTAAGCAAGGAAAACACTGGACTTAACAGACTGGTAGATAAAGAAAAATAAGGTTGCACCCAATTAAGGTTCCCTAGGAGCTGCTGCAAAGCAACAAGGGTGAGCAGCAAAGGAGTGATAGGCTTCACAATTTGCACCGTTTCAGGAGCTACAATGAGGCCATAAGGTTGGAGAGACTCTTGAGAAATTGCTAAAACTCCTGTAGGAGTCTGAGTGGTAGGAAAAATGCACAAGGAAAATCCTGAATTCATGGAAGGAATCTGATTGACACACTGCTGAGCCAGAATGTCATTAACTGATTGTAAGACTTGAATAACATCACTTGGATGTTTTTTGCAGTGGTCAGTGAAGAGAACAGGAGGCTTCAGATGACTGGTAGGAAGCGCAAAAGAGGGATTGACCCAATTTAGAGTACCTAGAAGCCGTTGTAAAGCTACAAGTGTGTGTGTGTGTGGGGGGGGGTTCCATTTCTAGTCGGGCTGGTAGGTCTTGTTTTTACACCTCCTCCCCCAGGATCTTGGCATTTTTCCTGAGAGAGAGCGGCAGCAAGCAAAAAGTCTTAATGAAAGGGATTTTCTATCTCTTGGCAAGCTCCAACCATGTCTGCCAGCTCTGGGGTTTTTCCCAGACCTGCAATAACCCTTCGGTACTCAGAAGTAGCATTCTCTTTAGCCAAGTTAAGGAGCAACTTTTCTTGAGAGCCAGTGTTATTAACTTGAAGCTTGATAAAATCTGGATAGGGCTCTGTGGTTTCTCTCAACTCAGTAAGAACAGTATAAGAGAGAGGCTTGTATTCCACAGTCTGGTGGCTCTGATTATCAGCTTGATCTGTTAAATGAACTGGACAGATAGCAAGCATCTCAGTTAATTCTGCCACATCCTCAGATTTAGCCATTTCAGTTAATTCTGCAGCATCCACATTCCCAGTGAAATGCACTGAGCTCACTGACAGCATTTCGGTTGATTCTGGAATGCTTTCAGTGGGAGCCTTGGCTAGAGCAGCCTGGAGGCGATCTTGTTCCAGTACCTCCCTCACAAGACCTGCTGAGACTCCTCCAGTGGAAAGTGGAGGATTGAAATCTTGACTGGGGGGTGCAGAAAGTTGTGGAGAAGAGGGAAAGCTGAGCGGTGCTGGAGGAAGCAACTGCACCTCAGCATACTCTGGTGAACATTCCTTAGATAATTGAGCTGAAGGAGGGACTAGCTTACATTCCGAAGCCTTTGGAGAAGAGGAATCTAACAGGGTGTTTGTTGGCTGAATCTGAGGTGGTTTCTCCGGGGATTCCCTGATTGGCGTTTCAGGTTTAGGAACCTCGGCAGCAGGTGCTGAAGGAGGCAAGATATGGCAAGGAGGATATTGAGGAGGAAAAGTAAGAAGAGATCTTGGAGGCTTAGATAAAAGCAGACCAAAGCGCTCCACTGCATGGTGACATTGGTGCCAAGTGTGCAGCAATTGAACAGGTGCCCTGGGTTCTGAATATAAAAATTTGCCCACCTTTTTCCAAGTTTTGAGCTTCAAAGATCCAGCCTCCGGATAAGCCGGACAATGAATAGCTAGGTGGCGCAAGAGACATGCAATCTCTGCAAATGTGCTAGATCCTCCAGACTTTTTGACTGAAAAACACAATTCTTTCACATGCCTTTGCTGAGGCAGTGTTAAAGAAGTTCCCATTGCTTACCAGTTGATAAGGGGCCGCGGAAGCGACGGAGTGCACTCGAAGGGGCCTGTTCCAGGCGCTGGTAGATGGGGGAGGGTCCCTGGCTGTTCGGGCGCCAGATGTAGTAACGACACGAGACAGGGTCTGGATGCAAAGTCTGTCCCTCCAAAGATGAAGGCGAGAGTTTTATTAGCTCGTATTCAGGAACTCCCGGATGCCCAAATATGGTTATAGCAACAGTTACAAGTTACACATTCCATTCTCAGCCAACTAAGCGAAATATGCTGTGATCAGACTTTTGTCTTATCTAGGAAGCATAACGGAAAGAAAGGTACATCATGAGCCTCTGAGCGTAGAAGAATATTACTTAGAGTGTATGGGAATGTTGTGCTCTGTGAATGATGAGAGACTTATTGTTACACATTTAAACTACTCCCTGAGTCTTCCCGTGTGGCATGCCAACTGACCAGGAGATCAGGAATGTAGAAATGTAAAGAGCAATTAATGGAGGCTGTGTGGCATGCCTACTCCGGCCTACACCAGCAATAATCAACTTTATCTTGGAGAAAACTGAAATGTCCAATATGCATTTTGGGGGAGATTTTCTCAAGGTGCCGCTGAAGGTATGTTTAAAGTATTATATTATTATATTCGCACAAAGCAACATATGGGTTTGCTCTTTGGAGAGATTGTAATAGAAAGTCTAATATAATCCATGTTTTCGTTTTGGGGTGAGGATAAAAGTTTCTGCTCCAGCCCATTTCCAGATTCAGAAAGTTGCATATCTGCGGTAATCCAAAGATTGTTTGGGGGTACGGAATGCTTGTATATGTTCCAGTTGCTTATTCACGGCTGTTACAAGCACCAGCTTCTGGGAGGCAGCCCAAATAGGAGGTCTTTGCTCCAGAACCAGTGTTTGGATTGGCACCAGTGCATGTCTTCTTGTAGGAGGCAGTCTTTGGAGTGCAGGGCTGTATGATCTAGGGTAATCCAAAGATTGTTTTGGGGTTCAGAGGGCCTATATCTTTCCCAGTTCCTTATCCACAGCAATTCCCAATACAAGCTTCTGGGAGGCAGGCCAAATAAAAGATCTTAGCTCCAGAACCAGAGTTTGGATCAGCACCAGCACATGTCCTCTTGTAGGGGACATTCTCTGGACTACTAGGCTGTGTGATTTGGGGTGATCCAAAGTTTTTTTTTTTAGGGTGCGGCTACCCCCCTTTCTGCTTATTGATTTGTTCTGGGGGCACACGACTTTGAAGATGTTAACTCAAGAAGTGGGATTTCGAGGAGGACCCAGTATATGTCCACTTAGAGGGCAGAGTCCGCTGAATGTGGAAGTGTATGGTATGTGCTCCTACAGTCCTTATTTTGGGGTACAGAGTTTTTCAATTTCCCCAAATATTTGTGTTTTGCTCTGCAAATAAGGAACTGGGAACCAACTTCAGCATATTTTTAAGCCTTTCCTTGCCATCCATTTGTCTGCACAAACTTCCCCTTCTATAGTCTGTCTTCTTACCAATCCAGTAAAAGAGCCTTTAGTGAGTAAATAACAACAGGAAAATGAAGGAAATGAATACATATGGGAAGCAAAAAGAGTTGAGTTAAACAGCTCTTTCTCCATTTTCCTTATTGGTCTTCTGTGCAAACTAAAACCACTCATCATTGTTTGTTCTTCACAATTATAACAGGTAATTTGTCCCTAAGTCTTAGTGACTCCAGAAAGTCTTGTGTCCAAATTACACTAAATATTGGGGATCAGTAATCATTTTTCAAATGTGTGATTTAACCATAAAACAGACCCACAAGGCACAGTATGAAATAAGAAAGGCTGGGAACAGGACAGGGCTTTAATTGTTCTCTTGTACTATTTCCTTAATTAAAATTCCTGCCCCTCCCCCAGATGCTTTTAGCATCACTGAAAGGAAAACAAGACAGGAACAATATGGATGCCTTTCTTCACCACCAGTATTAAAAACATCCAGGAGGTGGTGCATTTTAAGTACAGGAAACAGTTCTAGAACAGCTAAGTCCCACTTTCCCAGTGCTTTGGACCTGGCCAGATTTTGAAGTCTCTCTCAAGCATGATCATGATAAAGATAACAAAGGCAGGCAAGAGAATGGTGGGTGCTGCTCCAACTCACTGTTGGAGGTGTTGATTTTAACCTTTAAAGCCCTAAACGGATTGGGACCAGCATACCTGAGGGACCGTCTCTCCCTGTATGTGCCCTGGAGAGTGCTTCATTCAGCGGGTAAGAACTTACTGGTGATCCCTAGCCCTATGGAGGCTCGTTTGGCCTCGACCAGGGCCAGGGCCTTTTCGGTCCTGGCCCCAACCTGGTTGAACTCTCTGTCTGAGGACACTCGGGCCCACAAGAATCTTGTATCATTTCGGCGGGCCTGAAAGACGGAGATGCTCCACCAGGCTTACGGTTGAGGCCAGCGTCAGGACCATCATTGAGCCTCCCACCAGTCTCCGGTATTTGAGTGCAGCTCGTGTGTCTGTCTACCTCCTCTTTGTATGCTGGGGGCAGGAATGTGTAGCCAACTATATCACGTTTTTGTATATATATGATTTTAATTGCAGAATTTTATTGTAGAATCTGCTATGTAATTGTATTTTATGACTGTTGTACCCTGTCCTGAGCCCACTTGTGGGGAGGGCGGGTTAAACACTGAATAAACTAAACTAAACTAAACTAAACTAAACTAGTGTTTTGCACTCACTTACCTGAGTGAATTTGCTTCCGTTGGCACTAGGTGCTGCATGGGTCACTTCCTCACCTGCCCTCTTCCTCCGGTTCAAGGTGGCTGCTCCTCCCTGCTCACTCTAACAGGTGTGTGAAAGATTGGCAGGGTCAGCAGGGATTCCAGAAGGGTTCAATAAAAATACTGGACACACTTGATAAAAATGAGTTGATCATGCAGAGACCTCACGGCTTGGGCACGAAGTGCCACTGCTGCTCTGTGTGTTACACATCACACCAATGCTGGCAAGCAGATCCCCTGCCAGACAGAGGTGGTTTAGTAATTCTGGGGCCCTGGACAAAAATCAAGGATGCCCCCCACACTTCCCTTATCCCCACCCTCCTCACTAATTTTAGTCAACTTCATAGAGTTATTTTGGAGGTAAAATGTATTAGAGGAGAATGCTGCAAGCCATGTTATGTCCCCATCAGGGAGAAAACTGGGGTATAAATGAAGTAAATAAATATTTACACCATTAAGATGCATAAGCCAAAGTGACTCCTGCCTCCACCCCACCCTTGTTGTCTCTGGAGTCTGAACAGTGGGAGCCTCTGGGGAAAATCCACTGCTACTAATTGCCAAGGAAGAGAGGAAGACAAGGAGCGGAATATGAAAAACAAGACTAGTTCTCCAGGGCAAAGATTCCTTCCAATGTGATTTTGGGAACTGCTGCACTGACTTTGGAGCAGATTCAAGCTACCCACCTGTAACTATGATTTTGGAAAAGTGACAACGCTCCCGCTCCCCAATCTGGTCAACCAGGAATGTCACCATGGTTACGTTGACTGTTTATAGGGCGCAATGGGAAATTCCTCATCATGCCTGCTCCCAGCACTTGCTTGGACCGTCTCCCCCCTACCCCATTCTTTATTTGCTGCTGCCTCCAAATGAGATAAAAAGAAAGAGAGAATCTGTCTGCTTTTTCCCAGATGGGAATATAATCAGAAACCTCAAAGTAACTCATGCAATTTTTTATCCAAAAGTGCAGGCAGATCAATTCCCCAAGTCAGAAGGGAAAAAATGCTACCCAAATGAGCAAAAGGTAACTGCCCAACTGGCAGAACAGTGGAGAGCCACATACCTGGCAGCACAGGAGAGAAGTTGGACACATGGGCAATAAAACTGTACCCACCTCTTTCAGGCAGGGAAAGAAAGTCATTTTAAAAATGTAATTCCCAGATATATATATATATACCAGGTTGTCTGGATCAAAACTGAACAACTGGCAACTCCTATGCGTCACCCAGAGCTGCTTGATCTCTGTCTGGCAGAGAAAGCGAAGAGGAAAAGGTACAGCCACACCAGAGTGGTAGCTTACCTAAGTAAAGAGTGGCATGAGGTGTAGACAGGGGGCAATGCCACCATAGCCACCATCCAGGAGAAGGCACAGGCTGCACTCAGTGTTGCTGCAGAACAGTAGGCACTTCCAAAGGCTATGAAACCTTGACAGCTACCCAATAACAACTCTCACTTACGTTGACCATGGGCAGTTCCTGTAGCCACTTTTTGTGGATAAATTATATGTTAGGTGGGAGGGTCTAATCATGGATCTTCTGTGCTTTGCATTTCTTAATAGTTAATATTGAGCAGCTTGCTTAAAGTAAATGCACTTGGAAAAAAACTCTTCAAAGGCTGCTCTAACAGTTCAACAAATGTCTTCAGTTTCTGTTTGGTAAACTGATCTCTTAAATCTGCTGTTGTGACATAAGCCTTTAAAATATATTAACAGACATAGATACTGCAATCCAGTGCAGATTTACCCCAGGCTAAACTCATTGAAAGCAATGGGATTCACAGAAAGCAAATCTGCATGGGATGGTGCTGTGAAAGTATTATTAACTCATTATCCATCCTTCTATAACCCAGAGACAATTGCTTTCATCTCAGGTTAGAAGCAGTATTATCCTCAAACCCTCAATCAAACATATTTCACCCACTTTAAAAAGAAGCAGACATTTACAATACTGGCATCCAAGAGATTTGTCAAACCATTAATAGGATCACCAGAAGATATTAACATGGCAACAACACAATTATTTTTCTGTGGTATACCCGAAGTCTGCATCAAACAAATGATTACCAGATTATACTTGCTTCTCTGGAAGGAGATCAGGTGCTGCAAGGAACGAAAAGTTGACAGTCCTAAGTTAATAGGAACGAGACTGAGAGAAATGCCTTCTGAAAGCTTCATTGCAGCTGATTCCCATTGCAGCTTATTCTTTATATACCCACATTCTCTGGCACACATACCTTAACCCCCCCCCCCCAACTGCTAATGTATTATTATTTCAGGGAGTGCACTACTGTGACATCATTGTTTTCTTGCTCAATGTATGTCAGTCAATCCAAAATCTACTAACAATTTGGAACCTAACATCTCTTTATGTAACAACAACAACATTCAATTTATATACCACCCTTCAGAATGACTTAACACCCACTCAAAGCGGTTTACAAAGCATGTCATTATTATCCCCACAACAGAACACCCTGTGAGGTGGGTGGGAGAGCTCCTAGAAACTGTGACTGACCCAAAGTCACCCAGCTGGCTTCAAGGGGAGGAGTGAGGAATCAAACCCGGATCTCCAGATTAGAGTCCTGCACTCTTAACCACTACACCAAACTGGCGCTCCAGGTTTATTCCTGCAACTTTCAAATATAAATACACAAGAACCATTCTACTTGCAAGTTTTAAAAAAAATCTACAAGTTGCTCAGGATGATGCAATACAAACCAATCCTATTTGAATGGCCTAGAAGGATAATCAAAATTTTAGATAATCATTAAGAACAATGCACAATACGTTGTATCACATGATAAACTAATGGAGGAAGTCAGATTCCTTGGAAATAAATGCCACAATCCACCAAAACGAATGCACAACAACCTGTCCACCTGTCAGTTCACTGAATGGTATTTGTAAACTAAAGGGGAATGACCATGTTTATTTGAAATTCATTGCAAAGGGAGGGGTTCATTGGCAGGAACAGCTGGTTGACACACACATGTCATTCCATTCCTTTACTGTTCCATGGGATAGCTCTGTCCTGTGTTTTACTCCTAATGAATTCTGGTTTAACTATGAGAATTTCTGCAATTAATCTTGGAGTTATGTCATGCACAGTTTGCTGAAGCCTTTGATTTTTTCGTTTCAAGGGTACCATTCCACCCCCATTCTAGCAGTACCATCGTAAACAGAGTTATACTCATCTATGTCCATTGTAGTCAAAGGGTTTTAGAAGGCTGTAACTCTGCTTTGGAGGACTGTTCATTAGTTGTTTAAAATATTTTACCACCAATCCCGCTGCTCTGAGGCAGCTAACATAAAAGCAAGTAAAATGACAATGTAAAAAAAAATTAAACAATACACATTAAACCTAAATCAGGTATAGGGTGGTGCTAGGGGGGGGGGGTGCGGATCTGCAGTCTAGTAGCCCATAAAACCAACAACTTGCCTGTAATAAAAAAGCACAAAGAAGTGAGGCAACTCAGTATTGCACAAGGCACAGCATAGTATAAAATCCACGGAGAATATTAAAAAGCTTTATAAAGATGGGACAAAATTCATTTGTTAAAAGCCTGGCTGAATAAAAACATTTTAACTTTGCTCCTAAATGTCAACAGACTAAGTATGAGGTGAACTTCTAGAACAGGGCATTTCAAAGACCAGGTGTACCTACTGAGAGCAGCTCAACACAGAGCGCATTGCAGTAATCTGACCATGAGATTGCAAAAGCATGGATCCACATGGACTGATCAGCTGAGTCTAAGAAAGAAGAAAGTTGGAGAACCAGGTGTAGATTTAGAAATTCAGCGCTGAATTGAGACTATATTTTCCTGCGGCTTTAGCTACATTAGATAAAGAAAAAGACTGATTCCGCACACGTTGGATGCACTTTCAATGCACTTTATCAATTGTTTGAGGTGCATTTTTTGTTCCGCACACAAAAAAATCCATTCCAAATGATCTATAAAGAGGATTGGAAGTGTATTATCCAACGAGGGCGGAATCACTCATTAAGTTCACATAAGAGAATCTGTGGACTTTATTTATACGTCTGACACTAGTTTTGTGTGTCTTTAATAATAATATTTATACCTATTTTGTATATTGGAACATTTTGTATGAATATTTATTAGAAGTATATAAGTATATATTTATAAGCACTAGGCACTTTGCACTTGAATACACTTTATATTTATAGAGATTGAAATGGCATTTTAAGCATGACATCATTTGCAGGCCTTATGGCGTGAGCGGTCTCACACAGAAGTAGATCATTTCCTCTATTGTTTTGACAAGGAGGTGCAGTGTTTCTCCAAACAAGTTTATGACATATTTCTCCATGAAAGTAAAGTAGCATTCCTTAACAAATGCTTAAAGTTGGTCAGTCTGTCTTGTCTCGCTAGCTCTCCAGCTAACCAAAAAGCAGTTCTAGAAAAAGAAACTGCTACAGTTTCTACCCTGTGGCAACTGGAACATACCTTTCCAGTCATTCCATGGACAGAGTCGATCGTTGTCTCAGGGCTTTAAAAGATGCATGTATTTTTTGCTGCTCAACTAGATGGAAGAAGGGTAAAGAGGGCATTAACATTCATGCTTCTAGATCTAAGACTGAACAAAACTCTGAAAGGAGTAGAAATACTGGGAGAGGCACCTAGTATGGGGAAATAACCATATGGATACCAGGCATGGGAAAATAGTTGTTGAAACTCCTTAATAGGTCTCATCTATGGAATGTGCAGACATTACTGTGGTTACACACATTCCCTCATTGATTAGTTAATTCAGATTTATTTGATATGCATTAGTTCAGTGGTAGGCATTGGAAGACCTGAGGCTATTGGATTACTGCCAATTGGTTCACCCATGCATGATCTTTGGAATTAGGCATGATGTAGATAAATGAAGCGATAAAGCCAATCTGTCCATAGATGGCTTCAGGCTACTGGAGAAACTTCCTCTCATTCATAGGACAGACAACATAATATCATGAGATAGCCTCGCCTAGCTATGAAACAGCATCATGAAAGGGGATATTTTGGCTTCTTACCCCTGTTCTAGCTGCCTGTGCCTAAACAACATGACAACAGGTGGCAGGGTTTTTCCAGGGTTGTTTTGGCCTTTGAGGGACTCAGTGGGCTGGGGCTGGTGGCAACCACTTGGAGACTCGATCCCTTGTGTTTCACCCAGGCCTTGCTGCTTTCTATTGTTCATCAACAGTCACCCCATGAAAGCAGTGTGGTGAAGTGGTTAGAAATTCAGACTGGGATCTGAAAGACCCAGCTTCAAATTTCCACTCTGCCATGGAAGCTCCAGTTACACATTATCAGCCTATCCTACCTCACAAGGTTTATCTGAGGATAAGGGACATTCATGGCAGTAATGCTGTGGATTCAGTTTGCCCTGGTCCCCCATCAAAGCAAATAAGACACAAGATGTTACAGATAGGGGCTAAAGGGTCTCAGACAATTAAGGGAAGGCAACAGGAAGCTATTTGCTTACCTTTGCCTTCTCCTCAGCAGGCATTTTGCCATGGAAACTGAGAGAGAGAGGTCCAAGTTTAATAGCTCCAAAGATTTGAGAGTCAAAGCCACAGATGTGGTTATTGGGGCTGCTTATGTGTGAACCAGGTGGCTGGGGTGCATATTTACGTTTCTTACTGTATCCTCCTGCTGGCTAGCCTCACACTGGTCTTGGTTGGAAGCAAGGAGAGACGGCTGGAAAGGGGAGGAGGGGAAAATCCGGGGTAGCAAGAGGGATAACTTTATTGCTTTTATCTTACCATGGAGGGCATGGAGGGAGGGGAGCAGGAGCATCCAAACACCTTTACTACTTAGAAGTCAGTGGAGGCGTCTCTGGGTGCCCCTCAGCCCCCACCCCTCCTCACCCTTGTTCCTCACTTTGTTCCCTGCTGGCCATCATGGATCGGTTTTGCTTCAAACAAACAAAAAAATGGGGAAGGGAGAAAGGAAGATGGACAGGGACTCTGTGGTTCAAAGTGGTTGCACCTGCCATTTGGGGGGCCCTTCCTCCCCTGCACAAAACATCAGAACAGCAAAGAAGCTCACCCCTGGCTGAGCTCTGAGCACATGAGGGAAGGGCAACAGGGGCGCC
This sequence comes from Eublepharis macularius, assembly GCF_028583425.1. Classification (NCBI taxonomy): domain Eukaryota; kingdom Metazoa; phylum Chordata; class Lepidosauria; order Squamata; family Eublepharidae; genus Eublepharis; species Eublepharis macularius. The sequence goes on from NC_072795.1 coordinate 104,406,751, forward strand.
TTGTTGGGTGCACACACACACACACACACTCCCAAAAGCAGTTGAAACAAACAAACAAGAAATCAATTTTTATCTAGGACTCTATATCATTGTCACACTTACCAATGAGCAGATGGAATGAAATGGCATAGACTGAACTGAATTGGGCCTGCAGCCCAGTGATAGATCATCTGTGGGGCAGCTTGCGGGCACCATTTTCTGCTCCCTCAATACATCGTAAATCTAGTATTTTAAAGGTGGGAAGGCATTATAGCTTATTAGGATAACTTCGATGTAACTATTTAATAAGTAGGGTAGAATTGGGGAGTAGGGAAATTAACCTTTAAAAGAGGGTAGATTGACTTTGTTTTTAGCACTCATGAAGTTGATGGGGCCAGATTATACAGTTGCCAGCCTCCTGGGGAGGCCAGGAGATCAACTGGTCTCCAGGCTGTGGGACTCAGTTCTCCTGCTTTGGAGCATAGGCTCTATAGTATTATACCCTGCTGAGTTTGCCTCCTCAAACCTTTTCTTCTCCACAATATACCACCTGCTCTCTGGGAATTTCCCAGCCAAGAGTTGGCAACACTACTGGGTGTGTTAAAAACTCGCGTTTATTTTTGATCTTTCTCATGGCTCCCTATAAAACAGTTATATTTTCACTATAGAGTTAGTTGGGGACACATCATGATTTGGGAAGTTGATCCTTGCCCCCTCCCCCCAATTTGTAGCTAAAGGATGTGCACATGCAAAAGGGAGCAGATGGGATTCCAAGTGTTTATTTAATTGGAGTTGGAAGTAAAAGGACGGAGTAAGAAAAGGAAATCCCAGGACAGTACAATATTTTAGAGGGGCCTTAGGAGCTATATACAGTCATGAATTGAGGAGGCCAGATGGAAGGCCAATAGGGAAGTATGGCTGGAGCCTTTCAGCATCGGGGGGGGGGGCAGGGAGGTTATATCCCTTTCCCCTCAATTCAAAGCAATATGCTGCACCTGAACGGGAATGATAGGGTCCAATTGTCAGGGGAGGAGGTGATATTTACCTGACTGATGTTCATTAAGGCCTGTGTGAAATTAAAGTCACCAGGTGCAGCAAGATGTCTTAAACTCAGTTATCCCCCATGTGTAGCAGGAAAAGGTCGGGTTGCTCAGGATAGGGAGAGGAGGCATCATGGTGATGGAGTGTGTGTTTGGAACAGGCCATCACATGCTGTGTGGGCTGGGTGATTCTGTGAAGGAGTGCCCCTTAGGAGAAGTTTGATGGGTTCTATCTAAGATAGACTATCGGTGAAAATATTGCTTGATGATCTGGTAAAGCACCAGATGGGAAGGCTACCAGGTTTGCTGAATAGCTTTGATTCGGATAGGTGGATGAGGGGGAAATACAGCAGGGCATTGATAGGATTAGACAAGGGTTTTCTTAGGAAACCTCATTATCTTTGTGTCTCTCTGGGGCATGAAAGGGCTATCAGTCAGTCAACTGCCTTTGATTCATGGTAGTTTTCCTTGCTCCCGCCCAGCTGGCATCCACTCTGGGCCATGAAGTGCCTTGGACTTATGGGAGGCTTTTGTGATATTCCATCCATAAACTGTTCTCTTAGCCTGTTGAAAGGGTCTGACTGCTAACACATCTCCACTGGATGCTGGGGACACTAGCCTTTGCTAGAGTTCCCCTGATGTTCCCCAGTGATCTTCTGACATCATTTTCAAGGACACAGGGAGTTATGTCAGTGCATCGAAACACTGATGATTGTTAGAAGAAAGGACTGGTGATGTCTCTTGCTGAGGCCTTTAGGACTGCCAGCAGAGAAGAAGGAAGGCTACAACCATAGAGTCAGTTAGATAGATAAGCCGCTATCTGTCTCCTTCCTGCCAGGGAACTTCCTTCTTTCCCTTCTCTCCCCCTCCTCTCTCTCTTCTTCCCTGCAAGCACCAGAAGAGGCAGCATGGTGTCTCCTCCTGAGAGAGATGGCTTACTTTCAATCTAAAGCCATCCTAGCTAGTTAGATCAGTTACTAGTTCTTTCTCTCCACTAATCTTATGTAAATATATTTCTTTAGATAAATAAACAGTTATTTGTTCTCTAACTTGGATGAGAGCTTTCTGCAAGCAGTTTGTTTAGTTAACGTGCCTTAACTAAAACCCAGTAATGATGCCCCTCCCCCCCACCCCAATGCCCCTCCCCCCCACCCCAATGCCCACCATTTTCCTCTCACCGGCTGAGTGGCAGTGGGAAGTCCCAGTCAGTGGCAGGAAATTCTCTGGACTGAGGGAATGGCAAGCCTAGTTCCAGTTGACTGTGGGTGTAGATGGTGGCAGGATTCAATCTAAATGAAAAAGTGAACTTTGGGGGACCATGGTGCAAAAAAGGGCTAGAGAGTTTGGAGGCAGAAAATCCTTTTGAGGATGGTATGGGGACATACCTTGCATTTTATCTTTTGTACAGTCCTGGTGACTGCAGGCAATTCATTGCTATTAAGAACTTTAAGCTGCAAGAATATACACATTTACCTGTAAGTAAGTACCACTGAGCTCTTTTAGGGCTCCTTCTCAGTAAACATGATTAGGATAACATAGTAATTTCTTAGGGTTGCCAGGTCCTCTTAGTCTCCCGGCTATATAACATTTGATTTATATACCACCCTTCAGGACAACTTAATGCAACTCAGAGCACTCTATGAAGTATGTTGTTATTATCCTCATGACAATCACCCTGTGAGGTGGATGGGGCTGAGAGAGCTCCTAGAAGTTGTGACTGACCCAAGGTCACTCAGCTGGCTTCAAGTGGAAGAGTGGGGAATCAGACCTGGTTCTCCAGATTAGAGTCCTGCTGCTCTTAACCACTACACCTTCTAGGAAATGATATCACACAAGGTGGGGCCCATTCAGCCCAAATTGGACTGCTGCAAAACGCAGGAGTGTTCTTGGGGTAGTATGATGATGTCAGTGACACTGTCACGCCAGCTCTGGGAGAGCGCTTGGGAGGCCCATTCCCTGCCTTTCCACCCTGCTGGCCAGGTAAGCATTGGTGGGGGGTGAAAGGTGGGAACAAGAGATTCCCTGCTCCCACCAGGAGAATAGGAAACCTGTAATTTCTCCAGAGATTTCAGTGGGAGAGTTAGGCACATGCTGTTTCCCTTTCAAGACAAGGTGTTTTTTTTTTAATGCTTAGGTTTTGGTGGATTGTTTTCTTATTATGCCCCTTTCACAGTGCATAAATTATAATTTCTTCAACTGTGTAATGCTATGTATATTTTCTCCTTTTAATTATTGCACTGATTTTCAGTGGGCTTAGACTAAAAGTAACTGAGAAGATGAGATTGTGTCTGCTGTAATGGGACTGGTCAAGGTTACAATCTTTAAATCTAAATGGAAGCTTTGGAATTTAGGGGAGTAGAAAGTAGAAAGAACTTTGTCATATTTTGGGTGCCCCAAAATTCATAGCCAGTGTGGTATTTCACACTGAAGTAAGAGAACATTCTTTGTAGATGCTGTCTTAGTTAATAGCTTTTAAGATAAAGATAAAGATTCTGAGATCTGATTCACTCTGGACTTTAAGTCTAGTTAAAATGATAGTTCTAAATATGAATAGGGCAGAGTACTGGAAGATAAACTGATGTGTCTAAAAGTTACTATTGAAGTGTTAACTTGCTAGAGGGTTGGGATCTATATTAATCAAAATACATTTGGAAGACGTAGATTATGATAGCATTGTTGAAATCTCAAAAGGTTTGCTCATCTCTTGCCATTGGAATATGTCCTCTGTTGAAGATTCCAGAATATTTCTGACTGTACTGAGATACAGAAGAGCTTTGATGTTGGCTCATCTGAATGCTCTTCCTTCAGCAGTTATGACAGAAAGGTTCACTGATATATCATTCCCTGACAGATTATATGCCTGTGGACTAGAGAAAATTGATACTACTGACCGTGTTCTTATTGAATGTCCTCGTTATTACATGCTAGAAATCAGCTGATACTTCCTTTGATTGGAAAGGATTTCACTTCTGTGGAGGTTAGCATCATGGTTGTTTACTGGGATCATCTGCTGTGGGTTGCAAAATACTTGATAGTAGTGATAGCTTGTTGGACTTCTAAATCCCTTTAGTATTCTAGTTGTATTTTCTGTTCAAGATGATGGTTGACTGAATAGTAACACAAATAAGAACTCAATATGGTTGTGATTTAAAAGTCTAGGGAAAATATGGAAAAGTCATCAAGTTTGACTAGTTTACCTGACAGCAGGCTAGCTCAGGCCTGTTAGACAAAGGTTGGATAGTGGCTTGACTGATTTATCTGAGTGGCAATCCTGAGTAACAAAAGTTAGATGTCTTGGTCCCACATATGATTAGGCTTTCAGAGAATTCTGCATTGTAAGGCATATTCCTTGATGGTTCTAGAAGTTTGATTATTGCCCAGAAAACCTTGATCTTTAAACTTGGTCTGAATTTGTGATGAGCCTCCAGGAAGCCAAAGAATAGAACTTTTGTCAAGGGAGTGCCCATACCCTCCAGGGGAACCTGGCCAATGGCCACCTCCCTGTAAGTGAGATCATCTCTTGCCTGTGTCTTGATTTCAGTTTCTCAGTATTGAAATGTAAAATGGATTCTCTGATGCAATCTCAGGCAGCATATGGCCTGAAAAGTCATGGAGGTGACCAAAAATATAGTTCCCACCTCAGAGCTGCTTTCAGGGTTACACAATTGTTTCAAGTTATTTTTCTTGTCTTTTTGGCCATGGGAAATATTACTGTTGCTGTTGCTTTGGCTTTTTGTTGTTCTTGGTTTCTGTTTTAACATCATCAATTTTACATTATTGTTGAATTTATTTGTTATGGAACTTCTGTGAGCCATCATGGGAAATTTGTTGCGAGGTGGTATATGGAAATTGTGAATGGATGAATGTTTTCACTGCCATATAAATGCTGTAGGACTAAGATCTAGCAGTGGGTGAATTTGTCTTAGCTAGCCTTGTTTTATGCTTACTTTTTTGTGATATTTTCCTGTGAATACTCAATTCAACCTGCTACATACTTTTTGAACACTTTCAATGAAAGATTATGTAGGGGGATTCCCTATGAACTCAATTTTGGATTTCCCCTGATTATCCAAATGTTGCACCCATCAAGATTCAAGGCAAGGCAAGTGGCAAACTAAGTATATGTTTATTTGAGTAAATACCTGAAGAAACTGATGCACTTCAATAGATTCTTACAATACATGCCTTGCAGAGCATTTCCACTATCTTATATAGCTTCTTACAAACAAAAAACTAAGATCATGATTATTTGATTTCAAGTGCAGGAATGTAGAACATACATTTTTCAAGCAATAAGTCAATCAAGTATAGAAAAGTCACTACAACCTGCAAAGTGTTACATTTGACACTCTTCTGCTATACAATGTAATCTTTTGCATACCAAGAGGGGCACACTGTGGAGACACATAGAATAGTACAGGCTGCTCAAAATTTAAACATCTGGTTGGTCTGGAGGCCATCTCCTGTAGTGGTGGTGGAGAGTGCCCTTAAGTCAGTTGACTTATGATGACCCCTGGTGGGGTTTTCATGGCAAGAGACGAACAGATGTGGTTTTGCCATTGCCTACCTCTGCACCCCTGGTCTTTGTTTGAGGTGTCCCATCCAATTACTAACCAAGGCCGACCCTGCTTAGCTTCTGAGATCTGACAAGATCAGGCTTACCTGGACTATCCAGGTCAGGGCATCTCCTGTAGTAAATCACAATTATCCAGGACATTCCCATCTCCCATTAACACTAACTAAAATGCAGACTCTGCAAGGCCATTATAATCTAGATGAAAGAAAGGACACAGGGAGAGAGTCAGCTAAGCTCATCTCATCATGCATTAGGATGAACCAAAGTTTCTAGTTTAATGTAACTACTTAGGCCACTAGACCTAAAATCCCTTAACAGATTACAAAACAAAGCACTTGGAAGTCCCCCACTCTGGATCCCTAGAATCTACTTGCACCCACCTCCCTCTTCTCCTTTATCTGGCTGCAGGACATTACCAACAATAGCAAAGGGATCTGTCTCTCTTCTTTCTCCACTATAGTGGCACAAAGTAAAAGCTTCATCCCAGATATAATGAATTTGGAGAAACTGAGGGCCAAGCTACACATGACGAATGACACTTGAATGGCAAGTGTATTTCTCCCTGTTCACTTGCCCTCCACTCAATCCACTTGCCGTTCAAGTGTCATTCGTCATGTGTAGCTTGGCCCTCAGTTAATGGTTCCTTGTGTGTGAGGTGATTTCTGCATTCTAGGTGCCTCAGCAAAGGAAGAGAGAGGAAAAGTAACCTTGTTGCCAATACTTCTGCCTTGCCCCCAAGTGAGGGAAGTTAGAGGGCAGTGAAGAAGGACAGACTGCAAGCCTGCCTCATGTTGGGTTGAGGTATTTTGAACTGGCGGATTCTATAATAGGCATATTCAGGTATGCATTGTTTAATGAAGACCTAACATGGCTACCAAAGTAAGACCTGGAGTTCTTCCAGAATACCAGCTGATCTCAAGAGTTCAAATACCAATTCTTGAAGAGGAAATGGTAGATTCAGACAGTGGTCTACAAAAAACAGTCCTAGAGTTACACCACATCTATGTTGGGTTGTTTCCCCTACCTTAACTCTCCTCTTCCTAGGCTGTCTCTCCAAATTTCACAGAATTTTCCAAATGAGTTTTAAAGACATTTCCATTAAATCTTCTATCTTCTAGTTCTGCTGCAACCAACTAGATGAAATTTCCTATCCATAGTTCTGCTGCAACCAACTAGATGAAAACTGGTAATGAACAATAAGAACTAAAATAATAAATAATTTATATAACAGATCAGAAACAACATCTACAGACACTCTTCACCTACAAAAATGTTTAAAGCATTTCCATGAATATGAAATATATGCAGTTATTCTGGGGAAGGCAATGGCAAACCACCCCGTAATAAAAAGTCTGCCAAGAAAACATCATGATGGGACGTCCCCCCATAGGTCAGTAATGACTTGGGCCATTTCCACACCTTCAGTCGGTACGCTGCGGAACATTGCGAACAATCCCCAGAAGATAGCATTTTCACGCACAAGTTTTGCACAATGTAGCACAAAACTTGTGTGAGAAAATGCTATCTTCTAGGTTTTGTTTGCAACATTCCGTGGCATTCCGATTGAAGGTGAGTAGTATGGAAACGGCCTTGGTGCTTGCACAGGGGACTACCTTTACCTCTTTATTCCTCATATTAAGCAAGACTTTATTTGTAATGCTCCATCAACCCAAGCAGATCTGGATATAGGTACTTTGGAGCATCAAGGCCTGTAAGAAAGTCTGTATGTTGCCAATCAGGAAGGTGCTTATGGAAAATTAAGTGAGTAATTCGAGGGAGCAGCCGATCAATATCTCTTTTATCTGTTATAATGTCTTTTCCAGCACTCCACACAGCTGTTGGCACAGTCATATCTTCTAATTTGTAAACAGGAGGAGTCGTCTGTTATTGAAAAGATCAGAAAAAGGAAAATGAATATTGCTGACCAATTTGTTATATTTTCTCTTTTAAAAATCAGTTTATCTTCTAGCATCTGAAAATCTCTAATGGGACATCTGGTCCTGGAAAATTGTTTGGCATTTTGTTCCACACATTTCTCCTTCAATATCTGAATCTCTTCCTGGGTCAGAAATAAGTAGAAAAAATAAGGATTCAGCCAGATGATGCTGTTTCTAAGCTCTATTGTAAAGAGTCCAGCAGCACCTTTAAGACTAACCAACTTTATTGTAGCATAAGCTTTCAAGAACTGTGGTTCTCGAAAGCTTATGCGACAGTAAAGTTGGTTAGTCTTAAAGGTGCTGCTGGACTCTTTACTATTTTGCTACTAAAGACTATCACGGCTAAATCCCCTGGATCTAAATTCTATTGTGTAGTTCTACTAGTTTAAGATGGCTACTTCTGTACTAGAGCAGTAGAATTAAAAGACACGAAAATCACTGGACGAGAAATATATCTACTAATGTTCCAATAAATACCGACATAACTAAAAAAAACCTTCAAGCCAAAACAGGGGAAAGAGGAAAACACATAATAGTCTTCAGGATTCACAGGTACTAGTAACTGAGTGTCTTCTGTCAAACAACCCAGACATCAAACATCAATTCCAGTCATCAGTCCCAGGCCATGAAATCACTGGCCATGTTTTTTTTTTCTTTTGTTTTCTAATTGCTTGTGTCCAGTCCAGTCTTTTTCCTGGAAACCTCTCCTGCTCCAGGTAAATAAGTCTAGGCCCTTGTCTGAGGAAACCCCTGACTGAGGGAATACAGAATCTTGAGCCAAGTGAAGCAGCTCTCTCACTAAGCATTAATGCCTGTGCAAGGCTAACTCACCACCCATCTGCTCTTTCCAGGTGTGTTTTAAATGTATCCAGTTAGCAATGTTCTCTTTATCCTTGGGGGTTTGGTGACTCCACATCAGTTCCAGCACACCCATTGTCACAACTATGACTGCGGGCACTGCTGCAGAGATGTTGGTGCTAGTGTCTTCTGCTGGTGCCAGATCAATAAATTTGAGTAGCCAAAATGTTTAGAAATAGATGCACCCCAAAGCTGCTATCTTATGATTAGAGGTGGGCATGGACTGGGAAAAAGCCACGGAACGCTGGCCCATGGTCCGTCAATTTTCACGGACCAGCCTGTTCACGGATCAGTTTGTCGGTCTATGGTCCATCACTCCCAGGGGCCCTAGGACTGCCTCTTTCACACTCAGAGATACCAAACTTGCAGCAAGGCTTCAGCAGGCTCTCTTCCTGCCACTCTCCACGTTTGGCCAAGATTGCATTTCGGAGATCAGAGTTATAGACCCCCCAAAGCAGCCACCCCCAGGAAACTTCCTTTAGATACTAGGAGTCACAAATGCCAATTGACTTGCATTGTCATGCAGCACCAGAAAGTTGCAATGAAGCAAAATCAAACAGAAAAGGGTGGGGGAAGAGCCCCCTCACTCACCACACAGACACCTTCTCAGCTGCTGTCATTCCTTGCTCGCATAGAACAGAATGGGAGCTCTCTGATTGGCAAGCAGAGCTGCCTATCAAGGTTTTGAGGGCTAAGATTGTTGTTCTCGTGGCTGCAGAACGTCCACCCCTCCATTGTCTAGGGAATTAATTCTTCCTCCTTGCTCACATAGAGCAGAATGGGAGCTCTCTGTTTGGCAGGCAGAGCTGCCTATCAAAGTTCTGAGGGCTAAGATTGGTGTTCTCTTGGCAGCAGAACGTCCACCCCTCCATTGCCTAGGGAATTAATTCTTCCTCCTTGCCCGCATAAAGCAGAATGGGAGCTCTCTGGCAGAGTTGCCTATCAAGATTTTAAGGGCTTCAGAAGTTGTGCGGACATCCCCTCCGTTGCCTAGGGAATTGATAGATCAGAGCCAGGATCTGGACTCACAGACCATGGACCGACGGACCAGCCCAAATGGACCAAAGTTCATGAAAAAGGTGAGTCCCATGAACCTCGTGTTCATGAACCATGAACAGGACCAAACCATGTCAAATTTAGATTTATTTTCTAGACCATGCCTACCTCTCAATAATTACATATATATAATGATTGTATATATAAATAATGATTTTATATACACACACACACTTGGTATTAACATGGCAGAAAGAAATATATATTAAAGAAATATATATATATATTTCTTTAATACCTGGATTTTACGTGCGGAATGAATTTGGATGTTTTACTGAATTCTGCCATGTTAATACCAAGTGAAATTTATAAAACAAATGACAGCACACAGAACTTCATGCTAATATTTTTTAAAATCTCTCTTGAAAATTAGATTAATATTTTTAAATTCTGAATGCAACAAAAGTTGAAGTGTTAAGTGAACACTGGTGCAGAATATGAGGCAAGATAAACTGTTACTGAATGAGCTCCAGTCTTTACATAGTACACTGACAGGGCAATTGTAAGTGGAGTTATATCTTTCTAATTCTATTGAGTTGAATAGATGTGAGATTCCTATTCATTCCCACACAGAATAAATATTCACTCAAGAAGATACCACATTTTAAAGAGGAGCATGACAAAGGGGAGAAGATTCCAAATACAATGAGAACAATAATCACAATTAATTGCTCATGAAAAAGTAAAAGAACATACAGTTAAAAGAGTATTACTCAAATATAACTATTTTACAAAAGAATTGCAGAAATGCCTAAAAATGAAAAAGGAGAAGCAAAGATCAGCATCTAAATAGGAACTGAAGGGACAGGAATGCGTGCACTTAGAAAGAAATCATCAGATGTGTGCTTTTGAGATGTACTTTCCGTCTTTCATAGTTCTCAAAGGAAGTATAAAAAACCTTAAGTTTCTGCATTGTTCTTATTGCATTTTTAACCAACAAGCTAAACCACTCATAAAATTATTCAAACTTTTTTTTTCAATACCCCCCCCCCCCGCACTTACCAAATTATATACAGCTTTGTTCTTATGGCCATAGTCAAAATATTTAAATTCTTCTGTTTTGGCCACCTAAAAGAAGAGGATGAAAAATGCATTGATTGATATCTGGGAATTCTCAAAATTTTAAAAGATTGATATTAAGTCATAAAATAGGAATTACAAATACAAGAAATGTTCGCTGTAACATTTCTGAAAGTTTAAGGTAAAATGCTGGATCACTGAGAAGTAATTTTAATTGTTCCTGTATCTATAACCCTAGTTTTTGGAAATGTCTAATCTGAGATCTTTAATACTTGCTGTTTGAAAACACCATTTTCCCTCTTCTGTAGTCACAGTGGAGATCATGAAGGATTCAGTTGCATTTGTATTTTACTGACATGTCTTCCACATTTCCTGACATGTCTGACATGTCTTTCCACATTTTACTGACATATCTCCCAATATGAAGCGTTCCTGTGCCTCATACAGTTAGTGGATAACGTGTTCTTCTTTAAGGCATATTCATTATCCATACCATTTAATTATGTAACTGGATTAAAGCTAAAAGAACATTCATTTCCAAAGCTGTTTGATGCACATAATAGGAACATGAAATGTGAAAAGTATGAATCAAGGTGAGAAAAGGAATGTTTAAACATTGTAATCCTGCATATGATGAACTAAATTGTACTGGATTAGAACATTTTAAAAGAGTTTTAGGCTGAAGTGGTATTTTCTATAGTGAGGCAAGTTGTAGCACAAGCAATCAGGGGATATGTTGCATAGTTGGACTGAATAATATTGATCAAACTTCATGGGAAGCCTATAAAGAAACACTTAATTAGAGTTTATGCCCCAGCTACAGATGCTGAAGAGGATGAAATGGAAAGCTTTTATGCAAGTGCCCAGGAAGAAATTGCTCATGCACAAAAATAAGATGCACTGATAATCATAGGCGACAGGAACACAAAAAAACCCAAAGCAGAACAAAATTTCAAACAAGAATCAAATAGATTACATAAATGGAAGCAGAAGATGAAGATGGAGAAGCTCTCTTGTCTTTACTAAAACAAGACCAGAAGCTGATTAATAACAACAACAACAACAAAAACAACAACATTTGATTTATATACCACCCTTCAGGATGACTTAACACCCACTCAGAGCAGTTTACAAAGTATGTTATTATTATCCCCACAACAACAAAACACCCTCTGAGGTGGGTGGGGCTGAGAGAGCTCCTAGAAGCTGTGACCCAAAGTCACCCAGCTGGCTTCAAGTGGAGGAGTGGGGAATCAAACCCAGTTCTCCAGATTAGAGTCCTGCGCTCTTAACCACTACCCCAAACTGGCTCCCAAACTGATTTTGGTTCAGACCATGAATTGTTAATTTCAAACATTAGAATAAAGCTGAAGAAAAACACTAAAACAATCATGGAGCCAAAATATAATCTAATTAATATTCCTGATTATTTTAAAAACAATGTAAAGAACAGATTTGTAATAATAAGTTCAGCTGAACATGAACCTGAAGAACTGTGAACTGAAACCAGAGAAATTATCAAAGAAGAATATGAAAAGAATATTCCTGTAGCTAAAAGAAAGGAGACATTTTGAAGGATGGATGGCAATGCCCTACAGACTGGAAACAATCTATATTCCAATTCCCCCCCACCCCCCGCCCCCCAAAATAACATCAGAGATTGCAGTCATGGCCCACAGGTTGGAAATGCAAAATCAATATTCCAGTTCCAAAAAGAGGGATGTTAGAGACTGGACTGTCACATTAATTTACCACACAAGCAAAGTGATGATTAAAAGTTTACAACAAAGTCTTTTATTATATATAGAATAAGAAATGCCAGATATTCAAGCTGAATTCAGAAATGAAGATGCACTAGAAATCACAATGCAAATTTATAATGGTTACTGGAGTAAATCTGTGACTTTCAGAAGAAACTGAATGTGTTTTATAGATTACAGCAAAGTTTTCAGCTGTGTGGATCATGAACATATATGGGTAGTTTTACAAAGAAATGGGTGTGCCACAGCATCTGATTGTTTTGCTCTACAACCTGAACTCTGGTCAAGAAGCCACTGTTGGGACAGAATATGAGGAAACAGATGGTTTCCAATTGGCAAAAGTGTCAGTCAAGGATGTATATTATCTACTTATCTGTGTTGTCTATATGCAGAATGTATTATAAGGAAAGATTTAGATGAAAGTGTAATGAAAATTAGTGGAAGGAACATTAAAAATATGAGACATACAGATGACTCCACATTATGGCAGAAAATAGTGAAGACTTGAAACAGCTACTGGTGAAGATTAAGGGAGAGTGTCAAAGCAAGATTACATTTGAACAAGAATACAAAAGTAATGGCTACCAAGGAATTACACTATTTTAAAGCTGTCAATGAAGAAACTGAAATTGTTAAAAAAAATCTATTCCTTGGCTCAATCATCAACCAAAAGGGAAACTGCAACCAAGACATCAGAAGATTGATACTCGGAAGTGCCACTAAGAAAAAAATAGAAAAGATCCTTAAGGATAAGGAAATCTCACTGGAGACTAAGATTAAGATGATTCATGCTATGGTATTCCCCATAATGAATGTGAAAACTGAACAATTAAAAAGCTGACAGGAAGAAAACTGATTCATTTGAAATGTAATAGAGGAGAGTTTTACAGATTCCATGAAAGGCCAAAAAGACAAGTAAGTAAGTTCTAGATCAAATCGACCCTGAACTCCCCCTAGAAGTTGAAATGACTGAACTGAGACTGTACTTTGCTCATAGCATGAGAAAGCAAGACTCATTGGAAAAGACAATAATGCTAGCAAAAGTGGAAGGTGATAGGAAAACAGGAAGACCTAACATGTGATGGATTAACTCAGTAAAGGAAACCATGGCCTCCGCTTTGCAAGACTTGAGCAAAGTTGTTAATGATAGGATAATTTGGAGGTCTTTGATTCATAGGGTCAACAGAAGTCAAAACAGATGAGATTACATATAACACACATACCATTCAATAACTGTATGTGAAAATTAGGAGGGTTCTATGAAATCTAGCAACGCAACTTTAACCTGGTTATTCCTTATACATGAGAACCTCTGATTCCTCATGTACAGTCCTAAAGAAGTCTTCTGACTCCAGCCCCTGGCTTGCAGTATCTTCATTCTCTTTGCATTAGAGAACAGATCTGCTTGTGATGATTGTGAGATGTGGGAGAATAGTACATTTGAAACTGCGGTATGCCAACTAAAAATGCATATATACGAATTATAAATGTCTTCATCACAGCATTTTTCGAATATTGGATCATCTGGAAAATTATTTCAAAAATTTAAAGAAAAACGTCTTTGACTTTTTAAAACTATGCTTCAACACATGAAATAAAAATATTGGCATCAAAATGTGAGTATTCATACACATAGCCCTGGATCCCATGGGGCATTTCTGTCAGGGTCATGACCCTGCCATAAGCTACACTTTAGAAGCTTCATGGTCTAGCAGCCCCTACCATACTTTAGGGACTTAATGTTAACTATTATGTTGGGGCTTGATATTCATTGACATGCTGTGTAAAATCTTATGTGTAAAGGATCCTGTTAGCTGAGACGGCAGAGACTATGTTATCTGACTGTGATGAACTTTTAGCAAGAAAAGAGCCATTGCCATAGATACATAACCTTGACTTTATAAAAACATTCTCTAGCTCGCATTCCTGTAGATATCTACTATAGCTAGATTCCTTCCCATTCGCTGTAGATAGATTCGCTGTAGACAGAAGGGGAGAACAGGGCTGTGCTTAAATGTCTATATATCCTGGGTATTGAGAACCAGACTCTATTCCTAACAAAGAACGTTTTGGGATGCTGAACTGAGGATCATCAATAAATTTTTAACTCATTCAGTCTTGGAATCTTGCAGTGAAGTTATTGAGATTCAACTGGCAAACCCTTACAGTTTCTGATGGCACAAGGATTTCTGTCAGCAGAGCAAGACTTTTACCACTATAGCTCAAAATGACCCCCAAATATTGCTCTTGAGGGACTGGGCACTCCCAAGCAGGGCTGGATCTAGGGTTGTCGGCACCCAGGGCAACCCAAGTCCGGCCCCACGTGTGCACTCCCGGTGCTGCTGCATGATGATGTCATTTCTGTGATGTCATCATGCAGTGTGGAGCGCGCTGCCCACGCAGCAAGCTGGCTGCCCCGGCACATTCGCCTACCCATTCACCAGCTCTGCAGGACAGGGGGCACACGGCAAGCCAGCCGCCCCCTCAGTGGGGCAAGCACATGGCACAGGCGGCCTCTCAGCCACCTGTGTTGCCACCACCAGCTCCACAGCAGGCTGGGGCAGCTGGCTTGCTGCATAGATGGCACACTGATGGGGCAGCAGGCTTGCCACATACCCCTTACCCTCGGGGCAGGCAAATGGCATGGGCAGGCTCCCAGTCTTCTGCTCAGCCACCCGTGCGCTCCCAGCGGTTAGCAGCTGCACCCAGCAACCCCTCTTTGATGGCACTGGGGGCAGACTACCCCCTTCCCCCCCCCATTGATCCGGCCCTGCTCCCAAGAACAGCATTTATGGGGGCATTTTGGACTGAAGCAAGAGAAGGGAAGCAAGAAAGTCATATTGTGCTGTTAAGAATCCCTTCCATTAACAGAAATGCTCCACAGCATAGATAGACATTTAATACTCAATCATATTGAAAATGTTGATGGTTGCATTTTAAATGACTTGGAGAAATTAAATCTACCTGTCCCCAATGAATCACTGTTTTTACTGAAGTAAAATCCGGAAATGTTCCAGCGTAGACATCAAATCGACTCTGGGAAAGAAAGGTAGGAAAGTAAGTATGTTTTGATTCTCCTTCTCTGATGGTTCTCATGGTGGAAATGAATAAAATAGTGTTATACACACCAGCCACTTGTGACAATGAGAAGACATACAAACCCCTGGATCCAGCAAGGGATATCTGCACATGGAAGAATGCAGATGTGGATACAGATGCATCTCCAGCAGTATATTTCCCCATTCTCATTATGATGCTCATTTGGATCTCATTTAAATGGTTGCTTATATCCCCCCCCCCTTTACGGTTTAAAATACACATCTTTTTCCAGAGCTACTGTTTCATCTAATTGCCCTGTGAACATCATCCCCACATCATTGGATATTGTGCTGTTGTTGTGGTGTATTAATCATTTGCAGCTGGATTGAATTGTCTGCATAAAATAATGCACATGTGAACGACAGCTACTGTGCGACAGCACTGTAATATCCAGGGATGCGTAGATGCTGCCATTTATCATTACTGGAATTCATGTGGTAATTGTAATAGAGGTAAAACGAACATTTCTTTTAAATCACACATTTCTCTCTTTACTATTTGAAATATAGAGAATAAATGCACTTACCACATTTACATTCTTCTTATTATCTCCAAAAATTATGGAAAATATTTGAACACAGATCTTATCTATTATTACAAAGCTGCAGAGCTTAGCATTCACAGCTTTCAGCTTGCTAGGAAGAATACAGAATTCTTTATTGCCCCATATGAACTGTAAAAAAATGCATAATGTTAATAATCTCTTTAAATGCTTGTGTATATATGTATATGTATGCAAAGGGGTTGTAGGTGGGTGGGAGTGGGTGGGACAGAGAAAACCAAAAGAAACATTATGCATGAGAAAAAAGGCAACTCCAAAATGGCTTTCAGAATGGGGTAAAATAGGCTCAAAAGAACTGGGAGGGTGGGAACAGGGAGGAGGAACTGAAGTGAAAACTAAAGGCATAAATATGTGTGGAAAACATATGGTTAGAAGAGGAAGTCCAGGAAGGATCCTTTGAGCCTATAATATTCTTCGTATCTGGTGATGATATCATCAGGCTCATGAAGGGATGCTAATTCGTGTATTAATTTGGGGGTGACCCCAAATCTTCAATTTTTTCCCAAATGAATCACAAATAATATTGAATGGATTTGGGCTGCGGTATATGAAAACATTATTAGACTGAGAAAGAGTAGAGAAAAAATTAGAAACACCTACCTTTTTTAATCCATCAGGAAGTAATTTAAAAAATAGAAGAGGACCTCCAGTGCCCACCATTGTGTAGGAAGGTGCAAAGAGCATAAAGAGATTGACTTTTTGAGCAAGCTGTGGCATGATTGAGAAGGCAATCAGACCTGCAAAAGGGAAAGATGTTTTAAAATAGCCACTCTACAAAATTTAATGTCATTAATGGGAGCTAATGTTTGCATACATCTCTATCTATTTTACCATTAATGGTAGCATAACTAATCCTCTACGTTTTCTGCTCATTTGCCCTTTTCCCTATGAATTCTGTTCTTTGTGTGTTGTTGTGGCTTCAGTCAAGGAACTTCTCTGCACAGGAGTGCTGGAGACCAATAACATAACAATCCTGTGCATTTGCAGGAGCCAGTGACCTGCCTCTACTACATTCTACACAACCGTATCACAGATAAGGACGACTTGTGATCATGGGACTGAATGGAATTGTACACTCTACAGTTAAATTCATGAGTTTTCTTTTTAGGAAGGTGCATAGGAGACCCTTGCTCTCTGCATTGCCCACTATTTTTATTTTATACTCCTCTACTAGAAATGATAGAATGGGGTGCACGGCAGTTGCATCCAAGTTGTGCTGAGGACGATGGAATCACTGGCTTTTTCACTTGTAGATAACTCTTGGCTGGCTAACCCCCGGGAGATGATGGGGGTGGACTTCCCAAATGGCATCATCTCCACTTGCATAATTGGAAGTGACTTCACCACATTGTGGGACATTCTGTGATTCACCTGAAACTCTATGTATGGTCTAGAATTCATGATTTTACCATAGAGTTTTGAGTGAATCCTGAAGCATCCTGATACACGGTGACATCACTTTTGGGTATGCAGCAGAAAGTGAAATTGCAGCATTGATTGGCAACATTTCACTCCTCCCATTTTTCTCCCATTGGCTTATGGAGGAGCAGCAGGAGAGCAAAGCAAATCAGCCATCTTGTAGTCTCAAAAAGGCCTGCTGTAAGATTGTATATAGGCTAAATATTAATGTTGGTTTAGGGCTCCTGGATCTCTATCTTCCTACTTTAACCTGCATGAAGTACTAGTATTTAAAAATTTCAGTTTTTGACTTATTCAGTATCAGTCCTTTCAAACTGCAATTCTTCCTTCGTGGTTTGTGGTTTGTCACGTTCCATGAACCTCGAATTTGCACGAAATTGTCCCATTTCACGAAATGATTTGTTAAGTTCACGATTCATCAGATCCTGGAGCTCTACAATGGCCCCATTCATACCCAGAGGTGCCAAACTCACAGGGAGACTTCAAAGGCACCCTCATCAAACAACCTTCCCAGCAAGGGCAAGAGCAGAAAATAAGAAAGAGTCTTTTCAGTCTCTTTTGAAGCAGTAAGAAATCTAGCCAAAAGCTCCTAAATGCACTCTCTTTCACTCAAAATCCCAGCAACAGCTCCTCCCTCTCCCTCTGTCAACTGGAACTGAAAGCAGGAGACACAGAGCTGTGCCTTATATAAGAAACGCTCAGATAGAGCAGAATAGGAGCTCTCTAAGCTAACAGGGTTTGGAGGGAAGAAATTGGTGTTCCCATGGCTACAGAAGGCCCATCTCCCCCCTGCTCATTGCTCTCATAGAACAGAATGGGAGACCTCAGGTTGGCGGGGAGAGCTGCCTATCAAGGTTATGTGGGCTAAGATTGGAGTTTCTATGGCAACAAAAGGTCTGCAGATGTTCCGGGCCTATGTTGCCTAGGGAACCAATGGATCAGCACCAGCCTATCTGGCATCACGAAGCATTCACAAATTGAACAAACCAGCCCCAAAATTCATGTATTTCATGAAAAACACACCCCCATGAAATGCGTTTTCTTGGTACATGAATCAGCCTGATTCATCACAAAATTTGATTCATATTTTGATTTGTGCCCACATCTAATGAGAAATACTATCAAAACTGAGACCTTCCTATCATATAATCAGCCCCATCCCAGGGTTGCCCATTTTGAGTTGGGAGATTCCTGGAGATCTTGGAGGTGGAGCCTGGGGTGGGCAGGGTTTGTGGAGGGACCTCAGCAGGGACAGGGTACCATAGAATCCACCTTCCAAATCAGCCATTTTCTCAAGGTTTGGGTCCAGTAGTACCTTAGAGATGCTAAGGAGCCACTGGAGGAGAATGTTGCTGTTCTACTACTAACCAACACAGCTATCCACCTGAAAATATTTTTTCCACTTGGAGGTTGGTAACCCTACCCTGTGCTATGTGTAACCTTTCCTAGAAATGCCATCTCTTTTTGAGCATAAGCTTTATTTTCCTTTTAACAGTTTCTTAAATGGTGGGATTTATCATGTTAGAATGTCAAGAATAAAAGATGAAATTTATTTTGTTATATTCCTCTCAACTTACCCAATGTGGCACCCTGGGAATGGCCAATATAATATAATGTGTCCTGTTTAGTTTCCTTCAAGATAAATTTCATTGTAGCTGGAATATCATAAATCCCCATTTCATGAAAACTGCAACACATATATGCACAAATAATAGCTGAAATGTTTCCAACCTAAATGTGTAATGTTCTAGTCTTTTCATTAAAACTTTAATAGTGTTTTTAAATTAAAATTATTTTAAAAAATAAATTAAAAATGAAATTTAAAACAAAAATTTGAAATTTTTAACCCACATATCAAGTTACAAATCTGGCTCAAAAAAATTATAAGCTAGGCTCCTTTTTGGAGCACAATCTCACAAGAAGAATTAATGTTCTCAGTCTATTAGAAAAAAGGAAACTATGTTGTATGCCACATCTCTAGACCAGCTTGAGGCAGATCAGAACTATAAATCAAGGAAACAGTTAAAGCAAATCATAACAATAGTAACATAAAATAATCCAAGTCAATAATAATTTTAAAAATCAAAACCACTGTAAAAGCAAGTCAAGTCATAAAAGCATATAAAACAACAGAATAGTCAAAAACCATATTAATAAAACATTCTTCAGCCTAGAAACAATCCTAATAAAATTAAGAAGATGGTACTCTTTCATTAAAACCCTGGGTAAAAATAGAGTTACCAGGTCTCCTACCGTCCCAGCAGGAACGCAGAGGACCCAGCATTCAACTTTTGTGTCCATTTTGGCCCCTGTGAAGGGCAGGAGAATGCCTGCTCCAGGGTGTGATGATGTCACTCCCAGAAGTGACATCAGTGCCTGTGGGGAGCTTGCTTGCTCGCCAGCTGAGGAGGTTTTTTTGCCTCCGGGGCCCTTCCTGGGGTCTTTTCCCCCTGCTGGCCAGATAAGTGGTTCCAGGGGAAAAACACACACACACTGTGTTCCCTTTCTAGTTTACTCTACCCGCTACTGGACCAGAGGAAAGACTTAGTGAAATATTGGCTGGCAGACAATGAGTGAGTAGAGAAATATTGTTATTAAAAATATGCATACATGAGCGAGCAGTTATATTTAGTAGAGTGTAATTTTTGTTACAGAAAATGTGGGAAATGTAGGGCAGCTTGGCGGAATGTTGGACAAGTGACAGTTGAAAAGTCCATTGGACAGCAGTCAGAGAGTCAAGCTGCAAGACCAGGATGCCTACATTTCCCATCAAAACTTGAGGGAAGCTGGCAAGTGTCCAACCTGTGTCAGGCGTCACTTGTGGTCCCGCTCTCAGTGTCACGGTGTGGAGACGATGTTGGCAGGTAATTTATATCTACTCAGGAAGGTGGGTTTGGGCTGAGTCATCTACGACTCAGCCCAAACTCACCTTCCTGAGTAGATATAAATTACCTGCCAACATCGTCTCCACACCGTGACACTGAGAGATCTCTGTCTTTTGGTGCTACACCTCTGAAGATGCCAGTCACAGCTGCTGGCGAAACGTCAGGAACTACAATGCCAAGTCCATGGCTATACAGCCCGGAAAATCCACAACAACGATTGGGTTGAGAAGTTCCTATATAGTCTTGTGATTTTTTGGTACTACTGGATTATTTATGAAAATTGCTGCTTATCATTGTATTTATTGAATATTGTGAAAATATTTACTGTTAACTACAGTAGGATTACCCATGAATTGAATTTATTGTTGTATATGTGCTATTCTCCTATTTGAACTCCCAAGGGGATTATATGTATCATAAATATTGTACATTATGATTGCATAGCACTTGCACTTTATGTGGTTTATCAGCAGTGAATACATATTGGGAAATCTGTACTTGAGATTATTGGATTTATTATGGGAACACTGTGTGTGTGTTTTTTCCCTAGAGGTACTTAACCGTAATTGCCCTGGTTGATATATCGGCCAGATATATCAACCAGGGCAGTGGTGGCAGGGAGCAGAGGCTGTAAGTGGGGAATACCCCACCCCCACCAGGGGACTGGCAGCCCTAGTAAAAAGGGTTAAAGGAAAGGAAAGTAAACATCAAGCAAGCTTCAGGGAGGAGGGGGGCAAGGCATTCACAAGGCAAAGTGACTTAACTGAAAATACCATGTGTTATGTTGCCACCCATCTTACCTCTGAAGCCAGAAGCAGAGAGAACAGGGCTTGAGTAGAGGATGTCAGCTAGTGAGCTGGCCACTATGAGAAGAGGTTAGGGATACCACCTGGGGAGGGGGCAGAGACACGAGAATGATACTGAAAGAATGGTGCGACATCACTTCTGGCAAATACTTGGAAGTGATGTCTCATTGTCAATGAGACATTGGTGCTACACCCTGGATTTGGGCAAAACTTTTGTTTTACCATAATTTTTTACCAAAATCTTAGAGCATTACATCATTGTCATGCTGGTGACATGATGTCACTTCTACGTATTCACCTAAAGTGACATTTCAGCTCTAGTACACTGCCATTTTAAAAATAATTTCCTCCCACCAACACTTAGTGGGCTGATGGGCAATGGACCTAGAGACCTGATCTCTCTAGAGGAGGCAATCCTTCAAGTACCCTGGATGAAAGCTATTTAGGTCCTTAAAGGTAAGAACCAGCACTTTGAATTGTGCCTGAAAACAGATGGGCAGCCAGCACAGAGAGGATTCAATCACTGTGTCCAGCACCTGACAATAACCTGGCTGCTGTATTTTGGACAAGCTGATGTTTCAAAAGCAGCTCCATTTGAACACATTACAGCAACCCAACCTGGATGTTATCAAAGCATGTCTGAGTGATTTGTACTGGATTCCTCTGGCTGGCCAGCTGCAGCCTTTCCTCAGCAGAAAAGTTTGGGTTTACCCGAAGCAGGAAAAACATTTGGAAATACCCAAAATCCGAAGCGGGTATTTTAATCACTTCAGAATGCTCTGTAAAGATTCGGAGCATTCCAAAGTGATTCAGGGGGCTGGGTTTTCTCCCAGCAACCCCACCCACCCCCACTCCCAAACCACCCCACTTACCCCCCCTCCCTATCAGCTGGCAGGCGACAGGGGGGGATTCCTCCCTGCTGCCTGCCAGCTAATAGTTTAAAGGGCCCTGTCCTGCCACTTGCAAGCAGCAGGGCCCTTTAAAAACCCCACAACACCCACTTACCTTTGCTCTGCTGAGATGGTGCAGGCTTATGCCTGCATCTCCACCACCTCTTTTGCCCGGCACTGACGGGGCCGAGGAGTTCCTTGGCCCTGACACCAGCAGATGAAGGGAGTACCTGGCAGGGATGTGCAAGCTTATGCCTGCATCCCCACATCCTTCTTCGCCTGCTGGTGTCAGAGCTGAGAAGTTCCTCAGCCCTGACACCAGCGGGCAAACAGAGCACCCGGCAGAGTGCCTGGCAGGGAGATGCAGGCTTATGCCTGCATCCCCGCCTCCTCCTTCACCTGCTGGTTTGGGGGCTGAGGAGTTCCTCGGCCCTGACACCAGTGGGCGAACAGAGAGCCCAGCAGAGTGCCTGGTGGGGAGATGCAGGCTTATGCCTACATCTCTGCCGCCTCTTTTGGCCGCTGGTGTCAGGGCTGAGGAGTTTCTCGGCCCTGACACAAGCTGGCAAATGAAGCGCCCAAAAGGGAGATGCATGCTTATGCCTACATCCCCACCACCTCCTTCGCCCACTGGTGTCGGGACCGAGGAGTACCTTGGCCCTGACACCAGCAGGTGAATGGAGTGCCCAGTGGGGACATGCGGGATTATGCCAGCATCCCCGCCATCTCCTTTGCCCACCGGTGTCGGGGCTGAGGAGTTTCTTGGCCCCAACACAAGCGGGCGAATGGAGTGCCCGGCGGGGACGCGCAGGCTTATGCCTGCATCCCTGCCACCTCCTTCACCTGCCGGTGTCGGGGCCAAGGAGTTCCCTTGGCCCCGACACCAGTGCACGAACGGAGCACCTGGCGGGGAGATGCAGGCTTATGCCTACATCCCTGCCGCCTTCTTCACCTGCCGGTGAACTCCTTGGCCCCAACACCAGCGTGCGAATGGAGCACCCGGCAGAGCATCTAGCAGGGAAATGCTGGCTTATGCCTGCATCCCCGCCGCCTCTTTCACCCACCAATGTTGGGGCTGAGGAGTTCCTTGGCCCTGACACTGGCAGGCGAGCGGAGCACCCAGCGGGGACATGCAGGCTTATGCCTGCATCCCCGCTGCTTCCTTCTCCCACCGCTGACGGGGCCAAGGAGTTCCCTGGCTCTGACAGTGGCACCAACACTCAGCCGCTTGTTGGGGAAGCCCCCGACGAGCATCTGATTCAGGGGGTTAAATGCCCCTTTCCCTGCTGCTCGCAGCAGCAGGGAAACGGGCATTTAAACTACTTGACCTGAAGCTTCCCAAAGCATTACGAATGCTTCAGGAAGCTTTGCTTCAGGATTTCCAAATCAGGGCCAGCATGCTGGCCACGATTCGGAAATCCCGAAGCTTTCCAGATCGGGTCCAATTTGGGTATTTTACCCAAATCGGATTCCCGAAGTGCACACCCCTAGTGCTGACCTTTGAAGCCTTATGTGGGTTGGGACTAACGTACCAGAAGGACTACAAACTCCTTTACAAACCTACCCGACCGCTACAGTTGTCATTGGAGGACCTGCTTCTGGTGCCTCATCCCTTCTTGAGATTAGGCAGGTAATGACCTTGGAGAGGGCCTTCTCAGTCAGTGCACCAAAATTCTGGAACTTTCTCCTCAGAAAGATTTGTTTGACTCCTTCTGTTGCCATCTTCTACCAGAAGGTGAAGACTGTTTGGGGGGTTGGGGGTTGGTATTCTCTTAGTATTTCTTCATGCCTAATGTTTTAATTGTTTTAAATGTTTTAATTGTTCTTATATATTTACATGTTTTAAGCTCTGATTTAACTGGTTAAATGAAGTGTTGTTGTTTGGTTTATTGGTTTTAATTGTTTTAGAATGAGAGTGTATTATGTATGTTTTAATTTGCTAGCTGCCTTGGTGGCCCTTATGAGGACAGAAGGGCAGGATATAAAATTTATTAAATAAATAAAAGATCATAATTTTTAATAAAGAGCCAATGATGCCATATAAGCATAAGTTAATGAAAGGTGCTATCTGCCACATTGGAGACATGGTCTTCCAATTGTAGCTATGATCCAGCAGCATCCGTAAGCTATGAATCTGCTTCTTCAGAGGGAATGTAACCTCCTCCAGAACAGGTCGACTCCTCAGTCATGATGTGGTTTTGTCATTGTCCAACAGCAACACAGGCTTGTCTGTACTGAGCTTCACTATTTTAGCCATCACCCATCCCATTCTCTTCTCCACCAAACGTGTACATGCCTTCAGCCAACCCACCTGGCTCAGCATTTTAAAGAGAAATAAAGGCTATAAGATTTTCTCTGGGAATGTAACACATGCTACAGAAATCAGAAGTGTTCTGTGGTCTAAAGCAGAGGATCACAGAAGCAAATAATTAATAAGACTAGATCTTCCAGCTGAAAGACAGGCATCAAACTAATTATTACCATTAATAATCATGAGGCTAAACCTGGCAGCTAATTTGACCAAATATGATCCAGCAAAATTTATAATTGAACCCCTTGTTGATCTACTTCCCATCTAGGGTTTCCAACTTCCAAGTGGGGCCTGAACTGAGTTCTCCCAGAATTGACTGATATCCAGACATCAGTTTCCCTGGAGCACATGGCAGCCTCAGAGGGTAGACTCTATGGTATTGCATCCATGCTGACCTTCCTCCCCTACCCAAACTCTATCCTCCCCAGGCCCCACCTCCAAATCTCCAGGAATTTCCCAGCCGGGAATGAGCAACTCTATTTCCTTCATAAGAGAAGGATAATGAGGATCTAACGGCTAGCACTTGAGATAACAACAACAACATTTGATTTATATATACTGCCCTTCAGGACAACTTAATGCCCACTAATAATTACAAAGTGTTTTATTATCAACCTCACAACAATCATCCTGTGAGATGGGTGAGGCCAAAGGAGCTCTGAGATGTTGTGACTGATCCAAGGGCACCTAGCTGGCTTCAAACGAGGAGTGGAGAATCAAACACGGTTCTCCAGATTAGAGTCCTGCCACTCTTAACCACTACACCAAACTGGCTCTCCATCCTCCCCAGGTTCCACCTTCGCCACCAAATCTCCAGGAATTTCCCAGCCTCATCAGGGTGATCTAGGTGAGTGTTAAGGTCATTGGTTCAAAAAGAAGGAGTATCAGGGTATAACATCTTCAACTGTATGCAGAGTTGCTCTAGTTGAGTCCAAAGGGTTAGGATTTCTTTGTTGAAGGATCAAGTACACATGTAAACATACATCAAAATGAGGATGAGGGTCACATGGCTTGACTGAATTAAGATATTCCTAGCACTCAGCAGCACTGTATTTTTAGTGAACAAGAGATAAGGCAGATTTGACCTGCCTCTGTGCTTCCTTTTTGTTTGAATGGTGACATGGAAAATGAAACAGTTTGAAAAGTCAACTTATAGGGCAAACCTAATTTCCTTAAAAAGAGCATCATCATAAAGTCTAAATTTCTTGGTAAGATCCAGTTTAGTAAATTTTTGTCCCCAGCAAGCAATATTCCAGGACATAATTTTAAAGGGATTTATTTCAATGTTCTCCAAATGTTATTGGCTCAACACTTGTGTCCCAATGAACACTTCTGCTAGGGCACAAATGCTACAGAGTGTCTAACTTGGAAGATGCTCAATGGTAGGGTGGTTAGACATTTCTGTATGTATCAGACTGAGTCCCATATGGACCTCATCACCTGCCACTCCATGATGAGAGGTTAGGTAATGGGTTGAAAAATCATCCCAAAGAATAGAGGCCCTAAAGAAACTGGAACACTAGACTTGTGCAGTTGTACCAGAGGCACAGTACTGAATTGAAATGGAATAGAACATGGAAGAGAGTAAACCCATAAGCCAGTAACAGAGTGCAATAGATAGCATTCTCTATCATTCACATTTCAAAAGATAGCAGAAAATTCTGAATTGAGCATCAAATGATATGAAATGGAAGCAGTTTGAAGTCAAAAGAAAACATCTGCAATACATATTCAAAATCCATTCTGGATCAAAACATTTCCCTCAGAAGATAATATAATGTAAGATTGCCATAGATGTCAGAAGAACATTCCGATCTATCTACTCTACACACTGTTCTTCAAACTTACCTAAAATTCCAAAATTCTTCTTGCTCAATTGACAGGTTCTGGTGTCTTCTAGACCAGGCGGACCCTCTGACATTTAGCATCCAAACATCATAGCCGGCATCTGCTAGAGCAAATCCTAAGCTATTGTTAGGAAGATTTAAAATCCAGCACCTATTATCAGTAATCAAACCAGATACCAATAGCACAGCTGGGTTATTTCCTGGAAGAGAAAGAATGGGATCATGATACAGTCTGAGGAGACAAGTGTCTCTGCAAATGCTTTTTGTCTTTTAACATATCTGAGAAATGAAAATTGTTGGAATAGAAGTGGCTCAGCATGTCTGGACATGTGTTATTTTCATTACACTAGAAGCAGACTGTATTTGTGTGATGCTTCTCTTTGTCTGATCTGGACGTTTCTGACTCCTCCTTCTCCACATGTGATTCCACTCTTTCCTGACTGTGCAACTTTGTTAATATAACAACTAACACGTATGCCAGTAAAAGTTGCCTGCATTGACTAGCATTGTTCACTGATGTTCAGAATTCTTTTTCAGAATATAAATCTGGATTAAATATATTATTAACCTTTAATGTGAGATGGCCCTGATCTGGATAGCCCAGGCAAGTCCAATCTCTCCAGATCTTGGAAGTTAAGCAGTGTTGGCCTTGGTTAGTAATTGGAGGCAGACCTCCAATGAAGGCCAGGGTTATAGAGGTAGGCAATGGTAAACCACATCTGTTAGTCTCTTGCCATGAAAACCCAAGCAGGAGTCACCATAAGTCAGCTATTACTTGATGGTACTCTCCACCACCAATCTGAAGTGAACGTTACCATCTTGAGAGTAGTCCTTAGGCTCAGATTTCAAAACTTTAGAAGTAAGCGTCCCTTCCACTCCTTTAGGTACTGCTGTCCAAGGGAATACTCCCCGCCCCTGGTTATGCTTCTCCAGTAGTTGGGGAAGGAAAGAGGTCTCATCTTCTGTTTTCTCCCTTGGCATGTGCAGTTTTTCAAGGGCTCCTGACATTCCATGAATGTGTTGGTACCACTGCCATATTTAAGATGAAATGGAGGGAGACGGGAGGCAGAAAGAGAGGGAGATTTCGCTACCATCAAGTCAGTGACTTTGGGAGTTCAAAAGGAGGGAATTTAAGGCCTTATGCAGAGGGTCTAGTTACTTTTATTTAGAAGTTGGTTCCCCAATTGTAATCCACAAGGATGGAGAACTTCTTCTGCCACCAATGGTGACCTTGGTTGGATGCAAACCAACTTTCACAGTTAAAGGACTACTCTCCCTGGAAGAACTTGCTATCTCAGCTATAGCTGAGAAAAAAATTCCATTCACTCAAATCACTGACATTGTTAAAAAAAACTACATTGTAAAACATAGCTGAAAGTCTGTGTTGCTGCACTGTGTATATCATCTAGGCAGGGAGGAAGACAACAATTGGGTGAAAAGGTAGTTGGCTCTTTCCACATGAACTTGTATTCATACACATTGTACAATGGTGTGGGGTTCTCACAAATGCAAATGGCCCTGTTAGAAGCATCAGCTCTGAATGGGCCTTCCATGCCACACACAGCTATTCCCAATCACAGAATCATAAGAAGGAAAAAAGGGGGAATGAGGGCTGATGCAAAAGTTTATGCCCTTTCTTACAGTATTCTAGCTAGTTCTGCAGCTTAATTTATTCCCTTTGCCCTTAACAGATATACAGCACTAGAGATGGTATGCCATACCCACAATCAAATATGAAAAACTACAATTACATTACACACATACCTTTCTTCCAATGACTGTGTATTCCAAAAGGAATTCTGTATAATTGCAAGAAATAGCCATCATCAGTCAGGACTTCATATTGTTCATTGGGATATCCCCAGGACTGGATGATTTCAGGCTGTAAGGGGAAAAAAATTCCTTGGGAAAAAATACGATCTATAGTATTATCTTGTTTGGGCAATTGACAGAACAAGTTGATTTAAAGTTTTGTGTTCTCAAAGTATCCATGATCAGAAGGAATACCCTGTCTCATAATTTTATAGGCTAAAGTTTTAAATGAACAAATAAACAAGTCAAAACCCCTCCAGTTAAAGAGTAAAATAATTTACAAATTCACGGATATTGCAAAAATAATGGAAATTATCATTTATCTTCCATGCTATATAAGCAGTGAATGGCCTATAGACTTTCAGATTGTGTTCAGTTACAATGCAGCCTTCATGCATCTATAAATTACCTTAGACTATCAGCCCCAATCCTCTTCCTCAGCATTTTATGGGAAACACTGAATTTCAGGACATTGGGTCAACTGGCCATCTAGATACATAATGATGCCTCCTTGTTTCACTGTAGATATAATTTGTGAAAGAATGACATATAAGTGGAGGAAGCTGTGGTCCTGTGGCCTGATGTCAGGATCACACCTGCTGGTGTCAGTTGACTGCATCTACATGTCCCACACATGGGCATCAGCTGCATACCACTCCTTGATTAGTGGATGCTGGTGGGGCTGCTATGAACTTCAGCGTGAACACTACACAGTCAAAGCCTCGCTGAGGCTTATCTGTGTCACTTAATTTCCCTCTGTGGAACAGTCACAGCAGATTGACTCTGAACACTGGTACTGTGTCAGTGTCTTATGATAGGTCTGCCCAGGATCTTGAACAGCAGTCTCTAAATCCTGTTTTAGAACAACCCAAGGTCATATAGGCCAAGTATAGAAATTATTACTTCCTTAACACTAACAACAACAACAGCAACAACAACATACAATTATATGCCACACTTCAGGACAACTTAACACCCACTCAGAGCTATTTACAAATTATGTTATTATCATCCCCACAACAAAACACCCTGTGAGGTGGGTGGGGCAGAGAATGCTCCTAGAAGTTGTGACTAACCCAAGGTCACCCAGCTGGCTTCAAGTGGAGGAGTGGGGAATCAAACCCGGTTCTCCAGATTAGAGTCCTGTGCTCTTAACTACTACACCAAATTGGCTCTCACTGTATGATACAAGGGAATATATCCAAATTGTAAATTCTATCACTGCAGGACTTATTCCTAGTGTTCACAAAATCAGAACCACTTAATTTAACACTGAGAGAAATGTTACTACCCAGTATACCATAAAAAGAAAGCAGTACTACAAAGGGAAAAGAATGTTTTCCCCTCCCTCAAAAAGCTGGAAGGAATAGCTCTCTGATTCCTTGTGAGTCCCCACAGCAGGCCTTGAGACTTTTACTCTAAGGCAACCTAACCAGCTGATTCACTTTGCTGACTCCTCATCTATTTAACGCTTCCTCTTATAATAATGTGCAGAGATGCATGTGAAGTTACTGAATAAAGCACATCTGGCTTTCAAGACTAGCTGACTTGATTAACTGGAATATTTAACATTCAAAATTCTTCCAGGTGATCTAATTAACAGATGAAAAATATGTGAGTTGGAATACACAGCGGGAATTCCTGAAATTTGCTGTGTCTATGCTGTGTTCATGCCTAGAAATCTGTAAGCAGTGGCATGTGCCAATGTAATTTTATCAGTAAACATAATTTCCTAGAAGCCTACAAATAATATCATAAATCAACAAGTTCTCAGTTTCCCCATCAGCTTCTTTCTAGGTTTTGTACAAATCTTACTTTCATTTTTAAGGGTATAGATTTTCCTATGGAATTTCTCAAACAAATTCACTCATTCCTAACTTCACATGATCTGAAGGACTTAAATTTTTACATTGATTCAAATTGTGTCACCATACCCCTTAACACTGCTGATGTAAGTTCAGCTAATTGCTGCAATTCTATTCAGCCATTTCCTCATGAACCTGTTCCAAGCACAATTTAAAATGTATTGTATAATTGACCTGGAATCCTAGTCTGGAACGGAGATGAATTATCTGTTTTTTAATGTATCATCAGTCTGGAATTAATGCAGGGAGGAGTTTCCAGGCCCAGAGCTACATGCAGATGTAAGGAAATACAGCCTTCTTGTGAAGGTGGTGGTAGAAAGTGCCATCAAGTCATAGCTGACTCATGGCTACCCCAGCTGGGGTTTCAGGGCAAGAGGCTAACAGAGGTGGTTTGCCATTGCCTTCCTCTGCAACCTTGGTCTTCGTTAGAGGTCTTTTATCTACTTGCTAACCAAGGCTGACCCGGCTTAGCTTCTGAGATCTGACAAGATCAAGCTTGCCTGGGCTATCTGGGTCAGGATCTTTTTGTGAATACATCTTATGAAAGCAATGTTCAGTTTAAAAAAAACATGTCTCAACACCCTTATTTAAACTAAAGAAGCAGTTTCTTCCTTCTGTTTGCCTTCCATGGGAGCTTGCTCTCAAATTTGCTGCTGTTTTGAATCCATTAATGCTTTACCACGATGCTCATTCTTATATGTTGTGTTCTGTAACTTCCTGCCCCTTGTCTCTTTCCTTCTTCCTTGTTTGCTTTATCTGCCCTTTTATTTTATCATAACAGTTGATGCAAACTGAGTGAGATCTTGACTTCTGAGATTTGCACTGGAGAACAGGTTGAGAAAAGGAGTAGGGAGGAACTGGGAGAGAAAAAATGCTGGGCTCCAGACTTAACTGGGGGACTCAGTTGCCAGCTGCACAAGGAGGAGAGTGGGGCACATGGCAGCTGCCATGCTGAGGGGTAGCAAGGGCTCCCTGCGGGCATCCCGCCCAGCCCCCCCATCATCACAGCTTTGGAGAGGAGCAGGCAGTTTGGGCATTGGGCACCGATTCATGGGGGGGGGGAAGCAGAGCTTGTGAGCTCATTTTCCCTATTATGGGGATCCCTGTAAGGGGTCTGGGGGTGCAGCATGGCAGGTACATGTACAGCTCAGGGCCTGTCAGGTCTGCCTCACTCCCAGGTGTCAGAGGATCAACCCAGGGGTGTATGTCCATGTGATGTCCCACTAACTGTCATCCCATGGTTTTCCTCCCTTAGCCAGGGTCTGAGGAGTGTGGTGGATTATCGGCTGGCAGGCGGGTCAGCCAATACTTGGATCCATGCCCTATTCAGTGCCAATGCTGCATGAGCTGTAAATCAATAAACTTATGGCCTCTTTTAACTCCATTGTAGTTGTCTGGTGTATTTTGTCACCTTGCACCCCTAGCTCTCACTGGGCAGAGGAGTGCTCTCACTTGATCAACCAATTCCAGAAGGTGATGCTAGGAGACTGCTGCTTGACACCATGGCATTTATGCTATCTAAATTTACATGAAACCACCGGAAGAGGTCATCTGGAGATCTGAAGTGACATGCTATTGATATGTGGATGACATTCAGCTTTGTTTTTCTTAACAGCTAACCCATGTTGGGTTTGTGGAAGTCTTGGATAAGTGCCTGGACCAGACTGCACTCTAATAACATCCTGAGACTGAAACAGTCTTATTGTGCTGTCTAGTCATGACAGATGTGAGCAATTTTATATGTAAAATTCATTGCAAAAGAATTACAGTGGGCTTGTGGGTTTTCTGGGTTAACATTTTCCAGGGCTTGATATAAAAGCCCCTTCACAAACCAGAAAAAGCTCTGCTGGATGGTGTTGTGCAAACACAATGGTGGCAGAAAAGTTAAACTATGCTTTCAGTGCCAAGAGGCAAACAGGTGAAAAGAAGGTTCTGGACATATGCGGAATGCCTGTACCCTCACAATGGAGTAACCACATAACCTAAGTGTTTGGTATTAAGTGAGGTTTCTGCATTGGCCAGATTTGTAGAAGTTTTGATATCCTTCATTCTATTAATTCAAGTACTGGTTAATTGTAATCTCTCCTTCCTGCATCTTTCACAATACTCTCTCTCCTCCATCTTTCCCAATACACTTCTGAAATCTATCTCAGACAGTGCATCCAATATCTCTTGAAAAAATACTGTAGAAACACAAATGAAATCAGTTACAAGCAAATCACCTCTCTGTGGGTAGCTAATGATATTCCACATTACAGATTTTTATAATATGCCTATGTTATCTTCACTAAGCACATTCCCCCCTCATTTTTGGTGTTTTAAGTTTGTACCTTTTGTTGTCTCATAGCACAACAATACATATGTTAACTTTGAAATAATTAAGTAGTCACTAGCCAAACAAAAGGCTCATGGGAACAGGATACAACATTTTAAAAATGGAATAAGATACAGTTGCATGATATGCTCCAGTACTTCATAGATCTAGCTCAGGTGGCATATATGATTCCTTCTTCTCCATTTTGTCTTCTCAATAAACTTGTGAGGTTAGATGGTCTGAGAGATGGCCCAAGAGATGGCCAATGAGTTCCACAGCAGAGTGATGATCTAAACCAGGGTAAGTCCCTGAGTCACCACTAGAGATGAACCAAAATATGAACCAAAGTTTGTCACAAACTGGGCCGTTTTTTGATTTTCAACTGATAGTTTGTTGGAGCTCATTTCTGACGAACTGCAAAGAACCGCTGATTTTTAGAGTGGTTTGTTTGGTTCATTTTTCAGTTCGTCATTGCAGACAGCCTGGTGCCAATCAACCTGTTGCCTAGGAAATGGGGGGGGGGGACTTTCTGCAGACTTTCTGCAGCCACGGAAGTGACGTATTGATGAAGCAAATGAACCATTTTGCAAACTGGGCAACTTCATGCCAGTTCATGGTTCGTGAGACGCAACGAACCACGAACCACAATGAACCGCCATTTTTCCAGTTCATGCCCATTTCTAGTCACTGCTTAATCTAATTCCAGAAGAGTAGCTGTTGCAGCAAAATTTAAGGAAAGTATTTGGCACCTCAAAGTCTAACATTTTAATTTCCAGTATAAACTTGCATAGACAAAAGCCTACTTCTTAAAAAGAAGGACAATATTTTGAAAAAATAACATTTTGAAAGAATGTTTTGTTCTTAAGGGGCTACAAGACTCCTCTTTAGGTTTTAAATTAGCACCTGGCCCTTAACGTTTAATTTAATTTACTTTGAGCATATCACATGTTTCTCTCCCATCCTTGCTCCAAGGAGTTTATAGTAATACACATGATTCCCCACAGTCATTCAATGTTGCATGTCAAAATGGGGATCTGAACACCCCAGATTCACTCCAATATCCTAATGACTGCTGTTGTTTCAAACCAAGTTAGTGATGCCCTTCCTGCAGCGTACCTTTACCCCCCCCCCCACACACACACTGTAGATGTTCTGGGTATGGGTGTGAAAGCATGTGAGTATGGGTGTGAAACTAAGTTCACAATTTATTATCAGAACAATACCTGGTTTCAAAATACACCTGAATAAGTAACTTACGGTTGACATTAATGTTTGTGGATTCAAATGTCTTCCAAATACTTCTGAGTGCATAGCCTGTTGGATTAAACATATCACTGCCACAGCCAGCCACATTGTAGATCTGGTAGTTTCCACACTGGTAGTTACAAAAGTAATCCAGTACCTAGCATCTAAAAACATTAATGTTTAGGATGGTAAATTTAGACAATAACATGGGACCTAGCTTCTGAATGAAACCAACATTAAAAATATTTACAGTGCAACGGCAAACCACCCTGGATGATCTATTTATTCCAATTTTTTTTCCAATTAATTTTGAAACTGATGCCATTTGCTCATAATCCCAAATAAACTACAGTGTAAACAACAGGACAATTTCAGATAAATATTTTGGGTTTGGAATATCAGAATACTTAAATATGAGGAAGCATAATGTAGAAAAAACAGTAACAAAAGTGTCCAATACTGAATACTATGCTGTTGTTGATAACATACTTTAATAATTAGGATTCTAGATGTAGACCCCAACAAAAGGCAAATTTTCTCCTCCTGCTGCAATAACATGAATTTTCCTTGTGGAATTTTCCATTATTAGTCTCATAAAAGTACAGATCCTTCTCCAGACCTGAACTTAGCAGTCCAAGTATTGCTGCTGTACTATATGGGTGTGCAAAATGTAAACACTACCAGGGCCAGCTCCAGTGTCACTGGCACCAAAGGCAGCTTAAGGGCTGCCGCTGCATGCGTGTGTGCCGGACTGTGTGATGATGTCACTGCATGTGACGTCATCACGCAGGGCTGGGTGCATGCACGGGGGGCCTTCCAGCCCTCCCATTCAATTGCTCTGCAGGCCAGGTGTAAGCTGACCTGGCCACCAGCTACACCTGGCCCGCAGAGCAACTGAATGGGAGGCTCACTCAGCTGCCCCACGCTGCCACCGCCAGCATGCGCTCCTGGCCAGGCACAGCAGCTGCGGGCCAGACACAGCAGGTAGCCAGAGTGGGAAGCGGCGGCATGCATCCTCCAAGCCTGCTCAGATGCTCCGTGTGCCACCCCAGCTGCCTGCTGCATCTGGCCCGCAGCGGTGTGCTGGCACTGGTGGCATTGCCAGCACAGAGCAACTGGGTGGGAGGGCTGGGAGGCTGCCCACTCAGTGGCCTCGTGCTGCTGCCAGCACGCACTCTTGGCTGGGCGCAGCAGCACGGGGCAATTGAGCTCCATGGTGCGTGCCCCCGCCCCTGGACTGGTGCCCCCTCTGGTGCCTTAGGGCCCGAGGCAGCCTCAATGGGCGGCCTGGTCCTGCCCACTACTCATATCAACAGAGGGTGGAATAGACATTCATTTTTTAAAAATTTTAATGGGTTTGTCTCAAATTCTGCTATACATGTTATTCCAGTTTTACTTAGAGAACATCTAAAATTATGTCCAGAAATGTTGCGTGCCACACATTTCCTTTCACT
Source organism: Eublepharis macularius (assembly GCF_028583425.1). Taxonomy (NCBI): domain Eukaryota; kingdom Metazoa; phylum Chordata; class Lepidosauria; order Squamata; family Eublepharidae; genus Eublepharis; species Eublepharis macularius. The sequence goes on from NC_072795.1 coordinate 104,441,486, forward strand.
CCCATTATTTTTTTTACCTTCAGCTAGAGCTACAGCACATACACAAGCAGGAAACCAATTGTTGGATGACCACTTTGGACACTTTTGAGTGAATTCAGGTGCATCCAGTTTGCACAATTACACTGATTTCTTACAGCTGCCCGCCCTTCCACCATTAATTCTTGTTTTTAAAAGTAAAAAAGGGAAACATATTAGTTTAATTTTTTTAAGTTGAGAATTTCTACTTAGGTGTCTCTGTGTGTATTTGGTGGTACCAATGTACAAGCAGCTACTGTGTAGGAACAGCATGAGATTCGAGTACAGTAGCTCCTTAAACAGCACCAAGATTTCTGAAGTATAAGCTTTTGAGAGTGAACAACACTCATTCATCAGAAACAGATCCGCTTGGCCTGGTATTATTCACAGGATTAGCTTTACCAGGAAACTTCAAAGGGATCTGATCAGGAGCTTGCTGTGCATGCAATTGAAATAGACTGAGCAAGATAAATTCAGTACAATCATGTTCATGTTAAAACTTCTTGGCATACCTAGTTTGAAACCTATTCTAAGGCACGGAAAGGAAAAAGTGCAATGAGTGCTTATTAGCCATACTGCCTACTGAACCCCATTTACAGTTTGTCAGAATACCAGGTGTGTAGGTGGAGTGGGGGAGAAGAAAAGCCTATGGCAAAGTCTTCATTTAAATCAAAGCTTTTGTATTTGAATTTCTGATCCAAGATGCTGCCCCACAAATTAACTTCACCAGCTCCAAACTTTTTAGCTACACAACTGAGTGCTAGAACAGCTGCATTGCAGTTGATTTCTTGCTATATGTCATCGCAGCATGAGGGGCATGTACCCCGCAAATACAAACAAGAAACAGGCTGGGACAGCAAGTTTTTCATTACCATGTAGATAATGAGGGACTACTCAGAGGGATTCATTTATGAATGAATTAAAAAGCACCAGTTTTATGATTTGTCTATTGATGTATATAAATATGCAATATTTTTAATAATAAATATATAAGTTTAATTTATAATCATATGGTTATTTGGAAGATTATATAGCTGGGGACTAGGTAGGCACTCAAAAATTATTTGTTTAAAGGGCTCTTTATTTATTGATTATTGTGAGATCCTTTGTTAGCTTATATATATATGTATTCTTTTTTTAAAAAAAATAGCCCAGCTATAGTGGTAAATATGGAGATTTTAATGGTATCCATGCATGGGAGTTCTTTGACTTCAAATTTACAAAAAACAAATTTAAAAGCACCAGTTCCAGTTTTCTTATGGAAAGTTCCTGTTTATTGGTTTAGAATTTCCAAAGGAATACTTGTTTTAAGTCATGAATAATACCTATTAAATAACACTTTGTCTGAGCAGACCAGCATGGCATAGTAGTTAGGAAAGTTAGATGAGCCCAAATCCCATTTAGTCATGAAACTTATGGGGTGATTCTGGGCCATCATTGTGTCTCAACTAGACATGGGCACAAACGGGGAAAAAATTCCGAACATCCTGTTTGTTGTTCGTTGCCATCCACGAACAATGAACAATGAACAGAACAGAAAATGTCCCCTTAACGAACATGTTCGGTGTTCGTGTTTGTGGCCCTTTAAAGATCCCTTTAAACTATCAGCTGGCAGGTGGCAGGAAGGGATTCCCCCTTGCTGCCTGCCAGCTGATAGTTTAAAGGGGCCCTTTCCTGCCACATATAAGGGGCAGGGCCTTTTAAACACCCCACAACCCCCAGCCCCCACCCCTGCCCCACCTGAGCACAGCCAGGCTGCTGCTGCTGGGTGTTAGAGGGACAGAGAGATTCTCTCCATCCCTCTGACAGTGGGCAAAGCCAGCACTGCTGGCCGCTTCTGCCCGCAGTCAGAGGGATGAGAAGGCTCACCTCGTCCCAATGACGCTGTCAGAGAAATGAGGAGAATCTCCTCATCCCTCTGACAGTGGGCAGAGCCGCCACCGCCATGGGGCCACTTCTGCCCGCTGGCAGAGGGATGAGAAGAGACTCCCCTGGTCCCTCTGACAGCGGGCAGAGCTGGTGTTTCCGTGGGGCCGCTTTTGCCCACTGTCAGAGGGACGAGGAGAGACTCCCCTGTGACAGCGGGCAGAGCTGGCACTGCAGGGCCACTTCTGTCCACTGTCAGAGACATGAGGAGAGACTCCCCTGGTCCGTCTGACAGTGGGCAGAGCCAGTGCCACCACATGGCTGCTTCTGCCCACTGTCAGAGAGATGAGGAGAATCTCCTCATCCCTCTGACAGCAGGCAGAGCCGGCACCATGGGGCTGCTCCTTCCCAGTGCCAGTGCCAGTGGCACTGGGAGAGCTGGCATCACCCCCTTTGCTGTCATTTTCTCTCCACAGTGGCAAAAACTGTACTGCCTGTTAGAAGGCAGCTACTTTGAGGGGTTACAAAACTGACCTTTCCAATATCCAATACGCACCAAATTTGCAGAGAACATAGTCCACACTGTCCTCTGAAGACCCCCCCCCCAAGTTTCAGAGAGATTGCAGCCCGGGAAAGGTATGATCCATGGGTCCCCCCCCTTTGCTGTCTATTTCTCTTCTGAGTGGCAAAAACTGGTCTGCTGGAAGCTGAAGGGTTAAAGCCAGAAGGAAAGCCAGAAGGAGTTCAGACAGAGTTCCGTCCTTGCTGTTGCCAGGGGAATTGATTGAGGCACCTGAGCATCTGGCTTTCCGAACAGCGGCAGAACGCAACGAACGAGGCTTGCGGTGACCACCTGTTGGTTTGGAATGGGGATTCACGAATGGCCCGTTTGCAAACAGACGAACAGGCTGTTCGTGGGTTTTTTTCATTCATATTGCTGTTCATGCCCATGTCTAGTCTCAACCTAATTTATATTGCAGAGTAATTGTGAGAATAAAATGGAGGAGGGAACAACCTGAGCTCCTAAGTGAAAGAGCGGGATTAAAAAAATAGACATAGCAGATAGTAAGATTCCAGTTTTAAATATGCAACTTTAAAAAAGATAATCAAAATCAGAAGCAATAAGGGGGATTGCTTTATAGAAAAGCTACAATTTTCTCATAAACCGAATCAAAAAGAAAACATGTACATATGAATAATCTACATTCTAATTCCAATCCATTTTTTCATTATTCCAACATTTCCTCGCTGCTATCATAAGAACATCTATGATAGATGCATTCACACATGCATGTCTATCACCCAATAACTACACTTTGATGCAGCGGCTACCATGTGTAAACGAACACCACAGATCAAACAGCACCAAGAAAAATTCTTGTCATGTCCTGGCACAATGCTTTTGTTCATGTCAACATAACACTTTTCTATGGAGTTGGTTTGCATAATTAGCAGCAAATGATGAAGTGTTTAGGAGTAACATGATAAGGAATGAAGGGATCTGTCTGAAGGAATCAGATTTAATTTGTTTTACTGGTTGTGGTGGGGAGCTTATTAATGAACCTTTTGCTGAATACTATAGCAGTACTAGAATGCCTTCTTTCATGCTGTGGAATGAACATTAGGCAACTTTCTATATAAAGTTGCTTTCGGCGAAACTAGCTATGATGGGAGTAATCTACATACAGTTTAATACAGTGTATAATAGTTTAATAATCTACATACAGCGTTTAATAGTCTACATACAGTGTTTAATTGTTTAATTGCTACACACTTAAAATTGTATTATTTCAATAGAATTTAGGTACTGATTTGTGGATCTGAGTGGTGCCTAATTCTTACTATATCGTATTAACAACTGTATGTGCCATTTTAAGATGATAATTAAAATGCCTTTAAAGTGTCCAAAATACTGTTACAATTGTAATGCTATTGTGTCATCAGACACATTCAAATAAGAGGTATTTGCTTACCTGCTGCTGATCTCCAATAGCGATAAGATCAAGAAGTGGTACTCCCAAAAATCTACAGTGTACTAAGTTCGTAGAGTATATAATGATGCCTCAGGTACATTAAGTGGTTTCATGGATGATGATGAAATGAGTGTGAGGCTTACTTAAAACTTTGGAAAGCAGCATCAGTATATATCCAACGCCTGGAATACACTGGCTAACTCAGCTGAATGAATAAGCAGGAAGCAACGCTATTAAACATTCTGTTTGTTTGGTATGTGAGGCAAGATCTTAAGGCTATTTCCTCAACCCAGCTGCTGTGATGGGGCTTGGAAAACCAGCCCAGCCAAACTGCTGTGTCTACAAGAAAAAATTACAGCAGACATATTCCAGTGGAAGGACTCCATGCTATTAGTTCCTCCCCATTGGGTGTGGCTGGGCCTTATTCCATTCTGGATTGGTTCTTGGTTTCTAACAAAGGGCTTTTAAAGAAACCATCCAAAGTGTTATTTTGATTCCGTAAACCTGTTTTCCCAAAGGCTAACTTCCTGCTCAAAACAAATAACCAGTTTTGACAGCAAATACAGCTACCTCAAAGAAAGACCTCACAAGACAAGGGGAAAAGATGGACTTGCTCTTAGGAAAGAAGAATATTCTGAGTTACTTAGCTCCTGATGGCATCCCCATGCTTTTCATGGAGCTCCGAGGCATTAAGGTTCTTGTTCTTATTTTTAGAATTGTTTTATCTATCTGGGTTACTCCCAAACTAGCATAGTATAATACTGCAACCTTGTAGCCTCATCAGACTGTTTTATTTCACAGATAAGATTTTAAAAAGTCACTTCAAACCTCTGCAGCTGTAAATCTCTCTGGAAGCCCCCCATTTACAGGGAAATTAGTTGCTACAGCCACCTGGTTCTGTGTGCTGTCTCTAGCCGCTGCAATGATTAAAAGCAAAAAAAGGAACAGAAACAACTCAGACTCTGATTCCCCAGTAATCTCTAACTATAAATCTTCAAAGCAGTTTCCTATAAATGACTCTCTGCAAGATGGAGCTCTGTGGGAGGCCATTCCTCCTTCATGCAACAGGTTCAACCTGTTGGAGTCCTTAGGAGACCTGAACCCTTCAGTTCAATGCAAGTTCCATCCTCTGTCAATGCACTCTCTGCCTTAAGTGCAAGGGAAGCTTATACTCCCCACCAGGAATCTATACCGAACCTAAGTCCCTCAAAGTCTGCAGCTTTACAAGAACGTGAAGAAACCACAAAAGCAGATCTAATTAAATTAATAGGGGATCAGTGCCTCTTAATGGCAGAGACAATCATAGCGATTTTCCAACAATTCAATATGATTTCAGCCAGCCTGGTCAGTTTGAAAAATCTACTAAAGAAAAATCTAGATGGAGATTTGTGCCAAATGGAAGCAATAAATCATTAAGGTGAAGGAGAGGCTGGCTCCTACTATGGCAAAAGACAGATTCTAGTGCTGCTCCATGCCAGCCTTCTGTCTCAAAGGATAAAGCTGCAGATCAACTTCCCTTTAAGGACTGTTTGATATGGAAAAGTTCCCAGATTGCATTGAAAATTGCACAAATTGCAGTGAACGCAGGCCACTGGGGCAACAGACAAGAAGTGGTTTACTCTTTGAGCCAGCCGCTGAGGCTGGAGGCAAAGGAGGTAGATCTTAAATCAATTGAAAGATTTCCTAACCGTCTCTCAAACAGAAGGATGGTTCTTTCCTTTAAGTAATCTACCGTCCCAATGATGCTGCTAAAATTGAGAGGCTTTTTAGGCACCTTTGGGATTTGTCCACTTAGAGTTATCTGGGATTTAAGTAAGAAATCTCTTATTCTAAGAGAAGTTGGTTGTGTTCCAACTGCCAGGGATCCTCAGGCAATTCAGAAACAACAGAGGAAGGATAAAGTGGTAATATCTCCCATTGATGGCAGTGGAAAACTAATGTCCAGAATTTCATCATCTATTAATTTGATCAGTGAGCTGAAACAAATTATGCAAGCAACATTAAAGTGGGCTGAACCTTTAAAGGCTCTAACTGACTTTGATTTGTCAAAAGATACTTCTTCGATGAACATCTTAACCTCTCAGCATTGTAGTAATATCCAAGATATCCAACAGTCTGAGATTTCCAACTATCTGGTCAATCCATCTACAATCTTGGACTTTCCTCAGTCATCTAAAGTTATACGGCAAGTGGGGGACTTCCTGCTTGGGATCATGGAGATCTGAAGTGTCTCAGGGAGCTGAGTCATCCAGGTTGCTGTTTTTGGGCTAGTGGGGTGCTTTGATCACCCACAGCCCCCCAATTTCAGGTAGAAATTGGGCAAGGATGCTCGATAGCCCTAAGAGGGTGTGATCTCGGCAGAGGGGGGGTTCTGAATCAAGGATTCTCCATCTGCTTTGAAGATCCCCTCCCAGAGGGGCAGCTAATATCTCTGCAGCAACCTTTGGAGTCATTTAATTGGCATAGGATCTTTGTACCCAAGCTTCAGAAACAGATTTTAACCAGAAGGGAGCCAAAAGAGACTGTGAGTACAACCCTATGAGAGTGAGAAAGAGTAAACAGCACTATCTCCCATAACGGACTTAATTTCTGTTCAAGGACTGAAACGTTTTAAAGTAAAGAGACAAATTCCTAAAGCAAAAGGCATTAAAAAGTGGCTGGGAGTGAAGAAAGTGATTTTAATGACTTAATGAGCTTTAAAAGAGAAAAAGAACTTTTGGTTTGCATACCTGTGGTTTGGGAGATAACGACACGAGGGGGAAGTCTGGGAAGAGGCTGGAGGCTGGAACATCATGAGAAGTGAACTGCCTGTAATTGTCTGTAATACAAGTGAGTGGTGGCTAGAAGGGCAGGGAGACGGCAGGAACAGAGGAAGAAAAACAAAGCAGAACAAGAGACTAGAAGAGTAAGTGGAAGTTAGCCATTTTGAGTGTGGGAAGGGCAGAAGGCTCCAGAAGGCTTCAGTAAAGAAAAAGTGTACCTGACATTTTAAAGAAGAAGTGGAGTACGCCATTTTGGACAAGGGAAAAATTGAGGGCAACCATAGAGAGTACCATTGAGAAAAAAGGCCCAACATTTTGAAGGTTTGCAAAAGATTAAATGATTTTTCCTCTTTCCCATTTATATTATTGGACTTAACTAATTAAGTAAAATAAAATAGAAAAGACGGAGCTGAGAAAGAGAGCCGATTCGTGGGGTCCCAAGGCAAGTCCAATGGCGGGGGAAAAGGACAAAGAGTGGCAGGCAGCGATTGAAAGTTTAGACAAAAAAATAACAGAAGACAATAAGGAAACAAATGAGACTATACAAAAAACACAAGAAATGGTCCAGGAATTACAGAAGCAAGTGAAAGACTCGCAATTGAATTTAGTTAAAGAGATCAAAGAGGCCATAAAATCAGAGGTTGCAGAATTGGCAAAGCATATTGATGAAATAAGAACAGAGCTCCAAAATACGAAACAAAAAGTGCAAGAGGTGGAGGAGAAAACGGAGAGTATAAGAGCAGAGGCAGCGGGAGTGAGTGATAGAGTTGTTGTATTGGAATGCAGAGCTATGGAAAAACAGCTTCATTTTCGAGGTATTCCAGAAGTAATGGCGGGATCTGCATTGAAACCAGTCACTGAAATAATTGCGGAATTTTTAAGTAAAGAGCAGGAAGAAGTGGCTGCCAACCTAGACATTGCCTACCAAGTTAATTCCATGTATGCAGAGCAAAAAAACTTGCCAAGAGATGTTATTGTCCAGTTAACCACCAAGAGAATGAGAGAGGAGATTATCAGAAAGCATTATGAATCCCAATTGGTACTTGAAAGGAAGCGTGTTTGAATTATGAAGGAGTTACCAAGATCAGTCTTGCAAAACTGAAAAAAATACAGAGACCTGACTCAAAAATTAAAAACAATGAACATAAGATACAGATGGGAAATTCCAGAAGGGTTGAGCTTTGAGTTTCAATCAGCGAGGTGAGTCATCAAATCAAGACATGCAATGGATGTGTTTTTGACAGAATTTGAAAAGGATTTACCAAAATCAACTAGACTGTAATTATGGAATACAAATTAATATCATGGAATGTAAATGGACTTAATTCACCTTCAAAGAGAAAAGCAATATTTCATTGGTTGGCCAAACAAAAATGTAATGTGATATGTCTACAAGAAACCCATATAAGAGAACAGGATGTAAAATATTTACAAAATAAAAAGTAGGGAAGCAATTTGTGGCAACAACTAAGCAAAAGAAAAGAGGGATTGTGTTATATATTAAAGAAGAATTGCAACCGAAATTGATTTTTAATGACAAGGAGGGGAGATATTTGGCTGTGGAATTTGATTGTGCCAAAAAAAAACCCTGATTGTGGGAATATATGCGCCAAACGGGGCGAAAAAACAATTTTTTGATGAAATTAAGGATCGACTTGGACAGATGACATATGATCAAGTGATTGTGACGGGGGACTTTAATGGAGTGGTAGATCCACAAGTTGATAAAACAACGAATTTGATAAGAAACAAAGGAGGTAAGCTCCCAAAATCCTTTTTTGAATTTCAAAGACAGGAAGGTTTAGAGGATGTATGGAGGAAACAGAATCCGGGTGCTAAGCAATATACTTTTTTTTCAGCAAGACATCAATCTTTTTCAAGAATTGACATGATTTGGGTATCAAAAGAGCTTGCTGTATGTACAAAAGAAACGGATATTTTGCCAAAAATTAGTTCAGACCATAATCCTGTGTTCTGGAAATTTGGAACGAAAGGGACAAAAAGGAGATGGAGAATAAATGAGGATTTGTTAAGTAGTCATGTTAATGTGGATGTTCTTAAGAAAGAGACGAAAAGCTTTATACAATACAATGCGGATCAAGGAGTGGTAATTTATAAAGTATGGGATGCATATAAAGCTGTGATTCGGGGAGTTCTTATGGACTTAAATGCCAAAGATAAGAAAAACAAAGAGTCGAGGTTGAAAGAAATTCAAGAAAAAATCAAATTTAAAGAGCAGCAATTAAAGAAAAGACTGGGTAAAAAGAAAATACAACAGGAAATTAAAATACTGCAGGAACAAATAAGAGCAATGGAAAATAAGGAGGTGGAATGGGAGTTGAAAAGGCTGAAACAAAAATCATTTGAAGGAGCTAACAAACCAGGGAAATATTTAGCGTGGCAGTTAAAGAAGAAAAGAGAGAAACAAATAATTAGTAAGATCGTGGAAGATGGGAAAGAACTGTTTGATCAAAATTCAATAGAGAGGGCTTTTTTTAAGTATTATGCAAAGTTGTATCAGAAGAAACTAATTGATAAGAATTCAATAGAGGATTATTTTCAAAAGTTGATTTTACCAACGGTGCCCAAGAAATTGAGAGATAAATTAAATGCTGAAATAACAATGTTAGAAATTGTGGAAGTGATACAAGCTACAAAGATGGGAAAGGTGCCAGGACCAGATGGCCTTACAGCTAAATTTTATAAAGTAATGGCAGAAGATTTGAAAGAGTTGCTGCCAAAAGTGATGAATGCAATTTTAAAAGGCGATGATCTGCCGGAAACGTGGAATGAAGCTAATATTACATTAATACCAAAAGAAACACAAAATTTAACCAATGTAAAAAATTATAGACCAATATCTTTAACAAACAATGACTACAAGATTTTTGCGAAAATATTGGCTGAAAGGCTGAAGGCCTGGCTGATGGAGTTTGTAGGGGAGGAGCAGGCAGGCTTTCTACCAGATAGGCAGATAAAAGACAACCTGAGGATAGTATTGAACGCAATAGAATATTATGATAAAAATTCAGGAAAACAAGTTGGTTTCTTCTTTGTGGATGCTGAAAAAGCGTTTGACAATTTGAACTGGGATTTTATGTTTGCAATGATGGAAAAAGTACAGATGTTTATTCAAGCAGTTAAGGCGATATATAAGAATCAATCTGCAGCCATAGTTGTCAACCGAGAAATAACAAAAATGCTGGACATAAGAAAGGGAACAAGACAAGGATGTCCACTCTCTCCACTGTTATTCGTGATGGTGTTGGAAATTTTACTTAGACAAATACGAGAAGACGATGAAATTAAAGGTTTGAAGATTAAAGGATATACATACAAGGTGAGGGCCTTTGCAGACGATGTGATGGTGATAGTGGAGGACCCTCTACAAAATATGCCAAGGTTAATGGAGAAGATAAAAGAGTTTGGAGATTTGGCAGGATTTTATATAAATAGGAAGAAATCTAAACTGCTTTGTAAGAATATGTCTAAGCAAGAACAACAAGAGTTAATGAAGATAATGGATTGTGAAGTGGTTCATAAAATATTTAGGTATTGAGTTGACTGCAAAAAATATTGATCTATTTAAAAACAATTATGATAAGCTTTGGCACCAAATAGACAGAGACATGATGGTGTGGAATAAGTTAAATCTATCGTGGTTGGGTCGTATTGCTGTAATTAAGAGGAATGTCTTACCAAGAATAATGTTTTTAATGCAGACAATTCCAATTGTGATAGATAATAAGCAATTTGAAAAATGGCAAAGAAAAATTTTAACCTTTGTGTGGGCAGGAAAAAAGCCTAGAGTGAAGATGATGCAAAGGAAAGAGGAGGACTCCAATTACCAAATCTGAAACTATATCATGAAGCCATATGCTTAGTTTGGGTGAGGGATTGGATGTTGTTAGAAAATCATAAATTATTGATATTGGAAGGGTACAATAAAACCTTTGGATGGCATGCATATTTTTGGTATGGAAAAAATAAGGCTGATGCTATGTTTTTGCATCACTTTGTGAGGCAGAGTCTATTTGCAGTATGGACTAAATACAAGCGATATTTGAATGAAAGAACACCAATGTGGATTGTACCTGCAGAGGTTGTGAATCCAAAAACTGACTATGAAGGAGTGGAGTGGATGACATATCAGAACATTCTTAGAGTGGATCAGAATTTATACAATATTAAAAATAATGATGAATTGCCATTTCGATATGGGTGGTTTCAATATATGCAGATAAAAGATTTGTATGACACTGATCAGAGGAAAGTAGGGTTTAGAGTGGAAAATTCAGAATTGGAACAATGTCTACTGCAAGGGGGGGGAATTGATATCTAAAGTGTATAAGATTTTGTTGAAATGGTTTACAGAAGATGAGACAGTTAAAGTTCAAATGGTAAAGTGGGCAATAAATTGTAATAAAGATATATTGATGGACGCTTGGGTGAAATTGTGGAAAAATTCTATAAAGATATCAACATGTACCATGATAAGAGAAAATGTCTATAAAATGATTTATAGATGGTATCTCACGCCAAAAAAGCTAGCCAATGGAAATAGTCAGATGTCAGATAAATGTTGGAAATGTGGAAAGCATGAGGGTTCTTTTTATCATATGTGGTGGACATGTGAAAAAGCTAAGCATTTCTGGGGGGAAGTAGTAGACGCTATGTCAGAGATATTGAAGAAAAAAGTTGTTAGAAACCCAGAATTGTTATTGTTATGTATGAACCTAGAAGACTTTGACAAAATGGACAGAATAATGGTATTTTATATGACTACGGTGGCTAGGATAATTTATGCACAGCTGTGGAAGACAAAAGAGATACCATCGGTGGAAGATTGGATTTTAAAAACATTGAGCTTGGCTGAAATGGATAAACTAACGAGGAAACTTCGAGAGGAAGATATGGAAGAGTATGTAACAAGTTGGGAGAAATTCAAGAATTACATAGAAAAAAAGTGGGACATTAAAGGGAAGATGTGGTTTTTGGATACTTTCTGAGGGGAGGAGAGTGTTCTGTTACTTTGAATTAATATAGAGGTAGTAATCATTATATTATATTAGAGGTAAAAAATCTAGTTTGTGATAATATACCATTTTATTGATATATGTAGGTACAATATGTTATAATTTACTAGGTTATAACGTCATGAATTGGATAAAAATATAAAGGATATTAATAATTTTGAATATTATAGATATGATAGATATATGTAATAGTGCTATCTAAAGATATGCAATGGTATAAAATATATTACTATGACCCATTCTTAGAATGTAGTATATAGCTATTAATATAGGGGACATATTATATTGTTGGTTATTGGATATTATGGATAGATAGTACTAAAGGATATGGAATGTTAGATAATGGTATTTATCATTAGATAGGTATTATTATATTATATATATTTTAGCTTGGTTAAGGTTTTATTTAAGAGGTAATAAAGGGAATGGAAAACTGTCGGAAGTCAACAGAAAAGGGGGGGAAGGGGGGAGTATTACAATATGATGGAAAGTTAACTGTGTATATTTTTATATTTGTATAATGACCCATCCAATAATTTTTTTTTAAAAAAAATAATAAAGTTATACGGCAAGTGCATGATATATGGTCACCTTAGAAGCCCTGCAAGATTCTAGAAGGAGGGGACATTGTTGATCCAATCCCTACCAATCAGGAAGATATGATTCTGGGTCCAACAGAGCAGGAAGCCCAAGAAACTCGAGGAATCCCTTTGAGAACAGTCCCCCAGTTAATTCGCTGGATTCAAGAACAATTCGTGGAGATCCAGCCTGGATCTCCTACCCAGCACATGGGCACAGATTAATAACTGGACAAACAAAGAAGGCAAGACAACCCATATCTCATGGCTTTCTGTTAATGTTTCCATTGCTTTTCATGTCTCTTCATTATTAAACTTTCACATACTTTTCTGTCTACATTGCTTATTGCTGTTCTATTGTTGTTGGAAATTGGCCTGTTTTAAAACTTATTATCTATTCTGGTTCCAATATAGTAGTTAAAATAGTGAAGATATATAGATAATATGATTTCACAGTGGCAAGCAATTACTGATTTTAAGCCCTAGTGCAGGTGTTGGGGGGAGGGATCTTCAGAGGGTCCATGAACTGGCCACACTTTTTTTTTTACTTCTGTTCTTGTTATTTTGAAAATTATTTTTGTGAAAAATGCCTTTTTTATGATGTAACCTGAATCCAAATAGAAGAGTCTTAGAAAATTCTGGTGTTCCTTGACACAAGCTTAACCTTTTCTGACTAAGCAAGTTATGGGAGCTCTAATTTAGTTTGCCACAACATACCTATGTGAGTCAGGGTTTTGAACACTTGCTGACATCAAAACTAGAAGCCCGACCTAAAGAGGGAAACCTCCTAATGAACAGAAGTATTCAGGGAGCCAGAAGCTCAAGGAGGTAAATAATGGAGTTATAATAAAACACCCTATAACACGTATCGACTAGGGGTATGAGCTTTGGGTATCCGATTTGGAAATATTCGGAAATACCAAATCGGATATTTCTGAAGCGATTTGGGTCACTTCGGAAATATTAGGAAATCAAAGAATTGCCATTTTGCTAGCCGTTTGCATTTGCAAGTGGCTAGCAAAATTCTGCAGGAAGCTAAAGCTTCCTGCCGGTTCTTTGAAGAAGGGAAGGGGGGAGAAGGAGTGAGTGACTCACTACCTCCTCCTCACCCCTCCCCTCTTGCTAGAAAAGGCTGGAATCTTTGCTTTTGAAAGCTGCTTGTATGGCATATGCAAAATGCAATGCAAAGCAAGCAGCAAGAGATTCCCGCCTAAATTTCAGGTAGGGAGGGATGAGGAAGAATAAGTGATAGAGTAGGAGTACAAGGGGGAGGAGGGAGGAGGATCAGGCAAGGGAGGGGGATCAGCCAATGGATTATCTGGAAGGAGATGCAGCAGAGGATTAAAAATAGAGGCTGGACTTTGGGCCAACTTCTGTTGCTGCTGGAGAGAGACTGTGAGAGAGACACTGCTTTTTCTTACTGTCTCTGCCTTGGCCTGACCTTCCTCGACTGGACTGAGTGGATTTCTGCCTTCTGCTGTGGATCAACTGACTCACTACATCAGGAGAGGAGGACTGGTAGGAGCGTTTTATTATTTAGGGGAGAGATGGGAGGAAGGGAAGGGACAGTGTTTGTTTAAACTGATGCTGGGCCACTCTGCTTGCCTCTGGTTAAAATGCTTCACTGTGACACTGGCTTTGCCTGCAAAGTGGGCCTGGGTCTTCTTGAGGCCTGGATTATTTTCTTCTTTTTTCACTTTTTGGTCCAGGGAAGCAAGGGAAGTGAATTTATCTGGAATATTGTCCACACCAATTCCAAGGCCTGGGTTTTTTTCACTTTTGGGGGGAGTGCAGTCTATGGATTTCTATGCTAACCTCCCACCATTCTGTTCCTGGCCTAGAGAGACTAGAGACTCTCGCTGCTGCAGCAGCTTGCAGAGGCTTGTCTCGCCTGCTGCTGAGGAGGAGAGGACTTCCCTTGTGGGATTCCTGCCTGCCTGTCTGCCTGACCATCGCTGGACTGCAGGACTGGTGAGTGAGAATGTGACTTGCTGGGTTTTCCATATGAGTGGGGATAGCGGTGCCCATAGGGCTTTCCTATGGGCACTCTACTCTTAAAATTATGTGTGTGTGCATGTGTGCATCATGGCCATGACTGGGAGATGGGGGTGAGGGTGAGGGGTGAGCAAGTCTTAGGAACCTAGCCACTGCACACAACCTTCTGTCTCTCTTCCAGTCCTTCAATGCCGCCCCCCCCCAAGCAGCTCGGTAGGGTCCCGTCCTCCATATCATGATGCCAGGTGCCTTTCCTAAATCTTACTTGTGGATCTACCATGACAGGGAATAACAACAACAGCAACAACATTTGATTTATTTGATTCAGGACAACTTTATACCACACTCAGAGTGGTTTACAAAGTGTCTTATTATTATCCTCATGACAATCACCCTATGAGGTGGGTGGGGCTGAGAGAGCTCCAAGGAGCTGTGACTGACCCAAGGTCACCTAGCTGGCTTCAAGCAGAGGGGTGGGGACTCAAACCCAGTTCTCCAGATTAGAATCCTGCTGCTCTTAACAACTACACCAAATTGACTGAAGGGTTTCAGTCAATTTCAGAATTGAACTGCTCGGTTCCAACTTTCACAGCTTTGGCTTCCTCCTGAGTCCTCCCCCCTCTCCCCCCTTTTGTCCCAAGGAAGCTGGTTGTATGTGTGGGTGCATATGAGCTCTGCTGTGGTTGCTTTCCTTTGCAATTCTTGCAGCTTGCTGGAGCACGCTTTGTCTGCAGGAAGCTGAGAAGAAGCCTGATAGAGCTTCCTGCAGGACAAGACAGAGAGTAGCCAAATGGGGCAGGATTAGAGGAAGAGAACGCAGAACCTCTTCAAGCAGCCTGAGCTTCAGTGCTTGCTTGCATTTGCTGACTTCCATGCCTTCCAGCCTGGAGGGGAGGCAGGGCAGAGGATCTTTCCTCCTGGCAGCAAAACCAGAGGACAAGTAGGATATTAGCCCGGGGACACCTTAGAGACCAACAAGATTTTCAAAGTGTAAGGTTTTGAGAGTCAGAGCTCCCTTCTTCAGACATAAGCAACTGAGGCATGAGTGACTGAGAGCCAAAACGGACAAAACATCTGTTTCCCCCAAGGATCCACAGGAAGTGAACCTCTGCCAGGGAGAAGAGGGAGAACTCCCTCTCACCACCACCAGCTCCCCTTGCTCCCTCTGGCATGGCCTCAGCAGCTTGAGGCAGAGAAAGAGAAGCAGCAGTGGCTACAGCTCAGCTGGGCTTGGAGGCAGCACACGTTGCTTCCAATTGCATCTTAGTGGCAGGAGCGCCTCAGCCAGGCATGTGCAGCATGAACCCCACGTTAGCTTCCTTTGCTCGTGCGGTTCATCCACTGCCAGCAGCCCCAGAAGAGTGAGGACAGGGCAGGCACACTCAGCTCTTTCCTCACTCAGCACACATTAATCATTCTCTGACTCTCGCTCGGCTCCCAGCCCCTCAGTGTGAGGGTGCACCCCGGCCACTGCCACCTTGTCTCTTTCGCTGCTGCCAGTGCGCTCAGCTCCCTCTGGCTGCTGAGGTCATTTAGGGGAACAAGGGGAGCTGGTGGTGGCGAGAGGGAGCCTAGTGGACTATATGAGATGCCTAGAGAAAAAACCTCTCCCAGGGAGAAGAGGTATTATCCCTGGCAGAGGTTCTTTCTCACTACACTTCCCATGGAATGTTGTAGAAAACTGACATGTGTCCTCCATGCATCAGGCGTCTTGTCTGTTTTGGATCTTTGTCTTTAGCCATTGACTCCTGCCTATGCAGGCAGCCTGAAACAGTGTTTGCTTTGATGTCTCCTTCCCCTCAGACCCCCATTTTAGTCTTCAATTCTCTGTGATGCTGAGCATGTGCATGCATGCACGCTTAATGCATCCACTATCTTTTAGTCCCTGTAAGCAGGCTAAGAGAATTTAAGAGCTCCCCATAAACCAGTGGACAGAACTCTAGATGTGGGAACCTTTGCTGCCCAAACTGGCTGGTACTGCTGCCTTCCCTCTGCCTGTCACTCAAAGACATCCTTCCCAAGGGATAGCATTGGAAAGGCTAGGCACATCATGAGGCAGCCTGAACTTGGTGTTGCATGCAGCCAGGGCCAGCTCCAGCGTTGCTGGCACCTGAGGCAGCTAAAGGGCTGCTGCTGCATGCACATGTACATGCGCGTCAGACTGTGTGATGATGTCACTGTGTGTGACATCATCATGCAGGGCTGGATGCACACACGGGAGCCTTCCAGCCCTCCCCTTCAGTTGCTCTGCGGGCCAGGTGCAGCCAGCCGCCCTGGCCACCGGCTGTGCCTGGCCCAGAGAGCAACTGAATGGGAGGCTGCCCACTCAGCTGCCTCATGCTGCTGCCACCAGCACACGCTCCTGGCCAGGTGCAGCAGCTGCGGGCCAGGCACAGCAGGTGGCCGGGGCACCGTGCAGTGGCATCCATCCTCCCAGCCCTCCGGTTCAGATGCTCTGTGTGCTGCCCCGGCCACCTGCCACACCAGGCCCACAGCTGTGTGCTGGTGGCAGTGGTGGTAGCAGCACAGAGCAACTGGGCAGGAGGGCTGGGAGGCTGCCCGCTCAGTGGCCCCGCACTGCTGCTGCCAGCACACGCTCCTGGCCAGGAGCAGCAGCACAGGGCAATTGAGCTCCGTGGCATGTGGCTCCGCCCCTGGGCTGGCACCCCCTCCGGCGCCTTAGCACCTGAGGTGGCTGCCGGGCCTGCCTCAATGGGTGGGCTGGCCCTGCATGCAGCTGTTCCCTTGTTTCTGCTTGGTTTGAGACAGTTGCAGAGGGATCCCTGTGATTGAGATAGAGGGATGGTGTGTGTGTGTGTGTGTGTGTGTGTGTGTGTGAGAGAGAGAGAGAGAGAGAGAGAGAGAGAGAGAGACTGTGTGACTATGATGAAAGAAGTGAAAGTGTGTGTGGGGGGGTGAGACAAACTATGCTTGAAGCAGGCCTACTCAGAAGGCAGTTGGCATGATATAAATATACTTTTCCCCGTGCCCATTCATTCACACTGTCACTTGGAAAGAAGCTCAGAATCTCTTAGGAGCATCTCAAGCTATTTAAAATAGAGATTGAAGAACTTCAGAGCATAACATGCCAAAATACTAAACATCAGGAGGTTGCTAGGGAAATAGAGGTTTCAAAAGCATATACTTCAGAACATAGCAAGAGCTTTAACACAGTGTACTTGTTACATTAAAGAATGGATTTGAAAATAACTGATAAAGGCTACTGAGCATTCTCTGAAGGTTGATTTCCTGCCCCTAAAGTAAAATTGAGACCATCACTTTGCTCACAAAACTGTTCAAAGAAGTTATTTTTCTGCAGCTACTTTTGAGGATCAGTTACTGTTCCTAGTATATCCAAAACCAAATGAAAACCTATGTAGAGTATTTTATTAACATCCATCAAACTGACAACACAGCATGGAATTTTTTAATTTCTACAGAACTCTTCATCAGGCTGGATATTAGAAAAAATTGGATGTGGGATAGAAAATATCTCTGACTTGTGGTGGCCCTAGCAAGGGATCTTCTAGGGCAGGTGAGGGACACAGGTGATTTGCCATTTCCTTCCTCCCCCACATCTTCTTTGGTGGTGTCCCATCCAAGTACTGACCCTGCTTAACTTCTCAGATCTGTTGAGGTCAGGCTATACCATGCCACCTTCCCTCCCAATAGAGCCCTTTCCAGATCTCATAACTGCAATTGGCATTTTGCTCATTTGTAAGTGGAAAGGGACAGAACTGCAACTGAAGCTGGCACCTTGGCGATGTTAAGCATTGTATGATGGCAGAGAATCAGAGCCAAGCTACAAGAGACAAAATACACGAGGAGGAGCATGTGAAGGGAGTTGCAATGTTAGCCATGAAGCTGCGTTTTAAAAGAGATTGGAAGGCTTTGTCAATTTCTCCTCTCTACAGATCCAGGGAGATTGCTGCTCAGCGGGTTTGTTAATTGACTCTTTGCCTCCCAAACACTCTGTCAGTTTTACTTTTTTAAGAGATGGTAGCTTGGGCAGATAGAGCAAGCCGAAGAGTGGTGGATGAAGGATTGGCCAGCATGGAGTCAGGGATCCCAGTCCTCTGGGGGTGAGGGAGGTATGGCGGTGGGACTCGGGCCAAGATGAGAAGGACACAGAGATATGGTAGAGCTCGGTGTTTTTCCAACCTGCATCCCATCCTGAGAAATGCTAGGTGTGGAGTTAGGACATTTAGTGCCTCTTTGACACTGATGTTGTGCAACACCAGGTCCATAAATAATAAAACTGGAATGCTGCATGATTATTTTGCAGCGAATGATATGGACCTGGTGTGCATGACCGAGACCTGGGTAAGGGAGTGTGAAACAGTCGCCTTGAAAAAACTGATCCCCCCCGGGGTTTTGGTCCTTCATCAGTCCCGAATGGGTGGCTGGGGGTGGGTGGGAGATCCTTGTTCGAGAGTCTTTCTTCTTCAGACCTTTCCCTGCCCCAGAGATCTCCAGTATTGATTGTGTGGGCCTAGTGTGTGGTGCTGAGGAGAGTTTGGCTATCTGTGTGGTGTACCAACCACCTAGCGCACCAGCAGATACCCTGCCGTGCCTGTTGGAGGCGGTAGCGGGCTGGGCCTTGGAGTATCTGAGACTGATAATGCTGGGAGACTTCAATGTCCATGCCGATGATGCCGCCTCTACTCGGGCTGCGGATCTGGTATCCTCCATGGCCTCACTGGGACTCCCCCAGATTGTTTCAACCCCCACACATCAAGCAGGCCACACACTGGATCTGCTCTTCGGGGTGGGGATAAATGTGGATCTGGAAGCAGTTGAAATGGTGCCATGGTCAGACCACTTGGTTCTGAAGGCTTGCCTGGATATGCACCTCCCACCCTGCAAGGGCGGTGAGCTTATTTATGCTTGCCCACAGAGATTTATGGATCCAATTGGTTTCCAGAATGCTCTGTGGGATCCGATACTCCCTGGTGGTTCATTGGATGAGCTGGTGGAAGACTGGCAAGTCCGTCTTTCTGAAGCCATTGACAAAATCGCCCCCCATCGCCTCACTTGAAGAAGCCAGATTACCGGAAATGGTGCAGCGTGGCAAGGTCGATTGAGTGAGAGCTCAAGATCTTGATCCTCTAATCTTCCGTGGGTCTCAGGGATCCAAGAATCTAAGCCCCCCCTGGAGAGGGGGGTGAAAGCTGGAGCACAGCAGGGGGCCACGGGCAGAGCGGCAGCTCAGCTTGATGACTCTTGGCTAGCTCATTTGGCAGGAAGACGAAGAGGGAGCCTTAATGGCTAATTAGCTGGGAAGTCCGAGAAAAACAGCGTGAGTGAAACTGATAAACACCGCAAAGATAAGATCTGCAGCAGCGAACCCTCCTGATTTGTTTCCCTAAGCTGGGTGAGATCAACTCTTTTTTTTTCCAAACTGTTTGAAGCGGCTATCAACCAAAGGAAAGTTTAACACCCCCCCTCCCCTTTCCTTTCTCTCTTTCTTCTTTGCGTTTCCTGCCTTTCAATTGCAAAACCATAAACTGGCAACTTGGCTTAAATACTTAAGGGGAGGGAGAAGAAAATAGCTCTCTGGATCTAAGGTGCAATTAGAGACATGACTTAGTACATCCTAAATATGGTGACAAATTAAGATTTGACTTTGTAAAAAAGAAGAAAGAAGAGGTTTTATTGGATTTTTGCTGGCATTTATCCATATTAACACATGGTCCTGTTTTTATGGCTTTGGAAAGGTCGTTGGATTTCTAGGAAAAGAGAAAGATTCCTGAACTATTGGATTACTGGAATTGATCAAGAATCTTTGGATATATATGTTTTTTTCATATTTTCTACTGTGGTTTTTTTTCTTTTATTATTATCATTATTATTTTATATATATATATATATATATATATATATATATATATATATATATATATATATATATATATATATATATATATATATATATATATATTCCTTCTCCTGGATATGTTTATGTATTTCTCTCTCTCTCTCTCTCTCTCTCTCTTTCAATTTTTAACTATTGCTGGTCATTACATTGTTAACATCTGATTGAATTATAAAGATGAGAAAATTTGGGACTGGATTAAACTCTTCAGTGGATTATAAAGTGATTGCCCCCTTTTTTCCCTTTTTGGCTGGTGTGGGTGCTTTGGGCTTTCAAAATGGAATTCAGCCTGATTTAAACTGCATAGTGACTTTCTTGTTGGCTACAGCTTCAAAGAAGGGAATACCTTTATGGTAACAACTTCCAGGACATAATTGGGTGGATGAGACTATGTTGGTTGTCTCTTTTAGAATGATACCTAAACACTGGCTGGATGCTTAGATTTGTTGCGAATATTTGGGGACATTGTGGTCTGTGAAATAATAATATTTTCTTTGCTCTTTAAACTAGTAGAAACAGAGGAGAAAACAAACAAGGTAGTAAGAGAGACAAGAAATAATGGCCAAAAACTCCCTAGAAATATTTTCAATGAATCTTAATGGATTGAATTCCCCTCAAAAAAGAAGAACATTTGCTTATTTGAAAAAATTTAAGGCAGAGATAATATGTCTTCAAGAAACGCATATTAAGGATAAAGAAAGAAGGTTGCTGAACTGTAAGAATTTGGGATCCCCATTTATCGTGGCAGATCATGTGAAGAAAAGAGGATTAATAACATATATACATGGAAGATTGAATCCAAAACTAATTTATGCTTGTGACCAAGGAAGAATCTTAATGACTGAATTCCAGAAAGGCCAAAGAAAAACTTTAGTTGTGAACATCTATGCCCCAAATCAACAACAAGAAAAATTCTACTAAAAACTCTCAGAGCGTATATCCTACTTGAATTACAATGACATATACATAGTGGGAGACTTTAATGCAGTGGTAGACAAAAGTTTGGATAGGAAACAGGTGAAGAATGGGAAAAAAGGGGGGAACCCTCCCCAAGAAATTTTTTGAATTTGCAGAGGAAATGGCCCTTGTGGATTAATGGAGAATATGATACCCGAATTCAACCAATTATACCTTCTATTCTGATAGACACAAATCTTGGTCATGAATGTATATGTGGTGGGCCTCGACATCGGCAGTGGCAGACATGGAAGAAATAGATATTTTACCACAAGTGATTGGAGATCACAACCCTCTGATAATAAAGATAAAAGAAGAAAGAAGACAATTTAGGTGGAGACTCAATATAGGCCTATTAAAGGACAAAAAATTTAAAGAAATGGTTTCCAAAGAAATGGAATGGTTTTTTAAACAAAATCTAAACAATGAAACTACTGTGGATATAGTATGGGATGCAAGTAAAGCCTTTTTTAGAGGACTGACAATCAGATAAGCAGCACATAAAAAGAAAGAGAGAAATAAAGACTACCAGAAATTGGAAAGGAATTTAAAAGAAGTGGAAGTCAACCCTAAAGACATCCCTGGAAAAGATACAGTAAAACTGAAGATAAAGATACTGCAACATAAACTTAAGTTGATATTAAAGGAGGAGATGGAGAAAAAAATTAAATTTGCAAAATTAAATTACTTTGAAAATGCAAATTAACCCACAAGGTGGCTAGCTTACAAATTAAGAAGGGAAAACTGTAAAAGACAAATAATATCGTTGAGGGATGAAAAAGGAGAAGAGAAAATACTTCAGGAGGAAATAAAGAAGGTGGTAGAACTCTTTTATAAGAAGCTTTATGGGAAAATGACTGTCCATCCAGAGCAACAAGAAGCATATTTAAAGAACATGAGACTGAAGAAATTTAAGGAAGAACAGAGAAAAATTTTAAATGATCCAATTACCATGAACAAAATAGCACAGGCAATTAAAAGACAAAATAAGGACCAGATGGCATTCCAGCTGAATTCTACCAATGTTTTGAAGAGACCCTAATAGCCCCATTCAAGTGCTTGATGGAAAAAATATGGGATACAGAATCCTTACAAGAGATTTGGAAAGAAGCCACAATTTCCCTAATACCAAAGGAAGGAGCGGTCTTGAAATAAATTAAAAACTACAGACCAATCTCATTGTTAAATGTAGACTATAAAATCTTTGCAACTATACTTTCATGGAGAATGAAGAAAATACTGGACCAGATGATCCATCAAGACCAAGTGGATTTTCTAACAGGAAGATAGACTAACCACAACATAAGAAAAATACTAAATATCTTGTAATACTATGAGGCCCACCCAGAAAAACAGCTAGCTCTAATGTTTCTTGATGCGGAGAAAGCTTTTGACAATCTTAACTGGCAATTCATGTTTAAACAATTAGGAGAGATGTAATGTGGAGAAAATTTTCTTAGAATAATCCAAAAAATCTATGATAAACAAAAAAACAGAATCTTAGTTAATGGCCAATTAACAGAACCAATTAAAATCGAAAAAGGAACGAGACAAGGCTGTCCACTATCACCTTTTCTGTTCATAATAACTTTGGAAACACTTAAGGATAAGATACGCAATTCAGATGAAATTAGAGGAGTTAGAATTAAGAAGCAAGAATATAAGGTACAAGCATTTGCAGATAACCTAGTCTTCATTTTAGAAGAACCTTTAACATCAATCCAGGAGCTCCTGCAAGAAATTAAGGAATACGGTGCCTTGGCAGGCCTAAAAATAAACACTCAAAAGACAAAGCTCATTACAAAAAACATGCAGAAACAGCAGATGGAAGAACTAACCCAAAAATCACAACTTGTAATTGAAAAGAGGATAAAATACCTAGGAATCTGGATGACTAATAGATGTAGTTCTCTGTATGACGATAATTATATGACATTAATAAAAGCAATTTTAAAAGATCTGGAAAGATGGAAAGACCTGCAGAGATCATTGCTGGGAAGAACTGCGGTGATAAAAATGAATGTTCTACCAAGAGTTCTATTCTTGTTCCAAAGCATACCAGTAGGGGTACCCTACTGGTTCAAGGAACTTAACCAGGCTGTACAGTCTTTTATTTGGCAGAATACAAGACCACGAATTAAACTGAAAGTGTTACAAGACACAAAGGAAAAAGCAGGTTTTGCTCTACCGGATTGGGGGTTATACTATAAGGCCTGTGCCATGGTTGAAAGAATGGATTACCCTGGAAAACGAAAGACTTTTACATCTGGAAGGACATGACTTCTTGATGGGCTGGCATGCATTTCTCTGGTATAAAAAATGGGAATACCATAAATACTTCAAAAATCATTGGATAAGGAAGGCATTAGTCATGGTTTGGGAAAGAATAAGACTCGTCTTTTATGAGAAAATCCCTTTGTGGGTCTCCCCAATCGAAGCATTTACACAACCTAACTTGAAAAAAGAGGGGAAAGCCCCTACCTTCAAGGTACTGTTGAAGCCAGGTGGTCTATTTAAAAAACCAAAAGGAATGACAGATTTAGACATTGAGTTGGGATGGTGGGGCCTGGCACAATTGGAATCTAGATATAAAAAAGACAAGGTAATGGGCTTCTACGAAAAGGATGAGAATATTGACATGATAATGTGTGGTGCCAATGTTAAAATAATAAAGAAATTACATAGTATGCTTTTAAAAGCAAAATTACAGGGGGAGGAAGTTAAAGAAACCATGATAAAATGGGTAGAGAACATGGGACATACAATTGACTTAGAGCAATGGTTGCAAATGTGGAAGGGCAATTTAAGGATGACAAAAGCAGCCTCTTTGAAAGAAAATATTTACAAAATGTTTTATAGATGGCATCTAACTCCTATTAGGATAGCCAAAATGTCTTTAAACATGTCAAATAAATGTTGGAAATGTGAGAGTAACCTGGGTTCATTTTATCATATGTGGTGGACATGTAAAAAAGCAGCAGAGTTCTGGAAGATGGTCCACAAAATGACTCAACAGATACTTAAGATTTCATTGCCTTTGAAACCAGAACTTGTTTTATTAAACCACATGTTGGTTCCAGTTAATAAAAACCAAAAACATTTGATTTTGAATATAATCACAACAGCCAGGATACTATATGTGAAACTTTGGAAAACGACAGTCATCCCAACACAAGAAAATCTGATTGAAAGGATTCTTGAGACAGCTGAAATGGATAAATTGTTGAGTTTATTGGAAGAGATGGACAATACAATATATAATGACATTTGGGACCCATTTTATAGCTGGATACAGAGGAAATCTGAAGAAACCTAGCTTTTAGTTAGGATGAAGACTTTTATGGACATTATTTATAATGAATGGAAAAATTTGCAAATAAGTGGGTGATCTGCAGAACACATTGAAGAAATATATTAGATTGTACGGTGCAATGTATTAGCGATATATAATATGGATTTCTTTTTCCCATCACCTATATTCTGTACCCCTTATCTTTTAGTAAAAAATAAAAAATAATAAAAAAAGAAAAAAGAAAAAAAAAGAAGCCATCTTTGGACCCCAACAACCCGGTCAGTTACCGCCTAGTTTCAAACCTGTTTCTGGGTAAGGTGATTGAGTGGGTGGTGGTGGAGCAGCTACAGGGTTTCCTGAATGATTCCTCATTCCTAGATCCCTTCCAGTCTGGCTTCCACCCGGGACATGGAGTGGAGACGTTGCTGGTTGCCCTCACAGATGATCTCTGCAGGCAGCTGGATCGTGGCAGATCAGCGCTGCTGATACTACTGGATTTGTCAGCAGCATTCGATACAGTCAATTACGATCTACTGACCCACCACCTTGCCGACGTGGGGATACGAGGGACTGCCTTACAGTGGCTTGTCTCTTTTCTCCACGGTCGGGGACAGAGGGTGGCACTTGGGGAGAAATTGTCATCCCGACCATGGCAACTTCTGGAGTTGGTCGTCTAGCCGAGCAGTAGGTGGAGTGCATGGCCCACACTGGCAGGGAGGCCTCTTGGATCCCCGGGCTCCTCACTGGGTCTGTCCCTGTGCTGTGCCTTTTCAAAGATATTTTCATCCCACAGGACTAAACAATAGACCATTTCATAATCATTTTAATGTCCCTACAGAGCATGCTCAAGGATGCTATGACCCTTAGGATTGAATTATGGAGGGTGGGGATTGAAAGAGCTAAGAAAGATCCATGGTCATATGAGTAAAAAGGTGATAACTATGTGACAGAAAGAGTGTCTCAATGTCCCAAAGGAGATATATGTGAAAGGAGGTACACATGGACAAACACAAAGAGAATGTCACATCTCATTTGGCCCTTAGGAACAAGGCCTTCCAAAAGAGAGAAAATCCCTTTTGTAATACACATGCACTTAATCATTCTATCCTTTATGCCTGTGCAACTATGAGTGGTGTGTAATATGTACTAAAATACAAATTGCTTAAGGAAAGAATGAGAAAAATAAGCTAAAGACAGCACATGTAGAAGAAAATCAAAACATATTTAACACTGTTTACTCTTCATATTGAGCCTTTAATTGTATTTCTGCATCAAATCAAGCATATCTGGGTATAGGCGCATTGCAGCATCAATGCCCCAGATACTGTCCACATGTTGCCAGTCAGGAATATTCTTATAGAAAACTAAGTTTCTGATTCGAGGAAGCAACAGTTCTGTATCTGTTGTGGTTACAATAATGTCTTTTCCAGCAGTCCATACAGCAGTTGGCACAACCATGTCTTCTATTTTATAAAATGGAGGAGTAGTCTGTTGATTAAAAATATCATAAATATTTAATGAGTTTTATTGATGATGCAATATTGTGTAGTTTCTTGTTTTGCAGAGATTTCTCAGTATTTTCAAAATTCTGGAGATACAATAGCTAACCCTGAAAAATAATTATTTGTTGATTTATTCCGTCTTTTCCCCTTCAGTATTAATTTACAGCTTTCAATGTCCTCAAGTCAGCTTTTGATTTAATTTTAATTTAAAAGAAGTTCTTCAGATGAAGTTTGAAAAATCTGCAATGTATATAAGACTGCAACATGTTATAAAGTGTCTCTGTTTTTTAATACCTTGGTCCAAGTTCACTGCACCTCACCAACACCTTGCCTCCTTTTTTGATGAGCTTTTATATACCACTAACCATCAGAGAAAATGCAGTATCATTAGTGTATCTTGTGCAGGTCAGAATATTGTCTACTCCTGTCATGCAAAAGTATTCTATGCTTGAGATTGTTTGTATAACAGCAAATGAGAAATCACAGGGGAAGAAATGTGTTTCTTGATCATCCAATAAATATCTAATATCAAACAGGTTTCATTACTGTACATTTTACTTTTGAATCCCAAGTCTAAATTATACTATGTAATCCACCTTGACCTTTAGTTAGAAAGGCAGCAAACAAACAAACAAACAAACACACAAACACACAAATAAATAAATAATCTGTTATACGAATATACTGTTAAAAGTTTGATTTGAGTTACGTATTTGATAGGTTGCAATATTTTCCCTTAACTTGAGAAATATATTCCAATGTTTTAATGAAGGCTTGTATTTTAGTATTGCCAGTAGTCAAATTCCTAGTTGATGTTTGTAATATATGCAGACTGTCATGCTAAAGTTGCTGTACATCTATTCCAAATAAGATTCATATTATATTTTTACATGCCACAGTTCAGTGAATTGCCTATTGTTCTACATAGTGCAGGAATAGCTTTTAAAAAATTGCTAGTAGTAACAATTACTTAATGGTAGAATTGCTCTCTCACTCTGATAAAGAATGAACAATATATTCAAGGCACCAAAATTAAGGAGGATGTTGAACAGTTGGAAAGAATTAAAAACAAAGCCAGGGTGATGAGAATGATACTCATGGCCAGATATATATGGGAAAAGTAAATCAACTAGTTTAGTTAAAAGAGGGGAAGAGTGTGAAACATTTCAGAGAAAAGACAAGAAACACCTAGTAAAGAAAGCATAACAAGAAAGAGGCAAGATATGGGTGGGAATGTATATGAATTATATGCCTGCACTTACAACAAATTGTGCGTTTCATTAATGTACATTTAATCTTTTCCTGTCCTTGAAGGATTGCATAAGACATCAAAAATGATTGCAATCAACTTTTAATGAATAGTCAAGTAACACTGAATCTTTTAAGATAAGTGTCTTATGCTCTTCCCACTATCCCCTTTTCCTTACCATGTTGTATATAGCTTTGTTCTCATGTCCATAGTCAAAATACCGAAATTCATTTGACTTAGCTATCTAAAAAAAGAAGGAAAAGAATTATATGTGTTAGAAATCTGGTATTTCCCCAGCAAAAGGAAGAGCCCAAATAGATTAAACATGAGAGAACTGGAATGAGAAAGATGTTGAGATTTCTCCAAAAAAAAAAAAAAATCAGCATCTGAGATACCTAGGCAACAAATTTCATGTAAAGCAGCAGTGACCTTTCCCCAGTACAAATCTTCCCCAACTCAGCTGTTTTGAGATCAGATGGGTGGGGAGAGACAGGCAACCTCACATTCATATGTAAAGAAAACAAACTAGTTGTGGTACCTATGTTAACAGAAACAAAGTGAATGAGTGAAGAGAGAGGGGGCTTGATGACTTACCTCCAGTCAATGTTGCAGCTAGTGGGGGAAAGGAGGCAGAGGGCAAAGAGCTGCCACTGGGGACATGGGGAAAGGAGTGCAGGTGTGGCCTGTCTCTTCTTTGGCAGCTTCTGTGGTCGCCGCCATTCCCTCAGGTGGTGATGGACTCTTTGGGTGAGTGGACTGGGGGGGGCAATATCCCTTTCATGGGGATGAGGGGATTCACAGGCATGGAAAATGAGGAACTTTGCTTCCCCCATTCCTCAGGCTCACCTGGCCTCTATGGCTACTTGCCTCTTCTTGCTGCGGCTGCCTCAGCTCCTCTGGGATGGTCCATGTGTCAGGAGAGCAGCATGGCACTGGCCTGGGGGGGGGGTCAGCCCCTCCCTGGGCTTTTTGTGCTGCTGCCCATCTTCCTTGGTGGTTCCCAGTGAGGAGAAGGATGGGCACATGCATGGCAGCATGGGCTATGGCTGGGTGGCTCAGGTTTTTCTCCTTGCCACCCAGCTTCCTTTGAGTTGGCCTGTGGGGGAGGCATAGTAGAATTGCAAGGCCCGTGCCTGGTGGCACTTGCCTCTCCTTGAGCTTTTTCTACTGCTGCCTTTGTCCCCTGGCAGTGTGCAGCCTTGAATCCTTCTCCTTGTTTCCCTATGCCTTCAAAACTGGGTGTGGGACCATGGCCTGGAGATGCCTGCCCCAAGCTTTCTCCACCACCCCTTGTCTTCTCTGCAGTGATGTACAGTGGGAGGGTTAGGGGTCTCACGGACAAGTTGGTTTCTTGACTCAAGAATGGTGGCCTAACCACTCCACTGGGCTGCCCTGCTGTGGCGGTCCCCAGTGGTCAGGTAGCACCAACAGAGTGCACTGGTGGGCAGAGGATTGAGATTGGCCAGCCCCATTGCACCTCTAGTGGCTGTGGTGGTGTGGCTGACAAAGGCCAGTTCCTGGGCTCCCCAGGGTGTCAGCTGGCAGAGCCGTGTGAGGCCAACTGTACAGCACCCCCGATGGCACTACCAGCAGGAAGGAGCCAGGCACATACCAGGCCACCACTGGCAGCTCTGCTTGCTTTGCTGAGTGGAATCAGTCATAAATTGTGAGCCAAGACCAAGCACAAAGGAGGTCCACAGGGCAAGAAAAATGGACATGCGGCCACAAATGGTCAAAAACATGGGATTATTCAGATAGGTACCATGCTGATGTTTTCATACTGCTACACTCTGAGCAGGACCAGGGAAAGGAAAGAAAGGTAGAGAAAGGTGCTGTCGGCAACTGGATGACAGGGTATTCTGTATACATGGGAGTGGTTGCATCTGCCTACTCAGAGAGGGAATGGCACTTCATCAGCCACCAGCTAAATGTATTTTGAGGCTGCATTTTCTTTAAGAGTCTGTCAAGCCCCGGGAATAGCAGGGATGTGTGAAATGAGTACCCAAGTTCTTCCAAGTCTATATCTGTTGTAATTGCTTATCTCAAACTATATTCCTTCAACTTGCTTAAGTGAAGCAGTGCATGCATCTAAGAATGTATAAACTGAATGCTGTTTGCTCACCCAAAGAAGCATGTTCAAATCTCTTTTATAATCTCCATTAAAATCTATAATTAGGGCTAAGATGCTAAACAGGGCATGATGCTCAGGAACATAGGAACTTCAATCCCATCATACTACAGAAAAAGAACAGCAATATATAGGGTCTAGGAACTAAGGAGTCATAATTAGAGATGGGCACGAACCTAAATACGAACCTAAAAAAATCCCACGCACCAGCCCAGTTTGGGGGTCGCGAACCAGGGTTCATTTCCACAAACTGGACTACTGGTTTGTTTGGTTCATATTAAAGGGTCAGTTTAAATGGCCATTTTCCCAGGGAAAATGACCATTTAAACTTTTCCTGGCCACTTCGCCGACTGCCAGCTGATAGTTTAAAGGGGCCCTTAAACGGCCCCTTAAAAGGCTCAACCTCCACCCCCACCCCCCAGCCCCTCCCCTCCCCTCCCAAGCCCCAGCCC
This sequence comes from Eublepharis macularius, assembly GCF_028583425.1. Classification (NCBI taxonomy): domain Eukaryota; kingdom Metazoa; phylum Chordata; class Lepidosauria; order Squamata; family Eublepharidae; genus Eublepharis; species Eublepharis macularius. The sequence goes on from NC_072795.1 coordinate 104,471,166, forward strand.
CTCACCTACTTTCCATCTGATGCTGGGGTGGTGGAGGCCTCCTGTGCTGCCCTGCAGGCACGCAGGGCAGCGGAGGAGGCTGAAAATGGCCTTTCCGCCCCTCAAATAGCAGCCATGGCTGCCATTTGAGGGGCAGAGAGGGCACTTTTGGCCTTCTCCTCTGCTGCATGGGTCTGCAGGGAAGCAAAGGAGGCCTCCACCACCCCAGCATCAGAGGGAAGGTAAGTGGGGGGCTGGGGCTTGGGAGGTGAGGGGCTGGGGCTGGGGCAAGAAGGTCTCTGACATCTTTCATTTTATTAATTAAAGCACTAATTAATAGCCTTATTCCCAGCTTCCACAGTGATGGGATTCAGAATCGGTCAGGAGATTTCTTGAGTTAAGAAGTACTATCCCTTATGGTGATAGCCCAATCAGATAAAGGAAAAAAAAGTTACAAGAGGAAACTTGTTTCCCTAATGGAAGTTACAGAAACCAAAAGAGCATAAACTGTACCTGCCCCAAATGAGACACTGTTTTTACAGAAGTAAAATCAGGGAAGATTCCAATATACACATCTGCTCGACTCTGAAAATTCAAGAATAGATTTATTTTTTTAAAAAAAGAATACACTATACAGGTGGTAAGTGAATGAATAAATGAATGTTTACTGTTCAAGCTAATAAGTCAAGTAAATTTTTTACAAAAAAGATTTTTCCTAACATGTCGCTTTCTGACCAGTAAGTTTTCAAACCAAACTCAAGTTCTCTTGAGTATCAGAATGATTATTCCAGAATGATGAATTCTGGAATAAAATATAATTTTATCTTTGAAATGGTTTAGAGATATTAAATATACAGATTAATATCTCTACTGTTTACTCTACATGATCCAAAATGGACACAAGTTGTGTTTGGCACCTTTACTCACTTTTCTATAGTGAGAACACTGAATTTTGGAACTGTGAAGCACATAATAATGAGGTGAAGAACTCACTTTCCCACAAGCTTATTACAAGCCAAGCCCAAACCCTCAGCAATGCCATCTATCCCAAGACCTACATGGCAGTTGTGGGGAAAAAAACTCTTTCTTTGAGAACTCTTTGGCACATTGAATCCTGAAACATCATTGGGCTGGATCCAACAACCAGTGTTTCTATTGGAGGAAATGTTACCGGATAGGACTCCTTGTGAGTAAGTGGGGGAATTCACAGCAAGGAGTAAGGCTATGCAAGGGAGGTAACAATGGGATACTCGACCAATTTTTACAGGGTCCCCTCCCCAAGGCACCAGATGAGATTTGGTGCTTTTAAAATTAAAGAGTAGGTTTTATTAACAGGAGAAAATATACACACACAAGAAACAACACACAAGCACACAGACTCCTAGGAAAAGCAGTGGTGAAAGTGGAATAGATCTGAAGGATTTCAGGATGATAATTACCTGTCTGGAGAGTGGATGAGTCCACGGAGGAAGAGAGCGTTCTCAGCCAGGAGAGGGTGTCTTAGGGAAAGCAACCCTAAGGGTACAGGGCTTGGATCCAGGAAAGCGTGCACAGCGTGTACAGTTTGAATGGGGCAAGATCCCGGGTTTTTATAGGACAAAATATGTCCTGAGGCTGGGGAGCCCCCTCAGCTGTTGGGACAAAGACCTTAAAGGTCATCTCCTGGGAATGACAAAGGTTTTATTACCTTTTATTAATGCCACCAGGGTATGATGAAAGAAATGCATAGCATCTTCTGGTGTATTACAATGAAGCATTTTGTTAATGAGTGTTCCCGAAGCTAAGTTGATTAATTTATATTTTGATTGCATGTTCCAGAAAGAAATTAGAAACTTATCAGTGCAGATTGATGGCTCTCAATCATAGGATAGGATTCAATCATGGAAGGAGGGGATTTCGGAATGTGTTAAATGGGGCAACTCATCAAGAAACTTTCTTGTCAAAGCTGCACGACTGCAGCAGGAAATTAAACATTTTAAAAGTGCACCCTCCTAACTAATTCCTCTTGATACTAGTTTCTGGGTTGGTTGGCTTAAATAAGGCTGGCAGACTTGTAGTAGCCGGGAGACCAGGGCCGGCGTGCCCATTGAGGCCAGGTAGGCAGTTGTCTCAGGGTGCGGGGCGCCGGAGGAGGAGCTGGGGGCGGAGCGTGCACCACGGAGCTGCAGCCTCCCAGCCCTCCCACCTGCCCCGCGCTGCCACCACCGCCACCACCAGCACATGTCCCTGGCCAGGCGCAGCAGCCGTGGGCAGGCATCTGGGGCGGTGCAGGGCAACCGAGCGGGAGAGCTGGGAGGCCACCCGCACACCGTCCCAGCCGCCCGCCGCAGCAATCGGGCCAGCTCGTGCGCACACCTGTGATGATGTCACACGTGAAGTCATCACGCAGGCTGGTGTGTGTGCGCGCAGCTGCAGATGCCAGAAACCCTGGCACCACTCCTTCAGGAGAGCACACAAGTGGTAACCCATACAAAAAAGGGAGGGAAATATATACGTTGCAGGTCAACCAGTAAAGGCCTTGCTCTAGGCCGCAGGGGTGGATTGAAACCATCTGAGAGGTGGATTCCTTCACACGTTATTGCTACTGGCCTAGCAGGGGTCTACATTCCCAGGGTGGATGCTGATAAGCCACGCCCCATTTAAACTTAATTGTAAGTCTCATTCTGGTCATTCACTGGCAGGTTATGACATTGGCTGTGGGGCATGGCCCTTCAGATACAGGCTTTGCTGGAGGCCATAGGGATGGCTTACAGCCATCTGAGTGGTGGATTGCTTCACATGTTATTGCTACTGGCCTAGCAGGGATCTGCATTCCCAGAGTGGATGCTGGTAAGGCCCCCCCTTCTTTTATTTTTTTCCTGCTCAATTTTGCTCCCATTTAAGGACTAAAGAACTGCTGTTAGGCTTTCTTACTCGTGTGAACTGATGGCATATTGTGTTATTCATCTGCTTTAGTAAGAACTGGGTTTTTGTGCAAAGAAAGAGAGGGGCAGAAGAGGAGAGCAGAAGTTAACCATTTGATTGGCAGTGTGTGGGATTTCATGTATAGCATTTAATATATGACAAACAAAACAAATTGATATTGATGTACAATCATCACAGTTACTAGATGTCAGGCTTTGTGGGGTTGCTGTAACAACATGGTGAAATGCCACCAAAGAAAGCCATCCAAAAGCCATCCCAAAGAAAGGGGGAGCATGTATGCACCCCACAACCAGGAGACCCCTGAGGCAGCTTTCCTCATCTGAGTACAAGGGGCATCAGGGCCCTTCCGATAGAGGCTCACACAGACTTGCACACATAGGCAAGGTGGCCTGGTGCACAGGAGAGGTGCACAGGAGAGGTGCTCCACCTCATGTTCTGGTCATTAACTGGGGGGTAATGGCCTTGGCTGCATGGCATGGCCCTTCCAATACAGGCTCACTTGGACTTGTATGCATGGGTAAAGTGGCCTGGTGCACAGGAGGGGAGGTGCAGTCTTCCGCCTCATGTTCTGGTCATTCACCAGCAGGTTATGACATTGGCTGCGGGGCATGGCCCTTCCAATACAGGCTCACACACAGAGACAAGGTGGCCTGGTGCTCAGGAGGGGAGGTGCAGTCCTCTATCGCACATTCTGGTCGTTGACCAGGGGTAATGACCTTGGCTGTAGGGCATGGCCGTTCCAATACAGGCTCACATGGACTTGCACACATAGGCAAGGTGGCCTGGTGCACAGGAGAGGTGCACAGGAGAGGTGCTCCACCTCATGTTCTGGTCATTAACTGGGGGGTAATGGCCTTGGCTGCATGGCATGGCCCTTCCAATACAGGCTCACTTGGACTTGTATGCATGGGCAAAGTGGCCTGGTGCACAGGAGGGGAGGTGCAGTCTTCCGCCTCATGTTCTGGTCATTCACCGGCAGGTTATGACATTGGCTGCAGGGCATGGCCCTTCCAATACAGGCTCACACACACAGACAAGGTGGCCTGGTGCTCAGGAGGGGAGGTGCAGTCCTCTATCTCACATTCTGGTCGTTGACCAGGGGTAATGACCTTGGCTGTAGGGCATGGCCGTTCCAATACAGGCTCACATGGACTTGCACACATAGGCAAGGTGGCCTGTTGCACTGGAGGGGAGGTGTGGTCCTCCACCTCACATTCTGGTCATTCACCAGCAGGTTATGACATTGGCTGCGGGGCATTACCCTTCAGATACAGGCTCATGCACACAGACAAGGTGGCCTGGTGTGCATCTCACGTTCTGGTCATTCACTGGCAGGTTATGACATTGGCTGTGGGGCATGGCCCTTCAGATACAGGCTCACGCACACAGACAAGGTGGCCTGGTGTGCAGGAGGGGAAGTGAGGTCATCCATCTCACGTTCTGGTCATTCACTGGCAGGTTATGACATTGGCTGTGGGGCATGGCCCTTCAGATACAGCCTCTCGCACACAGGCAAGGTGGCCTGGTGCGCAGGAGGGGAAGTGCGGTCCTCCATCTCACGTTCTGGTCATTGGCTGAGAGGTAATGACCTTGGCTGCCGGGCATTGCCCTTCCATTTCAGGCTCACACAGGCTGGTAGTGCATAGGCAAGTAGTGGCCTGGTTGTTAAATGTTAATGTGGTCTGCAATGCTTCCACATTGTTTGTGGCAGGAAGCGTTGGACCCAAAAGCAACTGAGAGGGCTAGGCGTAAGGCCAAGAGAGACCTTTTTAAGGCATTGGTGGTTGGTAATCTATTTGTCCCATCCACAAATAGTGGCTGAATTTGTTGACCTCTACAGAGGGGATGGTGTTCACCTATTGGTGAAAGGGAACAATGTCTTCTGGACTGATATGTGGCAAGGGTTCAGTTTGGCTTTAAGTTATTGGTGGGGTGCAAAGGCCTAAGCAAAGGGTTGGCCTTAGTGGTGGCAGGTTAGAAGTTGGAGAAAATCAGCAGGCTAATGAGTCCCCTTGGCATATCACCATTGGTGGGGTATTTGGGTCTGTCAGGAGCGGCTGGCTGCTTCATGGCCCAGTGACAAGGATAGACACCCAGGTGGGAAACCCCTGGACAAGTCAGACTCCTTCTGCAACTTTACAGCCAGGTGGGGGAGCTTTAAGGGTGGGAACCACTTTGCCTGGCTGGGCTGGGTCCCAGTTATGTACATGGATGGCTTGCCCCCAGGGCAGTGGGGGCTTGCCCAGACAGGACAGGGTGGAGGTCCAAGAGTGACCCCAGGGCCTGACCTGTATGACTAGTTAGGCCCTTGACATATTGACAGTTATGTTTTTGTAATTTAATAAAGCAACCCTTTAATTCCCAACTCTTGTGTCTGCCTCTTCATTCTGAATGGCGGGCAAACATGTTTCTATTCCTTAGATAATGAAACTAAAGATAAATGTCTAAACTGTCTGTGATATATGCCTTGTTTTATTTTGTTCCCTTTTGTGCATATGGACTATTCATTGTAATTTCTTGTACACACACAAAAAAGATACCTACCGCATTCATATTTTTCTCATTAAATCCAAAACAAAGGAAAAAAAATTGGAGACAAAGCCTATCTATTACTGCATAGCTACACAGCTTAGCAGCAATGGCTTTCATCTGGTTATTTAAAAGACAGTATTCTTTGTTGCCCCATATAATCTGCAAAATAAGAATGCATGCATCATTGTGAATACCTTGAAAAGGCACAATAAACTCATAATAAGGCTCTCAGCTCTAGCTACAGATCTTTCCACATTAAACTGAGTGCTGCTCTTACATCAATGAGTTCGGCATTTGACTGCAACTTCACTGAGGCCTCCTCTCAGTCATATCACATGACGGGCCAGAATCTGGATCTGAATCCTCAGACTCTGAGGAGGAGGAAGAGCCATTGGGCCACCTGCATCCCAGCAAGGGGCCCGAGTAACAAAAGGGGGTGCAGGAGAAGCCTGCATCCAAGGTGGAGCACATAGAGCAACCTGTTTATACAGTGATAGCCATGGGAACCTAGACTTTCCTGGAAGTGACAGGGCACCTCTCACCACTGACTATGGTTTAGCACCCCACTTGGCACCCCACCATCCAAAGATGAAAGGATGTGGCAGGCCTAAAGAAGTCCAGATCAGGAGGCAGACTGCTTGCTTGGACAGACTTAATGCACATCCATGGATTTCATACTCAAGTCACCATAAGATCAGCTCCACTAAATGCATAGAAAGAGGCAGAGCTGCAGACCTTTCAGTCATTGACATGGCTTTTCCTGCCACAACATCTCCCCCTAGCAGTTTCTGCAGGAGCCCCAACCATCTGGCTGGACAGCTCCTCACTACCTGCTTTGCTCCTAGCCTGAAAGCTCATCTTCCATCCGCAGCTCCCAGCTCCCTGCCTTGCTGGTCCCAAGTGGCCACTGATGCCAAGAACTGGAGCCACGTGGCTCTTAGGGTATGAGGAGAGAACATTCTCTTTGATAAACAGTATGACATAAGTATGGGTAGTGGGAGAAGATCTGATCCATGTGAGAAAGCTGATCAGTTGCTCAATGTGCCCAATATTATACCTATGAAGACTTACACAGAATACATCATTTCTTAATATGCAAAAGAGTTATTTTTTCAATATCAGCAAACAACTTCTCAATGAATATTTTTTTCAAATGATCTTACTAAGAGATCATGTCAAGGAAACATCCCTACAAAAGTAAAAGTATTAGAATATGAGTAAAATCATAGAAATATGATATACTTACTCTTCTTAACAAATCAGGTATTCTCAAGAGCAGATAAAAAGGCCCCCCACCATTCACAATAGTGTAGGCGGGACTGAACGCAATGAGGAGCTTGACTTTTTGACCAAGCTCTGGCATGGTAGAAAAGGCAATAATTCCTGCAAAAGAGAAGGAATTTCAAAAATAGCAACTTTTTCGACTGAGTATGTCTGGGCTTTTTAAAGCCTCTATTCTTTTACTCCCATCTAAGTTAACTAGGAGGCTCCAATTAGTGCAAAATGCTGCAGCTTGACTGTTATCAGGAGTGAGCAGGAGCATGAACATCACTCCCATTCTACAATCGCTCCACTGGCTGCCCATCAGTTACCGTGCTCAGTTCAAGGTATTAGTTATTACATACAAAGTTCTTCATGGCTTTGGTCCGGCATACCTACGGGACTGCCTCCCTCCCTATGTTCCTCCATGGCAGCTTTGCTAATCTGAACAGGTTCTCCTGCAGGTGCCGGGCTGCACACGGGTAAAGTCAGCAGCGGCCCATACACGGGCTTTCTCTGTGGTGGCCCCTATCCTTTGGAATGACCTGCCTGAAGAAGTCAGAAGAGCCCCCACTCTCCTGTCTTTTCATGAACGATGCAAAACCGAACTATTCAAAAAGGCTTTTTTACTCAAATGGGAAGGCTGTATTGTAGGGATGGGGTCTCAAATGCTTCGCTAATGAGTTAGGGACCATAGACTTCACCACTATATTGCCTTACGTATTATCTGCTGCTTTAAACCTGTACTCCTATGTACCACCAGTGCTCCATGTCTAATGTTAGTCCTAGAATTGATTATGTTCTGCTTCAGTATTTTTTTCTTTCTGTATTGGATTCTTGCTAATATGATGTCTTTTAAACCTATATCTATTTATCCTATGGCTTTGTTTTTGGAAATGTCCTTAATACTGTATTGAATGTCCTTGATACTGTGTGGAAATGTACTTGTTACTGATTGTACTAATCTTATACTGTGTAATCCACCTTGAGTCTCAATGAGAAAGGCAGGCTATAAATAACATACATACATACATACATACATACATACAAACATTGTATTCATATTTTGGACACTCTGAAACACATGCTAGTAGCAGAAACACTCCTGAGTCCTGCAATTTTCTTTCCAGATGATACTGTTCCTATGAGTTCAGTTTTTGTCAGATGTCCTCCTGTCTTAAATTAGGGCTTATCTCTGTGCTAGAGTTTTTAAGGTGAATCAATGACATTCCTGACTGAACATTTTACATGAGGTAATTACTTCATCATTGTGGTTAGGACTATAGCATAATTTTTCTGAGACTGATACAAGTTGTAATACCCCCCTCCAACACCAATAACCCCATCCCAAACATACAATTTTAAGATTTGTGAAAGCAGCCTTTTAATTTTATTTTTGAACTGACGACTAGATCATGTCTTGGTAATGGACTTGCCCCCCACCCAGACAGGCCTCCTTAAAACTTGGACCCCAGTAAAATATATGCAACAACTTTCAAATTCTTGGGGCTTGCCTGTGGGATCCCACTGCCAGTCCCTAGTTAACTGCACCACAGAAGGCAACTCATGACTGTGAAAAACTGATTGAGGGTATATGCGCTCTGTAAGGAAAAACTCTACAAGTTTGTGGGACGAGACACCTGTTATTTGTGTTTCAAAAAGGAAACACCTCTATGGACCTTCAAAGAGGGAATTATGAATTGCAAGACATTCATTGGAAAAGTTAGATCTACTAGAGAACACTGATCTTCAAATTTCAGGTATCAGGAAACTGTAGCAATTAACCCATGGAGGCTGCTTTATTTGTAAAGTGAGCATGTAAATGGATCAGTTCTTAGTTGGTTCTAATTAAAAATACAAGCAGCCATAAACTTTTGGTGACAGGCTCAAAATCACTGGATAATCTTTGAAATAAGATGGGGAAGAAAACTAAATTTACATTTCCCCCATCACACAGAGATCCCCCCCCATCCTGATATTTATGTCCAGAATGTGTCCCTAACAAAGAAATTATGATTTATATAAACTTTACACAAGTTTTGTGCAAGTCCTTTCTGACATCAGATCTACGTGTATCCCTCGTATTTGATCTCCTGATTTGCCCAATTGCTCTTTTTTGGAATAAATTTATGAACTTTGGCTTGAGAATTGATCCTGTAATACATACAGAATTGATTCTGTCACACAATGGCCATTATCTGGTTAATTCAATTAATTGGCTATCTCACAGTCTCTCTGTCCCTGGAATGATGATGGATTATTAACTGCTTAAGCAGGTAATACTGCTGTGCTGCAAGGATATGATTCAGAGATGTTTTGGTAAAGAGGCAGATGTACTGTCTGTCGGTGCAAGAATGTTCCTACTGAATAGTTCTGTGTTGTATAATATGTCATATCAATCTGCATGTGCTTTGTTTCAGCATTTCTTATTTTAGTTCTGTATTGGATTGTTTTCAAATTTCTGCTATCCTTTCAAATTTCTGCTATCCAATTGTATTACTTATTGAGTGCCCCAGTCATTGATCGTATTGACTTATACTGTGTTATCAGGGAGAAAAGTGGATTATAAATAATGTAAATGAATAAAATTAAAAATAATGTTATTTTAGGCTTTAAATGTGTTATATAGTGGAATCCATCACTTTCATGACATCCTCAAGAACTTTCAGATGTGTTTCGATAGTCATTGTTAGAAATAGAATATATATTTTAAAAAAAAGAGAAAAAAAGAAATAGAATGCTACACTCGAATAACCTAGGAACCTTTGAATCCTAAACTGCATTCTAAGTTTAAACTTTGTTTCTATGGTCTTGTGACCCTATAGCACTTCACCGCCATCTTTGTATAAAGCAGGATAGAAAGAGGAAATATATTTCATTATATTTTTCCTAATTTACCTATTGTAGCACCTAGGGAAAGGCCAATATAATATAATCCTTCTTGCTCAGTTTTCTGTAGGATAAAGTTTATTGTTGCTGGAACATCAAAAACTCCCATTTCATGAAAACTGAAATACAAAAACACATACAACACAGCTGAAATTATGCTTACACATAGATATGATAGTCCAAAGCATTCTAAGAGTAAGATCATGTTGTAAGGAAACCGTTTTAAAATAAAGAGTAATATTACTTATTTTTTAAATATTTTAACTAGCTTGACATAAACAGATTGTGTTAGTTATTTTTTAAAATTTGCTTAAAACCAATGGCCAACACAAATTGCTGCATCACCTAGATCGAATAAACATAGGTCAAACATTCTAAAAATATATATTTACAGAATTAAATTAGGACTATTACATCATCTTATATAGTAATAGCCAAATAGCAAAGGTCTGAGGATTCTTAAATCCAGAGATTGGAGCCATGAATGCATCAGAGGGATCTTCCTATACACATGAAAAATGCCCCAGGTTAGCAAAAAAAAAAATCTGAAATCTAAATTTTAAAGAAGTCATGGTTTTAATAAAACCCAAAATGATAAAGGTGCCTGTAGCTTTAAACAGATATTCTCGGTGGCAGTTGTTAGGCAACCATAACAGTTCAGTCAGTATTCCAGGCTTGGTTTTTGTCAGTGAAGACAGGAGGATGGAGAAGGCCCTTTCCTGGGTAGTTTTGGGCTTTGAAGTAAGACTCATTGGGGGCAGGAGTCCAGGACCAGAAGCAACCAACAGGCAACTTGATACCATATGACTTGCATGACTTATCAAGACTTGGCTGCTTGTTTCTATGTAATAGCACTGTTACCCCTCTGAAAAAAACAGTGTAATGTAGTGGTTAGAGTGACAGAACAGGATCTGGGAGACCCAGGTTCAGATCACCACTCTGGTGTGGAAGCTCATTGGGAGATTTTAATCCAGTTACACATATACAGCCTAATCTACCTCTCAGGGTTGTTGTAGGGATAATGTGGAGGCAAGTAGAATGATGTAAACTCCCTCGTGTTTCCACTGGGGAGAAAGGCAGTATATAAATGAAATAAATTAAGAAATACAGGTAAAGATAGAGAGGAAAATAAAAGGTATGGTGTTTAGTTGGTTTGAAGAAGAGATTAGGGATTAGGGATGTGTGAGTATATGGAGGCTGTCAGGAGAAGGGAAAGAGAAAATAGTGTGTGGGAGGGGATACAAGGAAAAATGAAGTAGCCCCCATAAGTCCTTGAAGGATCCATGCCATGTGACTGAGCCATAGGGGAGAGGCTGCCAGGAGGGCAGGTAAAGACAGGGATCCATATAAAGGTGGGTAAGAAGGAGAGAAGGAAGCAAGAAGGGGGAATAGGCAGTGAGGGACAGGGAAGGAAAAGAAGATATGGTGGGGGAGGGGGGAATGAGACGCCAACTTCAAGTCATTGAGGGTCCCCTCTTATTCTATCTAATTTTAAACAATGGCACCAGACTGAAGATCAAAATATCTGTGTATTGGGGCCATACACAGGTGAAGTGCTTTCTTAACAGCTGAGGGAATGCCTAGGTTTGTAGACAAGTCACAGAATGGGGAAGAATGTACTTTACAAAAAAAAAATTGCAACATGCTGTGGGAAGGAGAGAGATCTCAACATAGGTCATAAGATCTCAGTTACCATTTTGAGCTAACGACTAGGGGTGGGCACTTAAAAATGATATTTTTCAGATTTGGATATCAGGAATCTGATAAATATATCAGTATTCCCAATATCCAGGTTCAATAATATCAGTACAATATTCAGATCTGGGTTATATTCATAAATCCTTCTGTGGGGGAATCTTTCCAGGAGTTTGGGGGAGGGGTGTTTTTTGAGCAGACTACACCAAAATTGCAGCAGAGTGAGGAACGGCTGACACCTCAAGACAACCCCGCCCTATAAGTTTCAAGAAATTTGGGTCAAGGGGTCCAATTTCATGTATGAGAGAATCATTTTTTAAAAAACTATTTATTTGTGCAAAATAAAAAAGAAAGAAATTGTAAGAAAAACAATGCTGGCTGAAAAAACACTATTAGCAAATCTATACATATGCTTCTATAAAAGGTTTCCAAATGTCTAAAAATATGTCCATACACAATTGCCATCTATATGTGTTATGTTTAAATGTTGGTAAGTTTATAAGGTCCTCAATCCAATGAATTAGAGGAAGTGGGCTTCTGTCTTTCCAGTGTTGTAGTATATTTCCATTGATCATCAGTTAGTTTTCAAGAGACAGTACATTAACATCTTCAAAGATAAATGAGTATTCTAATACAAAATTAGTATCGGTAATGGTAAGGTAAACCCTGTGCAAGCACCGAGTCATTACTGACCCATTGGGGGACGTCGCATCACGATGTTTTCTTGGCAGACTTTTTCTTGGCAGACTTTTTGTTTGCCATTGTCTTCCCCAGTCATCTACACTTTACCCCCAGGAAACTGGGTACTCATTTTACCAACCTCGGAAGGATAGAAGGCTGAGTCAACCTTGAGCTGGCTACCTGAAGCCAGCTTTTGCCAGGATCGAACTCAGGTCGTGATCAGAGCTTGGGCTGCAGTACTGCAGCTTACCTCTCTGCGCCACGGGGCTCCTAATGGCTTCCTAATGACTTCCTCACAAAAGGACTGAATGACTGGACATATCCAAAGCATATGCTTAAGAGATATATCTGGTAAATTACACTGCCAACAATTATACACTGTACTTAACCCTTTACTAAAACGTTGCTGTGGTGTCCAATATACCCTAAACATATTTTTTTGCTGAATAAGTTGGAGCTTAAGATCCGAAGCAGCAACAGATATAAGGCTTAAAGCCATATTCTATTGCTTTAACAGAATTGGACTCTCTAGCTCATTATTCCATTCATCTCTGAGACTCTGTTTATCATATTTATGGTCTGACATCAAATATTTATAAACAAACATTGTTGGGCCGATTCCAGACGGCCCCCTGCCTCGCGAAACGTTGCGCGTCGTCGCGCGTCGTCGCGCAGAAAACGCGAAATATCGCGTTTTCTCGCGCAACGACGCGCGACGACGCGCGACGTTTCGCGAGGCAGGGGGCCGTCTGGAATCGGCCTTGGTTTCATTTTTTTGTATTGATTCACACAGTGTTTCCGAAAGTGGTGGAGAATCTGTAACACTCAGAGCTACTGGGCCATATTTGAACACCAACAAACATTGCAATTGTAAATATTGCTAGTCAGCAAAAGTTTGCAAATCATACTTAAACCTCAGTTGAGAAAATGACAAAAACTCATCATCATAACCTATCAAGTAAAAATCCTCGTCTGTCCAAGCCTTCCATAAAAAAAAAATTCTTCCTCATTTTTAAATCTGGGTTAGACCATAATGTTAGTTTAGTGTGTGAGAATGGGTGAAATTGCTATTATCCTGCTATTATGTAGCAAACTTCTCTAGCTGAAAAAAGTGCAGGAAGATAGACCATCAGTGATAGAATCATCACACTTGGACAGACAGATCTATCTCTCCCTAACTTGCTGCCTAAGTCACCTTGCCTCCTTCCACCTATCGACTTTCCTCCAACCCTTTAAAGAGTTAAGGGGAAATGGTTGCAAATGGCTGCAAATGAGTATGTGCCTTACCTTCCTTCTGCTGCCATGATGTTTCTGATGGAATTCGCTGGTTCGGTTGGGCTTTGTTTGTTCTTTCGGAGAGGCTGGTTGCTCTTTGTGTGTTTGATTTAGCATCTTTGCCCTGGATAAAGTGTTGGATTTCCCCCTACAGGAAACAATGGAAAGTGGCTTTGGGGACCTTGTTCAGGAGCCTGTAAGAACTGGACCCTTGACCCAATCTTCTTGAAACTTGGATTTGAGAGAACAGCCATCTCTCACTTTGCTATAATTTTGGTGTAGTTTGCTCAAAAAATGCCTCTTCAATTTCCTGGGAAGATTCCCCAGTAGGGAATAATGGACTTTCCCCCCCCTAAATATATTCAAAATTAACTGGGAAGACAATACAAGAATCCTGGTTTTGAGCAGGATTCCTGAATATATCCAGAAATTAATGATTGGTGTAGGGGGGCTATATTATCAGAGCAGGTATATCTTATTGGTATTGTTCAGGTATATTTGGGAATTTTAATGCCAATAAGGTATTTTTTATGTATATTATCAAACCAGGTATACCAAATTGCACAACCGTACTAACAATCCTTCAAACTTTGCAATAGAGTAAAAGAGATAGAACTCAGAAGTAAGTTATATAGTCTTGCAATTATGGAACCTCAAGATGAAAATATCACTACATTGGGGGATCAGTCCTATAAAGTTGAAAAAAAAATGCCTTCCAATAAGACACATTGTCTTATTGGAAGATCGATTTAAATATACTTCAGGGACAGAACTCAGGACAAGCTACCTTACCTGTTCATCCATCTAAGACAAACTGCCACCTGAATTTACCTGAAATCCCAAAATTCTTCCTGGTAAATTGAAAGGTTTTGGTGTCTTCTAGACCAGGATGATCCTCTGGCATTTAGTATCCAGACATCATATCCAGCATCTGCTAGAAAAAATCCTAGGCTATTGTTGGGAAGATTTGCAATCCACATCCTGCCCTCACCTGGCATACCATGTACCAATAACACAGGAGGCCTAGGTCCTGGGAAGGAAAGAAAGAGAGCATTAGACAATCAGAGGACCAATACTCTGCATGGTTTACTCACCTAAAGCATCAAAACTGTCTACTATGAAGCTTTTGTCACCTACCTAGGAGGGAAATTAGTGATTCTATGGGAAGAAATTCTATGCCTGGATACATCAATATGCTCCTGATATTCATACACGTACTGTAGTGTTGTATAATTGTCCAAAGTGAAGTGGTACGATATTTTGAGCAGTGGTGAATAAGCCAGAGAAAAAGAGTAGAAAAGTACAATCCCTTTCAGCTGAAGAAATACACTTTCCCCACAATTTCCTAATTTCTTCTGTCTAAAGCAGCTCCTCCCAGTCCATTCTCTTCTTCTCCAATCAACATTAATGGAGATAACACATTCACAGCCTAATTTTCCAATTCTTGTTTGGAAAGCAAGCTCAAATAATAGTTTGTGAATTCATTCATGATACAAAACTGCCATTTGTCCAGATTGTAAAGCGACAGAAGGAATCAAGGCATTACAGGAAAAGGGGAGGGGCAAAGGCAAAAAGAATCATACAAGCCACTGTCAACAGGTGATCAGGACAAATTAATCCTCCAGTGGTTCTTCCCCCAGGTAAGAAATATGAAAAGAGGGAACTGATGAATGGCACCATCAAGCTATTGCATAAAACATCAGCATGACAAAAATACCTTTCTTTTCAAGGCTGTGAATTCCATGAGGAATTCTGTTTATTTTCAAGTAATAACCATCCTTGGTCAGCACTTCATATTCTTCACTGGGGTACCTCCAATATTGGATGACTTCACTCTGCAAGAATTTTTTTTGGCAGAAATCAGATTTATATATTTTGATGAAAAAGAAATCTTTACATTTCCCACACATTTGCAGGGACAAATTAGTCTGACGTTCTTTGAAGTAAAAATATCCAGGAACAAAACTACTGTTTAGTAACTTTGCAAGCCCTAAACCCAGTCATAACACAATATATTAAAAATTAAAATAAAGATTTGATTTGATTTAAAATACTGTATAAAAACTAATTTTGGTAGCTAACACAGAAGAGTAAATAAAATATTATCTAAGAAGTGTGAAATTCAAATATTACCTCAGTCATGTATCACTGTTAGCTTTAGGCGATCTCCTAGCATCTACAATATGTGATAATACTGTTGTATCTTACAGAACAATTATTTGGGTTTACTGAGATAATATAACCTGAGATAACTCAGGAGACCTTTCCCTTAACAGTCATAGTGTAGATTTTACTGATAAATCTGTGTCTTTATTGGCTTTGAAATTTTGCTTTTTCTAAAAACTCCCAAATTTATTTTCTTATGAGAAACAGATCTAATTCCAAAATCAAAAAGAGTCCAGTAGCACCTTTAAGACTAACCAACTTTTCTGTAGCATAAGCTTTCGAGAATCACAGTTCTCTTCATCAGATGAGTACTACAGACTAACATGGCTAACTCCTCTAGATCTAATTCCAGTTACTCAGCAATTTCTGGCTTGCAATGTACTTGATCTTGATCCCGGCTTAGATGTAAATCTTGGTTTTCTCATTACTCTAATTTGGAGCACTGAATGGAAATCAACAGGTTGAATCTAACTAGCTCTTTGACTGAAGAAAAAGGAAGAAGGACCACCCAAAAAGGTTTTATTGGGTACCATAGGATCTGTATGGACAAAAGCTACATGGGACATGGGCTGTAGGAAGGGAATTAGGGGAGGTTGAGAGAAAAAGCTGCCTAGATACAACCCAAAGAGACTATCGCTGGATTCATTCTACAGTCTCCCAAAAGCATGGTATGGCTGTGGTTTTTTAAAAAATACATCCAGAAGAAGTCTCACAAACAAGGTTTCAACCACCATCCTTAGCAGTGTACAGGGGATTAAAAAGTAAGGCCTTTCACAGCATGTAGAAAAAAATTAACTGTCTATGTATTGCTTTAGATCAAAAAGCTGTTAAGGATACAAATGCAAAATCCAGCAAAAAGTTGGTAATCCTACTTACAGGAATGAAGCCAAGCCTGCATTGAAGTATTTTCTGGTTCAATGGCATAAGAAGCATAAATTCAGGAAGCAAAACATAGATGCAGTGATGGGAGAGGGTGGATTTTAAATTTCTGCCTATTATACATTTGTTAAAGATGCTGGAACTGGAAAAGAGAGTCACTGTTTTACTTAGGTTGTTTCAGTCAATCAGTTTTGTACATTATGCCCTCTTCTGTTTGATTTTTGTACATTGATGTTATGAGGCTTTTCAGTGTGACAATACCGCAGAATGAAGGCTAGTCTGTTGATGGTTGATCTACATTAATTAATCATTAGTTAATAGGGATTCACACCTAACCTTGCTACCTGAACTCCTCCATTCTTCCCTTACACAGAATCCACACCTAACCTTTTTGCCTCAAAACTCCTCCTCCCCCTTGTAATCTTTCCCTTAAAAAGAATTCCCGGTATGATCTTCCCTTCACTTATTTGTAGAAATGATCTGTGACTCACCAAAATTCATATTGAAATGAAGGTTGGCAGTTTTTAAGGTGCTGCTGGAAATTGGTTTTACTTTTCTACATTAATTAAAACTGTCCAAGCTTTTAATTCAAGTTGTTGCTTACAAGTGAATAAATTGGAAGTTCCATTCATGGAGCAGCCCACATCTCGTGTAGATATCTCCCATAGTGTATTAGTTTGAAGGGAACTTAAAATGAAATTGATCAAGGCTTCCTGAGCCAGAGAGGTACATAACTTCAGGATATATGAGTGTGTGTGTGGGGGGGGTGGGGGGGTTCCTGTCTATGAAGAAGGAGGAGGAAGAAATGCTGCCAACTGCACAGGTGCAAAAGCAGCACACACAGCCTAACCTCTTTACCAAATTGTGCCAGTGTACATGTGAAAACAACTCACAATATTCCTTGTGAGTAAATGTTGAAGGCCAGTGACTAGAGTCCCACTAAACACCACAAAGTGCTAGGGGAGTTAGCATTAGACATAGGCATGAACGGAAAAAAACCCTAACACCCTGTTCATCATTAGTTGCCATCCACAAACAATGAACATGGACGAACATGAACTGTTCCCGAACATGTTCATTCTTCGTTGTTCATGGGGGCCAGAACCACCCCCAACCCCAACCCCCCACTTAGCCCCCCTCCCCTCAAACCCACTTACCTGGCCCTTTAAAGATCCCTTTAAACTATCAGCTGGCAGGCAGCAGGGGGGATTCCCCCTGCCGCCTGCCAGCTGATAGTTTAAAGGTCCCTGTCCTGGCAAAAACAGCAGTGTCTGCTGGCAGCTAGTTTGAGGGGTTACCAACTGACCTTCCTAATGTCCAATACCCACCAAATTTGCAGGGGACATAGTCCTCACTGTCCTCTGAAGACCCCCCAAGTTTCAGAGAGATTGCACCCCGGGAAAGGCATGATCCATGGGCCTCCCACATGGCTGTCATTTTCTCTTCACAGTGGCAAAAACAGCAGTGTCTGCTGGCAGCTACTTTGAGGGGTTACCAACTGACCTTCCCAATGTCCAATACCCATCAAATTTGTAGGGGACACAGTCCTCACTGTCCTCTGAAGACCCCCCCCCCAAGTTTCAGAGAGATTGCACCCCGGGAAAGGCATGATCCATGGGCCTCCCACATGGCTGTCATTTTCTCTTCAGAGTGGCAAAAACAGCAGTGTCTGCTGGCAGCTACTTTGAGGGGTTACCAACTGACCTTCCCAATGTCCAATACCCATCAAATTTGTAGGGGACACAGTCCTCACTGTCCTCTGAAGACCCCCCCCCCAAGTTTCAGAGAGATTGCACCCCGGGAAAGGCATGATCCATGGGTCCCCCCCCCCTTTGCTGTCATTTTCTCTTCACAGTGGCAAAAATGGGACTCTCTGCTGGAAGTACTTTGAAGGGTTAAAGCCAGAAGGAAAGCCAGAAGGAGTTCAAACAGAGTTCAGTCCCTGCCTGTTGCCAGGGGAATTGATTGAAAGGCGCCAGACTGTCTGGCTTGATGAATGGCTGACGAAGGCAACGAAGGAGGCTTGCAATGACCACTTGTTTGTTTAGAATGGGGCTTCATGAACAGCTTGTTCGCGAACAGACAAACTGGCTGTTTGTGAGTTTTTTCGTTCATAATGCTGTTTGTGCCCATGTCTAGTTAGCATTGCATGTGCAATGGGAGTTTTGTGTCTCAGAGACACACTTGTAATTTTTTGTTGGTGACAACAGCAAACAGGGAGAAGAGGGGTTAGCCTTTCCCCCTGTTGTTTTGGAATCCTCCAAAGCCCCAGGAAGCCACTAGAAACTCCTTTGTGAATCTTGTGTGCAGCTAAATAAACAACATGATTTTTACGATAGAGCAAATAGCAGCTAAGAAACACGAGAAACTTTGTAATGTGTAGCTGGATTCTGATAGGCTTGACTGAAAAACAAACAAACACAAACCAAACCAAACCAAAACAAGCATTTAAAGCAAAGTAAGTTTGATGATCAATCACAAAGTTCTCAGCATCTCTGATGAATAACATCCACTATTTCCCAATGCATCAAGGTTAGCAACTTACAACAGTCATAAACTCTTGAGGATTCAGATGTCTCTTGGTTCTGAATTCTTGTGTCCTGGTAGCTTGTTGGGTTAAGCATACCACTATCAGAAACAGCCACATGTTTGACCTGTGTAAATCAATGCCAGCAGTTTCAAAAAAAGAAACATAATGCCTTGTCCCTACAAATATCAATCTTTAGAGTAGTTTAAATGGGTTGCCCTGTTGGTCTGCAGTAAAACAGCAGTCCAATGGCATGTTAGAGTCCAAGAAGATTTTCAGAGTGTAAGCTTTCAAGGGTCAGACGACTTAAAGGAAGACACTGAGAACAAGGCAGATAAAGCAGTAAGGATATATACCTCCCCTCCAAAAAAAAAACCCTTTGGGAATTTTCATTTATTTCAGTTGTGTCAGTGTCTATTTTACTGTGTGTAGGATTACATGACTATGTTTAAGATACGTTTCATTGTAAAATGAGTTGGATCTACTTTCAATACAATTTGTCAAGTTTGGAAATAGTAAAAGAGCTGCTTCCAGATATGTACTACATAAATTAGGAGATATGAATAGTTGATCAACAGACAACAATAATTATATTGTTTATGTCACAGAAACTACCACTACTATTTAGGCTTGCACAACCAGAACCTAAGGAACCTCTACTACCTTTAAGAATACAGCAAGAATTTCTCCCAGCACTGAGGTGCACTAGGAAATTAACTATGGAGATTGGAAATGAAACAATGAAATTGTGCCAAGAAAATATATTGTAATGTTTTGCATGTAAAGAAAGTTTAAGCAAAACACTTGATTCATCTGAAACATATGATCCCTTTTAACCGCACAACTACCCTCACACGCTGACCATTCTGTCATACTATTATCTATAAATAAGCCTTTCTATAATACCGGTTAAATTGAAGAAATTTAAGGTGAAGGCTTTTGGTGGCAGTGAAAACCTGAGCGAGTTAGGGAAACAAGCAATATATAGGTTACGCAAACAGGCCAAAATGCCATTGTTGGTGTTAGTAATAGAATTCGAACCCCAAAGAGAAAGTGTTCTTGAGGTAAAGGCCTGACTAATGTAGAGAACACCTGAAGCTCTGTGTGTGTGGAGAAAAAAGGAGTGTTGGTTGTGACCAAGGCTCTCCTGTGCTAGGTTTAAGGTAATGTAAGGAGGAGGTTAATAAGGTCCAAAGGCAAGGTTAAAACAAAACAGAAAAACATTACATATGTGTATGTATATAGCTTTATGAATAAGTACATTATCAGTGACTTCTACCAGTCTTTTGATACTATTCTAATGATACATTTTTGTACAAGATGGTTGGAATCAAATAGAAAAAAGGCCAAAGAATAGGGGATATATATAAGTAATAACTAGCAAAGGTCCCCTGTAACAAATTTAAACTATAAATTGGTCTCAACAAGTTCTTTTTATATTCAAGGTGCAAAGTGTGCAAACATTACATCCACAACAATTAATTGCAGTTCATTACTACTAATACAATAACATTACAATAACATTTCACAAGCTCACAGACGCGTGTGGATTATCAGCGCCGTCTGACCTCAACATTGACCTCAATGAATTGGTGGAGCTGAAGTGGAGTAATGCAATGGAGTAATGCAGTGGCATAATTGATTGTAACCTGTACTAATTGGATTTTGCCCCTGAGGAAGCACGGCGTGAGAGCATCATGTGCGAAACGGAGGCGGCGATTGTCCGTAGGGCAAGAACATCATTTGTAGACAGCACGGACAGAAGCCTTGGCTTTTGTTTGTTGCTATTTGCACAGCACCTCTTGAACTTTACTGCTTATGTTTACAGTGGGACATTGACTTTGTACTTATTGCTCCAAATTATATCAGACGGCGCTGATGGTCCACACACGTCTGTGAGCTTGTGAAATGTTATTGTAATGTTATTGTATTAGTAGTAATGAATTGCAATTAATTGTTGTGGGTGTAATGTTTGTACACTTTGCACTTTGAATCTAAAAAGAACTTGTCAAGATGGTTGGAATGCCAAAAGTTCTCTTCAAAATGAGCTGGTTGTCAAATCATAGAAATGATGCTGATAAGTATGAGATACATTGGAAAATACAAATATAAGTAAAAAGAATTGAATTGCCTCAAAATCTTGTTGAGAACATACACTTCACAATTTCTTTTATTTACAGTACTGATTCAGGCTTCTCACCTTTGCGGATTTAAATATAATGCTTGCTGACATTTAGTAGTCATTGTTGGGTATTCGAATTATGGAAAGTCAGCTTTTCTAAAAACAACCCCATCCTCTTTCATTTTGAAAAGTGTGGAGTGCTAGAACAGAATTTCATGGGTACTACGAAACCTCTGCAATGTTCTTGCCTTTAGGGTGAAAGTATCCACCCTAAACATGTTCTTAAGAAACTTGTTTTGATGAATTCCCAACAGTTTATATTGACTTAAAATCCAAAGAATATAAAGCTGTTGGGCAAAATACCTATGACTAAAGCTATTTAGAGAATGTTAAATGTGCTTTAATCTCATATTGCCAAGCACTCTGATGGAAGTTAACCTCTTGCATGTTATTTTTAGCCATTGTTCATTTAAAGACATTAATGCTTAACCTTAAATGGATTGTGCCTTATGGTATTCATATCTGTCTTTTAAAATGCTCTTAAAATTCCATTTCCAGGACAAAAAGTACATTTTATAATCAGATTAAAAAGATCAAAGAAGTTTTTGCTTACCTGCTGCTGTTCTTCAGTAGAACTTGGATCTGTCACGTATCCAAGCAATCTGAGGCATCTACAGAAGAAGGGAGGTTTACCTAATCCAGCCACTCCAGTTGATCCAGCACCAGAAGGCATCTAAAGAAGAAAGGAGACTTATCTAATCTAGTCTCTCATTGGCTGCACAGTCAAGGGAATTAGGGGAAGGGCTTGGTAATATATGTTGTACAGCATTGGGATGGGAGGCAGTTGAAGTTTGGCACTTCTTATCACAGGCACGTGTGCAAGGCATAACAGTGGTACTAGATGAAAAGGGTGTGATTATCCAAAATCTGACTGTCAGTCCCATCAGAGGCTTTTCATAAGAGGCAATCTGGATAAAAGGAGAAGGAAAGGTTAATAATTCTGCAGACCGGCTTGTCTGAGTTCATGGAGGTCGGGAGCAAATCTTTTTTGTACAAATCTGACTTTGGAAAACAAAATTTTGTTTGTTCTTTTAGAATTTATAGTATGTTCTTTATGCTAGTATGTTACTTTTAATTTTTTTTTTTAAAAAAGTACGTAACTCTTCCAAATGCTTCCCATATTTCTGAGAATTCTTCCTATGAACTGACATTTCTTGGGCAAAGCAATCATAAACCCTGCTGAGGCAGGGGCATACAGATGCCCACGTAACTCCAGTGGCATCAGTCCAATTCCAGAGGCCTTTCAACAGGGAGATATGTTGATGGGCAAGCCTGGTCAGGACATTCTCCTGTTTCCATAGAAACTCTGGCAACATCCACCAATGGCATGACAGCTGCCATAGACAGATCTATGAGTGGCAAGGAAAGGCAGAGCCAATCCCTGGCAGTGATTGCAGCCACTGCCTCCCCTCCAGGCAGCTGGAAGACAGGGCATCAAGAGCCCACAACTCTGGCACCCCAACAGAGGCACCTGGCTTGAGAGGCCCCCTCCCCAGCTTGGACCAGACACACACCCAAGAGGCAGACAGAGCACCCATCACATTGCTAGCAAGGTACTAGACTGGCAGCAAAAGCACCACTCACTTGCAAACTCCCCTGCATTGAGCCACACATACCTTTCCCCCAGAACAGTAAGAAAGGCAGCACAACCAAGTTGTTCTAGACCCGGCTCAAACCTACAGCCACTGACACTCAGGACCAGCCCCCAAGCCAGGAGACAATTTTCCCAAGAGACATACCAGGACTACACTTTAATACATGCTGCCTGGCAAGGCAAGAACACAGTTGCCATCTACTGGCCAGGAGACTGGAAACATACTGAACTTTAGGTCATAAGAAAGGCAAGCTAACAACCCCCCCCCCACACGCACACACACACGGAGGTGTACAAAATCTACAAATCAAAGGAGTGATCTTCCCAGAGTTCCAGATCCCAATTCCTCTGATCTTCCTCTTCACCTCCTCCTTAATTGCAGGCATTCAGGAATCTGAGGGATCTTGCTATCCTACACTCAGAGAGCCATAAATCAGCCTTTTGGTATCAATAGATGTGCCTGATCAAACCTTCTCTGGTTTTATTGCCTTACAATGCTGGAGACAACCGTTTGAATTATTGTGATAAGCAAAAGTCTCCATCCTGCTCAAAAGGATGATTTTTTCTTATTAAAAGGGCTGCTTTCAGCCTATGTGTGCTTCTTGCACACATCCTATGTGTGTTTCTTGCACACATCCTCAGACTTCTTGTCTGAGTCCCTCTCCCTCTCCTTGCTGTGATGTGCTGGACCCTTCAATGCTGCTCCCCTGTGGACTCCTCTGGCCTTCAGGACTGGTAAATATAACTCTCTCTCTGTGCACTGCTTTCCCACTTCCCTTACTGTTTTCTAGTTAGGTCTGTGTGTGAGTGCTGTGTGTATTCTGTGCAATGTTCTTTTACTCCTTCTTTAATAAAAAACCACTCCTGTTGAACATCTGCCTGTTTATTAAAGAGCCCTCCAGAGGCAAACACTCTTGGTATACATCGGTTAGAAGATCCTGCAGTTACCCTCCTCTTGCAACCTCTCCTTGCTGCTAATTCCCCCTCAAAACTTGTAAGGAGAACCATTGAGTAACAGTTGAATGGTGGAGAAAGCGTGGGCAAGCCCTGCATCTCTAGATATTGTGAGTCATGGCACCATCCTTAGAATGCAGACGTAAGGAAAACTTTCCTGGAGAAACTCTTGTAGGAGTGTGTATAAATGTGAATCTTGTGTGTCTGATAAAAGCAACTACCTGGGTTGGGAATCCTTCCCCCTTCCCCCTCTTGATTCATCCTTGGGGACTCTTCCCTATTCTTGGCTATTTTGAGGTTGGTTGGAAGTTACTTTTAGGCTAGGTAAGTTAGAAGGATCCTCTCTTGATGCAGCCTCAAGTTCCCAAGGATTAGCGTCCCTTGGAAGAACAGTCCTGGGCATTGGCCATGGTGCTTGGCTAGTTAAGGGTTAAGTAATTTTTCCTGAATTGTTGAGCTCCCATCCAAAAAATTAACCATTTAATTTGACAAGTTAGCTTAATTTGGTTCCTTTCCCCTCTTCCCCCTGCTGTTCTGACAGCCCCAGCTGAGCGCCAGTATATTCTTGTTCCCTCCTTGCAACATCATCGGATTAAGACCAAGGGTTTAAAAGGATTAGAGAAATCCTCCCCTCCCTGAGTGACTATCCTTTGTCTAGGTTTGCAGCCAGGAGGCGAACTGGCTGTTGTGTGTGGATTTTGTTAGAGCTGAACAAACCACGAAGAAAGAGTGGGAACTCCTTGGCCAGGAAGAAAAATCTCTTCCCACCTAGACCCTTTTTGCCAAAATGTTCAGGCAGAGCCCAACTTGGACAAAATTGAGAAGTGGATAGTTTAAAAGGATCAATACCTCTGGGAGTTGGGCTACTTTTGATGTCCAGTTTCCCTTCAGGTGCTTCATGGTGCTTTTCCTCTGCTGCCAAGAGGAGCAGGCATCAAGTGGCACCCCATCCCACTTCCCTGCCGTCTTCCCTCCCTCAATGTAACTTCAGGCAGTAGGGTGGGAGCTGAAGTGTGGCCCAGGAATGTCTTGCAGGGTGGGGAGGGGCTCCACTGAGGACTTTCATTCTCTGACAGACTGAGCTGCTGGCATCTGATAAGCCAGGCAGATCATTGCTGCATGTGGGAGAAGGAGGAAGTTGCTGCTGGGAGGTAGGAGATGTTGACCAACATCTTGGTATCTTGGGAGCTCCGCCTCCGGGAGGATGCTCCACCCTCCTTTTCGCTGTTTCTGGAAGCAGGGATGGACATCGGAAATCTGGTGCAGGGAGGAGGTAGATGATGGCCCCCACAGCAGTTTCTCTGCTCCCGCAGGCTGTCAGTCCACTTTGAGGGGCATCACCCCAGGACGGGGGCATGGCTCTCAAAGTCCAACCTGCATTCTCACATTGGTGTGATGTAGTGACATGATCAAATGGCACCACTGCAGGTCTGTGGGTGTTTTTCACTCCCATCACCTCTCGTGTGGTTTCCAATGGGCATTGCTGTCACTCATTGAAGAATCTGTCCCCCCCCCACCTACCTCTCTGGAACCTGGGGGCCAATTCCAAGTGTTGCGACTGCAACCCTCGCTGGGTCCTGTCTGTAAATCTAGTAATTTGAATTTTGAGACTCTTCCTTAATAAACATATTATAACTGTAGCTGTAACAACTGGAAAACTTGGAAAATAATTCATTGAATCATAGAATCATAGAGTTGGAAGGGGCCATACAGACCATCTAGTCCAACCCCCTGCCCAGTGCAGAATCAGCCTAAAGCATCTCTGACAAGTATTCATCCAGCCTCTTCTTGAAAACTGCCAGTGAAGGGGAGCTCACCACCTCCCTAGGCAGCTGATTCCACTTTTGAACTACTCTGACCGTAAAAAAGTTTTTCCTAATATCCAGCCGGTACCTTTGTGCATGTAGTTTAAGCCCATTGCTTTGCGTCCTACCTGCTGCTGCCAACTGGAACAGCTCCTTGCCTTCCTCCAAATGACAGCCTTTCAAATATTTAAAGAGAGCAATCATGTCCCCCCTCAACCTCCTCTTCTCCAAACTAAACATTCCCAAGGCCCTTAGCCTTTCACCGTAGGGCTTAGTCTCCAGACCCCTGATCATCCTTGTCGCTCTCCTCTGCACCCTCTTGATTTTGGCCACATCCTTTTTGAAGTGAGGCCTCCAGAACTGCACACAATACTCCAGGTGTGGCCTGACCAAGGCAGTATAGAGAGGGGCTATGACCTTCTGCGATTTCAACGCTATGGCCCCAAGATTGAATCAGCCTTTTTTTTCACTGCATCACACTGACTGTTCATATTTAGTTTACAGTCCACTCTTACCCCAAGATCCCTTTCACATGTACTACTGCCCAGAAGTGTATCCCCCATCCAGTATTTGTGCTTCCCATTTTTGTGGCCCAGATGTAATACTGTGCACTTTTCTTTGTTGAATTGCATCCTATTCACAGCTGCCCACTTCTCCAGAGTATTCAGGTCTTGTTGAATTTTAATTCTATCTTCTTGGGTGTTTGCTACTCCTCCCAATTTGGTATCATCAGCAAATTTAATGAGCACAGATAATTCAGTATAGAGACATTTGATATTTGAAAATCACTTTTAAAATGAACTTTATATATACACTAAGTATTCAGTTACACATGAAGTGCTGACTTCTAAATTTTACATTGTCAAGATTAAAAAATTAAACTCTACCTGAGAAATTGTTTTTACTGAAGTAATATCGGGAGATATTCCAAGATATACATCTCCTCAACTCTGGAAAATCAATAAAAATTGATGTTTTAGAATCTCCTATACAGTTAGGAAGTGAATTAACGTATGAATTTATTGTATAAGCTAATAGGTCATGATGATGGTAAAAATATCCTTTGAGTCAGTAAGGGAGATTGAGGTTTAATAGAATTTTGAGAGGCTCTATGGAGTAGTGGTTAGAGTGTTGGACAATGACCTGGGAGACCCAAGTTTGAATCCCCACTCTGCTATGGGAACTTGCTTCATGACCTTAGGCCAGTCACACACTCCCTGCCCATCCTAAAGACTAGGGAGCTGATTGAACTTGCTGCCTGTTCTTGGACAAAATTGGAAGGGACACTAGTTTGCTGTATCTTGTAATGCCCTTGAGTTTTCTAACACAAGGAAAGGCTTTGACCATACATTCTTGGAAGTTATGTCACAGGTGCATGGGCTTGGCAGTTATCAAATGAAAGACCAGTTTTGAAACATGCAATTGTAGGAGTTGTCAAATAAACATTTCTAATTGATTCCCAAAATGACAAAAAAAGATCAATGGTCACTCAGGGAACCCTGGACCCCATTCTTCTCTCTACCTGGCTTGATGCTAACTTCCCCAATCCCTGGTCACTCACAGCTCGGTTGAAGGTAACTTGTGATTTATTTATTTATTTATTCAATTTATATACTGCCCATCCCCAGGGGCTCTGGGCGGTGAACAGTTAAAATTGATAAAAACAAAACTAAAATCAATATACAAATAATAAAACAAATTAACAAGGTGCAGTGGTGGGGAGGGGGGACATGATGGTGAACATGATGGGAGCTAGGGTCCAGTAGCACCTTAAAGACCACCTAGGTGCTACTGGACCTGAATCTTGTTCTTCTACTACACAGCAAAACAGCTAGCTACCTGAAAATATCCTGATGGGAGCTATATACTTTGGAAGGCAAATCTCTGCAAGATGGTAAGGAATGCCCCATTTTCTCATTTCCCACAAAGAGATTCTCAAAGTGATGTTGAAGTTAGGGTGGACCCATGGCTGGAGGGCCTTAATAACTTTAGTAAGTACTGCTTTGTCAATGTTACACCCCTAATGCTATCCCAGATATACACCAGCATGGTAGTTATGCCAGAACACTACCACTACAATTTGGCACTCGTGTTCTAAGTCATCGTTATTGTGCCAGCATAATCATCATTCTAAGACTTTTCAGGCATAGCTTAGGGAGGGTTTGTTAGACTTCTTTTAATGATGCATTCTATCTGCTACTAACATGAATCAGGAATACCAATTACAACAGAGGAAACTCTTACCAGAGTTCAAATCAGGGTTTTTTTCTGGGAAAAGAGGTGGTGGATGTCTCTATTATCTTACGGGCGCACACAAAGCGCACACACTCCACCAGAAACATGTGATGACATCACTTCTGGGAAGTGATGTTGCTCCTAGAAGTGACATCATCGCACAGGGCACAACCACCCCCGGAGCGCTCCCTCGATCCAATTAATGCAGTACTTGGACATAAAATATCAGGTTAGCAATAGGATCAAAAAACACAAATGGAAGCATTTGTTCACACCAGTCCAAAGTAACTTGTGGAATTCACTGCCACCAGATGCGGTAATAATAGCCACTGCTAACAGGGTGCCCCCAGATCAATAAGCACTCACCATTTCTGAGAAAAGGAGAAACTACAAAGGAGGGAGAGACCTGGGATTGATGCTAACTCTCCTAATACGCATTTCCACATTTTTGTCTGTTTTGTTTTTCCTTCCACATTAAAGAGCAAACCCTGTGCACAGGTGTGGAAGTAAAGCTCTCTGCTCCCTGTGCCTCACATGACAAGCAAAGCCTCAAAGAGACCCCCTTCTTGTCTGAGTGGTAATATAGGTATTCACCCAAAGCAAGATTGGATCCTTGGCTGCCCTACTGCGGAGAATATTCAGCACAGCTCCATTCCTGAGCCATTGCCTCTAGGCCTGTAAAATAATGGCAGTCTTTGCTCCTTTCTCTAGAGTGCAGTTGTTACTAAGTTTGCAAAAGTGTGAGTGAGGCAGGGCAGAGTCTGCTGGTGATATCACAAACAGGGATGCTAAGAGCTGGAAATGGAAAGGAATGGAAACTAACTTGGCAAATGGGCTCAAGCAGCTTGCCAGCCACTTGAGCTTCCAGCGCTGGGATGGAGGGACCATGCAGCAGGTGCAGTGGAGAAGCCACGTGTGTGCCCGCTCACCACCGCCGCCGCCTCCAGCTCCTGGTGCTGGGGTGCTTGGCTGCTTAGCAGGCCAGCTGAGAGGCCGCCCATCCACCACTGCGGCCACTGCCTCCCAAGGCCACTGCCACCTCCAGCTTCCAGTGCAGGATGGAAGGTACTCACCGCCTGGCTGGGGAGCAGGACCTGCTGTTTTTTTTAACACGAAAGAAAAGAGGCTCCTCCGGTAGTGACAGAAACCAACGACTACTAAGTAAACCGGAGGGACTCTGCAAGTAAATCACTCAAAGCTCAATAACCAATATATATATATATATATATATATATATAATAAATATTCTATACAGTGCAAAGTGTGCATCAATGCAATATAAATGTAAAGACAAAAGATAACCGTATTATCAAAAGACAAGATATATACGTATAAACATACTATCCAAAATGGTCCAGTCACAATTCCAACAGGAGTGCACGCAGGCACTCACAAATACTGCAAATATACACCAATATAAAGGTGCTCACAGGCACTCAAGTGCAATCAATAGGTGCTCACAGGCACTCCATGAAATCCAATCAAAGAGAAGGCGGCACAAATGTCAAAAATAAATTTTAACTCCAATATTGAAATATGAGGCTGTGATGTAGCAGATGGAAGAGCGATGTCCGAAGCCACGTCAGCCACGCCTATGGGATTTGCCAGCATACGTTATTCCAACCCGTTTTGTGAGAGTCACTTCTTCACAGGCACGTTATTCTCATATCTAATATGTAGCAAAGCAATATTACCAAATATATAATATAATGTACATAATGCAAAAATATCATATTCACCATACTCAAGGCAAATTACTTACAACAAATCCACGTATCTATCTTACTCCGCCATATTAATGATAGCCTGATGGTCTGAACGCCATGATCACTCTTTCCCTATCAGAGCATTTATAGAATAACCTTAAAGGAACAGTAGCTAATTTACAGAATGAATAAGTAACAGAATCAAGGAAATAAAGGAGCCGCAACCTCCAAGGAAGCAGATCCCGCTGAGTCAGAGAAATAGAGACGAGATTGTGTAATATAAAGCTGGAATTTACAAATAGCACGTAAGGTCCAAAGTATTATTAAGACCAGCAGGTGCTAAGGTATTAAGTCTGTGAATCCATCTGGACTCCAATTGTAACAATCTCTGTTGAACATTTGTACAATTATTTGTATTAAGAACCTCTAGTACTGAGACCCTAAGATCTCTCTGTCCCCTATGTATCTGTAAAAAATGTTCCACTAGAGGAGCCTCCTTAATTTTATGTTTTACAGACTCCAGGTAGTAAGAAAACAAAACTCCTGCGGTAAGAATTAAGGTATTTAAAGTGCACCGTGCAAATAAGCAATTTCAATGTATGATGTAAACACTACTTACAAGTCAATCCAGTACAAGATAAACAATGCAATAAATCTTACATAAAGTGCAAATGCAAGATGCATATACAATTCTTACAAAGTGCAACCATACAATGAAAAGTTCCTTACACAATATTGCAATTCCAAAATATATATATTTATAAGTGTACCTTATATATATTTTGTATGTAAGATTTATTGCATTGTTTATTTTGTGCTGGATTGACTTGTTAGTTGAAATTGTTTATTTGCACGGTGTACTTTAAATGCCTTAATTCTTACCGCAGGAGTTTTGTGTTCTTATCATCCTGGTTGGTACTCCAAGGCATCCCTCCTTTTAGTAGTAGCCTCCAGGTGGTGGCTGGAGATCTCCTGGAATTATAACTGATCTCCAGGTGAGAGAAATCAGTTCCCCTGGAGAAAATGGCTGCTTTGGAGGATGGACTCTGTGGCATATATCCACCTGAGGTCTCTTTGCTCCCTAAATTCCCTTTTCCAGGCTCCACCCCACAAAACTCTAGGAATTTCCCAACCTGGAACTGACAACTCTACTAACAGAATGACTTCCCTGCATTAACTGTATAGCTGGTGTTTTTAGCCTGGTGCAGGGAATGTGTAGCTGGATTGAATATTGGGGCAAAGTTGGCATCTTGATTTATCATAGGCTGCAAGGTCGAGGGGTTGTCTGTGGGAAGGAAAACGCTTGCTTCCCAATGCTCTGAGAGAGCAGTGTCATCATCCAGCAATGGCTGCAGGGCAGCTCTGCCATCTCAGGCTCATTCACATGTTCATCTTCCAACATTATATTTGCCTTCAAGTGTCAGCAACATCCTTCAATTTTCTATATAGGACAAACAAGTCAGTTCATTCGCAAAAGAATAAATGGACATAAATCTAACATCAAAAATCACAACATTCAAAAACCATTTTAATCTTCCAGGACATTCCATCACTGTCCTAAGCATAGCAATTCTCAAGCAGAGAAAACTTCAAAGGAAAATTATAACACAAGATTGCTTTGACTGAGTTTCTTTGCAAATTCAGAACAATGGATCCCCCAGGGCTTAATATGAACACTGGATTCTTCTTTCACTACAGGTGCTGATTTTCTGCTTTTTGCAATCAACTTTATTAAGCTAATTACAGTATCATTATACCTTACACCTTTACTTTAAAAACTGCTCCCACTTTCTGACTGGATGAAACCTGACATACTTTCATGTATATACTTTCATGTATATGAAACCTGACATACTAAATGTATATGAAGAAGGGAGATTTGACTCTCAAAAGCCCATACCCTGCAAATCTAGTTAGGCTTTACTGGACCCAAATCTTGTTTTTCTACTGCAGTCCAGCACAGCTCCTCATCTGAAACTTGATTCCTGTATAATTTACCAGCAAGAGAACACCATAGGAATCAATCCAGTTGTTTTACTTTTAAACAAGTGTAAAGCTTTATTCCATTAACAACATTTCTAGAAAGTATACAGGCTATAGAAATTAGGGTGGGTACAGGGCCGGTGCCACCATTGAGGCAATGAGGCAGGCGCCACGGGTGCTGAGGCACCAGAGGGGGTGCCATGGGCGCACAATTCAGCCGCCCGTGCACAGAGCAACAGACCATGAGGGCTGGGAGGACAAACACGCACCTCGCCAGCCACCCGCGGCAGTGCAGGGCAGTTTGAGTGGGTGGCCTCCCAGCTCTCCCGCCCAGCTGCCCCCTGCCCTGCAGTTCGGGTGCAAGGGGGCAGAAGCAGGCCTCCATTGCATGCCTCCCCCCAGCCCGGCCTCTGCCTCCTCAGAAGCAGGGGTTCTCCTCTACAAAGAACCGTGGCACCCTCGCTCCCTCTCGCTCACCCTGAACCAGCCACTTCATCCCCCCGTAGCATGCCCAAAGAAAGTTCTTGTCGTCCAGCCCAGGTGCTGGAGCACTGCTGGAAAAGGCTTGGGCGGGCAGCTCTTCCTCGGTGTGTAGCTTGCGACTCCCATAGGGCGGCCAAGGCTGCGGGGCTGGCTGGCTGGCCCAGCGGCCTTGGCCCCATGGCTGCTGCAGTAGGGGGTGGAGGGCAGACCTGAAGCTGACCCCGGCCTCAGGCGCCAGAAACCATGGCACCGGCGCTCGATGGATATACTAATAAAGAAAATGAAAATAGAAAAATTTCTAATCTAACTTGGAAACCACAGTCTGGTGGAAGCAAACGCAAGGTTAATAATACTTTCTGGCTAACAGGCACACACACACACACACACACACACACACACAAAGGGAGAACAGCTTCTTTTCAATTCTCTCACACATATCAGTGTTTGAATCCTGACTTCCAGAATGTGCCAGAATACACTAGCCAATTAGCAGGCGCTACTCACATCAAAGGAAGTCATTATTTTCCTGCAGGATGCAAACGCATCTGGGAGTGATGAGATTTTCCCAGTCTGGCTGTCTCTACAAACACCTGTTCATCTCCATAATTGTCATCCCTTCCTAACATGAATTGGTTTCACCTGCTCTCATCCCATGACAGATCTCACCCTATTGCTCTGATGGAATCCTCTTCACTAGTCTTATTGTATAAAGCAGCATAGAAATATTAAATACATTTCATTATATTCCTTTTAACTTACCTACTGTACATCCTTGAGAATGGCCAATATAATTCAAGCCTTCTTGCTCAGTTTTCTGCAGGACAAAAGTTATTGCTGCTGGAATATATATTCCAATTTCATGAAAACTAAAATGCAAAGACACATACAACATAGCTGAAATTATGCCTCTTTAGTGGAGATGGGCACGAAATGAACCACGGACCAAAATTTGTGACGGAATGGCTGTTTCTTAGGCAAAGAAACATGCAGTTCGTGGGGTAGCGTTTTTATGAACCAAACGACTTTTTCCTACCATTCTGTGGCCAGTTCAGGAAGCAGACACTTTGCCACTATTCAATACATTGCCCAGGAAATGGTGGCCAGTCTTTTGGTTGCCCCCAATCTGAGGCCTCCATGCTTGATTGGCAGCTGTCGTTGCCAACTAGAGAGCTCCCATTCTGGCCCATTCAGCCAGGAAAAGGGGGGTAGGGTTAGAATCTCTAAGGCAACTGAGGCGATAGGCCTTCAGTAGCCATGGTAACACCAATCTCTTCCTTCCAAACCATGTTAGGCATGTCTTTCTGCCAACCAGAGTGCTCCTTTTTTGCTCTATGTGGGCATTTTATAAAAAAGGGAAGGCTTTGTGCCTCATGGTTTCAGTTTCAGTGGAGAGGGAGAGGAGGGCTTACCGGGACTTGGCTTTTGAGAGAGCTTGCTTGGGATCTTTGGCTTGTACTTGTTGCTGGAAAAGGAGCTGAAAAGCCTCTTTTCTTTTTTCTTGCCTTTTCTTACTGGAGAGGTGTTTGGGAAACAGTGCTTTTTTCCTTTCCCCCCCTCAGCCTAGTCTTAGCTTTTCACCTCCCCCCACCCCTAACCTAGTCTTAGGCCTTTGAGTTGAACTGGGGCCTTGCTTGACTGAGTGAGGCCTATTTTCTTTTCTTTTTTTCTTTCTCTGCTTTTGGAGGGCCTCCCTTCCGGTTTGGTTTGTGGGGGTTTGTGGGTTCCCCTCCCCAGAGAGGCTCACTTTTATTTGCTTTTCTTTTTTTCTTTCTCTGATTTTTGGAGGGCTGAAAACTCCCTGCAAGTTTGGGCTCTCTGAGCATGAAGGGGCCCATTCTGGGCTACCACGAACCATGAACTGGGTAAATTCAACAAAGTTCATCGTTTGTGAAATTGGATGACCCATGACCCATGTGGTTCTGTTTTTTCCTGGTTTGTGCCTGTATCTACTCTTTAGACATATATACAATAGGGCAGGGCACTGAATCCAGCATCATATCTCTGATGCTTAAAGGATAAGTTTCGTTCCGAGGAAACAGTTCACAAATAAAGCGCAATGATATTTTTGTTATTTATTTAGTTTTATATTTTATTTACTTTTGTTATAATTTAGCATTTTGCATTCCCGTATAGTGAACAGGTATATACAAATTTTATGCCAGAAAATCCAATCTTCTCCATGAAAGAAAAATCAACTAAGCATAAACATGTATCTGATTGTACGAACTTTGTCTCAGTAATGTTTTCATTTTGGATATCTGTGTCAATTGGGTGAAAAAATGAAAGAATGGAAAAATCATGGTTGAGCAGTAGGTTTAAGTAGTTAACATTATAAAGCCACATAGCCACAGAATCTAAAGCAAATATGTTAGTACATTCTGGGATGAAGATAACAACAGCAACAACAACAAC
Organism: Eublepharis macularius; assembly: GCF_028583425.1. Lineage (NCBI taxonomy): Eukaryota > Metazoa > Chordata > Lepidosauria > Squamata > Eublepharidae > Eublepharis > Eublepharis macularius. The sequence continues at coordinate 104,505,328 of NC_072795.1, forward strand.
AACAACATCCAATTTATATACTGCCCTTCAGGACAACTTAATGCCCACTCAGAGCAGTTTACAAGTATATCATCATTATCCCCACAACAATCACCCTGTGAGGTGGGTGGGGCTGAGAGAGCTCTGAAAGAGATGTGACTGATTCAAGATTTCAAGTGGAGTAGTAGGGAATCAAACCAGGTTCTCCAGATTAGAGTCCTGCCACTCTTGACCACTGGACCAGGCTAGATGAAGGGGAGTTTGAATACAAAACAAAGCAACCACAGTATCCCGTCTATTTGTCAGAACAGAAGCACTTCTGCCAGAAGATAAGACAATGTATGATCACTATAGATGCAGAGAAGGACAGAATTGGGGACAAGTTTCCCTGCTGTCAGTCTCTCCAACCCATGAATTTCTCCCCAAATATACCTGAAATCCCAAAATTCTTCTTGCTCAATTGACAGGTTCTGGTGTCTTCTAGACCAGGTCGTCCCTCTGCAATTTAGTATCTAGACATCATAGCCAGCATCTGCTAGAGCAAATCCCAGGCTATTGCTGGGAAGATTTGCAACCCAGGATCCATCCTCAAGTCCCAAACCATGTACTAGTAACACTATAGGTTTAGGCCCTGGGAAGGATAGACAGAAAGGGGGGGCATCAGATAACTGGAGGATGAACACTGTGCATAGTAGATTTCTTTACTCACGAGTTGATTTGAAAATAACATCACATTGGGCTGGGCAAAACATGTCTACAACTTTATTGAACATAGCAATTGGAGCATTGTCATAGCATAGGGAAAGAATCTATGCTTTCAAAGTCCCACCTGCCATCAAACTGCAGTTCTTCTCAGTCTGACTGCTGGGAGACAACCATGGGATATAGATTGTGATGACTTACTAAGATACAATTTTGTTGCAATCAATAATCAATCAACAGTACTTTTATCTAAAGCAATAAGTCCCTCCTATATGAATTTAATCAATGTATGCAATAAAGAAGCCATTACCACATTACATTCATGGTATGTTACAGTATCCTTTCATACTCATAAAGTGCTAGTGCTTATTTCTAGAAAATCATCATACCACCATTGCAATAAATATTATACAATAAATACTATTCAATAAATATTCAATCCAATATTGCACTAGTCCCCTTCTGGTATGATAAGTCCACAGGTAGTTCTGGGTAAGCAATTTATAAGTCACTAGGGGGGTGCAATGCCAGGGTGATTCAGTTTTCCCAATTTGGTTTACCTGAATTGGGGAACAGATTTGGAACCAAGTGATTCCCGAAGCGGCAAGCCACTTCAAATATTCAGGTTGCTTGAGGTGCGATGAGGAAAGATTTGGCATTTTCTTTCTGAATCACACCAATCTTGGTGGGAACCTTCTTCTAACTCTCTTATAAAGACCCCCCAAGTTTCAGAATGATTGGACTTTGGGGGGCCATGTTATGACCCCCCCAAAGAAGGTACCCCATCCTCCTCCACTCTCCATTATTCCCTAAGGGGAAAAACAAGTGGGGGTTCTAGGTGTTTTGGGTGGCATTTTGCAAGCAAAATGCACCTAATTTTCATGAGACCTGCTCCTACCTCTCTGCCCAATCCCCCCAAGTTTCAGGGATATTGCACTTTGGGGGGCCATTTTATGCCCCTCCCTCCCAAAAAGTGGTTTCCATCCCTCACCATATTTCTACTGTGGGGAAAACTCCACACAGCAGAAACACATGGATTGTGGCTGCCAATGGCTGCAGCCACAGTCCCACTCACAATCCACCCCCGCAACAGCCCAGCAGAAGCAAAGACACACACCCCGAAATCTTCCATCACCCCCAGAGCTGGCTGGCCAGCTACTCTCCATTCTTCCCTATGATGAGAACTTTTCAGACTTTGCTCCCAGGGGCGCTTATGCACAGGGTGAGAGCCACATAGCACAGGCATGCACCCCTGATGCAAGCTCATCCCTGGGGAAGCAAAGCAGAAGCAAAGACACACACCCCCAAATCCTCCATCACCCCCAGAGCCAGCTGGCCAGCCACTCTCCATTCTTCTCTATCTTCGTACCAGAGCATCACACACACACACAAAATAATTTTTAAAAATTTTATTTAAACAACATTTAACAACAGTAAACAACAACATGCACAGCTTATTTTGGGGCTGCTTCTCTGGGTTTTTGTGTCCTTCTACAGTTTACCTAACCTAATGCGTCTCTCCCTGTCTTACCATTCCAGTGGCAGTCTACATTTCTGGGGCCTCTATTCACATTTACAAATTTGTATTCACAAATTTGTACCCACAGGGACTGGGCCAGTGCTGATGCAATCTGTATTTGTGTGTGGTTGGGGGGACTGGCTAAATTGCAGGGTGCATCCCTTCTGCCACTGAGTTCCACCCTCCTTCTGCTGGTGCTCTAACTAATTTAAATGATGGGAAGAGCGCTATTCCCCAGGTCATGGACTCGCAGAGGATACAGGCCACAAGGAGGGCTCACCTCAGTCACTCTGGAAATACACTCCTGAGAAATTAAAGAGCTGCATGTTGACCTTCAGGAAAACCAACTGCTCAACTCTCCATGGGAGAAGGCAAGTGCAATGTGAACTGACAATGTCACCCACATAAGAAAAGACGCGCTTGCTCTCCATGCTCGTCAGAGGGCATGAGAGGAACTACTGCACCTTGAGGGAGAGGTCTGGCCAGACCACCTCCTTCTTGGACTAGTAGCTCAGTGGATCGGTGTACAGCTACTTGCAGGGCTCCACAAGGTAGTCCCTGACCATTGCTTCCGCCGCATCCTGTCTCACATGACTCACAATCCCAGAGGGGCTGAGGGCCCACCGGAGCATCTCCATCTCCATGGACATCCCAGCGGTGGCCACAGGGGGGAGCCTGCTCAGAAAGGGTGCGAAAGGGACTCGCAGGGCTTGGCCCCTCGCCCACATCCTCTAATGGCAGGCAGCCTCTCTTGGCCTGTCTACACCTCACCCGCAGACAGAGGGCATCTCTGGTGCTTGTGAGGTTCCCATCCTGCTCGGCAAAAGTGCCCTTAATGCAATGGTTGTACATGGTCACCAACATGTATGACTCCTTCTCCATGTGAGGCTTTAGCTTGGCAGCTATGCCCTGCTGCAGCCTTTTCACAAGCATGTGTACTCAGAACTCAGGCCCACCCACTGAAGCTCAGCAAAGAAAACCAGAACCCCCCAGCAAGCAGCCCCCCTCTAGCCCAATTACAGCTCCCCAACACACACCCAGCAAAAAAGGATGGCTAGGAAGCAGAACCAAATTTAAAATAAAACTAAGGAACTCAGGTCCACCCACTGAAGTTTAGCAAAGAAAACCAGAAAAGAGAAGATCCCTTTTGCAATGCACAAGCAGTTAATCATTCTGTCCTTTATGTCTGTGCAACTATGAGTGGTGTGTAATATCTACTAAAATAAAAACTGCTTAAGGAAGGAATTAGAAAAACAAGCTAAAGATGCTATATGTAGAAGAAAATTAAAACCAATTTTACACTTTAGTGTAGAACATACACTGTTTACCCTTCATATTGAGACTTCAATTGTACTCCTGCATCAAATAAAGCATATCTGGGTATAGGCGCATTGGAGCATCAATGCCCCAGATACTGTCCACATGTTGCCAGTCAGGAATATTCTTATAGAAAACTAAGTTTCTGATTCGAGGGAGCAACAGTTCTATATCTGTTGTGGTTACAAGAATGTCTTTCCCAGCAGACCATACAGCAGTTGGCACAATCATGTCTTCTATTTTATAAAATGGAGGAGTAGTCTGTTGATAAAAAATATCATAAATATTTAATGAGTTTTATTGATGATGCAATACTGTATAGTTTCTTGTTTTGCAGAGATTTCTCAGTATTTTCAAAACTCTAGAGATACAATACCTAAGCCTTTGATGATTTATCCCGTCTTTTCCCCTTCAATATTTGTTTGCAGCTTTCAATGACTTCAAGTCAGCTTTTGATTTAATTTTTATTTAAATAGGGAAAGTTCTTCAGATGAAGTTCAAAAAAACTGCAATGGATAGATGACTGCTACACATTATAAACTGTTTCTATTTTTAACAATTTGGTTCAAGTTCACAGCACCTTACCAATTCCTTGCCCCCTTCTTCTTCTTCTTTTTTTTTATACAAGTGCAATGGTACCCACAGTATAAAAGAAAGTTGACTCCCATCTATCAAAATTAGCTGACACCAAAATTAATATTCTGTTGTACACTCATAATACAGTCATTCTCTTCAAACATCTCCTGAGCCTTTCATGCACACTAAAAGAATTTTCAAAGTATTGCAGAAATGAGTACTTGAAAATTAATTATGACAAAACCTAACTCCCCCCCCCAAATAATAAAGTTTAAATGGTCTACAGCGCGAAACCAATTGAAACAAGTGCAGTTCTACAAGTATACAGATGCTGTATTCCATTCTTCCAGCAAATGGTTGGCTAAGGTTGTCAGGCATGGACTGGCAACCAGTGAAAGATGGGGAAGGGGAACATGGGAGGCCACCATCACTCACATCATGATGTTACTTCTGGGGAAAACCTGGAGTAATGTCAAACCTATCAATGATTCACTAGAAAAGCTATGGTAAAACCATAGAGTTTCAGTGATTCCTAGAGATGATTGATGTCGCTTCCAGGTTTTCCCTTGGAAGTGATGTCATGCTGTCAGCTGTGGCCTAAGTGGGAGGGGGGAAACGATTGAGTATTTAGAGCTGTACTTTCTTCAAGTCCCTATTCCTATCAAGGAAATGTTTACCGCTTAGATGTTTCTTGCCTCTAAGTAATTCTATGGAAATATATATGGAAATGATTGGATTTCTGAATAAAACCATTTAACCAAGAGCTTGGACTTCTTGTTGCAATGGTGTTAGAGATAACAAAGAGCTACTTGCTCCTTTGGCAATTAGCAGTTTAGACACTCTCAGGTGAATTAAATGAAATGCATAAAATACAGTGTTATCATTAGCATGATAGTAGCATATGAGCAAAATGCAAAACACAACAATAACGGCATGTCTATAACACTCTTGAGTGTGTATTTGTGGATCTACCTCTTCCGTGGATCCACTGCGGAAGAGGTGGATTTGTTCCATCCCTTCCGCGGTTAGCAATACAGTTTCTAAAGGAGGGGGTGCATGTCGGCCCCATTTGGGAGACCATATATGTCCTGCGCAATCTCTCCCCTTGAAATATAACTCTCCTGTTTTCCACTTGATGTATGGGTCATAGTCCCAAAGCCACCGGCTCCCCAACACCAGTGAATATTTGGCAACTGTGCTAATTACAAAAATTCCGAATTCCCAGTGATTCCCCATGCCCATCGGGGTTTGCTTGGTTTGATAGCTAATGGGATCCCCTTTCATGCGAGATCCATCCATCTGTTCAAATATGATGGGTTGTTCCAATTCTGTCACATCGAGACCCAGTCCGGTGACCAGGGCTGGGGCTATTAAGTCTCGAGTGCAACCTGAGTCAATTAACACTTGCACTCTCACATGAGTTCCCCTTTTAGGGTTAATTAAAGTTACTGGTAGAAAAAGTAGGGCCCCTTTTTCTCTCACCTGCCTGGGTGTTGTCCTTTTTGTGACCTGCTGGCAGGCCTTTTCATGGCAGGTCATTCCTGTTTCCAGCCGGTGGGGTGGGTCGATTCTCCTCTCCTGGTGGAAGGTCCTTGCCCCATTCCTCAGGAGTTTTGGTTGCCTCCAAACCGGCTTCTGGCTGGCCGCTTCTTAGAGGTGCCTTTTTGCTTGAAGGTTTGGATGGAGCCGTTGGTTTTCTTATGGACTGGCCCCTCCCAGTGAGCTCTTGTCTCCCTGGGCACTGTGAGGAAAAGTGTCCAATGCCCCCGCATTGGATACACAAGCCTCTTCTCCAACGCATGGCTCTTTCTGCCTCGGGGAGAGTGGTTTAGGAATTGTTTGTTCTCTTCCCTTGGGTTCCGAGGACGGCTTTCTGGTTTCTGCTTGTTGCCGCATTCTTACGAGCTTCACTACCTGATCTTGGTTCTTGACCTCACATGCCAACTGGATCCAACCCAGGAGGGTTCCAGGGTCATCTTGTACTAACACCTTGGGTAATAAGTCCACATTTAGTCCATTTAGGAAGAATTCGATTTTAATTCCCTCATGGTAATCACGCACTTTGGCTGCATACTGTCTGAACTTGGCTGCATATTCCCATACTGGTCTATGCCTTTGTCTTACTGTTTTTAGTTTTGTTCTAGCCCTTTCCTCATCTAGAGGATCCTCAAACTGGGCTCTTAGGGCATATACAAACACCTTCAAGCTTTGTAGTTCAGGGGCTTCTGTCTCATAGAGGGTTACATGCCATGCAGCTGTGGGTCCCCCCAAATGGGACACTAGGTGACTCATCCTACTATGCTCATTTGGAAACGTGCCCCCACTCTTGGAAAAATTCCAAAGCTTGCACAATAAAGAACCCCAAATCCTCTGGGTCTCCATCAAATCATGCATCTAGTTTACACCACTCTTGGGGTGGTCCCACTGCGTGAGCCCCATGCCCTGGAGCTGCTGGCCCCCTTGGGATTGGGCCACATGTGGAGGTTGTAGAATTGGGCATTCCTGAACTCCCTGGGGTAATTGGGGTACAGCATAGCCTCTATACGGTAATGGGGCTGCTGATGGCTGGAAAATCTGAGGTGGCTGGTACAATAGCGCCAGTCCCCCCAGCACTCCATAATTTGGTTGCATAGGAGGGCTTCCCTGATATGGGTGACCCATTAGTAATCCTGTTCCTGTTGAGACCCAGGGCATCCCCTTCCCTGTCCCCTGAAGCGGGGGTTGTGTGGTAGGGACTCTTTGATATTGAGAGCCCCTTTGTAATCCATTCCCTGCTGAGGTAATTGGGATCCCTGCTGATGACACTAAGAGCAGAGGTGTTAATTACTTGTTGAGTCCCCCTTGGCTGGTTGGCCACTGTCCCTCGGAGTGGCAGCCCGAGGGAAATTTTTGAAGCGGTGGGCCTTTGGGTCCACCAGTCATTTGAGGGGCAGTTTGTAATCCAACTGGCAGCATCAACGGTAATGCTGTTGTGGGAGGTTTCATCAGCCTCCTTCCTTCCTCTCCTGGCCCGCTGGTTATGAGCACCGTTGCTCCTAGTAACAGTCCCACAGTTGACTGCTGTTGAGAAGGTTCTGGCCTCAACAACCCTTGAGGTTGTGCTGGGCCAGAAACAATTTGTAATCCCATCGCCACTCCAGATAGTGGCGGCACTACAAGGTTGCTCGATCCTACAGGGTCCCTCGATACTCCAATGGTGGGTGGGATTGTCTCTTCTTACATCACACAGCTTGTACGAGCTTTGACGAGGGGTATGCTAATCATTTCTTGCACCCCTTGCACCATTTCTCACCAAAGGGATTCCATTTGGGCTTCAATACTTTGCCATTCTTCAGATTCAAAGTTTACTTGGTCCCCTCTCCTTGGCTCTAGGAGTTGCGGCGTCTGGCCCCATGACGAGTCTGTCGGCCCGGCCTCCACTGCACCAAGTTCACATAGTCCTGCGGGGTCTTCGCCCATGGCTCCCACTGCCGGTGGGCTGCCCCCTTCCTCCCTGACGTACTCTTCCATTGCCAAGGATTGGCAGCAGTACCTTGTCCCCCTCCGCCGTACTTTCTCTTTGGTGGTTATTGACCAGTGGGGTGCCCATTCTCTGGTAGTAGTCAGTGTCCAGGGATAGTGAAAGACTCTGTCCTTAGGGATTGCTCCTAGCTCCCTGTACCTTGGCAGAGTGCCTGCTGCTCTGAGTTTCTGATACGTTTCTGATACGTTCAAGTCCATTAGATACTCCAGCCTAGATTGAGGCATCAGTAACAGTTCTTTTGAAGTTTCCCCAATAATTCCAGGATTTGTGTCTGGACCCAGTTGGGGGTCTGGGTGGATAGCTGGCTCCTCTGGCTCCGTGGTCCTCGGGTTCAACTCCAACAACATGCTGCCGGTAGCCAAACTCCAGAGGTTTCAGGTACAGAGGGAAAAAGGAGACTTCTGCCAAACTGTCAGTCTAGGGTGGCAGTCCCTGGCAGGTAGATCCCCAGTCCCTCACATCAAGCACTCAGATGCATTGGTTGAAGAAACTTTATTCAGAGATCTATTCAGTTCAGGTACACATTCATAGGTGAAGTTGGCAGAAGTGCTTATTCAAACAATAGGGCTATTGATATAGGGAACAACCTCCCACCCTTTTGGACAGTTTGCATTCAAGCGCAAAACCCTAAAAAGTTACATGGGAATGAAATAGTTTAGTCTAGATAAAAGTACAGAGAGGAATTATTCTCTCTTGTGAGAAAGATACAATCCAGCTTGCACCTGCAGCTTCAGCCCAAGGTTGCTCAGAAGTGAAAGTACATATTTCTTAGAGATAACAAAAAGCTACTTGCTCCTTCAGCAATTAGCAGTTTAGACACTCTCAGATGAATTATATGAAATGCATAAAATACAGTGTTATCATTAGCATGATAGTAGCATATGAGCAAAATGCAAAACACAACAATAACAGCATGTCTACAACACTCTTAACACAAGATGCAGAACAGAACAATGGCATAGATGCTTGCATACATGACAGCTATCTTCATCAGATAGGCAAGATATGGATTGGAATGCATATGTATTAAATGCATGCATTTTCAACAAACAGTGCATCTCATTTATGTATATGTAATCTTTTCCAGTCCCTGAAGGATTGCATAAGACTTCAAAAATGATTGTGTTTTCTTTACTAAACTTTTAATGAATAGTCAAATAATGCTGAATCTTTTCAAATGTTTCTTTTGCCCTTCCCACCATCTCCCTTTCTCTTACCGTGTTGTATATAGCTTTGTTCTCATTCCCATAGTCAAAATACCTAAATTCATTTGACTTAGATACCTAAAAAAGAGAGAAAAGAATTACTTGTGTTAGAAATCTGTTAATTCCCCAGCAAAAGGAAAAGCCCAACCAGATTAGATTTGAGAGATCTGAAACGAGAAAGAAGCTGAGATTTCTCTAAAAGAAAGATCAACATAAAGTTTCTGTGATACCTAGATGTCAAATTTCATGTAAAGTAGTGGTGACCTTTCTCCAGTACAAATCTTCCTCTACCCAGCTGTTTTGAGATCAGATTGGGGCGGGGAGGAGAGAGACAGGCAACCTCCCATTCATATGTGAAGAAAACAACCTTGTGATGGTACCTTTGTAAAGGGAAACAAAGAATCTCTCTACTCAAGATGAATTACACTAGGAAGCTCAAGTGAGGAGAGACACAATGTTAGCTGGGAAGTTGCGTTTAAAAAGACAGGTTGGAAGGCTCTGTGAGTTTTACCTCTCTAGAGCCAGCAAAGATTGCTCCTCAAAGGATTTATTTTATCTTTGCCTCCATGAAGGGGAGGTGAAATTGACAGAGACTTCAAGGAGGCAAATATGAAATAAGCAAACCCTCTGAGGAGCAATCTTTGCAGGCTCTAAAGAGGTGAAACTGACAGAGCCTTCTGATCTGTCTTTTTAACTACCCTTTTGGGCTAACATTGCAGTTCTGATGAGCCAGTTTGGTGTAGTGATTATGAGTGGCAAAACTAATCTGGAGAACCAGGTTTGATTCCCCACTCCTCCACTTGAAGCCAGATAGGTGACCGTGGGTCAGTCACAACTTCTATGAGCTCTCTCAACCCCACCCACCTCACAGGGTGATTGTTGTGGAGATAATAATAACATACTTTGTAAACTGTTTTGAGTGAGCATTAAGTTGTCCTGAAGGGCAGTATATAAATCAAATATTGTTGTTGTTGTTACTTGAGCATCCTCATATAATTCATCTTGTGTAGAGATACTCAAAGTGCAAGAGTGAAGAGAAAGGGGGCTCAATGACTTACCTGTGGACAGGTTTGGAGCTGGGGGGAAAGGTTGGGTGGTGTAGGGAAAACTGCTGCAGCTTGGCACATGGAGAGAGGAGCACAGGTGTGGTCTGGCTCCTCTTCAGCAGCCCGTATGGCCACCACCATTCCTTCAGGCAGCAGTGGACTCTTTGAATGATGGCCTGGGGAGCCAATGGCCCTTTTAGGAGGATAGGGGGGGTTCATGGGCCTTGAAAATGAACAACCTCACTTCCCTCCATCCTTCGGGTTCATCTTGCCTCTGTGGCCACTTGGCTCTTCTCACCATCACTGCTCAACCTCCCCTGGGGCAGTCTCTGTGTTAGGAGGGCAGCATGGCCCAGGCCTGGGGGGGTGTCCGTCCCTCTCTAGGCTTTTCCCACTGCTTTTTGCCTTCTCTACAGCAAAATACAGTGGGGGACAGGGTGGGCTCGCCCACATATGGCTGTGTAGGCTGCAACCAGGCTGCTCAGGCCTTCCCCTCACCACCCAGCTTCCTCTGGGCTGGCCTGTCCCCAGGCTTTATTAACTGTCACCCATCTCCCTTAGAGGTCTCTGGTGGGGAGAAGGTGAGGCACCTCCAGGGATGCATTTGGCTCAGACAATCAGGGAGTGTATCCTGGATGAGTACTGCATTGACTTTTTTATACTGCCATGCTCTGAATGGGCCCAGGGAGACCCGGATGTGCTGAGAAAGGAAAGAAAGATAGCAAGACAGGGGCTGTGGAGAACACTTTCGGCAACTGGATGGTAGGGTATTCTGTCTACATGGTAGTCGCCTCTGCCTACTCAGAGAATGAAATGGCACCTCATCAGCCACCAAATAAACATATTTTGAGTGCCATATATGCCACGTGCATATGTGCCATTAATGTATTCTGTGTTCAGTACCAGCCCTCTGAGGGCATGAGAAGTTCCGTATTGCTGTTATGCCAGTATGTTATCTTGCAAGTGTTTACTTTCTCTTTCTCACTGCAGGAAGCAAGTGTCCTTGAATCTTGCTTGGGAACAAAGATAATTTCACTTTTCACTCTGTCTAGCCTAAACTTGGTGTCTCCCCCTCCCCCTGACTCCTGCGTGCCCAAACCATAATGGCCCATGTCCTGAAGGCGGGAATCTCCCCTATAACTAACACCACTGGTTTCATACACGTCACTTCTGCCAATCCACTGGTCTGAGCTCCTTGAACTGAATGGATCTCTAATAAAGTTACTTCAACCAAAACATCTGTGTGTTTGCTGTGGAAAACTTGGGGATCCAACTGCCAAGGGCTGACATTGAGGGTGCATATTCTTTAAGAGTATGTTGAACCCTGAGAATAGCAGGGATGTGTGAAATGAATACCCAAGTTCTCCCAAATCTATATCTGTTTTAATTGCTTAACTCAAACCATCTTCTTGCAATTTGCTTAAGTGAAGCAGTGTGTGCATTTAAGACTGTATAAAATGAATGCCCTTTGCTCACCTAAAGTAATATGTTCTAACCTCTATTCTAATCTCCATTAAAATCTAGCATTACGGCTGAGGTGCTAAACAGGGCATGATGCTCAGGAACAAAGGAACTTTAACCCCATCATACTACAGAAAAAGAACAGCAATATATAGGGTCTAAGGACTAAGGGGTCATAATATCAAGCAGTTTTAAGCCTTGCCATTTCTCACTATCTATGAAGGGGGCATTTCTCAGTGGTAGAGAATCTTCTTGGTATGCACAAGACCCCAAGTTCAATCACTGTTATCTCCAGTTAAAAGGATCAGGTATTAGGCAACGGGAAAACCAGCCTGAAACCCTGGAGAGTTGCTTCCAGTACAAGTAGGCAAAACTGACCTTGGTAGACTCAGGAGTAGACATGGGCACGAACGGGGGGAAAAACTCAAACAGGCTGTTTGTTGTTCGGTCCTGATGATGAACACGAACAGACGAACAGAACCAAACATGTCCCATTAACAAACGTGTTTGGTGTTCGTAGTTCGTCGGCACCAAAACAGCCCCCTTAGCACTTAGAGAGTCCATATTCACAGGGATTGTGCAGCAGGCTCTTCTCCAGCCATCACTCAAGTTTGGCCAAGTTTGTAGTATGGATCTCAGAGTTATACATTCCCAAATTCAATGCCCCCAGGAAACTCCCATTCAATACAAACTGTATTTTATGTTTGTATGATAAATTCCTACTTTTATTGTTCCTAACTCTGTATTGTGACAGCCTATGGTCATATACAATTAAACCCTGACTATAGCTAGACTAGAACTTTTTGCTCTGACTATAGTTAAGTTGGAGTGCAGAGTTCAGGCAGTCCCTCCATTGCCGACACAATTGATTGAAGGTGCCTGAGTAGCTGGCTTCCTGGACAGTGGCCGAACGCAACGAACAAGGCTTGTGATGACCACCTGTTTGGCTGGAGTGGCGCCTCATGAATGGCCCGTTCATGAGCAGCCGAGCGGCCTGTTCGTGTTTTTTTTCCGTTCATAATGCTGTTCATGCCCATGTCTACTCAGGAGCCCTGTTCATATTACAGTGAACTCACATACACAGTATGTATGTAAGAAAGAACCAATACATATTCACTTTGAAAATGAAACCAGGGACCAGTATCTGGATAAATGTAGGAGTTAAATCACAGATTCAGCTGTTAACATGAGAATTATTCAACACACCCATATAGGAACATTAAGTATATACTGTATATAGATTGTACATGCATTTATTGTAACTTGTGGATAGGACTTGTGTAAAGTAGCTTCACATGCTCAGTATATACTAAGGTTGGGGGTTTGAAATCTAAAATCTGAGCCAACGATATTTCTACCCTAGTCTCAAGGCCAAACTGTTAAAACAAAAACAAAAACCCACACACAAACTGCCCCCCCAAACTTGAGAATGCCTTTCCATCACTACACAGTAAGTATAAACATCTACCCACCTGTTATCAGGAAATGATTTTTTTTAGGTTGGAGGGGAGTGGGCTGAAGGCAAAAAGGTATCTGACATCCCTGTCATAATGATGGGATTCAGAACTGGTTCGAAGGTTCCTTGAGGTAAGAAGTACTATCCCTTATAGTGATATCCCAATCAGATAAAGAAAAAGAAGTTACAGAGGAAACCTGTTTCCCTGGTGAAAGCTATAGAAACCAAAACAGCATAAACTGTACCTGTTCCCAATGAGTCATTGTTTTTACAGAAGTAAAATCAGGATAGATTCCAATATACACATCTGCTCGACTCTGAAAATTCAATAAGAATAGTTTTTTAAAAAAGAAAACACTATACAGGTAGTAAGTGAATGAATAAATGAATGCATTTACTGTCCAAGCTAATAAGTCAACTAAATTTTCCTAACGTGGCTCTTTCTGACCAGTGAGTTTGCAAACCAAACTTTAGTATCAGAATTATGAATTCTGGAATAAAATGCAATTTTATCTTTGAAATGGTTTAGAGAAATTAAATATACAGATTTATATCTTTACTGTCTTCTCTACATGATTGACAATTAACACAAGTTGTGTTTGAAACCCTTCCTCACTTTTCTGTAGTGAGAACGCTGAATTTTGCAACTGTGAAGCACATAATAGTGAAGAACTCACTTTCCCACAAGCTTATTACAAGCCAAGGCCAAACCTTCAGCACTGCCATCTAACCCAAAACCAACCCGGAAAAAAGGCTCTTTCTTTGAGAACTCCTCAGCATATTAAATCCAGAAACATCATTGGGCTGGATCCAACAAGCAGTGTTTCCACTGGAAGAAAAGGAAGGTGGCGTCCTCTTTTACCACTAAAAAAGGACAATGAACAAAAGCCATGTTGGACAGGAGCTGTGGCATGGAGGGGACTTGGATGAGACTGAGGGAAAAGATGGCTGGATGCAACCTAGTATCTCAAGTCTCAGTTCCCTGAGAACTAGTTCTCCAAGACTCCAGTTAGTGCCATCTTAAATGGAGTAACACCTCTCTAAGTCCACTGAAATCAAAAAGCTTACAAGGGGGTAACTCTGCTTAGAACGGCTCTCTAATCCTTATGAATGTCAGGATCTCTGGAAGCTATGTCACTGGGCATCTTGTATAGAGATACTAAATTGTAGCAAAAGCCAGAGGAGATTCCTGTTGTCTTTAAAAACTACAAATCCAGCATATACTAAAATTTGTAGGCTTGATCCCACTGTCAGATGCAGTGAAGCAAGATTTTTAATTTTGTGTTCATTGTTAAGGGATTTTGGGGGGATTGTCCTTTAAAATTAATATGTGAGCATTCATTCTTGCAAGACACCCACACAAGAGTTAAATCTGCCTCGGTGGCAAATTCTTTCTCCCTCACTTCCAAGATTAAACTGCAGGTCAGCCCAATCTCACAGTAAGCAAGAAAGTTCCTTTCAAACTGTGAACATTTTTCTTGTTTTCATTCTACAACTAAGATTCTAGAGCTGCTTCCCAGAAGTGTCTTGAACCCATAACAAAAATACAAATCCGGTTTCTGAAATGTTTGTATGACTATCCTGTCACTCACACTTGTTGGATGCCATGTATCCTGGAAAATGTAATTCTGAAGGGATGTTTGTATTAACCTTTTTGATCTTTTATTCTGTAAACAATTAGTGCTAAGGTATATAAGATACTCTGATGTAACTGTTCTTTATGCATACAAAGTAAGGAGAAGTACGCATCTGAGCTTTATCTTGAAATAATAAAACTCATATTTCTTCTGTATCACTGTGATTGGAGTCTTGGAATATATTTGGATAAGTGGTAATAGGGAAATTTATAAATGGCAGCAGGGTACTATTAAACTAATTCTCCTATCATTAATACACAGAGGGAAAAGGCAACCAAATATGATTATTGGTGTGCAATATCTGGATTGTGACATACAAAACTAAAAGTATACACATAAATACAGTGATTATAAAGGCTGTGAACATTATTAAATTTGGTACACTCCTGGCCAAGGCAAAAATAGCTAAATTGGAACTTGTCAGGAGTCCTGTAGATATGCTAATGTCTTCAGTCTACTCAGTGTTTAAATGCTTACCTTAACTAAGTCATCTGTGTTACCTAGATGGTTCACCAAGTACATACTCCTTTTTGAATCCTTTTATATATTTATATCTCCCTTTGTTTAGGATACCCAAGATAATTCAGAACATTGGAAAATAAGCACTGTTTTGCAACAACACATGGAATGAAGAGAGCTATGCCTAAGATCTTGGATATACAAAGAGTTGAAACTTTATTTGTCCGTTCAGGACAACTTAATGCCCACTCAGAGTGGTTTACAAAGTAGTACTCTCACAGCCCTCACAACAATCACCCTGTGAGGTGGGTGGGGCTGAGAGAGCTCTAGGCAGCATGCCATATCTGTTTAACTTTCTATGGTGCTTGTAGTGCAAGTACCTACAGCTGTCAGGATGCTGTGAATCCAGGACTCTTCCTGCTGGCACCCCTGCTACTGTAGCAACTCTACATTGATGAACAGTCATATCTACTGATCCTGCGCCTCCCAGCCATAAACTAGGAGACATATACATGTGAGTCATGACAGTCCCTTTTCTCTAGTGTAAAGTAGTGGTGCTTCTGGAACTGGGTCCTGGGCTGACACATCCTCCAGCACCTTTCTTTGCAAGGCTTTATGCAGGCCCCAGATGGCACAGGATGGGAAGGGGGGGGTGTTCTTGAAATTCCAGTGGAAACAATAAACTATCTCCCAGAATCTCTGTAGTGTTTGGGCTTTCAGGGAGGCAGCAGGCATGGCAAGGGAGAAGAGAATATGCTCTAGCTGGGCTTCAGTGCATTGACAGTTTACAGGACTTTTATGCCGTGGCCTGGCTGAGCACCCAGAAAATAATAGGTGGTAGACTTGGCCTCCAAACTCCAGAGGCCAAGTGTACCATCCATTGAAAATGGCCCTTTAATTGAATTCAGTTTTTTTAAAGAGCACCCTACTACTTGATGCCTCTTGATACTAGTTTTGTGTCAACTGGCCTAAACAAGTTTGGCAGACTTGTGGTAGCCAGGAGAGACTGCACACAAGTGGTAACCCATAAGAAAAAAGGAGGGAAATATTTACATGGCTGGTCAACCATGAAAAGAACATTGATTTCTTATTGCTTCACTCTTGCGCATGGGGACAAATATTGAAAAACTGAGTGCATATAGAAAACTTTTCAAGAAACAGGTTTTCTATTCATTAGATTATGAAACTAAAGATAAATGTCTAAACTGTCTGTGATGTATGCATTGTTTTCTTTTGTTCCCCTTTGTTGCTATTTATGTGCATATGGACTATTCATTTTTTGTACAAAAATATAAATAAAAGATACTTACCGCATTCATATTTTTCTTATTAAATCCAAAACAAAGAAAAAAATATTGGAGACAAAGCCTGTCTATTACTGCATAGCTACACAGCTTAGCAACAATTACTTTCATCTGGTTATTAAAAAGACCATATTCTTTGTTGCCCCATATAATCTGCAAAACAAGAAAGCATGCATCATTGTAAATACCTTGAAAAGGCACAATGAAGTCATAATAAGGGTCCTTATCAGTTCTAGTCACAGATCTTTCCCTCTTAAACTAATGAGTGCTGCTCTTATATAATGAGTTCAAAGCATTTGTCTTCAACGTCGCAGTGACCTCTTCTCAGTCATATCACATGACTGGCCAGAATCTGGATCTGAAACCTCAGACTCTGAGGAGGAGGAAGAGCCATTGGGCCACCTGCATCCCAGCAAGTTACTGGGATGCAAGTTATGCTGTTACTGCATCCCAGTAACAGTGGATGATCCTTGCTCCAAGATGGAGCTCATGGAGCAACCTGTTTCTACAGTGATAGCCATGGGAACCTAGGTTTTCCTGGGTGTTATGGGGTACCCATCACTGCTGACTATGATTTAGCACCCCATTTACCATCACCTTTGTACACATGATCACCCCCACCATTCAAAGATGAAAGGATGTGGCAGGCCTAAGAAGAAGTCCAGATCAGGAGGCAGAGTGCTTGCTTGGACCAACTTAATGCACATCCATGAATTCCATACTCAAGTCACTATAAGATCAGCTCCACTAAATGCATAGAAAGAGGCAGAGCTGCTGACTCTTCAGTCATTGAGTTTGCTTTTCCTGCTGCAACATCTCCCCACAGCAGCTTCTGTTGGAGCCCCAACCATCTGGCTGGGCACTCCTCACCACCTGCTCTGCTCCTAGCCTGACCATTTATCTTCCATCCACAATTACCAGCTGCTTGTCTTGCTGGACCCATGTGGCCACTGATGCCAAGAACTGGAGCCATGTGGCTCTTAGGGTATGCGAACAGAACATTTCTCTTTGATAAACAGCATGAAACAAGTATGGACAGTGGGAGAAGATCTGATCCGTTTGAGAAAGCCGATCAGTTCCTCAATGTGCCCAATATTAAACCTATGAAGACTTACATAGAACACATCATTTCTTAATATGCAAAAGAGTTCATTTCAGCAAACAGCCTCTTAATGAATTTTTTTCAGAGCATACAAGTGATCTTACTAAGAGATCATGTAAAAAATATTTCCCCACAAAAGAAAAAGTAATAGTATCTGAGTAACTTCATGAAATACTTACTCTTCTAAATGAGTCAGGCAGTATTATGAGGAGATAACTAAGCCCCCTACCATTCACAATGGTGTAGCCAGGATTGAGGGCAATGAAGAGCTTGGCTTTTTGAGCAAGCTCTGGCATGGTAGAAAAGGCAATAAATCCTGCAAAGAGAGGGAATTTCAAAAACTGCAACATTTTTGACTGAACATGGCCAGGCTTTTTTAACCTCTATTATTTATCTTGTATTCATACTTTTGGACACCCTGAAGCAAATGCCAGTAAAAGGACTACTCCAGAGTCCTGTAATTTTCATTGCAGGTGATACTGTTCCTTATCTCTGCACTAGAATTTTTAAGAGATATCAATTACATTCCTGACCTGAACATTTTACATGAGGCAATTTCTTCATCGTGTTTAGGACCATAGCATAATTTCTCTGAGTCTAATACAATTTGTAATACTCCCCCAACACCAACAATCCCATTCCAAACATATGATTTTAAGATTTGTGAAAGCAGCCTTTTAACTTTATTTTTGAACTAATAGATCATGTCATGGTACTGGATCCCCCATCCCACCCCTGGACAGGCCTCCTTGAAACCTGGACCCCAGTAAAATATATACATCCACCTATTAAATGCTTGGGGTCTGCCTGTGGGGTTCCATTGTCAGTCCCTAGTTAGCTACACCACAGAGGGTAACTCATGACTATGAAAAAACTGATTGAAGCTATATTCTCTCTGCAAGGAAAAACTACACGTTTGTGGGACGAGATGCCTGTTATTTGCATTTCCAGAAGGAAAGGCATGTATGGACTTCCAGAGAGGGA
Source organism: Eublepharis macularius (assembly GCF_028583425.1). Lineage (NCBI taxonomy): Eukaryota > Metazoa > Chordata > Lepidosauria > Squamata > Eublepharidae > Eublepharis > Eublepharis macularius. The sequence continues at coordinate 104,523,598 of NC_072795.1, forward strand.
ATTAGGAATTGCAAGACGGTCATTGGAAAAGTTATAGATCATACAGCACAGTTAGATCAACTAGGGAACACTGATCTTCAAAATTCAGGTATCAGGAAACTGGAGAGATTGAGGAATGGATGCTGCTTTAGTTGTAAAGCGGGCATGTAAATGGCTCAGCTCTTGGTTAGTTCCAATTCAAAATACAGGTAGCCATAATCTTTTGGTGTCAGATTCGGAAATATCGGATAATGTTTGAAATAAGATGGGGAAGAAAAGCAAGTTTACATTTTCCCCATCACACAGAGATGGAAAAACGTTGACATATATAAAAACCCCTATCCTGATATTTATGTCTAGAATACGTCCCTAACAAAGAAATTATAATTTATGTAAACTTTACACAAGTTTTGTGCAAGTCCTTTCTGACAACAGATCTACTTGTATCCCTCGTATCTGATGATCTAATTTGCCCAATTGCTCTTTTTGGGAATAGACTTCTGATACTTGACGATATCTCCGTTTCTTATGAGTTTCTTTGGCTCCTGAACTGATCCTGTCATACATAATGAACTTCAGACTCAGCTACAATGATCATTATCCATTTAATTCAATTAGTTAGCTATCACACAATCTCCCTGATCCTGGAATAATGATGGATTATTAACTTCTTAAACTGGTAATAGGGCTGTGCTGCAAGGTTATGGTTAAGAGAAATATGTTGGTAAAGAAATGGGTATACTACTGCGCGTGGTCTGTTGCTGCAAATATGCTCCTACTGGATAGTTCTGCATTGTATAATATGTCATATCAATCTTCATGTGCTTTGTATTGTCGAAGGCTTTCACGGCCGGAGAACGATGGTTGTTGGGGGTTTTCCGGGCTGTATTGCCGTGGTCTTGGCATTGTAGTTCCTGACGTTACAGTGATCATGAAAACGGAGGAATACAAAAAGAAGATTAAGGAACTCCTGGACCCCTCCACCTACAAAAAACTAAAACGAGATCCCACTTGCAAAAATCACCAGGCTAACAAATGCGCTGATCAAGAATTCCTCACTACATCCCGACACGCACAGCAAACTATGCAAGACTGAAGCACAGCCACCTAGACTATATGAACTCCCCAAAATACATAAAGATTCAGTCCCACTCCGACCCATTGTGAGTGCCATTGGTTCACCGACATATGAATTAGCTAGACATCTGGCAGATCTCCTGCAGGACCACATCGGGAAAACCTCGTCTTACATCAAAGATTCAGCAGATTTCATCAACAAAATCAGTTCTCTGAAACTCAATCCACAAGACATACTTGTCAGTTTTGATGTTGTATCCCTGTTTACCAAGGTTCCAGTAAAAGACACTATTGCACTGATTAATCAGATTTTCCCAGAGGACATAACAGCCTTATTCCATCATTGTCTGACAACCAGTTACTTCCAATGGGACAACGAATTCTATGAACAGATGGATGGGGTGGCCATGGGGAGCCCACTCAGCCCAGTTATAGCAAACTTCTACATGGAACATTTTGAAAAAACAGCTCTAGAATCAGCACCCCACAAACCCAGTGTATGGTTCCGGTTTGTGGATGATACATTCATCATTTGGAGCCATGGGGAGGAAGAATTGATGGAGTTTTTGAATCATCTCAACAACATCCACCTGAACATACAATTCACAATGGAGAAAGAAAGTGAGGGAAAACTCTCATTCCTGGATACCTTGGTCATCCGCAAAGCAAACTCTCAGTTAGGTCACAAGGTCTACAGGAAACCAACTCACACTGATCGGTACTTACACAAAAACTCCAATCACCACCCCCGACAGAAAAGAGGCATAATGAAAACATTAGTGGATCGTGCAAGACGGATATGTGAGCCGCGCTTTCTCAATGAGGAAATTAATCATCTAAACCACGCACTTCAGGCAAATGGCTACTCCAGAAATGAAATCCGAAGAGCAATCAAACCCAGGATGAATCAAACAACCAAGGAAAAACAGTCTCCTACAGGAAAAGTGTTTTTGCCATATATCAAAGGAATTACTGATCAGATGGGAAAGCTTATGAAAAAGCATAACCTTCAAGCAGTATTCAGACCCACCCGAAAAATACAACAGATGCTACGATTAGCAAAAGACAGCAGAGACCCCCTCACCTCTGCAGGAGTATACCGTATACCCTGCAGCTGTGGACAAGTTTACATCGGGACCACAAAGCGTAGCATCCAGACAAGAATAAAAGAACATGAAAGACACTGCAGACTTGGACAGCCTGAAAAATCAGCAGTGGCTGAACATAGCCTAACTCAAACAGGGCACAGTATCTTATTCCAGGACACCAAAATACTGGACAACACTTCCAACTACTTTGTCAGACTGCACAGGGAAGCCATTGAAATTCACAAGCATAAGCAAAACTTCAACAGGAAAGAAGAAACCTTAAGAATGAACAGAGCATGGGCTCCAGTTCTGAAAAACACCAGGCCAACAAAACACTCCACACCCGACAATAGCCCTGCAGAGAAGATTAGCACATCAAGCACCAATCCATATGCAAAAGAACCTCCTCAGGATACAGTGAAGCCTCCCGCCATTAGCATTCCACACCCTGGGAAACTCTTACAGAATGACTCAGTGAAGCCTCCCGCCATTAGCATTCCACACCCTGGGAAACTCTTACAGAATGACTCAGCTCAACCCCACCCCTCCTGAGTAGATACAAATGACCTACATCTTTTCCACACTGTGACACTGAGAGATCTCTGTCTTTTGGTGCTACACCTCTGAAGATGCCAGCCACAGCTGCTGGCGAAACGTCAGGAACTACAATGCCAAGACCACGGCAATACAGCCCGGAAAACCCCCAACAACCTTCATGTGCTTTGTTTCAGCATTTTTCTTTCAGTTCTTTATTGGATTTCTGTCTGTTTTCAAATATCTGCTATCCTTATCCAATTGTATTACATATTGAATGTCCCAGTTGTTGATCATATTGACTTATACTGTGTAATCCACCTTGAGTCTCAGTGAGAAAGGTGGACTATAAATAATGTAAATAAATAAAATTAAATTTTATTTTATTTTAGGCTTTATATAGTGGAATCCATCACTTTCATTACATCCTCTGAACTTTCAGACGTGTTTGAATAGTCATAGTTAGAAATAGAATGCTATAGTCGATTAACCTTAGTCTGATCCAATACAGTCATTCTCATGTTATAATGCTTTTAATGGCACAAGGTCCCTGTCTATTAAAAGTTTCACCTCTCTCCTGATCATGAGTCCTAGCTATATTCTGAGTCTTAGCCAGAAGACTGAACTTCTAAACTAGATTCTAAGTTTAAACTTGGTTTCTAAGGTCTGGTGACCCTAAAGCTCTTCACCACCTCCTTTACATAAAGCAGGATAGAAAGATGAAATATATTTTCTTATATTCTTCTTCATTTACCTACTGTACCACCTTGGGAATGGCCAATATAATATAATCCTTCTCGCTCAGTTTTCTGTAGGATAAAGTTTATTGCTGCTGGAATATCATAAACTCCTATTTCATGGAAACTGAAATACAAAGACACACAACACAGCTGAAACTATGCTAACTGACACATAGATATGACAATACAAAGTGTTTAATCTGGAACAATACCATAGCATTCGAAGAGTAAATTTGTGTTCTAAGGAAACAGTTTTAAAATAAAGAGTAATATTACTTGTTTTATTTATTTAAATATTTTAACCAACTTAAACAGGTTGGGTTGGGAGTTATTTTAAAAATCTGCTTAAAATCAATTTGCTTAAAACCAACCAAACTCGGTTGTCAGTTATTTTTAAAATTTGGTTTAAAAAAACACAAATTGCTGCATTACCAGAACTAAACAGAATAAACATGGGTCAAATATTCTAAAAACATATATTTACAGAATTCAAATTAGAACTATTACACCATCTTATTTACTAATAACCAAATGGCAAAGATCTAAGGATACTTAAATCCAGAGAATTGCCTGTAGCTTTAACTAGATATCCTCAGGGGCAGTTGTTAGGCAACCATAACAGTTCAGCCAGTATTCCAGGCTTGGTTTCTGCTAGTGAACAGCAGGAGGATGGAAAGGAGCCCTTTCCAGTGGTTTTTTGGCCTTTGAAGGAAGACTCATTGGGAGACAGGTCCAGAAGCAACCAACAGGCAACTTGATATCACATGACTTGCATAACTCACCAAGGCCCAGCTGCTTGTTTCTGTTCAACAGCTACTTTTACCTCTAGAGGTGGGCATGAACCAGAAAAAATCTGAACCTCATGGTTCATGGTTTATCATGTTTCACAAACCATGAACTTTCACGAGCTTGCATCGGTTCACCAACCAGTTCATTTTGTTTGTAGATTGTTACTTCCCCAGGCCCTAGAATGGCCCCTTTCACAACCAGAGATGCCAAACTCACCGGGGCTCTTCAGCAGGTTCTCCTCCAGCCACCCTCCAAGTTTGGTGAAGATTGCATTTCAGATGTCTGAGTTATACACACACCCCAAGCGGGTACTCCCAAGAAATTTCCATTAGATATAATGGGAGCCAGTCACGAATGCCAATTGATGTATCAGGCTCCTGGACAGGGGTGGCACACCCTCCAGGTTGGCCTGGGCAGTGGCTAAGGCTCGAGGAAAGCCTCAGATATGGAGGGAGAAAGGGGGTTGGAAACACCCTGGATCCCTCTCTCCCTCTCTCTGGACTCTTGTCATGCTCTCTAGTTTCTCCAACTCACTTGCTCGCTCCCAGCTACTCATCACCAGCTCCTTGTCCCTGTCTACCTCTATAGGCCCCCCTTGGCACCCTTCTCCAGTCAAGGAGATGTTCTTGGGGACACAGGAATATTCTTTTAAAGGACAGGAGGACAGAGAAAATCTATGAGAGGAATTAATCTTGGGGAAAAGGAGAAGGTGTTTTGGGGGGAGACAGGATATTCTTGGACAGGAAATGATAGAGGGGATCCATGATGGGAGGTTGATCCTGGGGGGAAGAAGACCTTGGGGGAACAACATTGCATTCTATAATGAGGAGCCCCTGAGCCTGGCAGTGGCCTAGAGACTGGGGTGGGGTCAGAGCCATGATATTCCCAGACAGCTCTTGGGGGGGGGGGCAAGGTTAACTTCCATTGTGGGGGAATCTGGATCTTCAAGCCCCAAGGTCCGGAGAGGAGTAGCCCAGGATGGGGAGATTGGTTTTTATGAAGGCCAATTGATCCATCAAGACCTGGTCCAGGGGTGAGCAGTGAACACAGAGCAAGTTCCCAGGTGGGTGACTACCTGCTCACTCTGAACACTGGTGGGGGGGCAATAGAGGAACTTCTTGGCCACAGATGACAAGTCTGGCCAGATTGCAGCTTTGCATGCCCAGTACTCCAGGGGATTGGAGTTGGGGGGCTGAGGGTGCTCGGCAAGGCACTCTTGCACCTTCATCTCCTCTAAGTCCTCCACAAAGGCACGTGTGGGTTCCCTGATGTCACCAACCTCCCAGCTCACCACTGAGGACCAGTGAGGTGGGTCTTGTTGGGTGGGCTCGCACAGAGCACCGGGCTGATTTGCCTCCTCCTCCTCCACTGCCAACAATCCCTCTTCCATGCCCTCTTCTCTCTGGCCAGACCATTTTGCCTGCAACCTGCACACCAACCTGTGGAGGTCCTGCATCCATAGCTGGAGCTCAGCATTGTGCATGGTGATGCTGCCCTTTAAAAGAGGGTTGCAGATGCAGGCCAGTCTGTACACCCCCTCTTGACAGAGAGAATGCAAATGGGTGGCCACGCCTGCCTGCAAGCTCCTCACCAAGTCCCTGACTTTGGGGAGAAGGGCTTCCCTCAGATCCAGTTCTTTGGCCAGGATCAGAGGGATGGCTTGCCCCAGGCTGGCTGTGTAGCAGCAGAGGTCGGTGGTTTCCTGAAAGAGCTTCAGGACACTCTTGTGCTCTGGACAGCTCGTTATGGACCAGCTCTACCACAGAGTAGTAGATGGATGGCAAGACTCTCCGGACAATGGTCCACTGCAAGGGCATGGTATACCAGGGAGTGAAATGATGTAGCACCTGCCCAAAGCCCACACACTCCACAATGGACAAAGGTACTCCATCCAGGGAAATTATCTCTGTCACCACACAAGTGCCCACCTCCTGAGCCCTCCCCCTGTTTCTTTTACTTGGCAGTGCCACCAACCTTGAGGGAACAACCTCCTGAAGGGTAGCCTGGATGGAAGTTCTACTCCCACCCAAAGCATCCTCATTGTGAGTTTGAGTCTTCTTCCTTGAGGTGGACTTCTGTTCCCCTCCCCCATTCTCCCTGCTCAGAAGCCCTCTTTCTCCCCCTGCTGGATGGTTCTTCTTGCTCCGGAGGCAACAGACTCGAGTGGTGCCTCTGCAGATGCCTGTGGAGGGCGGTGGATGACAGGTGCTTGAGGTCCAAGCCCATATGCACCAGGACATCACAAGCTCAGCAAAACATCACACAGGTGTCATTGGGGAGGATTAGGAAGTGTCACTAAAGTGTGGGCCTGAAACAGGGACCGGGAGAGGTGTGGCTGGGTCAGGAAGATGGAGTGAGGGGTGGATTTCAGGCAGGAGCAGCCCCAAGAGGTTGGGATCTGGAGGAGCTGGATGTTTCTCCAAGACCCCCTGATGCACCCTGAGATCCCTCCTCATCGTTGTCCTCCTCAAAAAGTTTTAGCAGCTGCTCTTCCTCTGACAGCACTGTCAACTCTTCTGCCTCCTCCTCCATCCACACAAACAGATAATGAAAAAGAGGTTCTGATTCTGAGGCCTCCCCACTATTGCTGGGCACTGGTGGGTCAGCAGGATGAGCTTGGGACTTCTTCCTCCCACAACCACACTTGCCCCTTACTCTAACCCTCGTGGTACTAATAAGAAGAGCCCTCAACCAAAGAACCCACTAAGCTTGGCCTCAGAGCCTGGCAGCCGCCCTGAAACTGGGGAGGGAGAAAAGGCCCCTAACTCACCACCCAGAAACCTTCCCTAGTGGGACAGGTGCACAAAATAAAAATAATTAACAAACAAAATAAATAATAATACTGTGAGCCTCAGCTGAGGAACCCACTGAGCTTGGTCTCTGATCCTGGGAGTGGCCCTGAAGCTGGGATGGGGGAAGGAATCCATAACCCACCAACCAGGCACCATCCCAAGCGGGACAGGTGTTCAAAGTAAGAATAATTAATAAACAAAATAAAAAGCGTACTGTGAGCCCTCAGCAGAAGAAACCATGAAGCTTGGCCCCAGAGCCTAGCAGTAGGCCTGGGACTGAGGTGGAGGAAAAGGCTCCTAACCCACCACACAAACACCTTCCTAACTGGAAAAGGTGCTCTAAATAAGAAACAGACTGTTTATCAGCAACTCCACCAAAACCCTCCAAAATCTGCCCCCTCTCACTCCAACTCCCAACAGCACTTCCTCACTCCCTCTCTGCTTGATGGAAAGTGGAACAACACAGTTGAGAGCTTAGAGTTATATACTCGTTGCTCTCATAAAGTAGAATAGGAGCTTTCTGGTTGGCACCCAGAGTGCTTATCAAGGGTTTGGGGGCTAAGATTGGTGTTCCCAGGTTGCAGAAGGTCCACTCCCTCCATTGCCTAGGGAATTAATCCTTGTTCCTTGCTCTCATAGAGCAGAACAGGAGCTCTCTGGTTGGCAGCTGGAGCTGCCTATCAAGGTTTTGAGGGCTATGATTGGTGTTTCCATGGCTGCAGAAGGTCCTTCTCCATTGCCTAGGAAATTAATGGATTGGTGCCAGGCTGTCTGGCTTCATGAACTGAATACAAACCTACGAACTGGCCTTAAATGCCATGGTGATTCATGGAAAATGGGGTTCCACAAACCACCAGTTCACGAATGCCGAAATGGCCCGGTTCGTGCCAAATTTTGGTTCATTATTTGGTTTGCATCTAGTTATCTCTCCAAGAAACCACCAGTGTAATGTAGTGGTTAGACTGTCAGAGCATGATCTTGGAGACTCAGGTTCAGATCAGCACTCTGGTGTGGAAGCTCACTGCGAAACTTTGATCCAGTCACATATGCTCAGCCCAACCTAACTCTAGGATTGTTGTGAGTATAATATGGAGACAAGTAGAATAACGTAAGCTTGCTTGGGTCCCCACAGGTTAGAAAGGCAATATATAAATATATATTTTTGGACTAGGTATACCTTGTTGGTATTGTTCAGGTATATTTGAGGATTCCAATTCCAATAAGGTATTTTTCATGTATATTTTCAGACCAGGTATATCAAATTGCACACCCCTACTAGCAATCCTGCAAACTTTGTTGCAGTGGGCATCTGCTAGCATAGTGGGAATTGGAACAAGATGGGACAGTATCAAGGACAATGATAACAGGAGGAGACAGCAGTGCGTGCAGCAGGTGCATGAGGGAAAGAGAGGTGGTGGAAATGTGTGAAAGAGAGGTGGTGGAAACGTGTGATTTGGTTTAAAGTGGTAGCAGAGGCAGTGGGTGACCAAGGAAAAAGAAGGTATGACAGAGGCAGGGAACAGGCAGTGGCAAGCAAACAAGTAAGGGAACTAAGGTGTTGGCACAGGAAGGAGGACATGAGCCAACTAGAGGGGGAGTGGCAATAAAGGGGGCAGCAGGAAGGGAGGAGGAGGAAAAAGAGGCAGAGGGTGAGGGAAGACAACAGCCAAGAAGGATGGGTGGGATTTCCCTCTCCCCTACAAGTTTTGAATACTTGAGTGGAAGAATACAGGAAAAAGAAAAATGATGGTGAAGTAATATAGAACTCATAAATATGTTATATTGCCAAGCAATTATGGAACCTCAAGATGAAAATATCACTACACTCTGGAATGAGGATCAGTCCTATAAAGTTGGGGAAAAAACTGCCTTCCGATAAGACAATGTAAGATCAATCTAAATATACTTCAGGGAAAGAACTCAGGACAAGCTTCCTACCTTTTCATCCATCCAAGACCGAAACTTCCACCTGAATTTACCTGAAATCCCAAAATTCTTCCTGGTAAATTGAAAGGTTTTGGTGTCTTCTAGACCAGGATGATCCTCTGGTATTTAGTATCCAGACATCATATCCAGCATCTGCTAGAAAAAATCCCAGGCTATTGTTGGGAAGATTTGCAATCCACATCCTGCCCTCACCTGGCAAACCATGTACCAGTAACACAGGTGGCTTAGTCCCTGGGAAGGAAAGAAAGAGAGCATTAGACAATCAGAGGACCAATACTCTGCATGGTTTACTCACCTAAAGCATCAAAACTGCCTACTATGATGCTTTTGTCACCTACCTAGGAAGGAAATTAGTGATTCTATGGGAAGAAATTCTATGCCTGGATACATCAATATGCTCCTGATATTCATACACGTACTGTAGTGTTGTATAATTGTCCAAAGTGAAGTGGTTACGATATTTTGAGCAGTGGTGAATAAGCCAGAGAAAAAGAGTAGAAAAGTACAGTCCCTTTCAGCTGAAGAAATACACTTTCCCCACAATTTCCTAATTTCTTCTGTCTAAAGCAGCTCCTCCCAGTCCATTCTCTTCTTCTCCAATCAACATTAATGGAGATAACACATTCACAGCCTAATTTTCCAATTCTTGTTTGAAGAGCAAGCTCAAATAATAGTTTGTGAATTCATTCATGATGCAAAACTGCCATTTGTCCAGATTGTAAAGCGACAGAAGGAATCAAGGCATTACAGGAAAAGGGGAGGGGGAAAGGCAAGAAGAATCATACAAGCCACTGTCAACAGGTGATCAGGACAAATTAATCCTCCAGTGGTTCTTTATGATAAGAGGGAACTGATGAATGGCACCATCAAGCTATTGCATAAAACACCAGCATGACAAAAATACCTTTCTTCTCAAGGCTGTGAATTCCATGAGGAATTCTGTTTATTTGCAAGTAATAACCATCCTTGGTCAGCACTTCATATTCTTCGCTGGGGTACCTCCAATATTGGATGACTTCACTCTGCAAGAATTTTTTTTGGCAAAAATCAGATTTATATATTTTGATGAAAAAGATATCTTAACATTTCCAGCACATTTGCAGGAACAACATCCTTTGAGGTAAAAATATCCAGGAACAAAATTACTGTTTAATAACTTTACAAGGCCTAAACCCTCATAACAAAATATATTAAAAATTAAAATAAATTGATTTCAAATACTGTGTTAAAACTAATTTTTGGTAGTAGCTAGCATAGAAGAGTAAATAAAATGCTGTCTAAGAAGTGTCGAATCAAATGTTACCTTAGTCATGAATCACCATTATTGCTTTAGATCAAAACTCTGTTAAAGATACAGATGCAAAATCCAGCAAAAAGGTGGTAATCTTACTCACAGGAATGAAGCCAAGCCTTCATTGAAGTATTTTCTGGTCTAATGTCTGCACAAGAAGCAGAAATTCAGGAAACAAAATATAGATGCAATTATGGGAAATGCTTGGCTTTTAAATTTCTGGCTATTATTAGGGATCCTATTCCCCCAGTGGGGGCAGGGGATCCCCTACTTTCACCCTCCACCCTTGCCACTATTCACCTGGCTGGTGGAGGAGAAGAGCGTGGGAATGGGCTTGCAGGGCGTGCTCCAGGGGGTGGCGTGACAGCATCACTCCCAGGAGTGTCATCATTGCACAGTCCCAAAAGTGTGCACACACTTTGCAGAGGGCAGATTTGGGCCCCAAATAGGCTGGCTTGAGTCCATTTGAGGCCCAAATCAGCTCTTTGCAAAGTGAAAGTATCCTCCTGCACCCAAGTGATGATGGCTGATTCCACACATGTTGGATAATGCACTTTCAATGCACTTTATCAATTCCAAATGATCTATAAAGAGGATTAGAAGTGCATTATCCAACGTGTGTGGAATCTCTCATCGTTACCCAGAAGTGGAGCATGCTGGGACCACAAGAAAGTCCTCAGCCTCCTGCCAGGACTGTAAGGGAACCTGGCAACCCTACATATTATACATCTGTTAAAGATACTGGAGCCTTCTACATAGGTTGTTTCAGTCAATCGGTTTTGTATGATTATCCTCTTCTGTTTGATTTTTGTACATTGCTATTAGGAGGCTTTTTAGTGTGACAATATCACAGAATGAAGGCAAACCTATATACATGTGCTACTTTGTTGATGGCTGATCTACATTAATTAATACTCAATTAATTAATAGAGATTCACACCTAACCTTGCTACCTGAACTCTCCCATTCTTCCCTTACACAGAGAATCTACACTTGGAAGATTCATAACAGAATCCACACCTAACCTCTTTGCCTCAAAACTCCTCCTCCTCCTTGTAATCTTCTCCTTAAGATAAATTCCCAATATGTTCTTCCCTTCACTTATCTGTAGAAATGATCTGTGACTCACCAAGGCTTTCTCAGCCAAAGAGGTGCATAAATTCAGGATGGGGTGGGTGGGTTCCTGTCTATGAAGAAGAAAGAGAGGGGAGGAAGAAATGCTGCCAACTGCACTGGTGCAAAAGCAGCACATACCGCTTAACTATATTGCTTTTAAAAGAGACAGCCCACCATACCAAATGGTGCCAGTGTACATGTGAAAACAACTCACAATATTCCTTGTGAGTAAATGTTGAAGGTGAGTGAATAGAATCCCACTGAACACCACAAAGTGCTAGGGGAGTTAGCATTACGTGTGCAATGGGAGTTTTGTGTCTCAGAGACACACTTGCAATTTTTTGTTGGTGACAACAGCAAACAGGGAGAAGAGGGGTTAGCCTTTCCCCCTGTTGTTTTGGAATCCTCCAAAGCCCCAGGAAGCCACTAGTAGCTCCTTTGTGAATCTTGTATGCAGCCAAATAAGCAACATGATTTTTACAATGGAGCAAATATCAGCTAAGAAACACGAGAAACTTTGTAATGTGTAGCTGCATTCTGATAGGCTTGACTGAAACAAACAAAGACGAACCAAACCAAAACAAGCATTTAAAGCAAAGTAAGTTTGATGATCAATCACAAAGTTCTCAGCATCTCTGATGAATAACATCCACTATTTCCCAATGCATCAAGGTTAGCAACTTACAACAGTCATAAACTCTTGAGGATTCAGATGTCTCTTGGTTCTGAATTCTTGTGTCCTGGTAGCTTGTTGGGTTAAGCATGCCACTATCAGAAACAGCCACATGTTTGACCTGTGTAAATCAATGCCAGCAGTTTCAAAAAAAGAAACATAATGTCTTGTCCCTGAAACTATCAATTTTTAGGGTAGTTTAGGTGGGCTGCCCTGTTGGTCTGCAGTAAAACAGCAAGATTTGAGTCCAGTGGCATGTTAGAGATCAAGAAGATTTTCAGAGTGTAAGCTTTCAAGGGTCAGACGACTTAAAGGAAGACACTGAGAACAAGGCAGAAAAAGCAGTAAGGACATATACCTCACCAGTCACCACCCAACTCTTTGGGAAGTTTTATTTATTTCAGTTGTGTCACTGTTTATGTTACTGTGCATAGGATCACATCACATTTCATTGTAAAATGAGTTGATCTACTTTCAATACAATTTGTCAAGTTTGGGAATAGTAAAAATGCTACTTCCAGAAATGTACTACATAAATTAGGAGATATGAATAGACAATCAATAAACAATAATTATATTGTTTGTGTCACAGAAACGACCACTACTATTTAGGCTTGCACAACCAGAACCTAAGAAAGCTCCACTACCTTAAGAATATGGTAAGAATTTCTCCCAGCACTGAGATGCACTAGGAAATTAACTATGGACATTGGAAATGAAGCAATGAAATTGTGCCAAGAAAATATATTTTAATGTTTTGCATGTAAAGAAAGTTTAAGCAAAACACTTGATTCATCTGAAACTTATGATCCCTTTTAACCTCACACAACTACCCTCACACGCTGACTATTCTGTCATACTATTACCTGTACATAAGCCTTCCTATAATTAGAGATGGGCACAAACAGCAATACGAACTAAAAAAAGCCACAAACAACCCAATCAGCTGTTTGCGAACAAGCTGTTTGTGAGGCCCCATTCTAAACGAACTCTAAATGAACAGATGTTCCTTGCAAGCCTCATTCATTGCTGTTGGTCAGGCCAGACAGTCTGGCACCTGCAATCAATTCCCTTGGCAACCGGAGGCAGGGACTGCCTGAACTCTGTCTGAACTCCTGCTGTTGCCCTGGAAACCCCAATCTAAGCCCAATTTAGCTTGATAGACAGATCTTCCTTTCAGGTGTGGAGCTCCAAATTTGTTACAAGGAATCAAGGAGCGGGGAGGGGGGGGACTCCCAGCTCTGGTTTGCAGACAGTGGAGATGGAGAGACAGTTGTTGGCATTTTGAGAGAGACAGGGAGAGTGCATTGGAGCTTGAATTTTCTTTGTGTATGGTGGGATAGGGATCTACCTCTTCAAGTCCCAGGGCTGCTGCCAGCCTCTAGGCCAAGCTATTATTTATTACTGATACCTTTCCTGCTGCCTGCTCTAGTAAGGTTTCTGGGAGTGGTGCAGTAGGGGTCTTGATGGCTGGAGGAGAGCTTTCTGGCCCCCACGAACAACGAACATGTTCGTGAACAGGTCATGTTCATCAATGTTAGTTGTTCGTGGATGGCAACAAACAACGGACACCATGTTTGGGTTTTTTTCTGTTTGTGCACATGTCTGCCTATAATACCAGTTAAATTGAAGAAATTTAAGGTGAAGGCTTTTGGTGGCAGTGAAAACCTGAGTGAGTCAGGGAGACAAGCAATACATAGGTTACACAAACAGGCCAAAATGCCACAGGTGGTGTTAGAAGTGGAATTCGAACCCCAAAGGGAAGGTGTTCTTGAGGTAAAGTCCTGATTAATGTAGAGAACACCTGAAGCTCTGTGTGGGGGGGGGGGAGGAGTGTTGGTTGTGACCAAGGCTCTCCTGAGGTAGGTTTAAGGTAATGTAAAGAGGAGCTGTAATAAAGGTCCAAAGGCAAACAAAACAGAAAAACATTACATATGTGTATGTATATAGCTTTATGAATAAGTACGTTATTCTACCAGTCTTTTGATACTATTCTAACGATACGTTTTTGTACAAGATGGTTGGAATGCCAAAAATTCTCTTCAAAATAAGCTGGCTGTCAAATCATAGAAATAATGTCAATAAGTATGAGATACACTGGAAAATACAAATATGAGTAAAAGAATTGAATGGCCTCTAAATCTTGTTGAGAACATACACTTCACAATTTCTTTTATTTACAGTACTGATTCAGGCTTCTCACCTTTGCAGATTTAAATATAATGCTTGCTGACATTTGGTTGTCATTGTTGGGTATTCTGATTATGGAATGTCAGCTCTTCTAAAAACAACCCCATCCTCGTTCATTTTGAAAAGTGTGAAGTAGAGTGCTAGAACAGAATTTCATGGGTAATCCAAAACTTCTGCAATGTTCTTGCTTTTAGGATGAAAGTATCCACCCTAAACATGTTCTTAAGAAACTTGTTTTGATGAGTTCCCAACAGTTTGCATTGGTTTAAAATCCAAAGAATATAAAGCTGTTTTGCAAAATACCTATGACTGAAGCAATTTAGAGAATGTTAAACGTGCTTTAATCTCATATTGCCAAGCACTTAGATTCTGATGGAAGTTAACCTCTTGCATGTGATTTTTAACCATTGTTCATTTAATGACATTTAACATGCTTAACTTTAAATGGATTATGCCTTATGGGATTCATTATCATATCTATCTTTTTAAATGCTCTTAAAATTCCATTTCTAAGACAAAAAGTACATTTTATAATCAGATCAAAGAAGTTTTTGCTTACCTGCTGCTGTTCTTTAGTAGAACTTGGATCTGTCACGTATCCAAGCAATCTGAGGCATCTACAGAAGAAGGGAGGTTTACCTAATCCAGCCACTCCAGTTGATCCAGCACCAGAAGGCATCTAAAGAAGAAAGGAGACTTATCTAATCTAGTCTCTCATTGGCTGCACAGTCAAGGAAATTAGGGGAAGGGCTTGATAATATATGCAGTACAGCATTTGGACGGGAAACAGTTGAAGTTTGGCACTTCTTAGTACAGGTATGAGTTCAGGCAGGCATGAACAAGTCAACAGCAGTGCCAGATTAATTTGGAATGGGCTATCCAAAATCTGACTGACGGTGTCATCAGAGGCTTTTCATAATAGACAATCTGAATAAAAGGAGGTTAATAATTCTGCAGACCAGTTCTTGTGTGTTCATGCGAGTCAGGGCCAAATCTTTTTTGAACAAATCTGACTTTGGGAAAAAAAATTCTGTATATTCTTTTAGAATTTTTGATTATGTCTATTCTTTATGCCAGTTTTCATTTTTATTGTTACTTTTTTAAAATACATGACTCCTTCAAATGCATTCCATATTTCTGAGAATTCTTCCCATGAACTGGGAACCAGTTCATTTCATAAAGACATTTCTTGGGCAAAGCAATCCTAATGAGCCCTGTTGTTACCAATGAAACACAGCATTCTGCTGTCATGGAATTTGTGGATAAGCAATGTTTACTGACAGCAAAAATAATAGTTGGCATTTATGAACAACTTGCCTCAGTGTGTAGCAAACTTGAACGTCTGCTAAGCAAATTTGAAGCTTTCAATATTTGGCAAGACATGTTCTCCTTCCAATGCCAATATGCCACATTTTGAAGATACCAGATTAGATAACTTGCAAACGTATCCAAGTGCACCCTTAAATCATTGTCAAACTGGTGCTCAGGCTGTTTGTGCTCTTCAGGGTTGCAATTGGATATTACCACTAAACCAGGTTACACTTTGCATTGGATGGAACGCTGAACTCTGGAACTCATGTAGAAATGTCATCAATTCCTTGAGTAAACTCCTTAAATAGATCTTCAGTTGGTAGATATAATTGCCATTAATTGGCTGCCAAAGATGTCAGCAGTTAAGAGGGTGCTTTTGACTTTTAAACAATCTACTCTCCCCTTAATGTTGCTAAAAATGAAAACCTTTCTACTGTCCCACCAAATCACTCCTGTTTGGATATTTCAGCCACTTATTGTCAAAAGCCACTTATTGTCAAAAGGAATGTTAATCAGCCCCCTGTGACAGGTAATGGAAGTGAATAGCCTATAAGGAAGCCAGACACTAATTCTATAAAGGAGCCTACTTGTTAGACATGGGCACGAACCACATTACGAACCAAAAAAAACCACGAACAACCTGATTGTCTGTTCGCAAACCGGCAGTTTGTGAGGGTCCATGGCCAATGAACCAGCGTTCGTTGGAAGCCCGGTTCATTGAGTTCACCTGCGATTCATGAAGCCAGACAGTCAGGCACCATCAATCAATTCCCTTGGAAACGGAGCTGGGGGAATGCCTGAACACTGTCTGAACTCCTTCTGTCGCCCTGGAAACCCGAATCGAAGCCCAGCTTACCTTGATTGGCAGGTCTTCCTCCAACCATGGAACTGCAATTTGGTTACATGGGAGAAGACACCCAGGGGGAGGGGGGAGGGCGGTGTTCTGTAGCCATGGGCACTCCAATCTCATCCCTGCAAACCCCGATAGGCAGTTCTGACTGCCACCCCCTTGTACACGGGGCCAACATCAACTGGTGGCTCTAATTGTATCGAATGGGAGTTTCCTGGGGGCCTCAGATTGGAGTGGGTATAACTCCAAGATCCCTATTGCAATCTTGACCAAACTTGGGTGCTGGCTGGAGCAGAGCCTGCTAAACACTCCCTGGGAATATGAGCTCTCTAAGTCCAATGGGGGCTGTTCTGACCCCCACAAACCTCAAACCGGTTCGTCAGCAGGAAATGTTCATTGTGGTTCGCTGGTTTGGGTTTGTCAGCGGTAGTGAACCACGAACTACTGGTTCATTAATTTTTTTTGGTTCATGCTCATGTCTACTACTTGTTCCCACAGCCATCCAAACCCCTTAATTGATGTTGAATGTATTTCTTTTTCACCTCCTCCTAAGACTTCAACTAGCAACAACTCAGATGGAATAGTTTGTAGGTTGGAGGAATTTGAGAATGTGTTGACTTACTTATGTACGTCAGCTAAATTGATTATATCCTCAGAAAGGAAATGAAGAAGAAAAGCTACTGATCTATGAGCCAATGGAACCTTCAGCTATTCCCGTCAAGTATTGTGAACCTAAGTTAAATAACTTTTTAAACTGTGAAACTGAATTGACTTGCCTACTCAATGGTGATATTATAAATTTTCAGCAGTAGTCACTGACTCACAGGAAGGGCCTGAACATTTGAATATATTACTGCACTCAGCGACAGACTATGCTTTATTGCTGTTCAGTACTGATTAATGTGATTTGTTGGCCAGGTACCTTGCGGCGTCACTCACTAGCAGGCCCAAACTCCAGGAGAGATTCCGCCCCCCCCCCATCTCACCTCAACACCATAGACTAACATCTCCATGCCATGGACAGCCAAATTGGGCCTCTACACATTGCCCTGCTGGAAAGAGCCTGTCCGAAAATGGCCAGTTAGATTCTTTCGACTGCTGCATCCACATGAGTTTCCAAATACTGGGCATTCCTGATTTTGCAGTCTCCTCTGTCTGTTAACATTTATAAATTATGTCTCCTTCATCTCCATATTATGCTTAGTAAAAAAAAAATATCCTGCCAAAATCTTACTACTTAGATCTGAGGTTGTAGAAGGCAAACAGCCTT
The DNA here is from genome assembly GCF_028583425.1 of Eublepharis macularius. Taxonomy (NCBI): domain Eukaryota; kingdom Metazoa; phylum Chordata; class Lepidosauria; order Squamata; family Eublepharidae; genus Eublepharis; species Eublepharis macularius. The sequence goes on from NC_072795.1 coordinate 104,541,245, forward strand.
CTATTTTCAGGAATGTTAACGTTGCATTCTTAACTGCTGCGGACTCATCAGTTCTGACTGTTGATTATGCACTTGAATTCCGTATCCTTCCACCCTTCCCTCCTAATATCAGTGATCATTTCCAGTGAGCATTAACAGGCCTAGAAAGACTCGAGGTTTAACAGGCTCTGGAACATAAAGGGATTCTAACTTTTTCTGCGTTATGTATGTTGTGTTGCCATGGTGACAAGTTATCCCCTCTCTGACAAGTAACAAAGACAGCAGAGATGCCATAGCAGAAATAGTTCAAGGACTGGCACTGTCATATTTTCAAATGATCCCTTTGCCACAAGTCTTGATTTCCTTTTCTGTTGCTTCTTATAATGTTGCCCTTCCAGCCACTAGGACAGGCTGGCAGGTCCCCCTGGAATCTTAGCCCACTTTTTGCTTTGTGCAGTGGATTACGTGCCACCCACTAAGACAGCTGGCAATGTCTCCCCTCTCTTTCTTTCTCTCCCCAATTTCCCTCCCCACATCTAGCCTCCAAATACTGAAACATTTGCTTTTCCTTCCATTAGTCACTTGGGGTTTCATCGTCTCTCATTGCCTAGGTCAATGCACAGAGTTTGGGGGATTTTTTCACTGGGGCTTCTGTTGCTCAGAAGTTTTTCTTCCAGTGGGATTTCAAATTCTTTTGATGCGTTTTCTCTCTCTGAACTGTGTATTTTTAGATGTTTTAGACTGTACTATTGCTTTGTAATTTAATTTTTTTAAGCCTGCATCTGCCACATCTTTGATTTACATTAAAGATTTTAAAAGGAAAAACAAAACAATTCTGCCTGCTCCCATAGCAAAAGGAAAGCTTATGAAAAAATCAGACCTTTGGGGGATTGGGATGGCGGTGGATTCAGACAATCATTTTGCCTGTCTGCACTTGAGTGATGGAGAAGATTGGCAGTGATTGACGCAAGAACACCTCATTTTGCAGTGGAATGCTGCGGATTTGGATTTGCACCTCATCATGGGAATGAAACTGCAACGCACAAGGAAACATAGCAGCAAGAGGCAACCGCAGGATGCAAAGGTGATAGTTTATCAACAGTATAGAGAAAGAAAAAAGTAAACATGAAGCAGGATTGTTTTTAATGTCTGTAACAACTTGCCCCCCTGAGGCTAAACTCTCTGGAGCAAAATGTCTTTCAGGTTCCAATGTCTGCAATCCCGAGGAGCCTTTCTCCAAACCAAGCAAAGCTATTAGAAAACCTTTCTTGGGTTCCAAGGTGGTCTCAGTCACAAATAAACACTACTGTGTAAAAATATCTTTATTAAATAACAAATAGAATAAAGTTGTTGAAAAGCTAGTACAGTCTCATCAGATCATGTAGCATTAAAATAACTAAGCTAGCTGACTAGATAATACATTCAATACCCGACAGCTGATAAAGAGGTATCAGAATAGACAGGAAAAATTATACACTGACCCATGCTCAGTTATAGGACTTTGCCTGCTCTACCAGATGACATGTGGTGAATTCCATGCTTCTGGGAACTTTCCAGAAGTCTAACATCATTATTATTTTCTTACCCTCTCCAAACTCTCAAATCAATCAAGGATCTTCTCCTGGATATAGGACCTTGGGAAGATAAGGGGGGAACAAAAGTGCCTCAGGCCAGATGCATTTCAGTAAGGAAACTAACAGTGCAATCCTAAGCAGAGTTACTCCACTCTAAGCCCATTTCAAGGGGCTTAGACTGGCATAACTCTGCATAGGATTGCACTGTAAGGAACTAATATTCACATTAACCCTTCAGTGGAATAAGGGTCCTACTGCATCACAATGTCACTACTCTGTGCTGGTGGGAAGGCTCTCCTGCTTGGGCCGTGTTCCACCACCACCACCATTCCACTACCACTTTGCCAGTCAGTTTCTCATCATAGTGTGCTCCCACTGACAATCGCCTTCTGTGGGTTCCACTGATGTGTGAGTAGTGTAAATGAGGAAAAACTCAGTGGATTGATGGTTTGGAAGGAGGGAGACTAATGGTCCATGTGGTTTTTGGATAAGAGCAAAAATAACTTGCCCAGAGCCTTGTTTCCCTAACTTCCCTTGAAAAAAACAGTGTGTGCATGCACTTCTAACACCTGACTTCCCCAAGCATACTTCAGGATCCATAAACACTGTGCTCAAACTTGGTGTGTCAATGGTTTAGAGGGAGAGAACTGTGATTTTTGGTGTAGTTAAGTGCAAAACTAGTTGCCCCTAAGAGCCTCAAAGGTCTCATTGCAAAGAAGGGGGCTGAAAATCATGATAACATCAAAAACAAAAGGACTGGATCCAAACTGGCAACATTCCACCTGGAAAAAACTAATAACAGTACATAGTTCATTTGGAAACTCTGGATTCAAAACTGAAATGGAAGTTTTCTCAGTTCATACACCCTAGTGAACAGAACTCCACATGCTTACCCTCTGATGTGATATGTACTTGTCTGCTGTAGTCATAGGATCAAACCACACAAGACAAAATACACTTGAATTATACTCAAATTACACTCAAATACACTCGAATTACCTGTGTAATTTGAGTGTATTTTGTCTCGTGTAGTGAGACCCATAATTGTATCAAACCCATGCATGAAACTCCAAGGGTTTGACTTTAATTCTTTCTCCTATTTTTTAAAGATTGCATGCATCCCATCTTTCCCCCCCCCACTACAACCCCTCCTCCCTTACCATTGTGCAAATCAATCAATTCAAATTCTTTCTTTTATTTTCTTTGTTCTTGCTTTCATTGAAAATCTGGGGTGAGAGATTTCTCTTTTTTGTCTCTTTCTTCAGGCTTTTGTTTTAAACAATAATCAAAATCATTCTCACAAGCTATGAATCTGTGCTTAAAGATTGCATGGGGATGGGTTGAACCAGGCTGGGTTGTGGTTCATGAACCAAGGTTTGTCAGATCCCATTTCTGACGAACCGCCATGAACTTTAGGCTGGTTCGTTTGGTTCATTTTTTGGTTCATCACTGATGACAGCCTGGTGCCAATCAATCAGCTTCCTAGGCAACAGGGGATGGACTTCCTGCAGACCTTCTGCTGACCCGGAAGTGAACTTTTGCTGGCACGGAAGTGACCTTCTGCTGGCCCAGAAGTGATGATTTTCTGACCTGGATGTGACATTTTCATGAAACAAACGAACTGGTTCGTGAACCAGGGGCAGGTTCGTGAATGTTCATGGTTCATGAAATTTGACAAACCACAAACCACATGGTTCAGGTTTTTTCCCCAGCTCGTGCCCATCTCTAGTGTAGGCATCTGTCTCTCTATGCCTCCTCTTCCCCACCCAGATGCCCTTTCCTCCTCCCCCCACTTCTTTTTGGATTTTTACAAGCTCAGTTTTTTAATTGTTTCAGGCTGATTGCAGCTTGTGATCTGAAAGGCAAAAGGATGCCATATACTAAGGAATCTATAATTGTCTAAGTGAACTCAGGGAAGCGCAGCCATACATAGTGGACTGCACAGACATGTGTAGTGCTGAAGAACAAGCAGACAACATGTACATGAACTCATGGAGGATGTCACTCATAGAGAGGCCCACAGTTACCTGCATTAACAGAAGGAGAAAGACAGGTCCATCTGTGCAGAAGAAGAAGGTTCCTTTTGCATTGCATAGTCAATTAATTCCACATCAAGAAGGTTCCTTTTGCATTGCATAGACAATTAATTCCACATCAGTTCTGTCACTACACCTGATGACTTACAGAAAGCATTTTAAAAAACAGCCCTAAGATGCCATATGAGTAAGAGAATTAAAACAAAGTGTCCATGTTTACATAGAATATATGCAATTTAGATTTCATACTAAGTCTTTATTTGTACTTCTGCATTAGACCAAGGATATCTGGATATAGGCACTGAGGAGCATCAAGACCCCAGACATAATCCATATGTTGCCAGTCAGGAATATTCTTATAGAAAATTAAGTTTCTGATTCGTGGTAGCAATAGTTCTGTATCTGTTTCATCTACAGCAATGTCCTCCCCAGCACTCCATACAGCTGTTGGCACAGTCATATCTTCTATTCTATAAAATGGAGGCGTGTTCTGTTGATAAAAATATCAAAAATACGAAATGGTTTCAGTAACCAATTAATTATGTATGTTTTCTTAATTTTCACATATTTCTTTTAATGGATGCTTACATTTCTTAATAATGATTTGTCTAATGCACTCCAGTCACCATTCTAAAATAGCTTTACTTCTGCTCCAAGTGTGATTTACAAAGTGTTTTGTGGTATTATTGCTTTTTCCTACCTACAGCAATAATATAACAAATATTGGCTTAGAGCTAATAATTAATTTGCCCTATTTACTCCCTCACAGCATAAATAATTTAATCACGACAGTAGAGTTAAGTAGGATATTGACTAGGTTATTAAAGGTGAATGAACAGGACTGTTTTCAGGAAAGAAAAGACGGAAAATATCCTGTGAGGAAATGATAAGAAGCAAAGGACAGGATCCAGATGGGAATGCATACCAGTTATATGCCTGCACTTTCAATAAACTGTGGATAGTTCAATGATGTGCATTCTGTTAGCAGAGTTGGGGAAATAATCCAATCCAGTGCATGCAGAGTTGCTTTCAATAAAGTCTACTGCAACAACAGGAATTGCAAAAAAGCATTAACTAACTTTAGGTCTTCTAACAGCAGAGAGATCTATAGGGTCCAAGAACTTACTCACAGGTAGAAGTGAGGCACAAAAGGCAGGGAAAACAAGAGAAGCATTCAATGAGCTCTGAACAGCAGAAAGAATGCACTACACCTCCCCCTAGAGTTTAAACAGACTAAACACACCCTATATTAGTATTTACACAAATGAAACTGCTCACATGATATAGCCTCCCCAACACATTCAATCTTTCATAGTCCCAGAAGGAATTGTATAAAAAGTCAAAGACTACCAGTTTTCTTTACATTTAATATTAGCAAACATAACACTGGATCTTTCAAAATATTTGTAAAATCTCCTTTCCATCATTACCCCTTTTTCTTACCATGTTGTATATATCTCGATTCTTAGATCCATAGTCGAAATATTTAAATTCATTTGAAATAGCTATCTAAAAAAAAAGGGAATTATTTGAATCAAAAATCTCATAATCTCTCTCCCAACAAAATATGGAGTTAAACCAGATGAAACATGAGAGATGTGTAAAGAGGAAGAATCAGATCTATCTACATGAAAGACCAGTGAAAGTCACACTTCTAAGCTCTCTTAGGCTCTTTCATTTCATGTAAAGCATTTGTGCCATTTCCCCAATATTATTTTTCCTCCTCCCAGCTACTCTTTGCTCTGGTAGTCTTGTCATTTTCACCACTTCAGTGAAAGATCTTCTACCTCCACTAGCCCTTCCCACTGCTGCTCTGCTGCACAGTGTGTGGGGGGGAGGGGATGGGGGTATTCAGTAGGGTCCCAGCATGATTATATCACTTCCAGTGTGACCTGGAAGTAAGATCATCACATTGGGCAATGCTCCAGCATTTGCACGAAACTCTATGGTTAAGCCATAGAGTTTTTGGTGAATGCTAAAGTGTAACAAAGACCGCCCCCCCCCCCCAAGTAGGGTGAGTTTCTCACCAGTTGGCAATCTCAGGCTAATAAGCCTGGCCCTGATATGGGAAAATGATAACATCAAATATATACATGCTAGGGTTGTGATGGTGGTTATCTTTGTAAACAGAAATAGTGCGTGGCTGAGGCAAATTAAACTCTGCTCCCTGATATCCCTTACTGTGGTATTTTTTATTTTCCTAATCTCAAAGTCATTTCAATTCTAGGTCCTGGAACCTAGCTGGGAGAAAAATACTCAGGGTAGTAGCAACAGGAGGTATTTACAGATATAAAATTATGGAACACTGCCTCTGAAGTTTCAGCTCTTACTTTTGAAAATAAAAATTAGATTCTACCTTTTGTCCATAAATAAATGTAAAGGAAAACAAGCAAGCAGTGGCACAACTTTTGAAGTGCAGGAGCTCTTCATGACAGCCCGTAACCTTGACCCATAGCCAAACCTCCAAGCAGTTGCTGGGTGAGGGCTAGAGAAGTAGCACAGGTGCTTTGGACAGGTTAGAAATTCCCTCTGCACATGTCATATTTCCTGGTAATCATACACACACACTAACCTAATATTAGAATACAGGGACATGCAATGAAGTTGATGGGTAATAGATACTGGACAGACAAAACAAAATACTTCTTTAGTCAATGAATAAATAAATTGTGGAATTTGCTGCCAGTGGTGGCCATGAGTGTGGGTGACTTTAAAAGGGTGTTATACAGAGCCATGGAGGATAGGTCTATTAATGGCTAGCCATGGTGCTAAAAGGAACCTCCACATTCAGAGGCAGTAAACTTCTGAAACCCAGTGCTAGTTGCAACATCAGGGAAGAACCTCGGCTTCTACACCCTGTTTGTTGGTCCTCCAAGGCAACTGGATGCAGGATTGGATGGATTACTAGTCTGATCCAGCAGGGCTCTTCTTATGACCCTCGTGTTGATATTAGTTCTGGTACCTGCATGCTCCCTTGTGAGTACTTGCAGGGGAAGGGATAGAGTTGGGGAGACTATATTTTCTCTCCAATTGACCAAGCTAAGTCACGCCAAGATGGCTAACAGTAACAGCAACAGAAGGGAAGTGCCAATGGATTTTGGAAGGGCTTGGTTTTACTTAGTGCTTGTGGTCATAGGCAAGCGATTACCAAGTGTGAACTGTTTTACCCAACCTGCAGCTGTTCTAAATATTTACCACAAACCATCTTCCTACAACTTGACTGTGTGAACAAATGTGTGACTCTGAGAAAGCATAGACTGAATATCCAAAAGAATCCTTATTAGGTGTCTCTACTCGCCTCCCTCAAAATCAAAAATTAGAGTTAAAGCATTAAAGAGGATATAAGGCTCAAGAAGATATAAACCCCAGCCAGCACTACTTACAACAGAAAAAGGAGGATTGCATTGTATAGGGCAGTGCTTTTTACATTTTAATGCCTTAAATTTAGGGATCTTTCTGTAGGTTCAGAGCAGTGCACTCATATATGAACGCTAACCTTAGTTTATCCAACTTTAAAATTGAGAAATAACTAGGAAAACGGAGATAAATATCCCATGAATAGCAAACAGCAAGATATGTCTGAATATCATCTTAATCTCTGGCCTTTATTCCATCCTTCTTTCCTCCCTTTACATGAATACCTGAGTGGAATTTTTTTCACAATGACAATTTTCTACTTCTACATTATTGTCACTCCTTCGTTCTGCATTTATGAATTATATTGCCTATAAAATAGGGGTGAATTCTCATATTAAATTTGGCTGGTAGAATTCTTTGGGCAAAAGATGCCATCCTTCAGACTTTCACCCCACTCTGATAATGAAAACAAGTTATAGGAAGGAATGTTGAATCTACAGAAATTAACCCAACATAAAGAATGCAAACAAGGAGATCAACAAGAAAACAAATTAAAATTCTTTAAAAATAATGAGCAGAAAATGATCTGAATGAGATTTCTGATCATATCCATTTCTGAGGCACTGGCAGGTGATCTGGAATGGCAGTATACAGCTTTAAAATATAGTTAATTGAATTATGAGACTATTTCTCATTGCAGCTATTTTTAGAATAAAGGAACACCTAAAAATAATTCTATAGATGACTGGATGTAGAGGCACATTTGATATTTGAAAATCACTTTTTAAAAGGTAAAACAGAAATCATAACTTGAAAATTCCCATACATATTTAAAAACTAAATATTCCTACAGATATGAAATCTTGACCTCTAATGTTTAAAATGCAAAGAAAAATGCAAAAACTGCAAAGACCCTACCTGTCCCCAGTGAGATATTGTTTTTACAGAAGTAAAATCAGGGTAGATTCCAAGATATACATCCGCTCGACTCTAGAAAATCAATAGGAATAGATTTTTATTTTATTTTCTATATTTTTAGAATCTGCTGCAAGGTGTGAAGTGAATGAATGAGTTTATTGTACAAGCTAACAAACAATACAACATTTATATGCCTCAGTTCAGCAAGGGAGAGCTACATGTAGAAGATCATGCGAGAGTACAGAGATGTACCTTCCAATATATATCCAGCTGTGTTTCCACCTTTGTGATGCTCATCTAGCCCTAGGGAACTAGCCGGTCACATCCTTTTCTTGAGGATCAGAATACTAATCTCAGGCCATTTCCTCCTGAGTTATCTGCCCCCGGGTTCAGTGCTGTTGGAAAGTGTTTTTTTTCCTGTTTCCCCTCAGCATTGTGGTTCATTTATATACCTCCTGGGGTTTCAACAGCTTTTTTTAGATCTTTCTCGTGTTTTGTGTCAATATTTTGGGAAAGATTGCAGTAGAGCTTGCATAGATACTATGTAAGTGGGAATTTTTTGATTTTCCTACCAACATGGCAGCCGTTTCCCCTCACCTTGTCCTGATGGCAGCCATTTCCTCCCCTGCCACCTTGGGACATTTTTTTTAATGGTACAAGAATACCATTATATTGATATATCATTGTAACCGTACATGTAACAAGTTCTCTGAATTCTAAGCTTTCATTTTTTAAAAGTAAGCCTCTTGCAGAGGAAAAAGGGCAAGGCATCCCTTCACAGTAGAAGGTAATAGAGACTTTCCTTTTTTTAAAAAATGAAAGCTGGGAATTCCGAGAACCTGCAATACCTATTGTTACAATGGTATATTAATATAACAATATTCTAATACTGATTTTCTTAAAGTACTAGATGCCTGGGGTGGAGATTGCCACTGGTAGGGGCCTGAGGCAAGTAAACTATAGACGAATCTGCTATGTGGAATCCCCATTGCCACTGCACACTAGCAACAGGAAAACCATACAAGCCCCTCCCCTTGTGGAAACCACCTCCATCCAAAGTCACTAATACTGATCTCTAGCATCCCCCATAAAAGACATGAATGTGTGAATATTGGACCAAAGTCTTTGAGAATGATGAATTAGAAGAACGGATAAATGAATAAATCAATTTAGAGACCATTTAGTTCTCATCTGAAGCCTCCTGTAAAAGTTTGACCTCTGTAGTGATGCTGGACTAAATGAGATTTCTGACAGAAGGAACAATGGGAGGAGAGAAGTAGATAAGAATTATAAATAGTAATAAATAGACTAGTATTACATTGTGTTGTTGCAGAAGATATATGCCATATAGTGGAATGGAAATTTTTGACAGAAGCTTTAAGATAATTTAATATAAATTTGAGTCCAGTAGCTCTTGAAAGGCCAACAAAAATTTTAGGGTATGTTTTTGTGAGTCAATGCTCAGTTTGTCAGAGATCTGAGCTGGTATCTGAAGAGATGAAACGAGCTTTTACTCAAGAAGGCTAATATTTTGAAAATTTTGCTGATCTTCAGAGTGCCGCAGGATTTGAATTTTTTTTTTCAGCAGACTATCACAGCTAACCAACTGGATTAAAATTGGTCATGTTATAGTAAACAGAAACATTATCATAATATATATTTTGTTACTACAAAGGCTTTTAGTAGATTTACATGAATAATAAGAGTTGCCAAGAAGTGAATTATATTAAAATTTACAGCATACATGCATGGCCTCATTAAATGTATAGCAATCATGGACTTTAATAGAATGGTTTCATGGTGATAAATATGAGCGATGCATGAGGGATGTCACACTAAGATCCTTTACTGGCACAATGAAGAACTGTCTGACAGAATGAAGACAGTCTTACTGTTCTACAGCCCTAGATTCTTGGAAATACCAACAAAAGCCAACGGAGCTCTGTATCTGCTTAGGTGTCAATAATATGCAAATGGGTCTGAATACTGAATACTGCTTGATGTGTATGGTTCCGGTTTGTGGATGATACATTTATCATTTGGAGCCATGGGGAGGAAGAATTGATGGGGTTTTTGAATCATCTCAACAACATCCACCTGAACATACAATTCACAATGGAGAAAGAAATCAAGGGAAAACTCCCATTCCTGGATACCTTGGTCATCCGCAAAGCAAACTTTCAGTTAGGTCACAAGGTCTACAGGAAACCAACTCACACTGATCGGTACTTACACAAAAACTCCAATCACCACCCCCGACAGAAAAGAGGCATAATGAAAACATTAGTGGATCGTGCAAGACGGATATGTGAGCCGCACTTTCTCAATGAGGAAATTAATCATCTAAACCACGCACTTCAGGCAAATGGCTACTCCAGAAATGAAATCCGAAGAGCAATCAAACCCAGGATGAATCAAACAACCAAGGAAAAACAGTCTCCTACAGGAAAAGTGTTTTTGCCATATATCAAAGTAATTACTGATCAGATGGGAAAGCTTATGAAAAAGCATAACCTTCAAGCAGTATTCAGACCCACCCGAAAAATAGAACAGATGCTACGATCAGCAAAAGACAGTAGAGACCCCCTCACCTCTGCAGGAGTATACCGTATACCCTGCAGCTGTGGACAAGTTTACATCGGGACCACAAAGCGTAGCATCCAGACAAGAATAAAAGAACATGAAAGACACTGCAGACTTGGACAACCTGAAAAATCAGCAGTGGCTGAACATAGCCTAACTCAAACAGGGCACAGTATCTTATTCCAGGGCAACAAAATACTGGACAACACTTCCAACTACTTTGTCAGACTGCACAGGGAAGCCATTGAAATTCACAAGCATAAGCAAAACTTCAACAGGAAAGAAACAGAGCATGGTTTCCAGTTCTGAAAAACACCAGGCTAACAAAACATTCTATCCCCGACAATAGCCCTGCAGAGAAGATTAGCAAATCAAGTACCAATCCATATGCAAAAGAACCTCCTCAGGATACAGTGAAGCCTCCCGCCATTAGCATTCCACACCCTGGGAAACTCTTACAGGATGACTCAGCTCAACCCCACCCCTCCTGAGTAGATACAAATGACCTACATCTTTTCCACACTGTGACACTGAGAGATCTCTGTCTTTTGGTGCTACACCTCTGAAGATGCCAGCCACAGCTGCTGGCGAAACGTCAGGAACTACAATGCCAAGACCACGGCAATACAGCCCGGAAAACCCACAACAGCCAATTTATATCTTGCTTGCTCTATTTTGAATACTCAAAAGCAGGAGATGTCAAAACATGGACATGAATAAGGACCTAATTGCTACCAGATTGGACAAAAATCTTCTGTGTATATATATATATATATATATATATATATATATATAAATGATGCAGTGCAGCTTATGAAGTAAGCGTATGACAAGTATCTGGAAAATGCTGGCACTGTGTCTATGGTTAAAGAATATCAACATATCTGGTGGTGCTATGGAAAACATTTTTAAAAACTGAAAGCACTGAATGCAAGTATTTCCAAAACAGTCATTCCTTTTTCTTTATCCAGCTGTTTGGTGGATCATATTATTGATAAACCTAAAGGACTGGTGAAGTACCTTATTCTAATCAGAAAACTGTATGGGCCTAGAGAACCTTTCAAGGAACGATTAACTCATTCAATTGTGGAAGTAGAAGCATGGCAGGTTTAATATTAAAAATATTATAGAAGAACATAAATATAAACGGGACGTTGATCTGTTTGTAACATATACAGTGTTTTAATTTTTCTGTTTTGTTATTTGTGACCATATGGGTTGAATTTTTCTGAAGTGTTGTTTTGCAAATAATTTTTTTTAAAAACATAGACGCTACTTACCACGTTTAGATTTTTCTCATTATTTCCAAAACAAAGGGAAATTAACTGGAGACAAAGCCTGTCCATTACTGTGCAGCTGCAGAATTTGGCAATGCTGTTTTTTAGTTTGTTGCTAAAAATACAGTATTCCCTGTTGCCCCATATAAGCTGCAAAATAAAAATGCACTGATCATTGTGAGCATCTTTAACAGGAGGCCTAAAAGAATGGTCCTTATAAGAATGAAACCTTAAGGTCTAGCCACATATCTCTTCCCAGTAAACTGAAGAGTGGTGGTATCGGGGAGTGCAAAACATTTCTCAGTCCTGCGACCCTGCCTTCCTGAGCAGTTCAGAACTTCGCTGCTGTTCCTCTTTGGTAAACAACATAAAGTGAGTGTGGGTGGTGGGGAAGGTCTGATCTAGACATGACAGCTTCTAAACCCATATTTGTGGAACGTAATATCTTCAGACGTATAAAGCATTATAGAGGACAGATCAGTTCTTAAATGAAAATGATTAATTTTGCAGTGTTCAAGAACTCAGCTTCTTAATTAACGAATCTTTTTCAAAGCACTGAGATTATTAACACACTGTGCCACTGACAACCTATACAAACACATAAAATAAAAATAGTCAAATAGTGAAAATACAAGTTAAATACCCACTTTTCTTACTCCCTCGGGAATTAGTACAACTCCAAAAAGAAGCCCACTGCTATTTGTAAGTGAATAGCCAGGACTTAGGGTGATGAAGAGCTTGACTTTTTGAGCAAGATCTGGCATGGTGGAGAAGGAAATGAAACCTACAACAAGAAAGAATTTCAAAAATAGCAGCTGTACAAAATTAGGGATTGTGCATCTGGATTTTAGATTTCTATCATTTTTACATGTGTTCATTTTGGGGGGCACCTCAAACCCAATGCTAGTAGTAGTATTGCTGTCCATGGTTCTTGCTTTACAACCAGATTTTTGGATAGGATGACCACCTGCCTTAGGGTGCTTTGCAGCACAAGTGTTATTGACAGACCTGACATAAAGGTTTTGCAAGAGGTAATTACTTCATCCATGTAACAGGCCTCACCCCAACCCAATCTCATTCCAAATATAAATTGTATTACATGTGAACAAATAATACAATTTCATTTCTGAAGTACTGGTATTCTTAATGACACCTGGCCTCTGTCTATTAAAAGGTCACTTCTGATACCTGGCTATATTCTGAGCCTTAGTCTGAAAACAGAATTGCAATTAAGTACTCTGAGTTTAAAGTTTTTGTTCCTCTTTTGTTTTTCTATTGCTCTGAAATGGAATCCTAGTTTCTTTCTATAAAGCACATTAGAAAGAAGAAATACATTTCATTACATTCCTCTTAACTTACCTATTGTACCTCCTTGAGAAAAGCCAATATAATACAATCCTTCTTGCTGAGTTTTCCGCAGGATAAAGTTTATTGCTGCTGGAATATCATATATCCCCATTTCATGAAAACTAAAACATAAAAATGTACACAACATAACTAAAATTGATTTTAAATAAGAGGTTGATTTTTAAAATATATTTTAGCCTGTAAACTGTTGTTTTAGTTGTAATCTGTTTTTTTAGGGTTGCCAGGATGCCTGCTATGGTTTGCGAGCTCTCATTGGCACCCTTGTTTTGTAAGAAATAGTTCCAAAAGATGCCTTGTCAGGGACAGGGACTACAGGCTATGCCACTGGGTATTGTCTACTGATGTAGATATGCTATTACTAAGGAATTTCTATATTACTAAACATGCCATGTTAACTAGTTACGCTTTGTTTCAGAAAGATTTCATCTCTGTGTTCAGCTTTATGCTTGTTTCAAATTTCCTTACAAAACAAGCTCCATTTGTGGCTGCCTCGGGCGGGCTGGAGGCATGGATTGAGTGGTGGGGGGAGGGAAGGGAAGGGAAGCAGGCAATCAGGCACTTCTGTCTGCCAGCCCACCTGGTGCAGCCCCTGTTTGGGGCTACCCCAGATGGGCTGGAGGTGTGGATTGCGCGGGGGGAAGAGGAGGGAAGAAGGCATTTGGGCGCCTCTGCGCCTGCCAGCGCGCCCAGAGCTGTTCGAGGCTGCCCCTCAAACGGAGGGCAGAAGAAATAAACAAACCTTCTGAGCAGTGATCTCCCTGGCTCAGTAGAGAGGTGAAATTGAGAACGCCTTTCAATCTCTTTTAAAACCCAGCTTCCCAGCTAATACTGCAACTCCCTTCATGTGCTCCTTCTTGTGTAATTTGTTTCTTGTAGCTTAGCTCCCAGATGGCCATGAACAATACTGGCTCATGACACTCAAGGCCCAAATAGATATCAATGGCCTTTTAAAGACACATTACTATTTCTTTTGTCATGTCAGATAGATTAAACCACAGTGATCAGAGTCTAACCTTTAGTAATATGATAGTTATAGGTGTGCTCCAGAACTCAAGATAAGATCCCTGCCTGTCCATTTCTATTATAAACTGTCTGTTGAACATACCTGAAATCCCAAAATTTTTCCTGGTCAATTGAAAGAGTCTGGTGTCTTCTAGACCAGGTCGAACCTCTAATATTTAATATCCATACATCATAACCAGCATCTGCCAGGACAAATCCCAAGCTATTTCTAGGAAGATTTGCGAGCCACAGTCTACCTTCCATCATTAAACCATGTACAAGTAAGACTGCTGGCTTAGGCCCTGGAAAATAAATTATATAATCAAAGGATAGCTATAGTACATTTCTGTTATCTCATCGTAAGCATCAAAAATGTGAAGCTTTTCATCCAAACATCATCTTGCTAGAAAGGAATTATCTATGTGATCCTGATGTGAATTGATATAATCCTAGTATTCACAAACACATTGTGGATTGGGATCCTCCAAAGTAAACTGGCTGTAATTTTGAGTGGGCCTTAATCTTCAACACATGTATACTGGGTTGGAGTCAGGTTTTGGTTTGTTACACAAGTAATACTATTACAGAGTCTCTGCTTCCATTCTAAGCATTTATTATTAAAACATGATGATTCTGCATTTTTAATATTGGCTTAATCTACAGAAAACCATACCATCCATTACGGGTGTACGCTTCGGGTATCCAATTTGGGTAAAATACCAAGCTTTGGGATTTCCAAATCAGGGCCAGCATGCTTCGGGAAGCTTTGGGGCCTCCAGGGATTAAGTTTAAAGGGCCCTTTCACAAGCGGCAGGGCCCTTTAAAGTTACCCATTTCCCACCCTTACCCCCCCACCCCCACCCCCACTTCTCCCCACCCCCACTTACTGCTGGCACGATGCTGGAGGAGGCAGCCTCCCTCCTGCCCGCTGGCCTCTGGCACCAGTGGCAGCAGCCCTCTCTGCCAGCAAGCCGCGCCAGCTACAGCTGCACAGTGACAGCAAGAGGGAAGGCCCTCTCTGCCGGCCAGCCACACTGGCCGTGGATGCGTGGCAACGGCAGCAGGGAAGGCCCGCTCTGCCAGCCAGCCACGCTGATCGTGGCTGCATGGCAATGGTGGGAGGGAAGGCCTTCCCCACCAGCCAATTGGCCAGCGCAGCGTTGGGGTGCTCTAGCCTTCCGCCTGACCAGGTAAATGTGGCAGGGGGTGGGAGATGGGTTTTAAAGGTGGGGGTGGGAGTTTAAGGGTAGGGGCGGGCCTCCCTCCTCCCTCATCACTTCAGTATGCTCTGAATATTTCCATAGCATACCAAAGCGACTTAGAAACCCAAATCCAAAGTGGCATGCCGCTTTGGATTTTGAAGCTTTTTCTGAAGCTTTTTCCCGCTTTGGGTAAACCCCTACTATTCATTATAACTGCACAGATCATTAAAGAAGAGCAATTACATGAGTCCAAAAAGTACCTTAGCCAAAGTTAAACATGTCACAGCAGGGAGCCCATTCTAGGAAGAAACTCCCAATCAATTCAGCTTTTCATATTTATAGGTTTTTAAAACCATTGCCTAACAATAACCTACTGTCCCACTTCAAAGGGTCACATTCTTGGCTAATTAATTATCTTCTAGCTTCAAATGCCAGACAAGGTTTCTATAATTGAAACATCTTAAAGTTAACAAAAATTGTTAGTTCATTCTTGCTACATTTTATCTTAACAAGGGCCAATTCTGCACGGTTTACCTGAAGCCGGAATGTTGTGGGACGTTGTGGAACATGCAGGCAAAACCATGAAAGATCGTGTTTTCTTGCGCGAGTTTTGCGCGATGTCGCGCAAAACTCGCGCGAGAAAATGTGATCTTTCGCATTTTTGCTGGCATGTTCCGCAACGTCCCACAACGTTCCAGCTTCAGGTAAGCCGTGCGGAATTGGCCAAGGTCTATGGAAAATTAGTGGTTGGAAGTTTCTTATGCATATGAATATCTTTTGGTCCTCAACCAATACATCCACCCTTGAATAATATCTTCAACGTCTGTGAAGTTAGACATTCTTGTCATTCTCAGATGTTCTTTGCACCTGGGCCTTAATACATGGTATATATTGATATGAGTTAGACAGTTCTTCTAATCTACACATTTGTGTAGGCCACACAATTGTGTTACTCCTCTATTTTGTGCACCTCTCCAAGGCTGTTCTGTTCTAGATCTCTAGACTCCCTTTATGGGATGTCAAGTTATAGGCCCGAACTAGCCCTGTTTCTGTGAGCAAAGGCATCTGCTTTGACTTTCTTGGTCAAATCCAGCAACTGTTCTGCTGTAGTTCTGGCTATATCTATCCCGATCAGTTTCAAGTTCTGATTTGGAGAGCAAGCTCAAACCATAGTTTGGCAAGTCAGATGTAATTTGGGATAGGGGAATCATGGCACGTGAAGTTAAGAGAAAAGGGAAGTAAAAGAAATACTACATAAGTCCAGGCTTATATCTCAACCAACCCACTATAAACATGTTGAGACTGGGAGACGGAGAAGAGGAGAGAAAATCAACAAACAGTATCCTCAAACAATTATGCTAAATTGTTGAAGGCTTTCACGGCTGGAGAACGTTAGTTGTTGTAGATTTTCCGGGCTGTATGGCCGTGTATGGCCACTTTAGCCATAACGATGCCAAGACCATGGCCATACAGCTCGGAAAATCTACAACAACTAATTATGCTAAATGCTAGCATCACAAATATACCTTTCTTTCCAGGACTATGTATTCCATAAGGAATTCTGTTTATTTGCAGGTAATAACCATCCTCTGTCAAGATTTCATATTCTTCATTGCAGTATCCCCAATATTGGATGATTTCACCCTGCAAAGAAAAAAATAAGCCCTTGGCAAAATCATTATAGTATATCAATTTAGATGCACCTGGACTTTCCTTAGTCGACATGTGGTTCCAGGCTTAAGGGTTTCATTCTTCTGAGGAGGCATTCAGCTCCACCTCCTGTGGCAACCATTTTGGGTTTGGCTCTGCCTGCAGTGGCAGTCATTTTGAGGTGGCTCTCAGCACCACATCCACAAAATTCCAAATGCCTGAAATCTCAAAAAGATTGGGGACCCTTTCCATAAAACTTCCTAATATAAGATACTTTAAACATTTAAATCATGGCCATTGCTATCCCAATCTTGCAGAAACTAAGCAGGGTCATGATTGGAGGGGAAACCACCAAGGAAGGACAAAGGCAAGCAGTGGCAAATCATATCTGTTCATCTCCTGCCTTTCAAACACTACGAGGGTATCATAAATTGGCCATGACTTGATTGTACTTTACAAATCAAGAAATTAATTTTAAATTTTGTGTTTTTTTACTGATGTCTCAAATACTTGATTCTGATATCATGCAGAAGAGTGACCATGATGTGATCTAGGAAGTCTTCAATTCAACTGTCAATTTAGCCATAAATTGCTAGAACTGTTAGGTAATCTCTGTTGGAAATACAATCTCTTGTGTACAGAGAAGGCAGAAGACACAGAATACCTTCAGGAGGCAGCAAATCTGACAGATAGATAGCAAGGTAGGATCCTTCTTTCCTCCTCTCTTCTGTCCTTCTTGCATGTCTCCCGATTGGTATTCTTAGGCTACTTTCCGTTTCTTCCCAGAAGTCCCTCTCTCCCAGTTTAGTAAGGAAGTTAGTATCTATTCTGTTTCTCTGCTTTCTATCAAAATTGTACTCCTGAATAAACTCTCTTCATTCACTCCTTAATCAGACTCAAGATCATTCCTAATATACCAGCGTCTACAATCTATGGGATAAGCTTGCTCCTGCAATAGGAGGAAACAGGTGGTGTACCTACTTAGGGTTATAATTACTTTGAACCAGCCCTGATAAAGCTGAAATGATAGCAATAAAGCCCAAGGAAGCAACAGATAAAGCTACACTTGGCAATCATGTCTTCCTGTGTCCAACAGTGCTTCCATGCTGCAGTCTCAGCTTAGACACAGCCAGCAGCAGCATAGGTATGTAAAAAAACTATGGGTATACACTACAACTCTCACTTGTTCCTATGCTACCTCTACCATCCCTCAGATGGTGGGGACTGTTTAATGTGTGCAGATCAGCTAGTATAAAAACCACACACTTTAACCCATCTCTTGTGTCTGGCATTTTCAATTATAGGGGTTGGCAGGCAATGATATGCTATGTGAGTTCATTGTCTAGCCCAGGGATTATCATTATGAAGAACCAATGCAGTAGTCATGGATCTATTCTTCCTTGAACTACCATACTATTATAATACTTCCCCCAGCTTTATCTCCAAGCAATACCTACTCAGTCTCATCTACCTTAAGTTTTGTCTTTTCTCTTCTGACTTTCGGATATTGCATATGCATATACACACTTTTAGTGTTATTGTAAGCTGATTTACTTTATTAATTGGGAGTTATACATAGGAAAGTTTTCTCAGGAGCGTACTGTTAATGTCCTTTATGGTTCCCTTTTTATCAGCTGAATTTCTGTATAATACCTGGTTGAGAAATTGCAGATCAAATTTGCAACCTAAGAGCATCATATGGTATATTTTTAAGTAGCCTTACAAACAGATTGCAAAGTTTCCAACCAGTATCTGAAGCAGCGGTCCTTCCCAGTAGTTTGATCTACAGAAAGTAGCAAGGAGAGCTTTTCATAGCATGGGGAAAATGTTAAAACCTTTGAAAAAGACTGCTCCTTTAAAATTGAGAATAAAACATGCATGCAAATTTATGAAGTAATTTAATGAAGAGAACCTGGACATTACTAATGGGATAAATTCAGCATTATAAAACTATTGAGGATTGTAGCAGGCAATTCATTGTTTCCAAAACAAAATATGGAACTTACGATAGTCATGAATTCTTGAGGATTCAAATGTCTGTTGGTTATGAGTCCTTCTGAAACTGTAACTTCTTGGATTAAGCATGCTGCTGCTATAAACAGCCACATTTTGACCTGTATAAACAAATGACAACACTTTTAAAAGAAATATAGTGTCTAGTTTTTGAAAATATTTATAGTCATGGTGGAAAATTTGTATGGAAACGTAGATTGGAGAAAATATCTAAGTGAAAAAATAACAGGTTTTGAAGAATCTTTAGAGAGGAAGTATTGTGTGGAAACACCAAAGATAATGAAAAAATCTCTAAGGTGTCAAGAGGAGGAAGCAGGGTAGTTGTGCTTTGCAGATGGACAACACTTCAGCCATGAAAATGTTATGTAGGGTTCAAACCAAGTGCTATAGAGTGCTATACCAGATCATTGAAGTCTGCAGCATTAAGGGTCCTTGTACCCCAACCCTAAACGGTTATTTATTTGACTCATTTTTATTCTACTGACTCCATTAAAGGCACCTGTAGTGCCTTACAGATAGTAATAACTATATAAATAAATAAACAGTTTAAAAATGCCAACATAAAGTCAAAGCTCTTTTTAAAAAACATAACCAACAGAAATTGCTGGATAACCAAATGTATCTTCAGCAAGTACCAGAAATTTAGCTCACAGCATGACAATGCAAAAAATCCTATTTGGGGAAAAAGATAATTTGGAAATCCAATTTATTACAGTTAAATCTTTGTCTATAACATACTTAGGATCACACTATTACCTCAAAGATGTACCCATAGGTAAGGAAATAAGAATGTAGGATCAATATGGACTAGCCTACAACAACAGTACTTCTTAAGCCTTTACTACTACTACTACTACTACTACTACTACTACTACTACTACTACTACTACTACTACATTTATACTACCAGTAGTATTTAGATAGCCCAGAATCTAAGAAAATGCCCACAACTTTAATAGTATTTCAGGAAGAATATCTCCTAGTGAAGTGCAAAGTTGCAGATTTAGAAATTAACTAATGAAAATGTTAGCTGATGACCTTTCTTTGTTTGAAAATATTTAATATTACCTATTGCGTTGCTAAAAGTTATGACTGAAAAACCTTTTGATATATCAATTATTTACTTCTCAGCCTTAGGGCTGGGGTACTACTTTCCACCAGTTCCATTTTGGCTTTTGATGAGGAGCCAGTCTAAAGGGGTCTAGAGAAACTAATGATCTCTACCCTGTTCTCTGTAAAGGCTTTTGCTGTAAGCAGAACCACCCATCCTCATTGTGAATGATGACTTTCTCTTGGTCTGAGGTTTGTTTTATGGCTAGTGTGATGATGTTTATGTTCCATGGCTTGTTGTAACAGCTTATTGTTTTTATATTGTTAACTTATTGTTTTAATTGTAAGCTGCCTTGGGCAGGACTCTGATGAGGTAGCATAGATATCTTCTAAATAAATAATGTGAGAGTAGCTGGTTGTCTTTTGAAGGAATGAGCTGATGGGTCTCCTTCAAATTGGCCTGGAAGGACCCCTTTTTTCAGCTTCTGAACACTGTCCTAGAAAGTGGTGGCATTCTCTGATTGGAGATGGGCCATTTCCAGACGGCTTACCTGCCTCCAGAACGTCGCACCATGTTGCGGGGAAAATGTGAAATATTGCGTTTTCTCGCGTGAGTTTTGCGCGACGTCGCGCAAAACTCGCACGAGAAAATGCTATATTTCACGTTTTCCCCGCAACATGGTGTGACGTTCCGGAGGCAGGTAAGCCATCTGGAAACGGCCATGGTCTTTTGACTAGTGAGGCCATAACTAGTTTTGGCAGGAATTGTGTGACTTATAGGCTGGGCTAATTGGCAAGCACCCTGAGCCACCTGAGGATTTGAGGGCTGTTCTCATTGTTTTGAACAGCTCAGGAAGCTTGGAAGGGAAGACCTTTGCTGTCTGAGCAGTATCTATGAGTCCTTAGTAGGGTTGTCATCTCTGGGTTGGGAAATGCATGGAGATATGTATTATATCTTGAACTCCATGACACACCAGTTTTATATACAACTAGCTTGATGCTCGTGCTTTGCTACGGTATTTAACTACTATCAATCCAATTATAATATTTATGGGTATGTAACATTTTTTGGTTGGTGGGGGATTGAGTTGGTTTTGTAGTATAATAGGATAGTACACAAGCTTCACAAAAGTATTTGAATAAAGCGAAGTGTGTTAATGCCAAAAACTGGTGAAGTGAAGTTCAAAATGTAAGTTATTTAAGAGATTTTTAAAAGGAAAAGATTGTAGTGCAAGAAATAAATTAAAAAATATATACAATTGGTTTTTTTCTACTGAAGGACATCTTTGTAGACCGCATTGGTGGTTTCCCCCTCAGGTGCTAGGATCACCAGGCTGCTGGGTGAGCTCACTCTGGAGCAGGCCACGTAGAACTGCCCATGTGAGAAGCAATCCTCCCTCGTCAATTCTGCCACTTTCAGTGTCTGTCCCTGGGACTTGTTGATCATCATAGCAAAGCAGGCCTTGAGGGGGAATTGCATTCTCTTGAATTCGAAGGGGTTCTCCTATAGTATGTGTGGTATGAACACCGACTCCCCCCGAGCACTGCCAGTGAACAAAGTGGCCTCGATGATATTCCTGTGGAGGGCTTTCACTCATGGTCTGGTGCCATTGCAGAGTTCGGGTGGGTTGAGGTTCCGGAGCAGCATCACTGGAGCCCCCACTTTGAGAAGCTTGTGGGCTGGGAAGCCAGGAGGGCTGACCATGCTGAGGAACTCCACGGGGTAGTGGACCACATCATCCATTTGCACCACCAAGTCCACATATCTGTACTCCATTTCTGCCTCTTTGAGGGAGTTAAGGTGTGTTTCATTAATGATGGCATCCTTGTTGTTCTTGGGGGTCAGAATGGCACGCTTTCACAGCCAGACCATGGACTTTTCCGTGATAGTGATGATATCAGGGTATATCATGGCTGTTAGGTCTGCTAGGGTTGTCACTACTGTGCCCAGGTCTGCAGGGATAGTCACCTTTCCCTTGGACCCAGGAAGGATACTTTCTATCTCCTATTTTTAGTAGGAGTTCAGAGAATTCCCCAGCAGACCCCTCATTTCTCAAGTGGACCCTCATGTTCTTTCTTAGTGAGAGTCAAGGCTTTTTTTCAGCAGGAATGCGGTGGAACGGAGTTCCGGAACCTCTTGAAAATGGTCACATGGCTGATGGCCCCACCCCCTGATCTCCAGACAGAGGGGAGTTTAGATTGCCCTCCATGCTGCTAGCGGCGCGGAGGGCAATCTCAACTCCCCTCTGTCTTGAGATCAGGGGGCGGGGCCACCAGCCATGTGACCATTTTCTCCGAGGGCAACCCACTGAGTTCCACCACCTCTTTTCCTAGAAAAAAAACCCTGGTGAGAGTTTCCTGATGAGGGGCCACAGATACGACACCTTGATACACACAGTAACCTTGTCAGCTCCCCTTGGGACAAAGTCTGCCAGAAGTCTCCAGCCAGTAGCACGGTGACTCCTCTCATCACTCTCTCGTTGCCCCTGACATCTTTGAGGGTTATGCTCAGTGCCTCAAAACACCCCTTCCTCCTTTTAGCATTGGTGTACCTTGCACATCTGCCAGGAAGCTTCTTGGGGGCAGTAAAAGGTGATGGCTGCAAGAGGTGTGAAGTGAAATTGGACTGAGGGAGGGGTGTGGTGGGCACTTCAGTAGGTTCATGTGAGAGGTTCCCATCGAAATGGCCGTGCACCATCTCCCCATGAATATTTAAAAACTCAGTTGCCATACTGACTTTTATATAAAAACCCTGTTCGAGAGTCTTGTACTGTCTTTCTTCAACTGTCTGCAGTTTCCTTGAGCTGGTGTGTACCTCAGAACAGAGTTCCACCAATCAAGGACGCATATGCAAATTATCTCAGGGCAGCTCAGGGCAGAGTGGCTGAGTTGGCAGATGGCAGGGGGAGGGGGATGAGCAACCTCCCAGCCACACAGGGAAGCTGTATCCCTATGGAGAAACACATTTTGCCCCTTTTTACCCCCTTAGGGAGCGAATTTCTTAAAATCCCTTCTTAGTGAGCCTCTACAACACAAAAGGAATGTTCTCCCCAAATTTCACGTTTCTAGGTCCAGGGGTTTGGGCTGGGCATTGAAGAGTCAGTCAGGACACTTGTCTTTATATATAGATATAAACAGGCTTTTCTTCAGCTCTCACTCTGGCTCAGCATGCATTTTTACGCAGCTTCTCAGTCAGACCTCAGCAGCCACCAATTTGCTACAGGAGCCCTGAAGGGCCAAGGCTGAAAAACATACAAAACAGAAAGCTGTCCCCTAGAGGCTGCTTATACACATTACAACAATATGTGGGTAGAGCCTGGGAGGATGGGGTTTGGAGAGGGGAGGTACCTTAGAGGAGTATAATCCTGTATAGCCCATTCTCCCAAGCAGCCATTTTCTCTAGGGAAACTAATTTCTGTAGCCTGAAGAACAATTGTAATACCAGGAGATCCCCAGTCCCCTCCTGAAGGCTAGTATCCCTTGTCCTTAGTTGCTGGTGGAACACGTGGGAAGAGGAAGATGATGCTTATTACCTCTCAGTACTGTTTCACAAGCAGGGAAAACACAAATGAAGTTAATTTTAATGCTAATTTTGGAGCCAGGGTAGGTTTGCCCAAAATCTTGATGGCTGCACAGTAGGATACTTGTTAGTAACAACTTTAATTCATTCAGGAATGTTCATTTGATGTAGACCAGCCATTAATAAACCTGCATAAAGATATCTCATATTCCAGTTCGGGGGGTACCGGTACAGTAACATCTAGCTTTTGTACTGTTTGCTTGTCACAGTCACATGACAGTGAGGGCAACAGCCCTCAGGGCAGCAGCCATGTGGGAATGATGGGACAAACTAGAGTTGCCAGGCTGAGCTTGGGAACCAGTGGGATGGTTTGGCGGACAGGGATGTGGGACTTGTGTAATACTGGTAACATTGCATATATCACTATGTCACAATGACAACTCTAGGAATCATTGCAACTCTATGGTAAAACTTTGTGGTGATTCCTAGAACTACCATTGTCATTGCTGTGTTGTGCCTGGAAGTGGCATGAAGCCTCCCCTCCTCATTATTTTTCTCAGATCAAATCCTCAGAAACTTGCCCACCATAAATGAGCAAATGGTAAGCCTAGGAGAGACTAACTGCAGATGTCTCAACTATAACTGTAAGCTGATTTTCCTTCAGAAGAAGATCATACTATAATAATAGAACTCTGAGTCCAGAGTTCTCACTTTCTACCAATTGTCGCAATGACCTCATGGGGACAAGGAGTGAGTTCTTGATTCTGTGTATACAGCATCATTCTTATTTGTTTGCTGTTTCATACTGTACTCTTATTATATACCTGTTTGTGAGCTAGGTATAAACAACAAAGCACCTGCAAAAGATCATATACATTCTGGAAAGAAAACAAGGAAGTATGTATTTGTGCTGTACCAAAATTAATGATATAATAGTTTCTACAGAAGTTGTGGTAATTTTTCCTAAAAGGTTCAGGGCCCTTAGATTTGAATTTGTAAATTCAGTTGCTATTGCTGCACTTACTACTATACTGGCCCATATTTAGAGGCGGCATATGTGGGCAATGCCCCCCTCAGTAACATGTCCTGCCTTTACTCAGCTTTCTTTTGAAAATGAAAGTCCCTCTAGCCCATTTGTTGGGAAAGCTTGCCACTCATTTTCACAATATTGTCTGAGAGGGAATGGGGGTGGGATGTGGCAAGATGACTAGAGCTGAGTAAATTCTTATCTGATGTGTTCCCTAACCTTTTCTCCCTGGGGCCTTTACTGACTTCTTGTTTGTTTCTCTCTTTCTTCATGTACCATTACTAGTAGCCACAAAATCTGAGTGAAATTTACTCTGTTTTGGGGTGGACTCTTGCATTTGCAGGGGGAAATTTGCCTGAGGAGTAGATGGGGGTCATTGGAGAGAGTAAGAGTTGCCAGCCTCCAAGTGGGGCCTGGAGATTTCCCAAAATTACAACTGATCTCAAGGCTATGGAGCTTCGTTTTCCTAGAGAAAATGGCTGCTTTGGAGGGTGGATTCTATGGTATTACAGTTTCTCCAGAATCCCCTGGAAGCGGGTAACCCTATCATATTGATGACACCAATTTCAAAGCTATGTATGTATGTATGTACGTACGTATGTATGTATGTATGCAGGGCTTTTTTTCAGCTGGAATGCGGTGGAAGGGAGTTCCAGAACCTCTTGAAAATGGTCACATGGCTGATGGCCCCGCCCCCTGATCTCCAGACAGAGGGGAGTTTAGATTGCCCTCCGCGCTGCTCAGTGGCACGGAGGGCAATCTAAACTCCCCTCTGTCTGGAGATCAGGGGGCAGGGCCACCAGCCATGTGACCATTTTCTCGGAAGGCAACCCACTGAGTTCCACCACCTCTTTTCCCAGAAAAAAAGCCATGTATGTATGTATGCATGTATGTATGTATGTATGTATGTATGTATGTATGATTTCTCCTAAGGGATTTACATAGAAATTAAGTAGTAAGTGAGATATGAATGTGTCCTATGGAACCCTACTGGACCAGTCCCGCACTAATGACAACTTGTCTTCAATAGCAATTCGAAACTGGAATGGTCAATTGCACTCCAAAGCACATCCCCTGATCATTACTTCTGCCTTTGAATGTCTCAAGTAATCAGTATGATCCTCTGTATCAAAGGATGCAGATAAACTGTAGTTGAGAGGCTAGTGCCAGTTTATTGTCTCCTATCTCCAATCTGCACCTGTTGTAATTACCAAAGGAAGGCATGAATAGAAGTCATAGAAGACTTCTACTATATGGCATACCATCAGATATCCAGGGGAAGTATTTTGCTTCTAATATTGCTATGAGTCTTTTATTAATTTAATTAGGGTGCATATATTCTCTCAAGACACACTAAAGGAAATCAGTCTGAATGGTGAGATTCAAAACTGTGTTAGGAAAGCTGGGGGAGAAGGGAGATGATGATTTCCCCATTCTTTAACCACTAAAATAGAAGAATCTCAAATTATATCTGCCTTCTCTCCAATCTAGAAATTGTGTTTCCTGCATAGTGAAGAAAAAGCACTCTGCACAAGGACAGAGTGTTTTCAGTCTAGGCATTTGAAGCAGGGATTGTTCTTGACTCACAGTTACATAGATTCTTATTTTTCTATTGTGCATGGATTTTATGCCCCCTCAGCCCTTTAGTCTTCTATGGGGAAGTACTTTTTCTGTAGTGAGAGGTTCTAGAGATTAAATCTGCCTGAACATTATCCCTCTTTAGTCCTTTACCCTTAATGTCAGATTTTGATGGAGATGAGAATAAAAGCTTGACAGCAGTTATTTGTTGGTGAGTAAAAGGCATTCTGCATATTCTTGGAGGCATGCATGTCTTCACACAAGCAAGTTACAGCAAGATGGTTTGCAGTGTTAGATTAAAACCAGTGCTGGCATCAGTACTGAGTGGGGTGGGGCAGATGCAGAGGAATATTGCATCACATTTATTCATTTTTTCCTGGAGCAACAGGTCTCTGGGAAGCGGCCTTACAGAATTTGCCATAATAGATCTTGAAAGCTCTTTCTCAAACTCATTGCTCATCTAGATGTTGTTAAATCTCGTTTGCTGCAATTACTACCACAACTAGTGGATGCATTAGAGGAACTTTCTCATGGTACACATCTTGATCATGATGAGTACACACAGGCAAAAAATATACCTAGCCATTTTTGTATCCAATTACAGCCCTCAAGATGTTAGATTATTAAAACTGATAACAGAAATAAATTTTTAAAACAGCACATATGTATAAACCAACAATTAAAGATTTGGATTGTGATACTTTTGGGAAGATTAAATTTGTTGCATCAAAGATGTAACTCTTGATTTAAAAACTGAGAGATGCATTTCTCAATATTAAAAATGTTTTCTCACCTTGTATTAACTAAGTTGTGGCTCCTTTGATGTGTGATAAAATTAAATTCCGTTCTTTCTAACAGATGGCTCCAAATGAAAATCTTCAGTATGCTGGAATTGTTCAGCTGCTTAAGCATTTTAGGTTAACATGAACTGACCCCACATTTCTGATGAAGAGAGTGGAGAAACTTTTCTGTAGACCTTCAAACTGAGACTCTTCCAGAGTATACAAATACAAAGTATTTGTATTTTTTACAGTAATTATGCCAATTTTACTGAAGAGCACCCCAAATAAAATCACAGCAGTTATATTTTTTCCTCTCTGTTTTTATACAAAGTGATAAAAGGTAACAATGTCTCTTTACTAGAGTAAGCAAACTGAAATAGAAAAGGGGTTAAATAAGAGATTAAATAAAAAAGAGGAGAGCCCAAATGGAAAGGGTTTGGTTGGAGCACTTCACAAAGGCAAAAGGCATACTGGTTATACTGTCTTGCCTAGGGTCTACAGAAACCTGGAACCAGCTCTGATTAAAACCAGATACCAGGCTGAATGAAACTGGAAATTTATTTTTCTGCAACTCTACTCTCTCTAGAGTTGGGAAATTCCTGAAGATTTGAGGGTGAATCTCAGGGCGGGCAGGGGTTTGGGCAGAGACATAATACCATAGTATCCACTCTCCAAAGTAGCTGTTTTCTCTAGGAAAACTGATCTCTATAGCCTGGAGATCAGTTGTAATTTTGGGAGATCTTCACGCCCCACCTGGAGGCTGGAAACCTTTACTTTCTCCAATAATCCCATCTACTCCTCAGGCAAATTCTCCTCTGCAAATGCAAGAGGCCACTCTAAAATAGTGAAAATTTCAGTCATATTTTGTGACTACTAGTAATGATACATGACGAAATCGGTTCCCTGTGGTTCACAGGAGCAAGCTGCAGTGCCTGGGACTCTGCCCTGGGAGGCACATGCTCCCACCTTTCCCCCCGCTAGCCATTTAAGCAGGATGGAGGGTGGAAGCGGGGGATCCCCCATCCCCAGTGGGGGACTGGAACAGAGAACTGGATGTCTAAAATGCCAGAATGCCCTCAAAAGGAACTCCTCTCCACTTCCATAAGAGAAAACTTAGCGGTTCCCACCCAGTGATCCCTGAATTGCCCCTAGATTTTGTTAACCCCCCCTCCCCAGTTATTTGTTTTGGCCTAGTTAAAACTACTTTCCCTTAGGACTTGTGCAATTAAATCCAATGTTAACATTTGCAAATCGTCTTTATTATTAGATGTTCAGATAATAAGGTGGCAGCTGTTGTAAAGAATGTTCCTTTGGGACCCCAGTCACTTTCATTAGAGAAATTTTAAAGTAGTGTGCAAGAACTATAAAGATAAAAATTGCTTTACCTAGTCTTGGGACAGAAGTGTCATTCTTACAGTGTTCTTAAAAAAATGTTTCAGGGATTACCAGAGGGTTGAACATGTCATTCTCCAAATGATAATATTCTACATGAAGCTCTTTAGAAAATTAACTATTATGGATACAATTTAGAAAATGTTCATTATGTGAAGCTCTCAACTTCACATTGAGAGCTTAGCTATCGCTTATTCAATGGCATTAAGTATACCTAACCTTTTTTCATTCAGTATCTTAAAGCATGCCTAATTTTCATTTGATTATACCATACAGTATTTGACATGATATATATCCTTGTGAAGAAGATATTTTAAAATACAAAGCTGTTAAAATGCAATTTTAAAACAAAAAATCTATCACCGCAATAAAGAAATTCATTGAAAAAGATGTTCTGTGTACCTGTTCTCCTGTAGATCTCTGTCCTCAAATGGGATGCTGCAGAATGTCTGGAATATAATCTAGTGAATAGTGAATATTACAAAATAAATGTACTGGGCGTACTGTAGGCAGTTTTGTATATGAGAAAATAAGAACAGGGTTATAACAATCATTACATGTCTTGGGCATGTTAGCTGACTCAGAGATATGCCAAGATATGCTTGCATTTTCTTTGTGCTTTTTTTTTTTTTTGCCTTAGAGAAAATTCAGATTAAATCTCCTGGGACTGTGAAGAAAGACATCCTAGAAGGAAAACAGAGAAGACTTGAATGTCTGGTTAAATTAGTATCAATTTCATTTAACAGCTGACTAGCAGCAACAAATGCTATGTAATTAACTTCCTAAATTTCAGTGTGAGTATCCTTTAATTTCTATAAAATAGAGTTTGTGGCTTCAAACATACAGGCAACTCCACCCTGGCAAAAAGCTCAGCGTAGTCCTGGCTGACAGGTGACATTCTTCCAGGTTTTTAGAATTCTGTGATGCTGCCAAACCGCTAGACAGCCCTACTATTTCCCTTTGGACAAGTCAGCCCTAAGAGGTTGATTCAGGTGAACCCTCATCATCCCTTGGATGCCTCAAGGTGTTTGCCATGAATTGTGGTAAGCACTAGGGGTGTTCTCTGAGGGAAAAATATTAATTATAATTTCATATCAAGGCTGGGGGGATTTTTACCATGATTGTCTTTCCAGGTATTTGTTTTTATTGTTTTTATTTATTTATTTATTTATAGTCCACCTTTCTCACTGAGACTCAAGGCAGATTACACAGTATGAGATTAGTACAATCCGTATCAAGTACATTTCCATACAGTATCAAGGACATTTCCATAAACAATGCCATAGGGTAAATAGATACAAGTTTGGGATTATTGGTTTGGGATTCAAATCCATATGGTTTTTCAGGTTTGGAACCATTATTTTCAATGGGGAATTAATACTAGGGTCTGGGGCAGATGTTTATAAAGATGAGGGTAACAATATTTAGATTCCTACTCCAATAGCTCAGGGAAATATCTGAGTGAGGGGCAGTTCATAAGGGAACTGGGTTTTCCTGTCTGTTAGTATCTCTAGGAAAGAGAGTGGGGACCTAGTATGTAAAAAGATCAGGGCTCTTATAAAACAAATAAAGATTGTTGGCAACTTGTGACTAGAGATGGGCATGAACAGCAATACAAACTAAAAAACCCCAAGAACAGCCCAATCTGCTGTTCATGAACAAGCTGTTCGTGAGGCCCCATTCTAAACAAACAGGTGGTCTTTGCAAGCCTTGTTCTCTGCTGTTCATTGCTGTTCGTCAAGCCAGACAAACTGGCACCTGCAATCAGGGCTCATTTCAAGGGGTAATGCACAGGAACGCAGTTCCGGCAGTTCCCCAAAGAGGTCACAGGTCAGGGCCCCCCGCCCACCTGACTCTTGGCCATTTTGGTCCCATTTCAGCCTGGATTGGGTCCAAAACGGCCCGGATCGGGCCTCTGACGGGTGGTAGATCACTCTCCCACTCAGCAGCGGTCCGATCCTGACCAATTTGGGCCCCTTTTTGGCCATTTTCAGCCCCTTTTTGCCATTTTGGACCCAATTTTGGCCCTGAATGGCCAGGATTGGGTCCAAAACAGCCAGGATAGGTGATGTCAGGGGGTGTGGCATGTGCAAATCAGTTATGCTAATGACATGCTTCCGGTGATGTCAAGGGGCATGGCATATGCTAATGAGTTATGCTAATGAGTTCCTCCAGCTCTTTTTCTACGAAATGATCCCTGCCTGCAATCAATTCGCATGACAACTCAGGCAGGGATTGTCTGAACTCTGTCTGAATTCCTGCTGTTGCCCTGGAAACCCCAATCTAAGCCCAATTTAGCTTGATAGGCTTCTTTCCACACTTCTTTCCAAGTGTGGACTGGAGCTCCAAATTTGTTACAAGAGGAAAAGACCAGGGGGGAGGGGGGCTCCCAGCTCTGGCTTTCAGGGAGAGATAGCTGCTGTTAGAGAGACAGAGAGAGTTCATTGGAGCTTGAATTTTCTTTGTGTGTGTTGGGATAGGGATCTACCCCTTCAGGTTCCAGGGCTGCTGCCAGGCTCTGGGGCCAAGCTATTATTTATTACTGGTACTTTTCCTGCTGCCTTCTCAGGTAGGGTTTCTGGGAGTGGTGTGGTAGGGATCTACCCCTTCAAGTTCCAGGGCTGCTGCCAGGCTCTGGGGCCAAGCTAGTATTTATTATTGGTACCTTTCCTGCTGCCTGCTCAGGTAGGGTTTCTGGGAGTGGTGCAGTAGGGATCTTGATGGCTGGAGGAGAGCCTGCAGGCCCCCATGAACAACGAAGAATGAACATGTTCATGAACAGGATCATGTTCGTCAATGTTCGTTGTTCATTGTTCGTGGATGGCAATGAACAACAAACACCATGTTTGGGTTTTTTCTGTTCGTGCCCATGTCTACTTGTGACTGCCTAAACTATCTGTGCCCTGAAGCAGAGAAAGGTTTCAGGGGGGTAGTTTGGGGACACAGGGACTTTGAAGGGAGGATGGTGAGCTATTTTTCCATCAAATGCCACCAAAATTGCAGGGAAGCTAGTGCTGCCTGTCCACTAAATACCACCCACATTTCAAGAAAATTGAACAATTCTATGGACCCCTGAACAAGATGCTATTAGACAACCTACAGGCAGAGGAATTGGTGGAGAGAAAAATTCCTCTTTACAGGAAAGTGAGCAGAAAGAGAAGAAAGATTTATGCCTCACAGTATTTTAAGAGGTACCTGCTACAAGGGTCTGTAAAATCAAACTTCATTTCAAACTTAAGAGTTCTTCAGAGCAGAGGTAGAGCTATGTTCTGTGCTAATTTGATGCCATTATCCCTTCAAACTTGTTCTCCAAAGAAAATAGTTCCAAATTTCCAGACTTCCCCAACAATACATAGATTTGAATTCCCAGCCAGTAGTGTCCTACCCCACTGGCAAATCACCTCTGCTTTTCAGTTGCTTTAAAAGCCCTTATTGGGGTCTCCATAATTTGTGTGCATGTGCACACACACAGTACGTCCTACCCAAAAATTAACAATCATGATAAAGTCCCCTCCACCCACCTCCAAATCCTGGATCCAAAATTATAACAAGCTTTTCTCTTGGAGCTCACCCTTCTGGACAATCCAGGGTAGGTGAAAAAGACCTCATTCTCTGGGACAGATAGAGGTGAACAAATTATACAGTTGCAGCCTGAAGGCAATAATCTTGTCCTGTCCTGCACAACAATGTGGGAAGTTGCTGCTTCCACAATGACAAAAAAATCCTGCGGTACATAATCTGGGCCTCATTTTATGGAGCTCTGACCACATCACTCATCAGCCTAAAACATGACTTGGGCCAGGCATTGTGTCTCTTTTAATCCTATAGTATATGCTTTATCCTTGGTTCTTAGGTCATCCGAAGTTATTTGCTATGCATTTTTACTTGCAGTTTGGACTGTGTTTGCATCACAGTAGAGGTGGTCATGGTTCAGAAAACGGATCTAAATTTGACGTGGCCTGACCCAGTTCATGATTCACGAACACATGATTCATGGGACTCACCTTTTTCACAAACTTTGGTCCATTTGGGCTGGTCCATCAATCCGTGAGTCCAGACATCCTGGCTCTGATCTATCAATTCCCTAGGCAATGGAGGACACATCTGTAGACCTTCTGCAGCCCTTAAAAATGTGACAGGCAGCTCTGCTAGGGAGCTCCCATTTGGCTCTATGCGATCAAGGAGAAAGAATAAATTCCCTAGGCAATGGAGGCGTGGATGTTCTACATTCATGGGAACACCAATCTTAGCCCTGAAACCTTGATAGCCAGCTCTGCCTGCCAGCCAGAGAGCTCCCATTCTGCTGTATGCAAGCAAGGAACAAGAATTTATTTCCAAGGCAATGGCTGAGAAGGTGTCTGTGTGATGAGTGAGGGGGCTCCTCCTCCACCCTTTTCTGTTTGATTTTGCTTCATTGCAACTTTTTGGTGCTGCAAGCCATTGTAAGTCAATTAACATTTGCAACTCCTAGTATCTACTGGAAGTTTCCTGGGGGCTGCCGCTTTGGGGGTCTGTAACTCGGACCTCTGACATGCAATCTTGGCCAAATTTGGAGGGTGGCTGGAGGAGAGCCTTCTGGAACCTTTCTGCATCTCTGAGTGCAAAGAGGGCAGTGCTAGGACCCCTGGAAGTGATGGACCACAGATTGACAAAACAGTCCATGAACGGTCTAGTCCATGGTCCATAAAAATCGATGGACCGCAGGTCAGAGGTCCGTGGTGTTTTCCCAGTCTGTGCCCACCTCTACACCACAGTCTGACCTGCAGCTGTCTCTTAAATCTCATCCCCCAAATGTGACCAGACCTTGGAGGTGAATGTAGCTGAATGTCTTAATACCTCATTAATTCTATGTCCATGGAGGTATTGCTTTGGCTTTCATACTTGGCCTGATCTCTCCACACAAACCCCTTCCATTGCCTCAACATGGGAAAGAATGGTAACCTGTCCATGTGTGCTTTGCTTTGGAATTCTCTCCTGCAACTTATACACATGCAAGCTCTGAAGGGGCATATTTAAAGCCCTTTTCAGACATTTCAATCCTAGTGCATCAAGGGCAGCAACTATCATTAGATCTGATTTGTGCAGTTGCCATATTTCCTGAAAAGAGCAGAAACACAGATTTTCAGTTTCAGTACATGCTATCCCAAACCCTGAAAAATACATTCATTTCCCCTTTCTGACAAGATGATAACCACACAAATTAGATCTGCCTGTGATTGCCAGGCTCCCAGTACACAAGGACTGTAATGTCTGAAAAGGATTTTTAATGCAGGATCCAAGTACACGCAATCATAACATCTGAAAAGGGCTTTAGCAAGCTAAACATTTGTTTTATTTTATTCTCATCTACTACGCTGGTTCCTCCAGGCTCAAAGCCTCCCTTATTGTATAAAAGTGTTTGTGTACATATGTAAACACCATTTCCCCCCACAAGTATTAAAGTGTCTTGGCTCAGAGCCAAGCTACAAGTGACAAATTACACTTGCCTGGCAAGTGAACAGACTCACGTGTATTCCTCTCCATTCACTTGCCACTCGCTTGCACTCCACTTGATCAAGTGGAGTGCAAGTGAATGGCAAGTGAACAGGGAGGAATACACGTGAGTCTGTTCACTTGCCAGGCAAGTGTAATTCGTCACTTGTAGCTTGGCTCTCAGTTTCCAACTGAAGAAATTACAGATTGATGGGAAGCACTAAGGTTCATACAGCCAGAATCACATAACAGTGAGTGCTATTATATAAACACTCTGCTCCCACTCTTTTAGCTCAGAAATGTAATAAACTAAAGACACCAGCAAATTATTTTCATGCAAAGTGTGTGTGGGGGGGGGGGGGGAGGAGTGTTAGCAGAATTCATGCATGCCATCTCCAGCCTGGGCAATTCCTGGAGATGCGGGGGGTGGTGCTTGTGGAAGGGTGAATTTGGGGAGTGACTTCATCTAGAATCTATGACGCACTGTCCCATCTGCCCTCTGTCATTTTCTCCAGGGAACTGGTTTCTGAAGTCTGGAGATTAGCTGTAATTTTGGCAGAACTCCAGGCCCCACCTTCAGATTGGCAACCTATGTGCAAAGCATCCTCTCAGTTCTGTCTTTTTGCAGGGAAAGTGCCAGAGATGAAATCAAATTCTGTTACCAATGCCTG
This sequence comes from Eublepharis macularius, assembly GCF_028583425.1. Classification (NCBI taxonomy): domain Eukaryota; kingdom Metazoa; phylum Chordata; class Lepidosauria; order Squamata; family Eublepharidae; genus Eublepharis; species Eublepharis macularius. The sequence continues at coordinate 104,575,696 of NC_072795.1, forward strand.
ACTCATGTGTGAGAGAGACTGCTTCATCTAGGCAATAATTATGATACCATTGCCAAAGACAGTCTTGTGACTGCTATAAAAAGAAATTCAATAATGAGACTGCTACCATCACATCCATAAAACTAGAATGACAGCTATTCTGATCAAAACCCATCTCCTAAGCACACAGGAGACATCCTTTCCACGAGAGCTGACACGGAAAAATGCCACCTCATGCCTCCTTAGGCTGTAAGGCCCTTCTCATCTTCTCCATTCTCCTCCTCCCATAAACATATGACCAGAAATTCTGCAAATATCAGGTTTGACACAGGATTCCAATACCATCAGATTTTTGTCTAGTTAAGAGTACTTTCACCATCATGCTGGAATTGTTCATATTTCAGACATTGTTCACTGTGGCAGAATGGCCCCACCGACCCATGGGCACAGCTCCATCTGTTCCTCCAAGACACCTAGGCAGCAGCGGTCTCCCAAGTCTCTGCCTGGCAATGTGCCACTCACCTAACCTGCCTGATCTTTAGAAGGATTTTGTCTCCCACTTTCAGTAGCACTACCACCAACTGGCTGTTTTAGGAATTACTGAAACCTGCCCACCCTTAGCTCCACCCCTCAAAATCTTCAGAAATTTGCCAACCCAGGTCCGGCAGCCCTAGCCACTGGATCACACTGAAATAGTGGGTAGACCCAGTTCAGTGGCTGTGTTGAATGTGTGGTGTTTCTTCATTCATGGGATGCCCCTCTGGTATCCAGCTGTATGACAGTGGCCATCAACGGAGGCTTTTCAATTTGTTGTATCTGCCTGGTAGGACTATTCCAATGAATTAGAATCAAAGTGCCCTTTGCCTCCAGATCAATTCCTGTGCCTTTCCACCCCAGTAGCCAGGAGAGCACGGGGATCAGCAGCCAGGGATGCACTATGCCAGTGATGGCGAACCTATGCCACGCGTACCACAGCTGGCACGCAGAGCCCTCTCTGTGGGCAAGCGAGCCAAGTTGCCGGATCGCTAGTTCCAGGGTTCATTGGAGGGGGAATGCCTGAAACGGCGTTCTGAGCAGAGATCATATGGGTTTTGGCCCTGCCCACGTGATTCCTTTTCCTCAAGGCTGCCTCCCTGTTGCCCATCTCTTTAGCAGCAGGAAGCGGAGGCAGCAGCCAGGCTGCTGGGGCTGGCTTTCTAAAGAAGAGTAAGCTGCTTTGATTTAACTTGCTTTACTTTCAGTCGTGGCTCTTGAGCGAGGGAGAGAGTGCTTGCAAGCAGGGCTGCTGGTCTAAAGAAGGACAAACTGCTTTGATTTAATTTGCTTTACTTTCAGTCATGGCTCTTGAGTGAGTGAGAGGGAGAGACAGAGAGATGTTAATTAGTTGGGACAACTGTATGAGTTGGTTTTTTTTAACTAAAACCTCAGTATTCAAGTTTAATTGCAGTGCTGGCACTTTGAAATAAATAAGTTGGTTCTGTGTTGCAGTTTGGGCACTTGGGCTCAAAAAGGTTCGCCATCACTGCCCTATGCAATGAAGGCCCTCTTGGGTAATGTAGATTATAGAGGGCTGGAAACGTGGGTATACAGTTAGTGAATTTATCACTTTGGACTCTTGCAATGAGATTGAGGCCGGACATCTTGGGACGTTGCATTTGGGACTGGGTTATCCAGTGCGATGTGTGGTAGATATTAATCCCAGTGGCCTGCTGTGATATCTCCTCCCCACCCCCATCACAAAGAATGAGACTTCTGAGTTGCCCTGGGTAACTTGTGGGAGATGTGGCCCCAACATCCATCCCAACTCCAATGCATTAATCATTTAGAATGTAAGCAAGCCTACACCCTCAGATACAGTGTGTGTTGGGCAGCAAAAGCTGAGATCAGAGACCATCTTGGAACCAATTTGTGAACTAATTTCATGGGTCACCTAGTCAGGAGTCTGACCTGATTAAAGAAATTAATGTAACCTTGGTATTGGACTCCCATCAAATCCCCATTCATTGGCCTAGGTTTTCTTCCTAGAGGCTGAATATATTTTAGCCAGTATTTAAACCAGTATTTTACTTTTAATTGGTCAAGCATACCCCCAAATCCATTCACATCCATGAATAAGATTACTACCTTTAGAGATTGCAGCAAAACAAAGGTAACATGATTATTTCACTCAGTGAATATAATCTCCCACAACAAACATTTGTCATTAGCTGTTACAGAGAGTCCTTATGCACATGCAGTGATACTTTGTGCATCATTATCAAATGGGGGCAGTATTTCTATGCAGCTGCACCATGAAACAGGAACCACTCAAAATCTATAGCGAGTTGCCATATCACAGCAAAATCTATTCACACAGAATAAGAGAGTAAGCAGGCTCACTGAAGGCAGGGTCAGTAACAACCCTCATCATTTTTCAATATGCCCAAGATATATCCTAGGGCAGGAGTCAGTCCTGCACTGATCTGACTCAGTCATGCACTAATGCCACAGTGTGCAGCTGACCCCCAAGATGAAGCAATACTGCACAGACTCCATGCTAGGGTTGGGTACATCATCACCAGAAGCTCTCACTTTTCTCCCCCACCCTTGCAAACAAGCTTCCACCTGAACATGCAAAAGGCCCTTCTGCTTATATGTGATGTACGGAATGCAATATTTCGTTCAGTGGTGATGAAATGTCATAGCGATAGCACAGCGTTCTTCACTACATAGCTTTCATCATTGTTGCATGTTATTGATATCAATAGAAACAGAATGTACCTCTTTGTAGTTTTGCATGGAGAGCAAATATCAAAATGACAACACTACAGAGCAATGAAGCAACCTTCAGGGATATTGGAAGTTGTTGGAATATATGTGTGTTGCAAGGTCTGAGATTCAGTCATTATGGGGTTAATGTGTTTGCCTACCATGCTATTGTTTACATTGACCTGGAAAGGGAACCTGGCTCAAAGCCAATAATCTGCAAGCCCGGGAAACTCTATTGATTCAAGATCCATTGCACCTCTGATTTAAAGCTATTTTTAACCTTTTTCCCAACAGAAGTTACATTTAATTTAATAAGTGTTGTTTACCTTTACTGGAAAGACTTCAGTTCTTTTGTCTCCCACTTTTGGTAGCACTGCCACCAACTGGCTGTTTTAAGAATTACCCACAGAGAGGCCTCGTGCTCCCAGCTTCCTTTCTCGTGTTGCCATTCTAAGGTTGCTTTGGAGAGTATTCTGTATGGCATTATACCCTGCTGAAGTCTGCCTCCTCCCAAACCTGCTTATGTTCTTCGTTCATGTTATAGTTTGCCCAAAAGGTTAAGACCCACTTGCTACCGCCCGCATTACCCTCTGTGCATAAACAGAGAGCTGAACTCTTCCCCGCCCTCCACAGAGCTCTTTACACTCCTTGGGCCTGTGCCAGCCAGCCAGGCAGAGATACAGGAAGATGATAATCCCACATTATTTGTTTTTAAAAGGGCAGTAGGGCTGGTTAATAAAATGACACATATCTGCTAGAGGTAGATTAAATGCACCCATGCCTTCCCTGATAGGCCATACTCTTACCTTACGGAGGCACACACTCCATTCCTAAAAGGAGGTAGGTCTCCCTCACCTTAAACCAGGTTGTAAATCAATAGGTGCACTACACTCATTTTCATTTACTACAAACCCAAATAAAATGGTGGTGCATAGATGGTTATTTTGGATATTGGTGGGAGGATTTGCTTTGAAGTCAGTAGCAAAATGATGTACTGACAATCCGCCGCCACCAGACACACAAATTAAGCAAGGTGAGGGCTTGTACACCGGGTTTTGTTCTTTAGATCTACCCAAAACTGCTAGGCTCCTGTTATGAATGGAAATCTCCATCCATTTAATATATGTTACCAACTTGCCAAATAGGAACTTTAAAACATTATAATCAATGGGCCAGACTTCACCTGGTTCTGAAGCTTTCTCATTGAAATCAAATGGGCTTTAAAAAATATTGAACAAATTGTATAAAATGATGAACTTTGACAAAATACCATTTTAAGACACACACAGCGCCATTTGAGTGCATTACTCTTGTTAATACTGCCCCTCTTCAGTTAATAGTAAAAGAAAATTCTGTAAAGCCAGTTTCGTTGCTAATCCCAAAAAATGATTTTTAAGGGAACAAAGTCTGTATTTTAAGCAAAGTGCTTAATGATTTTAACAAGGTCATCATACACTTGCTGACGTACATCAAGGCCAAATACGAAATCATAATGCATCCAATGAGGAATTTGTTTGTAATATATCACATTCTGAAGAACAGAGAGTAAAAATTCAGTATCTTTGGGGGAAGCCATTAAGTCCTTTCCACCACTCCATACAATCGTTGGTACCTTCATATCTTTTATGTTGTATAAGGGAGGAGTAGTCTGAGGAGAAAAATGAGGAAAACTGTAAGGTTCATACATTGCAATTAAATCATTTGCCAATATTTAATCATTGCCTAAACTTTTCATGTTCTAAGCCTCTAGTATTATTGGCTTTTCCTCTCTTGTCCTATCTGTTGCTTGAGTGTGATGCTCTTTGTTACTTTGTTAAAGCCCATTAAATTTTTATTTCATTCATTTAGACCTTTAGTCTGGCAAACACTTCTTCCCATGCCTCTTGCTGCTTTGCCTCCATGCTAGTAAATTATTTCCCCATGCCACTTCATTTACTTCCCACAGTATGCTTCATCCATTAGTGCCACCATCTTTTAATTCATCTTCCTTTTCTCACTTTACTTATACATCTATCTATTTCTTGACATAACAGTGCTGTCCACTTACGGGGGTCAGCCACCTTCTTAGTTGGACCAACTTGCCCACTCTGGTCATCTTCAGAGGCCTTGCTTCAGATCCCACCTCCATCTGAGACAAGATGGGTAGCAACCAAAGAAAGCACTGAAACTTAGAACTCCCTCACCATGGAGATTTGTCTGTCTCCTTCTGTCATTGTCTTCCACCAGTGGGTGAAGAATTTGCAGTTACATTTGGCATACCCTCAGTAAATTCATGGTGGCCTCCTCCCTGGTTTGTGTACATGTGCATGTTTATATGTCTATATGTTTTTATTGTATTTCTATATACATTTAAAATGTTATTTTAACTTTTTATGTGTTTTAATGTTTGTTGGTTGCCGTCATGGGGATCCTATTTTTAGTGGAAAGGTGGCATATGAATGTTTTAATAATAGTAACATGTCTTTCCACTGGACTCTACTCTTGGTTCTGGCTTCTCGCTCTACCCCAGTGCCCATTGTAGTCTCTGCCCTGTAACTGAGATCCCGTTATCAGAATTAGTTTATTTCAACAGTTGGCAAACCTAAGTGGCTCTGTACATCTTCCTCCTCACTCCTACTTAGACTTATTTTTCTTCATTCTCTCATGAGTACCACTGCCCCCACATTGGCCCCTTCATCATATCTGCTATACTGTGCTGCCTGACAAGGGAAAACAGTAGCATCTAATTGTATATTTTCTTCTTCAAATTAACAGGGGTCTTGTGGTACCATAAACTGTTTTATCCTAGCATAAGATTTTGTAGACTTTTGTGTATATGCATATACACATGATAATAAAGAAAAAGGTGGCTTCAAACAGGGTCTAAAATGCATGAAATACAGGAAGATGTAATTATGTAAAATTCAAATGTAATAACACAGTGACCTGTCACAAAATATTTATGGTGATGATAACACCATCTCTTTAGTTTTGTTAAACTGGTTAACATGTATTATGGCTAAAGAATCCCCAGTCCTCCAGAAAAGGTATCAGACTTCTCAATTGTTCAAATGAAAGTTTATGCTAGAATAAAAACTTCTGCTATATTATTGCAAAAAAATTTCATTTGCTCATTTCTTGCAGCTTCTCTGTGCTTGTAGAACTGGCTTATATTGATTTCTCAGCAGGGAACTTCTTCATTGTGTACAAAACTAAACACAAATTAAGCCTTAACTTACGGTTTCATGTTGCAAATAAAATCCCCTTGATTTTTTAAAGAATGTTTATCTTCACTTTTATTTATCTGCAAAAAACTATATAACATTTTCCATACCTGATTATACTTCTCTATATTCTTAGAACCATAGTCAAAAGGTTTTAACGCTTCACTTTGAATTACCTAAAAAGGGAAGAAGGAAAGTATAAGAAACTGGATTACCGTGTTCTGTTCTGATATTTTAAAAATTGGAAGACGAGTTTTTACACAAGTAAATAAATGTTTTTATTGCTTTTTCTTATATTGTATATGCTCATTCATAATTCATGTGTTCCCTCCATACAGACCAATCTTCAGCAACTGGGCTCCAATAAAAAGTGATAAAAATATGAGGGGAGATCTGGAAAAACATGGATAGAATATCTAGATTTTGAATGAGATGTGAAACCATTCACTCATTTCATGATTTGCCCATTAAACAACTATCAAAAGACCCGGTGATGGGCAGGCCCCATTCCACTTCTGCTGTGCAATGTTGGGAGAAGATTGGCCGTGGCCGTTAAGACAGTGAGAGCTGTGAGTGAGAGAGGAGGCATGGCTGAGTGGGAGAGCATGTGCCGTGCAGAAGGTGCCTGTTTCAATCCTTGGCATCTTAAGTTTTTAAAAAATCAGGTAGTAGGTGATGTGAAAGACTTTTGCCTGAGCCTCTTGAGAGCCACTGCCAGTTTAAGTGGACCCTACTGATCTTGATGGACTGATGGTCTGATTTAGTATAAGGGAGCTGCATGCACATTCATGGGCACTGTGGAAGCGGGAGGAGGCTAGAGATGGTAGATTAATCCAGTGAGCAAAAGTCAGAGTCAGAATCAGGCTGTAAGAAAGACAGTTTATAACTGAGAGGACTTGTAGAAAGTTAGGGATCAAAAGTTGAGAAAGGTTGTACCTATGCATCTGAATCACTCCCATGTTGTTCTGCCTTCTGACTGAGAGCGGATTGTCTCAAGGACAGAAACTTGAATCAGACCTCAGTCTATCTGTATATTGTGGCAGCATGAAACGGAAGCAATATTTAGTTCCCTGTCCCAAAATATGGGGGTAAGGAGGATTGATAAGGGAACTGGACTGCTCTGTCTGCTAGGGTCTCTTGGATGGAGAGTGGGGACCTGGTAAGTAAAAGGTCAGGGCTAGAAGTGGGCACAGACCGAAAAACAGACCAAAATTTTACATAGACTGGGCAGGTTCGGTGTTTGCGAGCCGGCGGGTCATGGGTAGAGGTGGGCACAATCCAAAAAAAATTACCGATCCAGCTGATCGTGCGTCGGCGCCGGCGACAATCCCAAAATAACGATCCACACCGATCATCTCCCGTGTCTGATCTGTGGATCGTGGATTGTAGAGGCCAAAGCGGGCTGCGCTGCTATTCCCAGCGATGTGGGAAGGTGAGTGGTGGTGGCGGCCACCAGGCCTGGTGGGCACATGGAGACAGCAACGAGCCGCCTCCCCTCAGGGGGTGGGGGGGTCTGGCCGCTCGTCTGTGTTTGGCCATCAGAGCTGCCTATCAGAGTTTGCAGGGATGAGATTGGAGTGTCCATGGCTACAGAACACCCCCTTCCCCTCCCTCCCTTGGGTGGCTTCTCCCAACTGGTGACTGCTTTGCTGCTCCGTGGTTGGAAGGAAGCCCTGCTGATCAAGGAAAGCTGGGCTTCCATTCAGTTTTCTAGGGTGACAGAAGGAGGGCAAACACAGCTCAGGCATTCCCCTGGCTCTGTTGCCAGGGGAATAGATTGCTGGTGCCTGAGTGTCTGGCTTCCCGATCCGAGCACGATCACCCCGATCAAGCCCCGATCCTGGCCCCTCCCGACTGCTGCATTGTTGCCCGTGGACGAGCACGATCCACCAATTCACGATCGCGTGATCACCATTATCGTGGTTTTTTTCCGATCGTAATGCGGATCGTACCCATCTCTAGTCATGGGACACACCTTTTTTCACAGATGCAATGAACTTCGGCTGGTCCATCAGTCCATGTAACCAGACATCTCAGCACCGAGCAATCAATTCCCTAGGCAACTTAGGAGCTGCCTGCAGACTTTCTGCTGCCCTTGAAACACACCAGTCTTGTGCTGAAAACCTTGATAGGCAGCTCTGGCTGCCAAGCAGAGAGCTCCTATTATTCTCTAGGTGAGTGTTTAGTATATAAGACACAGTGCAGAGCTGCAGTTTCACTTTTCAGCTGGTTACCAGCTTGGAGGAACTGCTTGTTGCAGGAGTTTTTTTCAGATTGTGCCAGAGGGAGTCTTGGAGCTTGTGTTGCAGCAAGGCTCTGAGTGGGAGCAAGCTTATTGGGTTTCCTCAGCTGAGGGATCATTCTTGTTTCTTCTTTTTCCCCCTTTCAATTCTTATTTGCTTGTGGGGCAGTGGGCTAGCCTAGGGCTGTGCCCTAACCCAGTCTCAGAGCTGCAGGCAGGCTCTGGGTGCAAGCTTATTGGTCTCCTTGAGGGCTTACTCGTCTGTCTCATTCCCCCCCCCTTTCAATTCTTATTTGATTGTGGAGTATTGGGCTAGCCTGGGGCTCTGCCAATTGCTGCAAGCCAATGCGAGTCAATTGGCATTTGCGGCTCCTATTCTATGTACTTGAAGTTTCCTGGGGTGGCTGCTTTGGATCTGTAACTCAGACATCTGAAATGCAATCTTGGCAGGATGGCTGGTGAAGAGCCTGTTGAAGACATGCTGTGAGTTTGGCATCTCTGAGTGTGAAGGGGGTGGTGCTAGGGCCCCTGGAAGTGACAAACCATGGACCAACAAACCAGTCCGTGAACCAGGGCGGGTCTGTGAATGGTCAGTGGTCCATGAAACGGTCTGTGGCTTTTTCCTTGTCTGTGCCTATGTCTAGTCAGGGCTCTTATAAAAATAAATAAAGACAAGATAGGTGGTGAATTTATGGCTGCCCAAACTACCTGTGCACTTGAAACAGGGAGTGGTTACATGGGGGAGGGGGGTGTTGAGCACCACAGACCCATTCCCATGTAAAGAATAGTCAATTTTGTCTCTAAATTTGTCAATCTGTTATTTCAGAATTTCTACCTGTGACCAGTGCAGGACATTTTTCAGTGAGGTACAGTCTGGTAAATGTGCTGCATAGATATCCATTCGACTCTGGAGAGGGGAAAAATCAAGCAAAACTCAATGTACATGGAGTAAATTTGTGTCACACAAATTGTGAAATGAGTTTAATATAAAATATACATACCACATTTACATTATTTGCACCAATTCCGCCAGCCATGAAAAGAACTTTAGAACAAATTTTATCCCAGAAGCCCTTGTTGCACAACTTGATAACAAATTCTCTCAAACCTTTAGTTGGCAGGACACAGTATTCTTTCTTACCCAGCAGAGCCTGCAAAAGGTAGAAAGAGTAAGTGTGCTGAATCTCCAATTCATTTATACTTGTCCAGCTGTGACAAATGGTACACAATCAAGCTTGCATTGAAAATGTCAACTTTAGATTGCAACTCACAACATCCTAGCTAAACTACTTCCGAATCTGTAGCTTGACTAAAGAAAAACAAAGTAACATCTATGCAGATAAAAGAAGGCTTGATTTTAAATGGCCCCTGTCCCTGATTCTCAGTCTGTGAGCCTCTAATATGTAACAATGAATACTTCTTAACCTCATAAAATAAAAAAAATAAAAGCAATCGGTCAAAACAGCTGATAGGAAGCAGAATATTCTGAGAAATATGATACTTTTCCTTTGCAGCGTACATAGTTTTGAGAGCCAGTTTGGTGTAGTGGTTAACAATGTGGGACACTAATCTGGAGAGCTGGGTTTGATTCCCCGCTCCTCCACTTGAAGCCAGCTGGGTGACCTTGGGCTAGTCACAGTTCTCTGGAGCTCGCTCAGCCCCACCCACCTCACAGGGTGTTTTGTTGTGGGGATAATAATGGCATACTTTGTAACCCACTCTGAGTGGGCATTAAGTTGTCCTGAAGGGCAGTATATAAATTGAATGTTGTTGTTGTTGTTGTTATAAACTGTTTAACATAACCAACCATAGGCAATCATTATTGACATTATTTGGGAAACATCTAGTCAAAATGTCCTAATAATGGAAATGTTAGCAATTTAAAAAACCTTAATATTGAGAGATTTTTCCTGATTGAATCATGCCTTTTTAATATTGTTTTTTATGAGCATGAAGTCCCAAGGGGAACCCTGGGAGGGGCATGGCTACTCAATGTATAGTACAGAAACATAAATTACTGGCCCTCCACAAGGGATGAAACTAGCCACAAGCAGAAACAAGGCTTAGGATTCAAGCCTATGGAGATGATGTGTTGAAAAGCCATACATACCTTCACAAGAATGGCAGGCATAAATGCTAATTTACCAAATGGGGATTTGTTATTGTTCAACAAATACACAGGACCAAGTGCAAAAAATATTTTGATTTTCTGAGCCAATTGGGGCATGGCTGAAAATGCAATGAAAGCTGAAAGAAAATAATAGGAGCTGTAGAAAACCATCCAACAGTGATTCCGTGGGCTAGATTCCAACCCCTTGCTTACATAGGCAACACTCACACAAGAGAGGGGCGATTGTTTTCTGGTTTCCTCTTTTCCTAGCTTACACACATCCCTGTCATAGTCTGGGCCTTTCCTAAGGTTTTTCTGATCCTTAAGAGCCTTTTTCAGAGCACACAAAGTTGCAGGAACAAGCGGAAGGGAGCCAAGTTCCATTTAATGAATGGTGCTGGGGCTACCAGGTCTTCCCAGCAGCCAGTGGGAGGTGGGGGTTGTGCAGAATTGGGTACTCACCTGAACACACAAAGCCGCTGCCAATGACATCACTTCTAGCACAACCCAGAAGTAACAGTATTGGGCCAGGGTTTGGGCCAATTTTTAACACAGAAACACACACACGCCCCATTTCACTTTCCTGCATCCCAGCATCCCTCCTTTCACTATCAGCTGGCAATCAGCAGGAAGAGGAGAGAAATCACCAGGCAACAGCCAACCAACAGCAAGGCTAAATGGAGCTCTTCCTCTGGTTATCTGCCTCCAAGCTAGATCCTAATTATTTACACCAGTCAATCAACTTTCAGCCACACTGTTTCATTTCAGGTTGGAAAAAAATAGTGTGGGGCAAGGTCTAACCTCCACCCCACTTCAAGCTGCAATCCCAGTCTGAACTGGACCACAACACACTGGCTATTTTTTTTTTTAATGCTAAGAGCTTCATATTAAATTTCCTGAAGTAAACCTGACTGGAAGCTTTTATAATAGGCAGGGAGTATCATATAACCCACTCTGGCCAATTTGTATAAAGAGACTTCCTTGCTGGCCTCCTGCTTTTTTTGGGCCAATCTGAGTGGCGGTGCATAGACGGAATCTGAGGTTACTAGCTGAAATCGAGTTGTTATAACTGTGTTGGTCCTAATAAAAAATATTAAGTGGATTGTGTTTTTGCCTTTTTGAATTTTGCTAGCAGAAAACCCAGTGCAAACATAAGCGTTAGCAAAGTGATAAAACGAATTAATAATACCACCCAGATTCATCAGATCTTGGACCCAGTAAACAATTCTGTGTTTTGGTTATCTAAAAATATCTATATCTCACCTTATCTACTTAGATTAAAGTGGCTCCAATGCATATGACCATATTTACAGAGCATGCAACTATTGTTTACTAAAATACCAGATCACTTGTCTGAAGAAAGCTTCCACATCCATAATACCATAGTTTTCAAATCAAAAGTTGTTAATGTTCCTAAACACAAATTCAGCTTTTCCACTCCACCCTTGATAGCTATCAGTTATTCTACCCGCTCACAACATTAATTACATTTATATTGTCCTATATTTGCTATTCTCTGCATTTGGAGAATAAATCTTTTGCAAACAACTCCCAGGTCTACTGAAGTTTATGAATGCATGTTTGACCTCTGCAATTCGTACATGCTATATTTGGACTTCTAATTTAAGTTTCTGCATGCATCCTGTGTTTAGATACGACACCTACGCATGAAAGATTGAACTTTGATTTCAGTGATGAGATTGCATACAGTGGAATTGGCTTGTGTTCCCCCCATCATTAAAATAATTGGAGAAGCCATTCTATGCAAAAGAGTTCCATAGTTGCATTGAAGCTCTCTGACATAGAGAGCCAGAGCTCTCTGGCATTCCAAGACTGAGCTGAAGGTCAATAATTTTAGAAACAGGATTAAATTTCCCTTGGTTTTGTCATATAGTATCAACTTTGACAACAGCAAAGAACATGAGATATATACGGATACATCTGTCTCGTTCAATTCATAGCAGATTCTTCAGCAGAGATGTTCAGTTGTATCTTTTCTCTACTATGGATGCAGGTAGCCTAGAATGAAACAAGCTCAGATTGAGCAACATTTCATACTTTCTCCATTCAGAAGCATATCCTTCAATAAAAGGACGCATATTCTTGTGTAAAGTGACCAGCAAATGTAGTGCAGGGGAGTTGCATCGCACATGGATTAGCATTTCTTTATGATAATATTATGCAAGTTGGCAACATACCTATGGTAGCACTCTGGGAATAGCCTATGTAAAAGATTTGTTCCTGTCCGGTTTTAGCGAGAATAAAATTTATAATAGCTGGCAAATCATTCATTCCCATTTCATGAAAACTGAAACAACATAAAACAGGCAGCCAAAAGCATGGAATTAGCATTATTGTCCGTGCGATCTGTCATAAACTAACCCAGTATGTATTTACTGTTTAGATATTAGCTAATTTTAATAGCCTGGGAGATGCTCTTTTTCTTTAAATTTTTAATATTATTTTTTGCATTTGGAATTTCACATCTAATCCTTCTATACAACTGAATATAATATTTTATATTAAGCATGCCTGTAAGAAGATAGAAAGAAGGCTTGGCTAGCCTTTATTGTGTTTCTCTCCTTCCAGAGAAATCAGTTCAGACTTCAAGGAGAGGATGCATCTAAATGATATAAGTGATGAGGGCTGGGTCAGAGGTTCCCCCAACCTGTCTCTCAATCACAAGTGGTCTCACGGACTCACCTTAAAAAAACTGTTTGGTCACTTGGAGCAGTGTGACGCTGTGAGGGGAGAGGAGTGTCGTCCGCATTCCTACCCATGCTGTTTTTCCTCACAGAAATGCCTATAGGATGTTCTGTTTGACCCTTCCTCAGCCTCCACATGCCCTAAGATCATGTCATCAAGGACACATGGAGCCCAAGGAAGAGGCAAACAGGAGAAAGCCCCTCCTCCGCTTTCACAGTTCTCCAGGCTGTGCAGACTGACCAAGCAGTTTTGTAAGGTGAGTTCCCAAGAATATATATGACTGTGAAATGTGTTGGAGGACACCTGACCTGTCTCGCATCACATCACTAAATAAATACATAAATGACATAAATAAATGTATTGTTTGGATATACATTTAATAGCTTTCAAAAAGCATCAGTCTTTCTGTTTTAAAGGAGACTGCTGCACAGAAAAATGGGCACCAGTGTTCCATGATCCATGTTCCATCATTACCAGATAGATAATGAAAACTGGTTTCTTGGGACAATGATATTGTTCCTGCACCTCACCTCAAATAATGGCACCTCAAATAATGGATCAACTAGATTTTATTAAATGGCTGAGCTGCATCATCATTATCTAGTTACCTTTTTAGGGAAGGTTACTACTAAAGCAACCCTCAAGGTAACAATATTTCAGACAAATAAATCCTGGGCCCAAACTTGGCCAGTGTCCTTGCTGACCTAGTTTAGCCTACCCTGCTCATTAACTGTGCTGAGACGTGCCAAGGCTCATATCCCTCCTCCAACATACTGCACAGACAAGAAGGCATTCTATTCATGGCTCAGCACAAATGGCATTCCTTCTCCAAATCATAAACAAATGACAGGCTGTTTCAGGAATAGTCCTTCATCCTTCAGTGCCTCAGGAGGACACTCACCAATTAGCTCTCCCTGAGGTGAGCAACCCACCATATTCCTGCCACCCCTAATAATGGTCTAACCAGTTCTCTCTGAAGGGCAACATAAAGCAGGCAGGTCTGATACTACCTGAGTCAATCATAGGAGATACCAAAAATTGCCAAAGGGCAACCAGCTAATCCTACGAGAGTGGATGGATTTGCAGTAAAAACCTCACTCTGAATTATTAGGATGGGAGGAAGAGAGATGACTGCAGGATGAACAAAGGGCCACTCCAGTTGTCCTCTTCCAAATGGGAGGAATTCCAGATCCTTCTGCCCGAGAGATTCAGAAATGGCTAATACAACCCAGCTGCCTCTAAATACTAGAGGGGGCAAACCACACAAGATTTTCCCCCCAGACCTGACTCGCTTTCCCGAAAGCCATGCAGAGGCTGAAGGAAATGTTTTCAAGGCATATGGAGTTCCAAAATGGGGCACATAACTTCCCCCCACGGCTATTTTGATTTGGCAAAATGGTGGGGGGAGGCCTGACTCATGTACAGTGCAATCCTAAGAAGACTTACTCCAATCTAAGCCTGTTGAAATGAATGGGATTAGACTGGAGTAACTCTTCTTAGGATTGCACTGGTAGTTTGGCCCTAACTATTGACGGGAGAAAAAAGATTTCACCAGTTACACAACAAATTAAAATGTGGACAGGTTGAATGGTGAGGAAGTCTTACTACCTTAAAAACTATGTATAAATTCATGCTTTCCCCATTCCCTATAAGGAACCTGTCTGTGTTTCCATAACCAGTTAGTTAATGGAGACTGTTAAATGTCTGTGCAGATATTAACTATATTCATAAAATAATTTAATAGCAATGAAGAAATCATACTCAAAGCAGTTGCTTTTATGTCCTATAAAGGGGGGGGGACAGAAAAGCATTCACATTTCTAGGTTTGTAGACTTCTATGCACCCTACCTGAAATCCCAGAATTCCTCTTGATCCAATGAAAAATTTTGGTGTCTTCTACACCACCTGCTGCCTCTGTTGTTTGCCAACCAAACATCAAAACCAGCATCTGCCAGCACAAAGCCTAGGCTGTTGTTGGGCATGTTAGTTATCCAAGATGCACTACTTGACAGTATGCCAGGCACCACTAAGACAGCAGGCTTTGGACCTGAAAATGAATGATCAGGCGTGAACCAAAAAGTGAACAAACCCAGCAATTCAACAAGATGTCACATTTGAAAAGCTGGTCCCAAAACATGATGTTCCATTGTTAAAGCCAAGCAACGCAGGGCCTAGATGGGAGAGTGCCTAAGCCTCACTTAAGTCACCATACATTCCCAGAAGTGTGAAGGAGATTTAAATATAAGAAATAAATAAACTGGAAGAGGCATATAAGAAATTATATATAAGAATATTTATTAATAATATTGATATAAAAATAATAAATATAAGAAATAAACTGTAAAAGATTGTTAGTTTATGCAGACTGCCCTATCTGGGTCCCTTTTCTAAATGGAATG
Organism: Eublepharis macularius; assembly: GCF_028583425.1. Taxonomy (NCBI): domain Eukaryota; kingdom Metazoa; phylum Chordata; class Lepidosauria; order Squamata; family Eublepharidae; genus Eublepharis; species Eublepharis macularius. Next base: position 104,591,083 of record NC_072795.1, read on the forward strand.
GTGGTTCTGTACAATGTATCAACCAATGTATAGTCATGCTGGAGAAACAATGGCCACACCAGTATGCAGAAAAAAAGAGGAGCTAGATGCAAGGTGAATTTTTTTTTATTCAAGTTTGAATAAAAAATTTTCACATTGTGCCTGGTTCTTCTTTTCTTCAACCAGTGTATAAGCCAGGAAATATTATGAAGTCCAGGAGATGTCTCAGGGCCAAGCTACAAGTGACGAATGACACTTGAACAGCAAGTGGATTGAGTGGAGGGCAAGTGAACAGGGAGAAATACACTTGCTGTTCAAGTGTCATTTGTCACTTGTAGCTTGGCCCTCAGTGACAGTCATAGTCTTATCAAATAGTTAAAAATCAAAAGCACTATCAAACAATTTGCATATTACATGAATAACACCCTTTCCTCCCCCTTGGCATAACTATGAAGGCCAGATGGGTACAATGGTGCTGGGCCTGTGCCATGAAGACTTGGATTAGGGTTTGAGTTACTCAGAATCCCCAAAACCTGGAGCTGGCCTGATGATGCTCTAGGTATACAAATGTCACATCTCTGTATCTGGATTCCAAACCATTCCCTTCCTGTATCTTTGATTTATATTTAAGTTAATGTGCAATGTATGTTAGTTGGCAACCAGGATAGCCAAATAAAGTAATCCTCTCTCCCTGCTCTGTGCTTCAGTTCTCCTTTGCTTTTGCCCCTTTGAAATCAATACCTACAGCCAATTACAGGCAGTATCCAAAAATACTATTCAGATGTTTTTCAGGGAAGGACGTCACTAAACATTCACTGCACAGCTGGAGGATCTATGTTAGTGCATTCCAAAATGGAACAATGATATGAGCCCAGTTGCTGTAACAGATCTAAAATTCAGGAGTTCACAAATAAGTGGATAATTTCAGTGGAAGCTATGAATTCACTTACAAGGACATTTCTGCAGGCAAGACTGAGGCATAAGGTCTGAGGACAAGAATACTAACAGCAAAATAAGATGCATAATAAAACCAATCAACCAATGGAGTTGAGGTGATATTTGCAGCTGGGCCCTAACCAAATTTATTCTGAAATCTATTGATGTCAATTGAACTTATAATGAGAGCATGTTTAGGATTTCAGCCTGAATAGTACAAGAGTGGTAAGTGAAACTTGTTCTGGTCTGAGGTCTGTTTTATGGCCATCTTTATGCTGCTTTTATATCCCTATCTCCATCCAGGGGAACTAGGGATTCCAGGTTCCCTGGTGGGGGCAGGGGATCCCCCGCTCCCATCTTTGACCCCACCCAACACTCAGCTTGCCAGTGGGGGGTACAGGAGGGAGAATGGGCCTCCCAGACATGCTCCTCAGATGGCATGATGACATCACTCCCAAGAGTGATGTCATTGTGCCACCCTGGGAGCACTCCCCCTTATGGGGCCTAAACCAGCCTGCTGCAAAGCGTGAGAGTGCTCTCGGCCCCTGTGTGATGATGTCACTTCCTGGAAGTGACATCACACCACATTGAAAATGGTGAGTGCCAAGTCCCACCGGGAGGGTAAGGGGACCTGGTAACCCTAAGGGGAACTGATGTCTGTAGTCTGGAGTTCGCATTTTATTTTTATATTGGTAATGTATAATGGTTTTGTGGTGCTTTGACTTGTAAACTGCCTCAAACAGGACTTGAGAGGCAGCATAAAAATGGCCTAAATAAATAAAATAATTGTAGGGGATTAGGAAATTGCACAACCCCCGTCACTACCCCTTACTCCTGCCCTTCTCTTTTCAACACACTCCACTCTACCAGAAGACAAAGAGGGGAAAAAAGAAAGGAGAGACTGTGTGGAAGGCCTGGAGTGAATCTGAGATCTGCTGAGTAATTGCGTGGGTATGGAGTGTACAGAGAGTGAAAAGAGGATGAGGAGGGAGAGAACAAATGCCCCATCTCGCCTTTCATTTTTCCTTCCTTGCCTCTTCATGCTGAGTCAAATGGGAAGCGCAAATGGGAAGCGCAAATGGGGAACCTGGCAACAGATTAGGGGACTAAGGCTGCTGGGGGTGGCCTGACTTTCCTCCTATTGTGACTCAGACAAAATTCTCCATGTGGTATTAAAAAGCCCCAGTGGAGAGAGGGCTGACTGCAGAGACAGCAGCAGCATAGCTGCAGATTATCATTTGGTAAGCCACAAAAGGAGCATGTGCTGGAGGTGTACCATCACACTCATCCATCCGAGACATCCTTTAAACAGCATTTCAGCAGTTGCAGTGTGCACCTCCCACCTGAACAACTGGGTTATCCCCTCAGTTGGCAGGTGAGAAGGCGAGCAACGCACTTGGGACTATGGCTAAGGGTAATTGGGGGAGGGGCTTCTAACTGAATTGGTTTCTGGTGTTGGCCTTCTAGGCCACTAGGCTTGCCAACTCTAGGTTGGGAAATTCCTGGAGATTTGGGAGTGAACCATGGAAAGGGCAGTGTTTGGGGATGTGATGCCACAGAATCTACCCCCTAATGCAGCCATTTCCTCCAAGGGAACTGATCACTGCAGTTTGGAGATCAATTGTAATTCCAGGGGAACTCCAGGCTCCAACTGGAGTTTGGCAACCATAAAAGCCACAGAATTAATTAATTTCTTCCCCCATCCAGTCAATGTCTGGAAACATGGTATATTGAGCAGGCCGGGTCCCTTCTTTCTCCTAGCTGTGGATAACAAATGGAAGGTGGGTTATAGGGCCCAACAGCTCGGTAGCTTGCTTTGGGCTCAGAGGATTCTGACTTGTTAGCTGTTTTCTAGATAAGGAAATTATCCAGCCACTCATCCAGGTTGTAGTGAAATAGTTGGATTATAATCCATTAGGCATATGAGAAGTATGCATGTTCTGCACAAATTTGTTGCAATAACCTGTTTGGAATGAGGGCAACCTGTTCACTGCAAAGTTCATGACATACTCATGATAAGCAGAATAGGTACCACATCCTGAATCAGCCCAGGGTGCATGGGTATCATGGATCACTCACAGAATTATCCTATTGTGGAGGCAGATTCGTGGAGGTGCCTCTTATTTTGGTTAATACATTAAAATCTTCTGCATGTACATCCATTTCATGTAAATATTCTTAAAAATGGAATTCATCATAATAAAAAAAACTCTCTTAGCATTGTTAACAGTTTTCTTGGTTCAGATTGAGCAAGCAATCTGTAGCCTACAAAAGGGAAAGAAGAGGCACGTGTTTGGGGAACAACAACATCTGATCACATCTGCACATCCTGCCTACAGATTGAAATTTCACTAATTCTGGATGCACCATAGTAATTAACCATAGTAACTGAGAACAATGAAAACTATGTTGATCACATGGATGCCTGTACAACTGCGGAATGTAAAATTACATATCCTTAGGAGGGAGAAACCTAATTTAAGACTGAGGTTCCCTAAGATTCCCACTCATGAACATCAACACGTGTTATCATGAAATCACCATAAAGGCATTTCCAATATTCTACTCATGGTCTTTATCTGTTGTTCTTATCTTTTCCTTAGTTGCCCAGCTAAACTAAGTCAGGATCTTTATGCACAGTAATTCAAGGACATTCCTGTAAGATGGCACACTATTATTACTGAAAATAAGGAATCTAGTTTCTTTTCTGTGTGTCTATATATGTACCGTTTCTGTGCTACCCCATCTTGAAGACTCTCGTTGAGAGAGACCTGGTAAAAGTAAACTATTTAAAAGAGCAATGACCAACTTTACATAAATTGAACATGCTTTCCAAAACCCAATAAAAAATTCTGTAAAAACATTTTAAAGAGTCTTATCTGTTTTAAAAATAAAAACAAAAGAACACCTGTGCTCTCTGAATTTTCTCTTCCACAAGGAATTCGATTGACTGTAAGATAGTAGCCATCATCTGTAAGGACTTCATACTCTTCATTAGAATAGTGTTCATACTGTATGATCTCACTCTGATAAAGAGATTAAATTGATAAAAATGTTATATTTGAGTAGTTACTATATCCTACCTGAAGTTGCAGAAACTTGAGCTAAACTTGTATGCTTTTTGTAGAACCCTGCTGTGTACATAGTTTCTATTACCGCAACCTGATTTGTGTGTGTGTGTGGGGGGGGGGGTGTTATAACATAACCAAACTTTTTTAACAAGGGTAAGTATCTGCTAGAATCACTAAAAGTATTTGGCGCATCTGACTCCTTTACAAGCCCAAAGAATCTTGTCACACATATACTCATGCAACATAATTGCACTTGTATGTGAAAAGTATATAACCAAGAGGGGATAGAGCAAGACTTGAGTCCAGTAGCATCCCTTTGAGGGAGCTTTGACTCTTGAAAGCTCACACTCTGGAAATCTAGTTGGTCTCTAAGATGCTACTAGACCCTCATCTTGCTCTTTTACTACAAACCAACATGGCTACCCGCCTGAATTTATCTTCAAAAGGGGATAAACTAGTGTGATAAGAGGTCTGTAAGGAATAAGAGAGATCAACAAGATGTCAAAACTAGACATGGACACGAACCAAAAAAAATTAATGAACCAGTGGTTCGCGGTTCGGTGCCAACGACGATCCCGAAGTCGCGAACCACAATGAACATTTTCCATTGCCAAACCGGTTCGCGGTTCACGGTTCGTAGGATGCGGAACGGCCCCCATGGCACTTAGAGAGCCCATATTCCCAGGGAGTGTTTTGCAGGCTCTCCTACAACCATCACCCAAGTTTGGACAAGATTGCAAAAGGGAGTTATACCCTCTCCAATCCAAGGCCCCCAGGAAACTCCCACAAAAATCCAAGCTGAATTATACTCTCAGTCTCTCGTCCCAAAAGCTAGCAAGTGGCAAGCAAGAGCACTGTCCCACTCCACTGCTTGCTGAAAGTGAAACCCAGCCTGGGAGCCCACAGCTATTTATAAGCACAGGTCCTACTGAGCAACGCAGGAGGTCTGTGTTTGGCCGTCAGAGCTGCCTATCAGGGTTTGCAGGGATGAGATTGGAGTGCCCATGGCTACAGAACACCCCCTTCCCCCTCCCTCCCCTGAGTGTCTTCTCCCAACTTTGCAGCTCTGTGGTTGGAAGGAAGACCTGCCGATCAAGGTAAGCTGGGCTTCCATTCGGTTTTCAGGGCGACAGAAGGAGTGCAGACAGAGTTCAGGCATTCCCCCACTCTGTTGCCAGGGGAATTGATTGCTGGCACCTGACTGTCTGCCTTCCCAAACCATGGCCAAACGCACTGAACCAGGCCTCTTCCGAACACTGGTTCGTTGGCCATGGCCAATTACAAACCGCCGGATTGCGATCGCGCGATCACCATTTTCGTGGGTTTTTGAAGTTCGTAATGCGGTTCGTGCTCATCTCTAATCAAAACCCCTCAGAACAATCATGCTCACTCAGCACTTTCTATCCTGACCTCACATAGTACCTGCCAAATGCTGATATTTTAGGCTGAGAGGGTAATGTACGCCCAGATGTATGTTTTTCCCAGTTTAGGGAAAACTCCCTTCTTTCTGAGCTTACCCCCTGGTTTAGAGAGGAGATGCAAACATCATAGCTGCTACCCACTGATTACCTATCTGTCTTAGGAATTTCAAAGATGATTAGGCATTTGCATAGGGAACTAGGAATACCTCTTGCTGATACAATCCAAGAATTAATAGATCTAGAACATGCTATATCCCTCTTTGGGCTGCCTCATGGAGCCTGATAACATAGGACAATGACAAAGAAATGTGGGGAAGGGGGACAGTAAAAAGCAAGAATGAGATATTTACAATGTACCATTACATGGAGAGCTTCAACACCACCGTAAACATTTCTGATATTGACACAGGAAAAGTTTTCATATGATGTACCTGATTTGCATGCAGAGCACTACAGAGACTGGCTACAAAGTAGGGTCTTTCTCTTGTAACTTTTTTTTTTTTGCAAATCCATGTAATGGATTTAACATGAAAACCAACCCAATTTTTCTATCTTAGATGGCTCAAACCTGAACTGAGCTGAACTGAAGGGAGGCTCTCCCTTCAGCTCTTTTGACTGATTTTTAATAGATGCATTTGACAAGGGGTAAAAGTATATATCTCATAGCTCTTCTTTGCCCTCCCCCCAACTTCAGTCATCAACACCACCTGTGTTTGCACAGATCACTTCCTTGCCCAGTACATTAATTAAACTGTTTTCAATACAGTTGCTGCTTCAGTACTGTTGCAATGAGGTCATCAAGCCAAAGAGATCAATGGCAAAAAACCCCTCCTTGACTAACTGGAGTTGTTGTCCTTCAATGATGTAGGCATGTATTTGGATCGAGGAAGTCATATCTTGCAGCTCTTCCTCACCTCCCAACTTTCAAGGAAGAAGAAGGCCAGCTTCTTTTAAAAACTGGTGCTGAAAGAGCAAATCAGAGCTAGAAACAGTAGCAAATCAACACCAGAAAAAAAATCCCTGTAAAACACAGGGGACCTGCCTGAATTTTTCTAACTTCCTCATCTCCTTCTTTGCATCCAAATTCAAACCAGTGCAGCCCAATTCAAGAAGTAGTACAACAGAGAGAGGGACCTGTTACAAAATGCAGCAGAAACTGGTGTGCAGCTCTCAGCACAGTTGGGTTGCCCCGCTGGAACCAACTAATGCCCCCTTCAGTAGCTGTGTGATGGGATATCTTTATGTGTGTGTCTGACAAACGAACATGCCTTTGGTTCCATGCAGATGGTATATTTGTGTAATGCTATGTGTATGCCAAAGAGAATGCTTTCATGCTCCACCTGATATATGTGGTCAGTGCATGTACTCATGTACCATGCATCAGACAAAATAATTGACAAAATAGATTAATTTAATTATTCAGAATGTATGAAACTGGGATTTATTATAATTCTAATGGGATTTATTATAATTCTAATGTATTTTACTGGCTTAGGCAGACATCAGGGTGGCTTATTCAGTTTATCTATCATGGAATACTAAACTTCAGATCTAAGTGGGGAGGGCAACACATGCTTGAATGTTCTTCCACAAAACAAAACAACATGCGCACACATGTCAGGAAGAAGACTTCAACCAAAACCTTCCTTCTCAACTGTTTTTCTGTGTGGGTCCCTCCCACTGACTGGGAATGTACAAACATGCAATTACTCTCTACCCCTTCCTGCAGTCTGAAGTGCTATGTTCCAGGAAACACTATTAATTGGCTCAGGAACAGAAGATAATTTATAAGATAACAATTGATAATAAGGGTAATAATCAATGGTTGTAATGATCAATATGAATATATGGAATCACGTAAGAGAATGAATTAATCACGCCTGCATGAATTTAAAAAATGAAACACATACCCACATGCATGCATTTGGTCCTGTGGCCAGATTTTAAAACTGGAGATACAACTTCCCAAGCAAAGCCAATGCTTAAAATACAAAATAACTTACAATATTCATGAATGATTCCAGATTTACTTCTCTTTCTGTCCTTGAGGAATGTTCTAAATTTACAAATCCCAGGGCCAACAATATCATTGTAAGCTGCCACAACATCCTGTATATCTGTAAAACAGCAGCATAATTAAACATTGTGTTGCAATTCTGCTTTTAATCAATTGTGTTAGGTGTTGATGTGTGTTTTTAAAACTGGAGAAAAGATTCAAATTAACTGGTGAGTAGTTTTTTTGTTTGTTTTTTTACAACTAGAACATCTAACAGAAAAAACTTGGCAGATTTATATGCATTGTAAATCCTCCAAACACTTCCCCAGTAGTTCATATGGGGCAGTAAGAGATCCCACTAACATACTTCAGATAGATATTCCTTAGGCTCATATAAATCATAATAAAGATCCCAGATCTCTCAGCGTCTTTTAAAGTGCAATTACAGGAGGCAGAAAAGGAGAGTGGATTCCACCTCATAGGCTATAACTAATCAAAATCAGCCCTCATTTAAATCATCTTATGGGGAAAAAGATGCTACCCCTCTTTTGTCTACATTTTTTTCCTTTAGACGACCATAACAGCACTAGGGAGGCCTTTCCCCCTCTGGGCCCAGGGAATCCTCCACTCCCATCCTCTGCCCCCCCCCCCAGCTCTACTCACAAGACTGCTGGGGGAGGGAAGGTGGAGAAATGCTGCCCCGGTTATGCTCCCAGGATGGTGTGACAATGTCTGTTCTGGAAGTGGCATTATTGTACCACCCCTGAGTGCACTCCTCTGCTTCTCAGCAGGCTGATTTGGGATCCAAATGGGCCAAATTGGGCCTCTGTGTGGCCCAAATTGGCCCACTGAGAAGTGTTTGTGCGGTCCCACACCTGCACGATGACATAACTTCTTGGAAGTGATGTCATCATGTACATGCAGCAGCTTGCATGAGTGATAAGCATCCAGGGATGCAAAAAAGGTAAGTGCTAGGTAAGAACTGGCATCCCTAAACAGAAGAGAGGGGAGGGTCAGTTTCAATTTGCCAAACCATACAAGAATGAATGGGTTAACATCTCTTCTATTCCCTGCACAGCCCTAACCCAAATTGAGATCACCCACAACCATAATTGTGCTGGAAAAGTTGCTGGAAAGATCTGCTGGTGGATCTCCTATGGACTGATCTGGTTTGCCCTTAGATTTTACAAATCTTTGAATGCTGCAGAATTAGCAAATATTGTACAGGAGGATTCTGGTGGGTTATCATGTTCATGGTCATGGATAAATTATTGGTTCTTTAGGAAAGATAAAACAATACTTAGTCGTTATATATGCATTTTAGGTGTCCATACACCTAGTTCTCTTCACACTTACCAAAAACTCACAGAGCACCGACTTTGAGACAGTACTTGATTACATATTGGTGCCCTATAATCTGCATTTGACACAATTCACTTTATCATAATTTAGGTAGAAAATTATCACTAGGTGAGCTTTCATATCAATCCTAGTATATAAAAGGCTAAACGTATCCAAGACAACTCACCTTGTACCTTGGTATGCCACCAGAGGGTGCTGCTGTGGAGGGAAGCCCAAATGAGGCAGCCAGACGTCCAGAGAGTGTCCCATGGTGGGAAGCCCAGGCCAGGATGAGGCGCAGAGCAGGCAGCAATGCCTGTCCCCTACCTTCACCCAGCTGGGATCAAGAGTGGAGCAGGTGGCAATGCCCACCCCCCGCCTTCACCCAGCTGGGATCAGGAGCAGGTGGCAATGCTCGCCCTCCACCTTCACCCAGCTGGGCTCAAGAACAGAGCAGGTGGCAATGCCCACCTTCACCACTTAGTATCAGGAGAGGAGCAGGTGACGATGTCTGCCCCTTGTCTTCACCACCTAGTATCAGGAGAGGAGCAGATGGCAATGCTTGCCCCCTATTCAACCTGCTGGAATCAGGTGCAGAGCAGGCAGCAATGCCTCCACTTCACCCAGCCAGAATCAGGCTCAGAGTAGGAGGCAATGCCTGTCCCTTCTTCACCCAGTGGAGCAGGTGGCAATGCCCACCCCGCATTCACCTGGCTGGAATCAGGCACAGAGCAGACGGCAATGCCCACCCCTACTCCCTTCATTTGGCTGGGATCAGGTGCAGAAGAGGTGGCCATGCCCGCCCCCCTACCTTCATCCAGCCAGGATCAGTGATGGAGAAGAAGGGAATGCATGCATGCCCACCCACCCCCTGTCTACAGCCCATTGTATTTTCCCCCACAACAGGCTTTGTTGGTTGCTGTGGGTTTTCCAGGCTGTATTGCCGTGGTCTTGGCATTGTAGTTCCTGACGTTTCGCCAGCAGCTGTGGCTGGCATCTTCAGAGGTGTAGCACCAAAAGACAGAGATCTCTCAGTGTCACAGTGAGAGATCTCTGAGAGATCTCTGACACTGAGAGATCTCTGTCTTTTGGTGCTACACCTCTGAAGATGCCAGCCACAGCTGCTGACGAAACATCAGGAACTACAATGCCAAGACCACGGCAATACAGCCCGGAAAACCCACAGCAACCATCGTTCTCCAGCCGTGAAAGCCTTCGACAATACAACAGGCTTTGTTGCTAGTGTTTACATAATAATGATCTCATGAAAGCTACCTATGCAAAAAGATGGAAGTGGCTAAATTCTGAAAGTCACACGTAGCTTATTTAATGTATAGACTGGCAGCCAGGAACTTTACGGTTAATTAGACATGCACATCATAGAAGGGGATCACCACAAAGCTGAGTGAAGACTTTTACGCCTCTTCCTATATTTGTCCATTTGAATGTACCTCACATAAGATATTTAATAGTGCAGCTAGGGTAACAAGATGGTAGTAAGCACATCCAGATATCAAATATAGGCCATGGTGTAACCTTTGGACTAAAGCCAGCAGTAAGGGTCAAACTAGGACAGCTACACGGATTTATTCTCATTTTTACTTCATTTGTATATAAAGTGGAGTGGAAAGGCTTATTTCTTTTACATGAAAAGGAGCATGCAACCAAAGACAGCAAAACCCATACTTCTTCCCACAATGTGTGTCTTCATGCTTCAAACAAAAGCAGAGTATGTGTTACCAGATCCATCTCATAATTCACCTCAATGAAACATTTGTTGTATCTGCTCTACAGATCTTAGTCTACTCTACTATCTTAGTAAAATGGATGTTGTATCATCCAATAATATGAAGAGAAATTTAACAATGTAACTCTAACTCACCTTACAAGCATTAAACTAACCCTCCCGCCTCAGCCCATGCACACGGCAATGCATGGGAGCTGCTACTCCATGGTAACACACCACAGGAATGCACATGAACATAGTGAAACCATGTGAATGGGATAAATCATGCAATTTTGTAGGGGGGGGGGAATATTATTAGGCACCCCACCCCCAAACCACACCAAAGCATCTCTTACACTGTAGAACATATACCTGAAGAGGCATCAACATTTCATTATGATGATATTTGCGGTGTGAAAAATCCAGTGCCTGACTAAATATCTAAATTAGCTTAAAATCCAAAGTCATGTCCTTACTGAGGTACCAAAAGAATGACTGAAAAAACAGGGAAGGTGAAAACATTACCTGTGTTGTTGGTTGAAGGCTCCTTTCTGACCAGAAGTTTTACAAATAGCATTGCCAGCTGCCATGACTTTAAAGGGCATGAAGAGGCTGAGATTAAGTGTGTCACATGACCTCCCATTGTCTGTCTCCAATCAATTGCACCCTCATTTAATTGTATAGATATTGATATGAGTAAGAAGCGATTACACCTCCAGCATCTTCCCATGTACATCTGAAGATGTTATTAAAGTGCATTGGGAGACGGATGGAATAGTGTATATTTATTTTATTACTTTTTTATTCCACTGTTCCTTTAAGGAAGTCATGTCCCCCTTACAACAAGTTTATTGGACAGGCTTGACTGAGAAAGAGGAAGAGTGTGCAATGGTCTCAAGCTCTATAGCTGAGAAGTTGTTTGAATACAGATTTTCCCAATCCAAATACTCATACTTATACCAAGTATGAATATCATAAAAACAGCACGGAATTTGGCTGCTAATTGTGGGTTTCTGGAGCAGCTATAATGCAAGTGAAAGTATCTGCCTTGAAATTCAGCATGGAGATTATGCAGGCAGTCAGGGAGGAGGAAGCCCCAAATAAGGAGGGAAGACAGTGTTTGGGAAAGGTTATGACAACAAGAAGGGGGAAGAAGGCAGCAAGTAATAGGAAGGGAAAAGGCAAAAATCAGGTTTCCCCTGCCCCCTAAGTCCCCTTCTTACATGTTAATAATGTACAACTGCATCTGTTTCACCTTTTATACCTGATATGTTAACTATTTGAAGAGATTATCTACATATTTCAATACCAATTTTTGAAAGAGAGTGGTACAATTGCCCTTCTAGTGTTGACCAACTGTCAATCTGGCTGCCCAATAGCATTATTAAAGAGAAATTCTCTTAATTACTCTTTATCCAATTTCTCCCAGAAATCCAACAATTCTTTTCCATTCACTAGGAATTTGGAGTTTATAATCAATTCCATCTTGATCAAAGAAAAATTTAGAGAGAGGAAGGGCAAGTAGGAAGGTTCTACAAAAAATTCAGAATTTCACTCTGTAGCTGCTCAAAGGTGGTAATTAGAGATGGGCATGAATGGGAAAAAAATGAACCATGCGGTTCGTGGTTCGTCAAATTTCATGAACCATGAACTTTCACGAACCTGCCCCGGTTCGCGAACCAGTTCATTTGGTTTGTGAAAATGTCACATCCAGGTCAGAAAATCATCTGACCCGGGCCAGCAGAAGGTCACTTCCAGGTCAGCAGAAAGTCGGCAGGAAGTCCATCCCCTGTTGCCTAGGAAACTGATAGATTGACACCAGGCTGTCTGCAGCGACGAACCAAAAAATGAACCAAACAAACCAGCCTAAAGTTCATGGCAGTTAGTCAGAAATGGGAACTGATGAACCACGGTTCATGAACCACAAACCAGCCTGGTTCATGCTTAATTTTGGTTCGTATTTTGGTTTGTGTCCATCTTTAGTGGTATTGTCTGCCCAGATCTGCATTATCTTCCTGCTACCCTCAAGGGCTGAAGTTACAAAAGGATGTATTGATTTCTCTTCAAAGAGAGATCCCTCTTTTAAATGAGATAAAATAGAATAAGAGGAATCATTGGCTATATCTAAAAAATGAATGTTGAGAAAATTAATTTTCCCCATAACAATGCTATTGCTTAATTTTTAAAAATGTTAAAGATTTGAGACAAAATTTTGCTGTGTGATAAACCCTGTGGGGGCCCTTATTTTTAGCACACTGCCCACTCAGGATTAACAGTTAGTTAACATTTGTAATTTTACTGATTTTCCTAAAATCTTTGGTTCCCAAACTTTTTAATTATAGATCAAGGCTGCTACATGTGATTATATGAACCAACTCTTTTCCATACCATATAATTTCCAGTAAATAGGTGGTAAATTCTAGAGAGTCTCAGTGCAATATGATACTACCTACATATTAGTTTTAATATATGTTCATTATGTATATTCAGTGCACAACAGGTCATTAAACTGTCATATATTGAACATGTTATATACATTGTTAAAACAGCCAATAGGAAAATTCTGATCTTGGCTTGTATGTCTCATTGTTGCCACAATCCAAACATTCAAATTACAATCCTAAACAGTTACAGCCTTTTAACTGCATTGAGTTGAATGGGTTTAGAAGGCTACAACTCTGCACAGGACTGTACTGTCAGTCGTTTAGATTGTATATTGGTCTACATAGCTATATCATCTTAGCTTTGCTTATCAAAGTGCCCCTTTCTACCACAGGAGTGCTGCACCTTGTTATCACAACCCAGATCCTGGATTTATACAATTGGGGTCCCAGATTCTGAAAAGGCACCAGAGCACAACCAAAGGTCCACCAACAGGCAGCCAGGTTCTGAGATTTTCTCCCAATGCAACCACAGATTCTAGTTCTGCACCAAGTTAAGCTAATCACAGACTTCCTCTATTGCTACCCAGGAAAATCCATGTGCATAAAAAGAACATCCCAAGCCCTCCATCACTGTAGCTAGTTCATCCTCAGAACTATCTTCCATCACCATGAGGTCAGTAAACTCTTCCATGTCAAGGAATGAGTTCTTCTCTCCCATTCTTCCTTTCTTCCTGAAATTAGTTCTCTGTATGCTTTTAAGAGTCTCTCTTAGAGACGGGCACGAACCTAAATACGACTCAAAAAACCCCACAAACCAGGCCGGTTCAGGGTTCGTGAACCAGGGTTCATGGAAGCTCTTTTTCAGGGAACTTCCACAAACTGTATACTGGTTCGTTGCATCATATTTACAGGGGCAATTTAAATGGCCATTTCCCTAGGGTCCCTTTAAACTATCAGCTGGCAGGCAGCAAGGTTGATTCCCCTGCCACCTGCCAGCTGACAGTTTAAAGGGACCTATCGCGGCCCAGCCCCAGCCCCACATTTACTTTCCCCTGCGGTGCGGCGTCCTTCCTCTCCTCCAAGGAGGGGCAAGAAGGCCATTTTTGGCCTCTTCCACTGCCCTGGGGGCCCGCAGGGTGGCGGAAGAGGCTGAAAACAGCCTCCCTGCCCCTCAAATGGCTGCCACAGTGAGGGGGGGATCCCCCCCGCCATCTGCCAGCTGATAGTTTAAAGGGACCTGTCCCTTGCAAGGCAGGAAAGGGCACTTTAAACTGTTAAATGCCCCTTTCCCTGCCACTGTTAAGGCTGAAAAGGGGCATTTAAACCCCACGAACCACAAACCACGAACTGGTTTTTAACTGGTCTAGTTCCGTGGTTCATTCGTGAAACCCACGAACCACGAACTTCCTGGTTCATTTTTTTTTGTTCCGTACCCATCTCTAGTCTCTCTACACATGGCATCTTACATGAGGACAGTCATGTGACTTAGAGTCTCTCTACACAAGACAAATTACACCAGGATGCTCAAGTGAAGAAAGATGCAATGTTAGCCAGGAAGCCAAGTTTTAAAAGACAGATTGGAAGGTTTTGTCAATTTCCCCTTACTACAGAGCCAGCAAAGAATATCGCTGCTCAGAGGGTTTGGTTATTTCCTCTTCACCTCCCCGAAGGCTCTGTCAGTTTCACCTCTTCTGGGAGGCAAAGAGAAAATAAACTGTCTGATGAGCGATCTTTGCTAGCTCGGTAGGGAGGGGAAATTGACAAAGCCTTCTGATCTTACTTTCTGTAAGATCTTTATTCTTACTTTCTGTGTGGTCTTATATTGAAGTGTACTCTGTCTCCCTTGCAGTGCATGTGTATCCACAATGGGCAAACAAGTGTAAGATCTTTCACTTGATCCTACTTATGTATGTTGTCATGTGTACAGAGACTCTAATGGTTTACCTTGTCTTAGCTTTTTCATTTCCACATCTAGGACTGGCATACCTTACTGCCTGCCTCTCATTTCTATCCTAAAGTTTCATTCCTGTCTATCTCACCACATCTTCTGGTCCTAATGTTATTTTTTAAATAAAGTAAGTCACTTCTTTCTTACAGTCTATAATACCAATAATACAATGATATAAAGTGAAAATCCTTTATTTCTTCCAGTAAGTACTCCATCATCCTTTGTTCAGAACATTTAAATTAATCTACAAAAATCTATTTAATATTTTACCTACTCTGATATGTATTTTTTCATTTCTTTGTCACTGATCTGTACGTATCCAACCTTCCATTGTGCTATTACCATAACTCTTCATTGTCCAACTTAAATTGTAAAATTACTTTAAACAAACCAATCCTAATCCTTACTTTTAATTTCACAGATCATATAGCTTTATGTTACATAATCAACCATAAAGTATACACGTTTCTAAAATTGTACCATTTACTTCATGCTACTAAAATTGGCTCACTTTTGTAATGCCAAATTACCCATCAAGTTGTATAATGTGCATTAAATGACACAAAACATCTATATACTGGATTCTTCTAATTGTACTGGGCACCTCCAACTAGAGATGGGCACGATCAGCATTACAATAGAAAAACACCCACGATAATGGCGTTCGCGTGATTGGGACCCAGCAGATCCAGGGTTCGGGGGGGGGGCTTCATCGGGGCTTGATTTGGGCCATCGGGATCTGATTGGGGATGCAGACAATCAGGTGCCAGTAATCTATTCCCAGGGCAATGGAGCCAGGGGAATGCCTGAGCTGTGTTTGCCCTCCTTCTGTGGCCCTGGAAACCTGAATGGAAGCCCAGCTTACCTTGATCAGCAAGGGCTTCCTTCCAACCACGGAGCAGCAACACACTCACCACCAGTTGGGAGAAGAGACCCAGAGGAGGGAGGGGGAAGGGGGCGTTCTGTAGCCATGGGCACTCCAAATGTTTTTTGCTTTTAAAAAAAACGGAGCTTTGTAGGAGGAATGGCTGTTTTTCTGTCTGTCACTCTGTTTTTAACCTGCTTTTAAAACACTGTATTTTGTGGGAAAACCTCATTCACGGCTCTGTGTGTGTGTTTAAAATATGCTTTTGGAAGACTGGCTGCTTGCTTTTAAAATTGGGTGGGGAGGAATGGAGGATTCTGTCCCTGCTTTTTTTTAAAAGCTGGCTGAAACATGTTGACGGGGTGTCTCTCTTTCTCTATTTGGAGAGGCAGAGACGGGTTAAAAACTTTTTTCTCCCCCTCTGCTCTAAGTGTGTGTGTGTGTGTGTGTGTGTGAATGTCCCCTCCCTGAGGGGAGGTGGCTCGTCATCAGGTTAAAAACTCCCCCCCATGCTCTAAGTGTGTGTGTGTGTGTGTGTGTGTGTGTGTGTGTGTGTGTGTGTGTGTGTGTGTGTGTGTGTGTGTGTGTGTGTGAACGTCCCCTCCCTGAGGGGAGGCGGCTCGTCACTGGGTTAAAAACTTTTCCCCCCTCTGCTCTAAGTGTGTGTGTGTGAACGTCCCCTCCCTGAGGGGAGGCGGCTGGTCGCCACCTCCACATGCCCACCGGGCCCGGCAGTCGCTGCCACCACCCACCTTCCCACTTCCCGATCCAATCGACAGATCGGAAATGGGAGATGATCAGTGTGGATCAGTGATTTGGGGTCGTCACCGGCACGGATCCACGATCAGCTTGATTGGTAATTTTTTTTTGGATCATGCCCACCTCTACCTACAACTACATAGGGCACTAAGAGCAGAACCACAAGTGACAAAAGGCACAGATTGGACACTTGTCTGCTTCCCTCAAGTTTTGATGGGAAATGTAGGCATCCTGGTCTTGCAGCTTCGCTCTCTGACTGCTGTCCAATGGAGTTTTCAACTGTCACTTGTCCAACATTCCGCCAAGCTGCCTACATTTCCCATCAAAACTTGAGGGAAGCAGACAAGTGTCCAATCTGTGCCTTTTGTCACTTGTTGTTCTGCTCTTAGAAGATAAGGAGATCCCAAACTTCAAATGATGTTTTAAACTACACAAGGACTAGAGCACTAAAACTAATACATAGAATTACATTAAATCCCAACAATATCACATATATACTGATGAGACACAGTTTTACTCCCAAACTTACCCCCATTCTTGTAATTTTGTATCTGTAGCTGGCTATTTGATATTTCTAATGCCAACTTGTTTTTAAGAATATTAGCAATGAAATACTTTTGGAACTTTTGGACTGGAAGGAAGATTGGGAGGTACCTTTGTGTGGTGGTTCTGATATTTCATGCAGGGGAAAGTGTTCAGAAAGAAGTTTGAAAATTGTCCTTCACATACCCTCTAGCTTTTAGTGTATTGCAGGATTTTATCTTGTTCCCATGCTGTTTAGTGTACACATGAAACTTATGGGTGAGGTCACAGAGAGATCTGGGACTGCATTTCACCAGTATGCAGATGACACCCTACTCTATCATTCTTCTTCATCTAAGTTTTATGAGGCAATGGGAATACTAGACCAATATCTCTAGTCAGAGTTATCAGGCACAACACAGATTTAATTTGAGGTCACAAAATAGTAGAATCCAGTAGCATTTTTAAGACTAACCAACTTTATTGTACCATAAGCTTTCGAGAAGCTCTTCATCTGACAAAGAACTGTGGTTCTCAAAAGCTTATGCTACAATAAAGCTGGTTAGACTTAAAGGTGCTACTTGACTCTTTACTATTTTGTGACTACAGACTAACATGGCTAACTTCTCTGGATCTTAATTTAAGGTGTAATATGATTGAAATGAAAATGCTAGTGGTTGGTCACATAGGTGACTCATTTTATTCAGAAGGATCCCTGGTGCCTTGATTGAGACTTGGAGTGAGGGGTTAAGGTAGTCATTAACAGAAGGGAATGCAAAGGAGATTTGCTTCTTTTAATCATATCTGCTTCCTTATGGCAGGATCCAAACCAAAGTTTGCATTTTTTTTAAAAATTGAAAATTAAAAGGGGAAATCTATCAGATCCAAACTGACAAACTCCAATAGCTCTAGACTAGAGATGGGCACAAACAGCAATATGAACTTTAAAAAGCCAGGGACAATCCAATCAGCTGTTCATGAACAAGCTGTTTGTGAGGCCTCATTCTAAATGAACAGGTGGTCCTTGCAAGCCTTGTTCATTGCAGTTCATCAAGCCAGACAATCTGGCACCTGCAATCAATTCCCTTGGCAACCGGAGGCAGGAACTGCCTGAACTCTGTCTGAACTCCTGCTGTTGCCCTGGAAACCTCAATCTAAGCCCAATTTAGCTTGATAAGGCAGGTCTTCCTTTCAAGTGTGGTGCTCCAAATTTGTTACAAGGAAGCAAAGAGCAGGGCGGAGGGGGGCTCCTAGCTCTGGTTTTGCAGACAGTGAGGGAAGGCAGTTGCTGTTGGCATTTTGAGAGAGAAACAGGGAGAGTGCATTGGAGCTTGAATTTTCTTTGTGTGTGGTGGGATAGGGATCTACCTCTTCAAGTTCCAGGGCTGTTGCCGGGTTCTGGGCCAAGCTATTATTTATTATTGGTACATTTCCTGCTGTCTGCTCAGGTAAGGTTTCTGGGAGTGGTGCAGTAGGGATCTACCCCTTGAGGTTCCAGGGCTGCTTCCAGGCTCTGGGGCCAAGCTATTATTTATTATTGGTAAATTTCCTGCTGTCTGCTCAGGTAGGGTTTCTGGGAGTGGTGTGGTAGGGATCTTGATGGCTGGAGGAGAGCCTGCTGGCCCCCACAAACAATGAACAATGAACATGTTCCTGAACAGGTCATGTTCATCAATGTTCGTTGTTCATGGATGGCAATAAACAACGAACACATGTTCATTTTTTTTCTGTTTGTGCCCATGTCTACATTTAGTTTTCTATATGGAAGGATATTGAATAAATGAGCATTCAGTTGTGTGATAGTATATATACATCCCCACACACATATGCAATATGACTTGGCACAGCCCTCACATAGATTTACTACCTTAGTGAGAACTAGGCCTGAAAAGCATTGCGTTCCTTCAACTTTTTCTTCCAAACCTTCTACTTCTTTGGTGAAAGAAGTAGAAGGTATGAAAAGATTTTGAAATGTAATTGGCAGAACAACTATGAATCAGCTCTATCAAGGAATTTAGAGAATGGCACAAGATGACCTGCCATGGGTTCTAATTTACTTAGTATAATATCAGGTGGAAAACAAGCTAGCCAATAGTTAAGGTTCATACCAGTCTGTAATATTGACCTTTAGTAAGCTTCTTATCCAGTTAGGGTTGCCAGGCCTCCCTATGGCAGAAAGCTTTGCCAGCAACTCTTGTTGCCCAGTATCATAGAAAAAAAAAATTAAAAGCCAGCATTGTGCACAACATGATGTCACTTCCAGGCAAAACTGGAGAGTAATGTCAGATAGTTCTAGGAATCACTGGGAAGTCATTGGTTTTACCATAGAGTTTCTGGGGATTCCTAGAGTGATATGATTTCTTTTCTGGGACAGCCCAGAAAAGACAGCATGGTGTGCATGATGCTGCATGCCTCCTCATGTCTCTGTCCCCCAAGCTCCTATCATTTGTACCTAAGAGAGAAAAGTATACTAAAGGGAGGGAGGTGAATACCCATAATATTCATTGGAAAACTTAGAGAACTGATAGCTACTAGTTTACCTATTGTACCAATGCTAGCTCCTGAGGACCTGGGCAATTTCATATGCAAAGAGAAGTGTGAAAGCTATCAACCCAAAATAACTATGGGCCAAGCTACACATGACGAATGACACTTGAACGGCAAGTGGATTGAGAGGAGGGCAAGTGAACAGGGAGAAATATACTTGCTGTTCAAGTGTCATTCGTCATGTGTAGCTTGGCCCTAAGAGAATCTGAAGTGTAACCATAACAGGCATGCTCTATCAATCATAATTTCAGCTTAGAACCACCTCAGGGCCTATCTGAATGCTATAAGGAAGACAAGTTGCAAAAGTGGTTTACCTGCTTTCCCAGTCTCTGATTCAACATGCAAAAGAGTAACGTGGCTCTCATCCAGAATTTTTTTAAAAAAAATTTTTGCTGCTGCAATTTGCAGAATGTGTTTGCCTCTCCACATGTGCATCTCATGGAAAAATAGGAAGTGCCATGCTGAGATAAAATGGGCAGGAGCCAGTGGGTCCCTTTTGTAAATGCATCTTAATTTCTAGCTGATTCAATCCTAGTTTCAGGTCTCTTGAGTCTTAGAGATGGCTTTCCAGGACCACAGGAGGAAGGAAAAGCTGAGACATTCCTAATTATTGAGAAGAAATTCATTTGCAGATTTTTGGTTCAGATCCAACGAGTTCAGAATGTAGTTGTAAAAGTACTTTTGGCATGGATCTGAAAAAGAGTCAAGCAGAAGGGGGGGAAGTACTGATTAAGGGCAATAAACTCACAATTTAGTTACTTGCTGAAAGGGTTATCGTGGCCATTACAGCCAGAGTGGTGCAGTAATTAGAGTGTCACACTAGTATCTTGAAGATCCATATTCAAATTTCCACTTGACAATGAAAGCTCTCTCACAGCTTAACCTACCTCACTAAATTGTTGTTGTTGTGAAGATAACAATAAGGAGGGAGAATGATGTTGTAAGCTGCTTTGGGTATCTATTGTAAAGAAAAACAAAATATAAGTATCTAAATAAACTGACAATATGACATGATTGCATTTATTATATATAGCCAAAGGCTATACAAACACAAAGAACATAAAACATAAATAACATGACTTAAAAAATCAAATATGAAAGTACTCATCATGTTAAAAACATTTCAGCCTTTGGCTGCAGCTTTTGCTCATATGTTCTTGTCCGCCAAAGCAAACAGCAACACTCTGTATGACATGAGACCAAGTGACACTCTGAACAAGCAAGTCAGCATCCAAGAGAAAGAAAATCAGCTTCTCTTCTTTCAAGAAAGAGTTTAGGCCCTTCAAGGGAGCTGCCAAAAATTTGGTACTGGGCTCTGGATAAAGAAGACAGGACAGAATATAATGGGGGTAAATCCTTCAGAACCGGAGCTCTGCATATATAGAAGTGCAAAGCAAACAGTTTTCAGAAATAGCGACCATCCAGCAAAGCAGTTAGCATGGTCTGAAACTGGATAGATAAAGGCTATTCTGAGATTATGAAGGGATATGTTGGACAAATAGGAGACTCTGATGTGGTCCTTTTTAATAACTTTAAAGTGGGTGTATAGTATAAAAATAATATAAAATAGCTAGCAGCACTCAGTAACAGGGTAAAAGAGCTAGATGGTGGATGTATCTGATCAGGAAGGAATCTGATCTCCTCTATTTGGCAAGTGGAGGCCAAGCCCAGCCTCAATCATATGCCTGGTAGAACATCTCTGTCTTACAGGCCCAGCAAAAAAATAATAAATCCTGCCGGGCCCTGGTCTCATCTGACAGAGAGTTCCACCAGGTTGGAGCCAGGACTGAAAAGGCCCTGGCTCTGGTCAAGGCTAGGCGGGCCTCCCTGGGACCAGGGACTACCACAGTTGCTTATTTCCTGATCGTAACGTCCTCTGGGGCACATACGGAGAGAGGCGGTCCTGCAGATATGCTGGTCCCAGTCCGCATAGGGCTTTATTTATTTACTTTATTTACCCCCATCTTTCTCCACAACGGGAACCCAAAGCAGCTTACATATTTCTCTTCTCCTCATCACAACAACTCTGTGAGGTAGATTAGGCTAAGACTGTATAACTTGGCCAAGGTCACCCAGTGAGCTTCCATTGCGGAGTGGAATCTGGGTCTCCCAGATCCTAGTCTGAAACTCTAATTACACCACATTGACTTTTGTGTGGTGGCTGCTGTTGAACAAGTAGCAAGCAGCTGAGACTGGATAAGTCATAGAAGTTAAGTGATAACAAGTCAATGGGTCCTCCCTCAAAAGCCAAAATAGCCTTAGAAAGGGCTCTCTCCCCCTGACTTTTACTGTCAGAAACCAAGACTTGATAATCTTGTGGTTGCCCAGCAATGGCCACACATTTGTTGCTTAAAGCTATAAATAGTACTGGGGGATGTTAGCCTACCCAGTGGTTTTGTTTTCTTTCTTTTTTATATTTTTTTCTGCAAACCTGAGGTTTACCTCAGATGTGTAGAAAGATATGTCTTGTCTGTCCATGACCTCAATCTCCACAGATGGGATCATGTTGAATTAAATTTTGCTGATTTGATTGTGCAATCATATTTATACCTCACCCTATTATAAGGAACTAGCTGTACACTTAGATCTCTCTGGTAATTATAACAGAAGTTATTGTACAGATGCAAATTCAGAACTGGCCCTCTGTGATCAGCTTGAAGTCTTAAAAGTCCAAGCATACCACTTCCAACACAAAGTCATTCAATGAGTATAAAAGAATGAATGGCATGTCAGTTGTCAAATCAATAGTCACACTACATCCTATGACAATCCTTTTAAGACCTAGTTTTCTTCTTCTGTTATTTGTGGTGACTTGGGTTATGGTAATTTGTAAACTCGTCCCACAGCATGATTCTTATGGGCTACACCATTTCACAGGTAATGATCGTATAAAGTCCATTTGTAAAACATGTGCTGCTAGTCCTTCAGTTATGTTGCATATTGGCACAATGTAAAGGCTTGGTATCAAATCACAAAATGAAAATATTTAATAGGTAATTAAGACATCAGATGCTAGTGAATTTTGCTGCAGTGTTAAATATTCCAGATTTCATGCTATACTTGTTTTCTCCAAGGCTAACATTTTCTGTACATACAGAAGGAAGCCTGTTTACAGCATGATTGTGGTTACCCCATGTATCTCAGAATTTGGCTTCCAATTCCGTACCTACAATAAATGCTGAGAATCTCATCTGACATACTTTTAGAAAGAGAAACTCCCTATGGATGTGGAAACTTTTTTTTTAAGGATGGCAACATCTGCTGAAGTCATACCTACATAGGAACATGAACGTCATGTACTGATATATGGAAGCCCTGGTACAACTCATCACTGATTCTCCCTAGGTTTAATTGAAAGGGTGGATGCAGCTATCTGAGCCATACAGGTGCTGCTTCAAAAAATCATCTGTAACTATATGAAGAAGCTAGTCATAATTATGGGAAAGTGGTATCAGCTGCCTAGGGAGGTGGTGAGCTCCCCCTCACTGGCAGTTTTCAAGAAGAGACTGGATGAATACTTGTCAGAGATGCTTTAGGCTGATCCTGCACTGGGCAGGGGGTTGGACTAGATGGTCTGTATGGCCCCTTCCAACTCTATGATTCTATGATTCTATTAACAAATAAAACCTTTATTGAAATATGTATATCCTGCTCACCTCAGCAGAAAGACAAAATAGCATCTCCAACTAACAGGATAAAGCCAACATTATCACCCCTTGATAATCACAGAATTTTGTGAAAGCAAAGAGGAGGAATCCTGAGTTTAACTGAGTTGCCAGCAGTGATGTGTGAACTTTATCCAACTCAATTTGAAATTGGGCTCAGGAAACAAACTATTTAAAATAGACTATCAGGAAATAGCTTCTCCCTTCCAAGCCAAATTCTGACATTTGCATCCCAACACAATACGGAATTATGGTAGAATATTATAAATCACACAACTAGTAACAAATTGTGCATATCTGATCATTTTCTCATTAAAGGTGAGGAAACAATCATTAAAGCCCATGCTTTCTCTGTGGTTGCGCCCACTTTATGGAACAGGCTCTCTGAACATGTAAGAGGAGTGCCATCTTTGGAAACATTTAGGAGGCATTGTAAAGCTTTTTTATTCACCAGAGTGTAGGTCCAGGTATCTTATCGCATGCTATTAGATTTTGTAAGGCGTTATTAGATTCAAGGAATTTGGGGGTTTATTCTTGTTTGAGTCTTCATTTTGTATTGTAAGCTGCCTCAAATCATGGGGATAGGCAATATAGTAATGTTTTAAACAAATCAATAAAAATTAATATTTACTATCAAAATTGAATTTCCTGTTTCAAATGGTTTCAGTTCATATAGATCAAAAGACTTTAAGTAAGTGGCAGAAAGTAATAAATGACTTCATATGGAAAGGAAAGAACCCAAGGATAAGAGTTAAAGTATTACAAGATGACAAAAAATGAGAAGGACTGGCAGTACCGAACTGTATCATCAAACAGCAGCATTAGTTTGGATAACAGACTGGATTATAAATCCAAGTAGAAGACACATCAAATTGGAGATAATAGATGTTAAAAAGGGCATTCATAATTATTTATGGCTTAAGAAATCACTGAAATCCATTCAAAAGCAGGACGGAATCCATATGTTAAGAGATGGAATACTTAAAATATGGTTTCAGTGCAGAAATAAACTGAGTTCACCAATTTCACCACTGATGTTGCCAATAAATGATCATTATGATGCTGCCACCAGAAATAGAATTGATCAGCTCAGCTATGAATCTATGATTGACAAGTAAGGAAATGTGAACACATGGCAAGAAATCCAAGCTCAAGGGAAAAATATTCCATGATTAATGTATCAGCAGATAGTATCAAGTTTCAAAGAACAAACTTTTAAAGAAGGCAGCAGTTTAAGAGAAAAAACAGAATTTGAAGCGATAATAAGTGGTGACCTGAAGCATCTATTAGAGAAAATTCACAAAATTTTATTGCAATACCACACAGAAATGGAACGTGTAAAATCTGTATGTTAAAATGGATGAAAAACTTTGTAGAAAATATCCCTGTGTACCAATGGGAAGATTTATAGACTAAGGATATTAAATTTACAGATTGTCAGTTATTAAGACAGAACTCGTGTAAAGCGTTCTTTAGATGGTATACTACCCCCAAAGACATTGTGAGAGTTAGTAGGGACTATAGCGGACAGTGATGGAAATGGAAATGCATGGATGCAGTATCCTGTTTACCACCCCTTAGCCCTGTGGAAGAAGGCACCATTCTCAGGCCCTGCAGTGCCACCTCTGTCAGTACTTCAGTGGCAGGTGCCTCTACAGAGCCCCAGGCCACCTTTAGGACAACAGCAGCCAAAACCCAGGCAAAACCCTGGGGAACAACTGCAGCCACCCAGCTGACTCATCCTTCTTCTGCAGTTGCCCGAGAAGCTTCAACTCAGCCAGGATCACAGGAAATTGCTGGTAGCACATGCCAGGCAGGCATGGGCCCCAAGCTGCCAAAGGAGCCACTGGAGAGGCTCCAGAAGCAGCAGGTGTAAGCAAGGCAGAGAACAAACGCCCCTGCCCTGGCCTTCGCTGGAGTGGGTGGGGCCAGGAGACTATAGACTCTACCTAGCTGTCCCATCAGATAGGTGGGTAGAAGGGACACTCAGGTAGGGTTGCCAGATATCTATACCCTCTGGGTAGGGTGGTGGGGAACTGACACTTACCTCATGCCAGTGATGTGCTTTATCTTCACTTGTGCACTCCGGCACCTGTGCAATAATGTCATTCTGGTAGTGATGTCATGGCCCCAGCCATGGGAGCACTCTGAGCTGCTGCCAACCAGCACAGGGGTTCCATACCAACTGATCAGCCCAGGCCAGCTGGGCCAACCCAGTCATGCCCCCTGCCAGCCAGACAGTCTCCAAGCCACCAGCTGGCACAAGGCTAGGATGCAGGAAGGAAGGAATCAGGCTAGGGGATGCATTGCGGGCAAGCCTCCCTTCTGCCATCTGGTGCTCTAGACAATTCTGTCCAGTGGGCAGGCTGTCCCTGGGCAAAGCGAGCAAAAAAATCTGAAGGCACAGCTGTGTAGAAACTGGGCTGAGAGAAAGAATGGCTGGGGTCAGGAGATAAAGAAAAAAGATTGACAGAGGAGAGAGAGTTTCATATATTTCCTGATACTGAAGTGAGAGTGTTGTTGAAATTCACAGTAGTATGAGGGACACTTTTGGAGAGAAACAGAACCTATAATACCAGGCTAAAAGGGGATCCTTTTAAACTGAAATATTGTGCCCTTTTCTTTCAATTGCCAGAACAAGGATTTTTGTTATTTCAGTTACTCTACAAGGAATGTTAATAGGATAAGAAACAGTTACCTGGCTAACAGAAGACTTGATTAGATTACCAGGCAGATCTACATTATTTAGGGTGCTCTTTGAGAGAAAGGAAATGGGTTATTTTCCTACAAGCACTGAATATTCAAATATGGTCTTAATTTGGGGAGATCCCATAGAGTCACAAGGCAAGCCATAGAAGAAAGGAGTTAAGTTTCTCACAGGGACTTGGCTATCTTATCATGAAATAGCATTTTATTGTACAGTAACTCTTATGATTATCTGGTTTCATCCTAGATGGATTGTGCCTACACCTTTGGCCACATAGACCTCAAGAATGTAGGGGGTGCCCGGGGTAATAAGCTATAGTAGTGCACTTTTGAAATTATGAAAAGTAGAGGAAGAAGTTAAGGGCAAAAAAAGTTTTAATTTTACCTACCATTTCTGGCTGAAGAGAGAGATTAGTATAACTTCCCAAATCAATGAGCTGAATCATTTACATTTGCAAAAAAAGGGGGGCAGAGTCCCAAATCTGACAACACTAAATTCATACATCCATCATGATTTTACAGGAGATCAGCAAAGATCTTACCATAGTATGATCCACAAGTTTTCCACGCTCCGGAGAATGGCAGCGATTTGTTCTCAAGCGCGCATCCTCACATGGCTCAGAGGATTCCCCACGGCTTGTGCCTCCAGAAGCCGCCAGGGATGTTCGCTAAGGATGATGAGTTCGAATCACAATGGGCAGCAGTTTTGAATAAGTCTAGCTTCGATTTAATGTTATTGCTGATTAGACGATGTAAGAAAGAATGTGAACTACCGGCTGAATAAATAGAACATGTGAGTGAGTCTATGAAGGCTCTTAAGGCGACTACTGAGTTTGATGCCCGCCTCGAAGATATTGAGGAGGAGGTCCTTAAGTTTGAGGCTAGGGTTAAGGAGGTGAAAGTAAAAAAGTTTAAATGTGACAATTTGGATTATGCAAACGGGAAGGTTTATTTCTGGTGGGATCAGAACCAGAGTGAGAATCGGAAGAAAATATCCTGGGCTAAACCTATCAGGTCCTTTTCAGACCTGGAGACCTCGGGCATGTCTGACAGTTCTGGAGATGAAGGGACCAGTAGTAGAAATCTAAGAAGTAGAACCATTCAGAGCAATTCACGTCTGCCTTTTTTAGGGAAAGGAAGGAAGGGACCCTATATGGAAGGCAGGAAGAAACCATAATATTTAATTTGTCTTCATGGGTTTTTACTTTGACTGAGAAGGATGTGTTAAATAAAGGATTTGGATTTGTGCCAACACCTAATTACAATTCATTTCAAACAAGAGTGGATATTTATAAATTGGTTAGACTAGTAAAACTTAAAAAGTTTTTTTGAGGCACAGGAAGGAGACCAATGCCATGACAGGCTTCCAAAAGGTTTGAGAAGGGGTTCCATCTTTGCACCCACTGGTGTCGACAACCGTATAGACACTTTTGAATATATGGTCCTGAGAGATATTCAACGATTAGAAAACCAGCCGAAAAAAGTGTGGCATAACCTAATGAGATTGGAAAGAAAATCCTTAGAGGACTTGAATAATGATCCCTCCATTATTATAAAACCAGCAGATAAAGGAGGAGGCATGGTAATTTTAGATAAAGAAACTTACGTAGCTGAGGTGGAGAGACAATTAGCTGATACTATCAGCTATAAGGGGACCCAACAGCACATATTGAGAGCTTAATTAAAGTGGTTCTGAATGAGGCTCTAGCTGTAGGAGAGATTAGTGATGCTTTACATCGTGCATTAATAGTAAAAACACCCAGAACACCCATTTTTTATGTGCTTCCAAAAATACATAAAAACATCCCCCCCGGGAGACCTATTGTCTCGGGGTGTGGGTCAATAGTAGAGCCTTTATCAATATATGTGGATTCGTTATTGCAGGTGGCTGGACCTAAGATCCCCTCATTTATAAATGACACAAGAGAATTTATTAAATTAGTTGAGGGTTACCCCATAGAAGCCGATGGCATCCTGTTAACTATGGATGTCAATTCTTTGTATACTGTTATCCCCCATGAGGCGGCACGAGAAGTGACGGAAGAGATCTTTAGGGGTAGGAACGACTACTCCCCACCCACTGAGTTGTTGCTTCAATTGGTGGATCTTATCTTGGAAAAGAATTATTTTCGCTTTAATGAATCATACTTTTTTCAGACCAGAGGCATTGCTATGGGGTGTGCGGCAACCCCCAGCATCACCAATTTATTCATGGCAAGATGGGAAGGCCAGTATATTATGCATCAATCTAACCCTTTTTTGGCTAACATCCAATTATTTAAAAGGTACTTGGATGATCTTTTCTTCTTGTTTAAAGGGGCCAGTAGGGTTCGGGAGTTTTGTGAATGGCTGGATTCTAGGGACAGCAATATAAGATACACGTGGCAGTTTGATAGTCAAAGAATTAATTTCCTTGATGTTGTTTACAGAAGCCCAACTAACACTCTTCAGATTGGCCCATATAAAAAGAATGAGACCAACAAAGAAGTGGAGGGGTTCAGAACAAACCAACCCAAACAGGAAAAAAAATTCCAGAACCCGAACAGAACACACTACCAGGTGTATCAAATAATTTCTTCAATAATTGTGTACAATACATGCAATAAATATCATCAACACAATAAATATTGTAGTCCGTGTATTTCTTCAATCCATTAGTTTATGCAGTCCTCTTCCTACATAATCCAGTAACTAATGAGAACTATATTTTAAAGCCCAATGGCTGCTGTGGCACTCAGTCAGAAGGCCAATACGATGCTTCCTCCTGACCCCAAATGGATCCAATGTGCAATGATGCCTTCGGCTGAAACTCGCCCAACAAGTGGCCAAGGATTGGCCGGGAGATTGGCAACGAGCCTGCCAGCTTCTTGATGTGCTCGTTTCGGCAATTCTTCTTCACGGCCAGTATCTAGTCCAGCCTCAATATTAACTGCAATAAACAGAAATCCACAGAGCCACTATATATTCACTTTTCACTTTTCACATGTTACAATACAAAATTACTTCCATACAATGTGTCTACTCACTGTTACAAATCCATGTCCAAAATAGCTCCTGCCCATTGCAAGTGCTACTGCTGTTTAGCGTGGGTCCCCACTGTTGGAGTCATATGAATTAAATACTATCAATGCTAATTTAACAAGGTTAACTATGTTTGAACCTTAAAGAAACACTGCCCAATTAATTTCACTGTTGAGACCTCTCGGAGACAGGCTATCCATCCTATATATCCACCTAGCTTCAGCCCTTAACAAATCTGCTCGATTGCTGCTGTGGGATTTAATGACTTCCAAAACCGAATAACTAAATTCTCGTTCACTGATATGAGAGTTATGGAAATGCTCGGCCAATGGAGCTGTCATATTTTTTGTCCGAATTTTTGAAAGATGTTCCTGTATGCGTTTCCGGATTGGTCGGGAAGTGCTCCCTACATAATTTAAAGCGCATGTACATCTTATAATATAAACCACATTTACAGATGAACATGTGGAATAATTGCACGGGTACAGTGGTCGTTTTGTTACAGGGTGAACAAATGATGTTATAGGCACACATAAATCACAAATGCTGCAATGCCCGCAAGCAAAATGTCCTTTTGGTAAACTTTCCTTTATTTTATTACTTCTGTAGTCCGAATGAACCAGAAGATCTCTAAAGTTGCTTGTACGCCTATAACCTATTTTTAAAGGTATATCACAGCCTGGTACATCTCTCAACAGATGCCAGTACCTTCTGATAATATTCACTATTCTTCCTGAATGTTGTGAATGGTCCAGAGCCCACGTGATGCCTGATTCATGAGTCTCCCTTTCAGTTGTCAGTTTCAAAAGAGACTCTCGTGGAACGTCATCTGCTCTGCTCCTGGCATTTGCAACCACACGGCTGGGATAACCCCGAGCAAGGAAAGCTGCACTCAACCTGTCTGCCTCCCTCTTAAAATCCCCCTCTTGGGATGAATTGCGCTTAAGACGCAGTAATTGGCCATACGGAATGGCTCGCTTTAACTGCGTTTTGTGATATGAGCTGTAGTTCAAATATGCCGACCGGTCCATGGGTTTACGGTAGGGCATAACATTTAACCAATTCCCTGCTGTCTTATACACAATAACATCTAGAAATGAAACACTGCCCTCATTGCCCTGCACAGTGAACTTAATGTTGGGATCTAAGTTATTTAACCAACTAATGAATGCATCAGCTGTAGCAGGGACTAGATATTGGCCGTGAAGAAGAATTGCCGAAACGAGCACATCAAGAAGCTGGCAGGCTCGTTGCCAAACTCCTGGCCAATCCTTGGCCGCTTGTTGGGCAAGTTTCAGCCGAAGGCATCATTGCACATTGGATCCATTTGGGGTCAGGAGGAAGCATCGTATTGGCCTTCTGACTGAGTGCCACAGCAGCCATTGGGCTTTAAAATATAGTTCTCATTAGTTACTGGATTATGTAGGAAGAGGACTGCATAAACTAATGGATTGAAGAAATACACGGACTACAATATTTATTGTGTTGATGATATTTATTGCATGTATTGTACACAATTATTGAAGAAATTATTTGATACACCTGGTAGTGTGTTCCATATAAAAAGAAGACTGATCGTAATTCATATCTGACATACCAATCACACCACCCTAGACATTTAAAACAGAATATACCCTATGGCCAACTCTTTCGTATTAAACACAGTTTTTCATGCCAGGAGGATTTTCAATGGGAAGGAACAGAAATGAGTAGAGCTTTTCTCAAGAGAGGATACCCCAGGCAGGTTGTAGAAATAGCATATAGGAGGGCTGAGTTAGCTCGTAGGGAGGATTTATTTAGGATTAGAGAAAAGACTCCCAACACAAGAATACAATGGGCTATGGATTATACACATTTGGCCCATCCAATTAAGAAAATCATCTCTAAACATTGGCCACTTATACAGGAAATAAAAGGGTGTGAGCACTTATCTACAATAGGAATGAGATGAACACAAAATTTAAAAGTTATACTTGTCCATTCAGACATTCGCACACCCCCTGAGCCCTGTTTGTTACCACAGGGCTCTTATAAATGTGGCCATTGTAGCATATGCCCACTGATATGGGAGGGGGATCAAATTACTATTAATAGTCCCCCTAAGCAGCTGACTTTTAGACATTTTGCTACTTGTCAGACTGCTGGAATAGTTTATGTTATTAG
The DNA here is from genome assembly GCF_028583425.1 of Eublepharis macularius. Taxonomy (NCBI): domain Eukaryota; kingdom Metazoa; phylum Chordata; class Lepidosauria; order Squamata; family Eublepharidae; genus Eublepharis; species Eublepharis macularius. The sequence continues at coordinate 104,622,133 of NC_072795.1, forward strand.
GTGCCCATGTCTCCAACTGTACGTAGGAAATTCTATAAGGATGTTAAGAACTCGTATCTTAGAACATGTATCTAGAATTAAAAACTCAGTTATCAAGGCTCCACTTACACTACATTTTAAGGGAAAGCAGCACCAGGAAAACGAGCTTAAAGTAGTGATCTCATTTGTCTCTCAGAAGGGACTTTCCCAACAACAAGTACAGAATGTGCTACTAAGAAAGGAAGCCCAGTGGATTCATATTCTGAATACCTTAAAACCTAATGGTTTAAATACAGAGCTGTTTTTTAATTGTTTTTTATAAATAAGAAAGTACTTCAATCTAGTTGAATGAAGCTGCTTCCCCTTTAAATGGAACACAGACAGGAGGATATAATGGGTGAGAGAGAGGGGGCGGGGGCGCGTTTGAGAACAAACTGCTTCCATTCTCCAGAGTGTGGGGAACTTGTGGATCGTACTCTGGTAAGATCTTTGCTGATCTCCTGTAAAATCATGATGGATGTATGAATTTAGTGTTGTCAAATTTGGGTTGTTATGTATTTTAATGTTGTGTTATAGTGGATTAATACGCCCCTGAGGAGGTGATGTACGACATCTGAGTCAATAATAGCCGGCCCCGGATTGGGCGTGGGGCATTGTATTACCATCTTCCCTTCAGGTTGACCACACAATGCTTGGAAATTAACAATGTTAAAGAAAACATAAGAAGAAACAGACAAAAACTAATTGCTTCCATCTAATGGACTTTATTGTTCTCCTCCGGAATCAACTCAATCTGTAAGGCTGTAGCAAATACACACAGGAAGAATTTTGTACTTTTTGTATTGGGATATTGTATATTGTATATGAGATTTATAATATAAAATGTATTAGCACTTTTGCACTTTAAATTGATTAATAGCCTGCACAGTGTCAAGTGCATTTTTCTCCCGTGAGGGACTCTGTCCCCCCTCCTCTGTTTTTGCAAGTGTTTGTAACCAGGAGAGCCACCGCTGATTTGTTGAATCATTTACATTAGCACTTGTGAAATAGAACTTTTAACACCTCTCCCTTCCTTCTGTGAATCTGCTGTATTCCATAAAATGAAGCTCTTAGGAGGTTGGTGATGAACCATTGGGAATGGCAGGGGTACAGAATAGGAAAGGTGAAGGGAGAAATCAATAGAAATCTTAAGCAAGTGGAAGTCTTCAATGAGACTCCAATAGGACTCCAATGAAACCTGGTGGAGAAGATGGGAGGAGCCAGGCTTCATGGTCCTCACTGCTGTTCGCTCATGGTGGAGCTGATGGGCTGTCTTCCCTGGGTGCCAGCTGGGGATGCATGTGCTGGGGATGTCTGTCACAGCTTGGCAGTTTGGGGGTATTGGGCTGGATCAATTGGTGTGAGTTGCAACCGCTGGGTAGTTCACCCCCCTCCACTTGGGGCCCTTTAAGGGATCTAGGGGATGACAAATAGTACACAGCAAGTCTTGCCATTATAGGCTTCACCCTGGGTGGTAGAATGCTGCTGGGGTCACTCCCAGACATGCCTGGAAGGAGTGCCATCAAACAGCAGGTGGGTCATTCAATGCCACTCAATGCCATATCAGTGCTCCAATGGCTGTAATCAATAAAGTTATGGCCTGTTTTCACCCACAATCTTGTGTGTATGTGTGTTCATTGCCTGGGGTGCCACCCCCACACATAACCAATACAGCTGCAAAAGAAGATTTTTCTAGAAAAAAGTCATTGGACTCAACCAAAAATAACAACAGAGTCTTGTTGGAGATTAGACAAATATAGCATTGGTTTTCATGAGCAAACCCCACTACATCAAATGGAACTCAAAAAAGCCAGGATTGACTGGTTGAGATGACAAATCAGAAAGTAAGCCACTGTAGGTCCATTCTTTCTTTGAGTGAATTCAGATTGGTCTGTAATGCAGCAGAGACTGTAATACAGCCGTACAGTCTTTGATATATGAAAAAATCCAATTAAACAGTGAGTCAATTTTCTTTTTTTTAAATATAAACATTTTTAAATGTAGATTTCTTTCAATCACAAGCACTGGACATTATAGTGCATGTTTAACAGTATTGCATTCTTGTGCATATTTCTGGTTTAAAAGAAAAATTAAAGAGGCTCCTTTGCAGAGTTCCCTTCTGAGTTCATTCCCTCCCCTTTCATTTGAAAATGTCACTTAAAAACACTGCTGAGTTTCCTGATACTTTTGTACTCCAGAAAACTTTCAGTTACAATTCAGATTTGAATTTAGATTCTTTATAGAAGTTTGGCTCCACCTATTGGATGAAACCATCTATTATCTGGAAGAATAGAAGGGCAGAAGAAAGGGGGAAATAGAAAACAGATTGATAAGAATGCCAAGTTTATCTGAACCAACTAAGTAGAACGGTGAAAAGTTTTATTAGCAAATCATTTTGATCTTCGGATGTCAGTAGCCATACAAGGACAAATTAATTCTTCAGCAATATATTATATGATAATTAATCTAACTGTTGTGCTAACATCCGCTTCAGAACTATTTCAGTACAGTCATTTCAAGACCTACTGCTTGACATCTGGAATACAACTTTCTATTGTTACTTTTTTCTGAATTGTGATAACACCAATCTCTCTTCAGAATACCAAACTTAGTATAGGGATATATACATTTTTGGTTCAGGGGAGAGGGGGTTAACATTCAATACGCTCTGCTTCATCCTTCCCTGAGAACTTTTTTCAAAAATTCAAATGTGGGTAATTCATCTACACTAGCAATACTTTGGTTTTATTCTTTTAAAATGTCTTTTTAAAGCATGTGGCTTTTAGTCTATTAAAATGATTAAGTGATTTTTTAAAATCCTTTCTACTTCCCAGAGATGTAAATGAGCAGGCAATGTGCTGTTGTTCAGTTTTCAACACAACTGAACTTTGTTACAGGTGTTTTCTGCATAGTCACTTCACAGTGTTTCAGAATCTATTCTGCTTTCCATGTTCTCCAGAGTTCTGCACGTGCAAGGGAGTCATGGGAAACAGAAATGGATTTTGTACATCTTTCCCCTTTTTCCCCGGGCACACATTCCCTGATGTTTTTTGAAGCTGCTGCCCATTCGCTGCTGTGTTATGTCCATGCAGAATCAAAAACTCCTGTTCTGCTTTTCATGCCCCCCTCTTCCTTTCCCCCAGGAGCTGATTGGTCTGTCTACCAGTAACCACTCCCACACTCCTCAGCTCTCTGAACTCCTTTTCTGCCATTGTTATCAGTATAGCGAGGTAAGGGTCATAATGCTGCTTTTTTTAAAAAGCCAGGAACTAGTCCTTATGTTGCCGCTAAGTACATGCTGGCTTTAAAAGCCAGGAAAGGATTAAATGGCTATTTTCCCCTTCCTCCCTCAGTGGGATGAGCACATTCTCATTTTTTTTCAAAGCTAGGATTGGGTTGTAACGTTACTGCTCATTCTTCCTTGCTTTAAAATCCAGGAAAGGGTTAAATGTCTGTCCTTCGAGGACATTGTGAAATACTCATAAATATGCCAATGTCCCAGACAAATAATAATAATAATAATATAATAACATTCAATTTATATACCACCCTTCAGGATGCCTTAACACCCACTCAGAGCAGTTTACAAAGTATGTCATTATTATCCCCACAATAATAATCACCCTGTGAGGTTGGTGGGGCTGAGAGGGCTAGAAGCTGTGACTGACCCAAGATCACCCAGCTGGCTTCAAGTGGAGGAGTGTGGAATCACACCTGGTTCTCCAGATTAGAGTCCCACGCTCTTAACCACTACACCAATATTCATAAAAACATCCTTAACACCCAGATGTCCACTGCAATTTCAGTGATGTTCATCAGTTGCGGATGGGGAGAACCATTTGAGTTACAGATATTAAGACATAAGAACACCTATATGCTGATGAATATATTGATGAAATCCTTCTGTGACTTGGACACAGCTATCCATTCTTAGCATAAAACTGGAATAACCATAACTGATATTTTAACTAATACAAATAACTAACTAACACAGAACCTATCTGCAATCAGAAGCTGTGGGAACCATAAAATGTCAACTTCAGTCAACAAAGGAATGAAAGCAACACACACACACACACATACATGCACAGCCCCACCCACCCCATGAAAAGAAAGCAGAATTAACTCAAAACAGCACACACTGCCCCACCCACCCACTCCCCCAATGAAAATAAAAACAGAATGAACTCAAAGCAGCTTAGCATCCTCTGGAGAGCCGGCCCCAGCAGTTCTGCTTGCACTCTCTCTCTCTCTCTCTCACGAATGAAAAAAAGCAGAATGAACTCAAAGCAACTAAACCTCCTCTGCAGAGCTACTGCCAGGCCCCAGCAGCATCTGCTTGTGCTCTCTCTCACTCACTCAAGAAAGCAGAATGAACTCAAAGCAGCTTAACCTCCTCTGCAGAGCCCACAGGGCCGAAGGAGGAAGGAATCACGTGGGCAAATTCTAGAGCTGCTGGAACCGTGTTCCGGAACATTCCCCTTCAAAAATAGCCCTGCCTGCAAAGATGATGAGAGTTGAAGGGTAAGTTTGTATAAAGGTAGAAGTGGAAAACTTTCTCATTCCTAGAATTTTATGTATTTGTGAGCTATTTTGCTCACAGAGAACAATTTAAACAATTAAAAAAAATAACATCATGCCAATAACATTCACCTAGCTACCGAAGATACTCAGGTGAGGGAAATATCTCTTGAGGAAAAACATGTTTTGAACTACAAGAGATTAAAACTACAATGGTTTCTTGAACACCATTTAGTCATTTCACACTAATCATTTCATACTAAATGAACCTACATGAAATCCCAGAATCCTTCCAGGTCAATAAGAATTGTCTCTATTAGCAATCCCAATCAGAGTTCCTAAGATCCAAATTACACAATGGCAAATAACTCTTAACAACTTCCTATGGCAAGGCAAACATCCTAGGATAGCATTCTCTACATTAAAATTAAAAACCTCAGCTGGGGGTTTTAACTACCCTGACCTGACGATATACCAAGCAGCAACAAGACTGGTGAACTTCCTTCAACTGTACTATCTAGAAACCCCCCCAGACTTGGTTTTAATAACACAAGCCCTATTAAAAACAGTAACAATAGGTGATATGATCTGGGAAAAGAATAACCACCGTCCAAAGTGTGTGCACAGCAACAAACTGATAATGCCAATCTTGGAAACACGGGACCAATATAGGCAGAAACTTAGCCCCACAATATCCAGGTATGCCTCCTTCCTGGGGCAACACTGGTTCCAGCCAGGAAATGATACCTCCTTCAGTGCAGTCTGGGGGAAAGAGAATATAACAAAACTAACAGACATTGCCTCCCAAACTGGTCTGCTAGGGAAAGTAGACTTAGAATACAAATTAAAACAGAAATTACACTGGTATAAATATCTGCAACTGGAAAATATGGCAGAAAAAATAGATCTCTCAGCAATTATGAATAAACCGTTAACGGAATTTGAAACACTATTAAACAATACTACTTTCCAAAAAAAAGGGTCAATTGCCAAGCTATATAAAATTTTACTAAACATTTCAACTAAAAATCAATTAAACTGTCAAATCAGATGGTATAAGGATTGTGGAATTGATCAATCCAACCCCACGTGGGAAAAGATTTGGTCCTCCTACACATTCAGCTCAAATGTAAATGTAATGAAACTGCAGACATACAAAATCATTCATAGGTGGTATCTAACCCCTAAAAAGCTATCGTTGATCTCCTCATCCTTATCCCCATTATGTTGGAAGAATTGCAGACAAGACGGTTCCTACGCCCACTGCTGGTGGGAGTGCGATTGTATCTCTAATTTTTGGAAAGAAGTACTAGGCGAGATCAAAATAATTACGGGCTACAAAGTCCCTCTAGACCCCAAAATCATCTTCCTAGACCAATGGGGAGATTTAGCAATCCCAAGAATCAGAAGAGAGCTTATTGCAACGTTTTTTGTCACGGCCAAAAGTGTCATAGCTACGCTGTGGAAAGTGAACCAAGCACCGACGATTGAGAATTGGTTTGATAAACTTTGGAACAACTTTATTCTTGAAAAGACAAATGATGATTTATATAGAGCTGAACATTTCCCTAAGGAAACAAACTTCACTGACAAATGGTTTCCCTTTTTTACCTATATAGAAGAAAACAAGCTACAACCAAAATCAAAGATTTTGCAAACAGTAACTAACTCTGGTTACTTCACAATATAGACACCTATATATCAGGTCTAACTATTAAAAGATTGGTGTGTATTGTTGTGTTCTTATCACTATAACGGATAGTTTTAACTATGTTTGAAGAAGCACATAGTTGTAGAATGGTTATTCGGTATAAATTGAATAGGTGGTTCTTCAAACAAACCAAATTTAAAGGCAATATATATTTTACTTCTAGTTGTAAGGTTAAATAATGACAGTATTTTGGAGTTAAAACATTTGTAAACAACTTTCTTGTTTCTATATGACATTACCTTCTGTATTCACTGTACACCTTTTAATGTCTAGTACTGTTTATTATTGTTTAAAATAAAAAATAATTTAAAAAAAAGAATTGTCTCTATTATTTCCAATCTATTATTTCCAGTCCACACATCTGCTAGCATGAAGCTCAGGCTATTACGAGTCAAGTCTGCTATCCAGATAATACCCTCAATATCCAACCAATCAGCAGCAGTACTGCAGACTTTCAGCCTGAAAAATAAAAAGACTTCTAAAATTAAAAAGACTTCTAAAATTATACAACACAATACATAAGATTAAATTTTCTGTAATATTATGTAATGAATAGAAGGGTGGGTTGACAAATTCAAATCCATCTTTGTTAGGATTACATATCACAGGTAACCAAACTTCAACAACCTCCTTTGCATTCAGGAAAAAGTGCTTCAGGGGAGAGCAATTAATGGGGAAGCATTGTTTCTGTGCATGTATGTACATGTGCTTAATTCTTTTCCCAACTAATTGCTCCCCTGCCCCCGCTTTCCTCATGGAGTTTCCAGTCTCTTCATAATTAGTTGAAGTATTAAAGAAGCTTCAATATGCACGAATATATACCCTGAAAAATCTAGTGTTCCATTGCCATGTACTAAAAGCTGGAAGATACACATTACCCTATTCACACAAAATGTCAACTGTATGTCTTGAGAGGGTCATAGCATTTGCATTATGCATGGGCTGGTGCACCAAAACTGAATATCTGAAAAAGGCTCTAGTAACGCCGTCATAATGTGTACGTTTCAACTAAAAAAAGTCATAACAATTTTTAAACAATATGCCTTTAAGGTGGAGACTGTGGTAGTACAACACAGTGGGTTAGAACATGGCAGCTGTAACAAAGAAACATGTAATCAGCCATGTGGAGTTATCTTTCTTCCCACAATCAAACATCTTTGAGCTTTTCCGATACAGCCAAATGGAGTGTCAAGCATTCAGGTGCCATGATTCCTAGTCCTGCAAGCAATGCACTAGCCAAATAAGTAGATGATAAACATCTTTATCAGGAATTTGTGCTGCTTGTTTTGCCCAAGATAGAAATCTATCATATCCAACTGCTTATGTAACCCATGTAAACTAAAATCTTATTGCCAGTTCATAATTGTTCTGCTAAATCACCTCTCTCTAAAAGCACAAACAGGTTCTACAAGCTACAACCTTTATGACTAACTAAATAGCTCACACATAAACACACACACATATGGTTCCTGACATCAATCATTTAACTAACAGCTATTATCTTACTGATCTTAGCTGAGTGCATTTTAGCTGTTGCATTATTGAGCCTCCCTGTTCTATGGATGATTATCCATTAACGTTACACTAGTCTATTGTTATCCTCCATTAGAGAAAGATAAAGAAAGACACTTACATCTAAAGCTCCATTAAACAGTCATCACTTTTAAGTTTTAGAGGTAAAGCAAATCCCTTTTGATTTTCAATGTGATATTTCTAATGTAAAATATTCATTTTTAAATCTTGCTAAATTCCATGGTTGTTTTTTTTTTCAAACTACACATTCTTCTTGGATAAACAGAGGAGTTAGCCGTGTTAGTCTGTAGTAGCAAAATCAAAAAGAGTCCAGTAGCACCTTTAAGACTAACCAACTTTATTGTAACATAAGCTTTTGAGAATCACAGTTCTCTTCGTCAGATGCATGGAGGGTATGAAGAAACTAGTCAGATATATAGGTGGAGAGGAGAGGGAGGAGTAGATGCAAACAGTAGCTTCTGATATGGAGATCAGTTTGCTTCTGCTAAGGAAGTCAGTTACTTCTGATGAGATAACCATTCATAGTCTCTATTCAATCCCAGCTCGACTGAGTCAAATTTACATATGAATTCCAATTCAGCAGCTTCCCATTGGATTTTGTTTCTGAAAGGTTTCTGTTGAACTGCAGTGACCTTTAAGTCCTTGATGGAATGTCCTGGTAGATTGAAGTGTTCTCCCACTGGTTTCTGGATGTTGCCATTTTTAATGTCAGATTTGTGTTCATTTATTCTTTTGCGCAGAGGTTGGCTGGTTTGTCCAATGTACAGAGCAGATGGACATTGTTGGCACATGAGGGCATATATCACATTGGAGGATGAGCAGTTGTAAGAGCCAGAGACAGTGTAGTTGACGCCATTGGGTCCTGTAATTGTATTTCCTGGGTAGATATAAGGGCAGAGCTACACTGTCTCTGGCTCTTACAACTGCTCATATATCTGACTGGTCATATATATCTGACCCATTTCTTCTTGCCCTCCATGCATCTGACGAAGAGAACTGTGATTCTTGAAAGCTTATGCTACAATAAAGTTGGTTAGTCTTAAAGGTGCTACTGGACTCTTTTTGTTCTTGGATAAGTAATCTTTCAACTAGTTGCAGTAAACACTGTGATGTTACAAACTTTCATAGCCAGACAGATTTAGCTACACTAAGCTTTCAACAAAGATATTTTTTCTATTTAAAATATCAAATTGTTTTCAATAAACCTCCTTTTACTAATATAGATCCCATTGTCACCTATGTGCTATGTCAGACTGTGTTCCGGCTAAATGACTCACACCAGACACCTTTTGGATTAGAAATGGCCAAAACTTTATTGATTACAGCTGGATGGAGCATTGGCCTGTCATCTGGGCATGGATCCCCGTTGGCATCGGAGGGCCATGCTGCCGACTGATGCATCTCCCGCCAGCCTCCCGCTGGCACACCTCAGCATACATTGTTTCATCGCTGGCCCTGCCAGGTGACCCTTGCTTCCAGATCCGTCGGGGTGAGCAGTCCTGAAGGCCCACTCACCATGTTGGGATCCGGCCCAGTGCCTCAAAACTGCCAAACCCATAAAGTTGTGACAGTGCCCCCCATCGTTCCATGAACAGTGGAGGGTGGGAGGGGAACTTGCTGCTCCTGTGCTGCTCTGATGGAATAGCACTGGCCGTGTGGCTGACCCGGAGGAGGGGGCCGCTCCTCCTCTTCGAGGCTGGCCATGCCTCCACTTCATCCTGCACCCGGTGCCAACACAGCCTGCTGGTGAGTCATCAAGCTTCCTTTATCTCAAAATTAATAAATTATAATTACTGGTTATAGATGTTTCTGCCTTTAGGTTAACAGTTTGGCATGGACCTCTGAATAAAAAGAAAGAAGTATTGGCAATATCTGTCAGACTATGGAATCCCAGTTATCTAGAGTTCGTCTCTCCCCCCCCCCCCTTCTGCAAGAAGCACAAAGTTTCTTGATTCCAAAAGGTTTATTGAAAGACAATGCTCAGGATACAAGTAGCCATATTCCAAGGACTAGGAAAGCCTTGGCTGAACGAAAGCTTTGTTGAGAATGACACACAAACTGAAAGTAACTGTCTGAGAGTGAGGTCTCCTCTGGAGGAGAGGAGCCTCGTGTAGCCAGCCAGGACTCCTCAGGAGAAGAGGAGCCCTGTGTAGCCAGCCCTAGCCCTGATTCAGCAGAAGCCAGCAATCAGGAGCAACAGCTGCTGGCTGATCAGAGCTTACAGCCAGCAGCTGAGGCACCAGCACCCTCTAGCTCCAATACTACAGAGGAAGCTCAGCCAGGGACTTCTACAGGTGCAGCGCAGCCAAGAGCCTCCACCCCCAGAGACTGGAAGTGCAGGAGAGACGGCGCAGTGATCTCCTCTTAAGCCAACGCCAGCTGCTGGAGAGTGATGATGAGTAGTGGCAGGATAGAGCCCCAGCAGCTGGCTGAAAACCACGCCTGACTATAAGAGCCAGTCTGGAGGAACTGCTGGGCATGGAAGCAACGTGTCTACTGCCTGCAACCGCTCCGTGTTTCGTGAACCTTGCCTGTGCCTGCTTTTGGACCTGACACTATCGGTGACTGACCTTGGACTGTGCCTGACCTTGCTTTTGGACTCTGGACTCACTCCTGGCTTTATCTCGTGCTCTGACCACCGGTTTGACTTGGCTTTTGCTCTTGGAACTCCCCTTTGACTTTGGCCTTCAGGTTTGGACTTGAACCACCCTGCTTGGGCTGGCCCAGCCCATGACAGTAACAACATTTCAAACACCCATTCCCAGCCACCCCCTTAGTCCTGTCTAGAAGGCCTGGGAAGGCGACGACATCAAGGTTGGCTGGAACGGATTGATAAGAATTCTTCACTCCCATGGATATATGTGGCCTGGACAGCACCTGGGCCTGGAGGGAGAGAACTAAATAGCTACAGATTATCACATGAGAACATGGCGTAGCTATGGCTTGAGAACTGACTAGCAAACTGACACTCTGACATTCTGCCCCCCTTAAGACCTCTCCCCTCACCCTTCTGCCCCTGCTTTCTCTGGGTACTTTCTATGGAATTTAGCAATCAGTCTAGGAGCATTTACATGAGAAGCTTCTACTCACTCACGAAACCCCTCCTCAAAGTCCTTCCACCTAACCAGGTAAAAAAGCTTATTGTATCTGCGTTTGGAATCCAAGACTTCTTCAATTTCATAGTGAACTTGATCTTCTATCATAGTTGGGTGTGGCACTAATCTGCTGGGATGCCACTCATCTGGGGGGGGGTGCCTTCTTGAGCAGGCTGATGTGGAAAATTGGGAGGACCTGGCGTAGATTCTTTGGTAATTCCAGTTCTACAGTCACATCATTGATTACTTTCTTTATTGGGAAGGGTCCCAGGTATTTCAGACCCAACTTTTTACTAGGTTGTTCCATTCTAAAGTTTTTGGTGGAGACATACACTTTAACTGTGGGGTGAAATTTCCATTGTGCCACACGATGGCAATCTGCATACTTCTTGTAGTCAGCTTTGGCTTTATTCAAAGTTTTTTGGATTTCCGCCCACTGCTTTGCCAGGGCGGTCCACCATTCGCCCAAGTCCCCCGAGCGAGTGGTGGCCGGTTGTACTTCAAAGGGGAACGCTACCCCCTCGAAGCCATGGACAATTTTAAAGGGAGTCTCTCCTGTGGAGCTGTGTACCGCGTTGTTGTAAGCGTACTCGGCAAGATGCAAGAGCTGGGTCCAATTATCCTGTTGGAAATTAATATAGCATTGGAGGAATTGCTCTAACACTTGATTAGTTCTTTCGGACTGTCCATCGCTCTGGGGATGATGGACGGAGCTTATTCCTTGTTCAATGCCCGCCACTTGTAAAAGCTCCCGCCAGAATTTGGCAACAAACTGAACTCCCCGATCTGATATTACCTTGGAAGGAAAAGAATGCAATCTTACAATATGTTTCATGAACATACTGGCCAACTTTTGTGCTGAAGGAATACTGGAGCATGGGATGAAGTGGGCTTGTTTGGAGAATAGATCCACCACTACTAGAATACAGGTGCAACCCTTAGATGGGGGAAGACCAGTAATAAAGTCCATGGAAACCACTTCCCAGGGCCTGTTGGGAGTTTCAAAGGGTTGTAGTAGTCCCGGGGGCTTCCCCCTCCTGGGTTTCACCATAACACATGTGGGGCAGGAAGCTACATATTGAGACACATCCCTCCGGATACTGGGCCACCAAAACTGTCTTTGTATCAAATGTAAGGTTTTCAGGTATCCGAAATGGCTGGCGGTACGGGCATTGTGACATTGTTGAAGCACCACCCGTCTCAAACTAGCAGGGATGTACAGTCGGTTTCCCTTAAACCATTCTCCAGCTGCCATTCGTGTCATTTTTCCTGTGGGTGCTTGCTCCCCCTCTTTCTCCACTTCGCTTTTCACTTTAGCTCTCCACCCCTTTTGGCTATCTGGCTGCTTGGTTGCCTGGCTATGAGTAGTAACCACTTCCCCCAATTAAGTGGGGGAAAACACTGTGTCAATAGTCTCCTCCCTCCTGCTCTGATGTTGGGGCATGCGCGAAAGGGCATCCACCAGGAAATTAGATTTGCCCAGTAAAAAATTCAGAATGAAATCAAATTTAGAAAAGAATTCCGCCCAAAGGAGTTGTTTAGCATTAAGGCGCCGGGGCGTTCAGAGTGCTTCTAAGTTTTTGTGATCAGTCCAAACCTGAAATGGATGATGCGCTCCCTCCAACCAGTGGCGCCAGAAGTCAAGAGCAATTTTTACAGCAAATGCTTCCTTTTCCTACACACTCCAGTTCCATTCCACTTCTGTAAATTTTCTGGACAAATATGCACAGGGCCGCACCTGCCCATCTTCCCCTTTCTGCATGAGGACGCCCCCAATGGCTGAGTCACTGGCATCCACTTGTACTATGAAGGCTTTGTTCTCATCGGGGTGTTGTAGGACCGGTTTGGTAGTAAACCGATCCTTCAGTGTTTCGAACGCTAGCTGACAGCTTGGGCTCCACCGGAGTTGGGCCGTAGGTTTGGCAGCTTGCTCTCCTTTCCCTTTTCTCTTAAGCAATTCTGTTAGGGGGAGGGCTATCTGGGCAAAGCCTTCAATGAACTGTCTGTAAAAATTAGCAAAGCCCAGGAACGACTGTAATTGTTTGCGTGTGGTGGGCGCCTGCCACTCTTGCACTGCTTTGATCTTGGTCGGGTCCATTTTTAGTCCTTGCCCTGAAATACGGTAGCCTAAATAGTCCAACTCCTCTTTGTGATACTCACATTTGGATAGCTTGATTGGAAGTTTGTGGCGCATCAGGGTGGCCAGGACTTTCCTGACTAATTTTACATGTGCCTCTTTATTTTCTGAATAAATAAGCACGTCATCAAGGTAAACAACAACCCCTTTGTACAAAAATTCATGTAGGACCTCATTTATCATGGACATGTAAACCGAAGGGGCCCCAGATAAGCCAAATGGCATGACCAAGTATTCGAATTGGCCTAGTGGGTATTGAACGCGGTTTTCCATTCATCTCCCTCCCTTATTCTAACATGAAAATATGCATCTTTGAGATCCAATCTCGAAAAGATCTTACCCTGCGCCACTACACTTAGCAGGTCTCGGATTAACGGAATTGGATAGGCATTGGTCATAGACACAGCATTGATGCCTTGAAAGTCTGTACAAAGTCTGAGTCCCCCATCCTTCTTCTTCACGAACAACACAGGGGCGGCATGTGGGGAGCTAGCCGGGCAAATGAATCCTCTCTCCAGATTCTTGTCTATGAATTTCCTGAGTTCGTGCCTCTCCGCCGGACTCATGGAATATAACTTTCCTTTGGGTAGCTTTTCTCCCGGGATTAATTTAATAGCACAGTCCATGTTCCAGTGCGGCGGCAGGCTATCCGCCTCTTCCTCACTAAGGGCTTGAGCCATGTCTTGATATTCTGGAGAGATTAGACTTAGCTCCTCAGCGGTTAACAGGGTGACTTCTGAATTCGTGGGGACTACTGCACCCCATTCTGCCTTCCAACAATGTTTTTGGCAATATTCCTGATCAAACACTATCATCCCTTTGGCCCAGTTGACGTAGGGGTTATGATCCCATAACCATCTACTGCCTAAGATGAATGGGTATTTGGCGACTTGGCTTACAGTAAATGGACGCATTTCCCAATGCTTGCCCATGCCTGTGGGCACTTGCTCTGTTTCTAGGACTGCTGGGTTCATATTAGAGCCGTCCATTTGTTCAAAGATAATCGGGATTTTTAGTTCATGCATTTCTAATCCCAGTCCGTTTACTAGCGCTGGTGCTATGATATCTCAGGAGCATCCTGAGTCAATTAATGCTTGGACTCAAATGTGGTTCCCCCTCTTAGGGTTTACTAGCATAACGGGAATGAATAATATGGCCCCTCTTTCTCTCACCTCCTCCGGGGTGGTCTTCTCCTCGATCTGCCGTTGGGGTCTCCTCATGACAGATCCATCTCATTTTCTGATGGCGGGCTGAGCTCATAGGCCTCCAAGACCTGGGCTTCGAACTCCATGCACACTTCCTCTGCCTCCAAGCTTGTCTCGGAGCACCCTTTTTTAGTTATACCCCAGCCCCTGCTGGACCATGGGGCCGGAGTGGGACGCTCTGGGGGCACTGGCACCTGCACCAGGAGAGGGCATTGGGCTGCAAAATGCCCACTGTTTCCACATTGGAGGCATAGTCCTTGTCTCCACCTCATCTCACGGGCTCCTCTCACAGCGGGAGCACCCCATCCTCCCCGCTGACTTGGTGGGGCTCGTCAGGTCACCGTGGCCTGTTGTTGCTCAACCATTCAGAAAACTTGTGATTCTCCACTTCGCAAGCCAGTTGTATCCACCCCAGAAGCGTTGGTGGATCATCTTGCATTAGCGCCCTGTCCAGTAACTTGGGGTTCATCCCATTCTGAAACAGTACAATTTTGGTTCCTTCCACTTGATGTGGGCACTTGGCTGCCAGCTGATGGAACTTGGCTGCATAATCTCTCACTGACTGGGATCCTTGCCACAAAGTTTGCAGTTCCGTGCTGGCCCATTCCCCTTCTAGAGGGTCTTCAGATTGGGCTCTGAGCGCGGCAATAAAGGCTTGCAGACTTCCCAGCTCTGGGGCCCCGTATAGTAGAGGGTTACATACCACTCAGCTGCTATGCCTTCCAGGCGGGCCGCAAGATGCATCACTTGGCTCTCCTCATTAAGGTACAGGTAACCCCATTGATTAAAGAACTGCAGGGCTTGTATGACAAAGAACCCTAACTTACGGGGGTCACCATCAAAGGTAGCTTCCAGCTCCCATCAGTAGTTCGCCCTCACCGGCTCCTCCCACGTCAACCAGTTGGATAGGTGGCCTTGGGGACACAGCTGAATCGGCGCAGGTCTCAGTAGCCTAGATCTTGGTAGCGCTCCCGGAGCAGCCGGATGCGGCTGAGGTGGAGGTGGAACTGGGAGTCACCCTGGTGGCCCAACTCCCCCTGGTCCCAGTTGCAGCCCTGGCTGCGGTGGTGGCGCCGGCCCCTGAGGTTGAGGCACGGCTGCTGCAGGGGTAGCAGGCCCTGGACCCACAGGGGCCACTGCTCCGATGATAGGTGCTGGGGGGGGGCCGCTGGAGGGACTCCTGTCGCTGGTCCTTGGGGCACTACCCCCCCTCGTGCACCATTTCGGCGGGTGTGACTCTTCCTGACCAGGCGGGGTCAGCCGTTCCCGGTGGCGGTGGCAATGGGAGTGGTGGGCCTTGCATGGGCGGGGCGGCTGGTCTTGTGCTGCCCCTGGCCGCTGCCAACTCAAGCAACTGATGTCATCCCGCTGGGGCCTGGGCCCCGGCACGCCCCACACCTTCCTCTCCCTGGACCAGCAACACAATCAAATAGGTGGCTTGCACTAAATCTGCTCGCATCACCTCCATTTGCGCTTCCAGGGCTTGGCAGCGGTTCTCCTCCTCTACATTGAGGTCGGGCTCCGTCTCGTCCTCTCTGGGCGGCTGGAGCAAGCTCTCCTCCCAAGCTCTCTGTTGGCAGTTGGCTCTCTCCACCGCCTCCTCCATGGCTTGGGCTCCTTGAACTTGGGCTTGGGGACCAGACACAGCAGCTGCCCCCAAGGGACTTGGTCCGACATCTCAGTTGTGCTAGTCACCCAACCCTTGGCAATTCCAGTCACAGTTAGAACTCCATACTGCAGCACTTGGGCCTACCACTGCAGGGCAGCCAAACGTCCCCATCTTTCAGGAACCTCCACCTAACTCTCCCAAGTTCCAACCAAACCGACATCCGCATAGTCCCAGCTCATGGGCTCCGTGCACGGCATAGTCCAATCTGGGAGACTGCCCGTCTCTTCTGGCGGATTCACTTCCACCAGGCACTGCGCTGCCTCATCCCAACAATACCACTGCTGAGTGCTGGCCCAGGCTTCTCTGGCTGAGAGAGTGGACCTCCTGCCGGTTTCCCAAACCGGGCCTCCTGTTGCTCTCAGGTCCTCCTACACTGGAGCTAAGTCCATCATAGAGTGGGAAAACATAGTGCTGGCACGTCTTTCCCTAGTATCCCGGGGCCACAGACCCCACTGCCGGGGTGTAGGCACAGACGTCAGAGGGGTAAATCCTCATCCCACGCTGGTCCAGGGCCTGGCGCCTTCCCTGCTCGCTCACGCCTGATTGGTACCACCGTCAGGCTGTGAAAAGTTTCCCTCACCCTCCGTGAGGGTGAGGAAAGGAACAAGGTTCAAGTGATAATGAGAAGTGGGAGTGATTTAGAGACAAAGAGGTTCTGAGCTGAGACTTCTTTCTGGATGAAATGGTAGTAGGTCTAGAGAGAGAAGAAAAAAAGAAAGCAGATCAGGTAAATTAAAATGAAGTTTGGAGAAAGCTTAAGGAGCGTTTTGGCTTGTTTCTTCTCAATATCTGATGTTACTAAAAAATTAACTTTGCTATTAAAAACAGGAAATTTACAATGTCCAAGGAACCAATATCTTCAGGTGCAACATTTTATAAACATCTCAAAGAACAATGTGCAATTCTGCAGAAATTTGATAAGATTTGCAACCATTATATAAAAGTAACCTATACAATATAAAAATAATCTGAATTTTATAGATGATTTTGGAAATGAATATGTAAACAAAAGATTCAGGACACATAATTAAATAGGGATTAATGTTCTTATTGGTGTATCCAAATTATGACCATCAATTTGTTCCTCATCTTTCTTCTGTTAATAAGAGCAGCACCTTAAAAAAACCAACAAGGTTTCCAGGGTATAAGGTTTTGAAAGTCAAAGTTCAGTTCATCAGAAGAGCACTTGAATCTTGCTCTTCTACTGCAGACCAACATAGCTGCCCACCTGAAACTACTAATAAGAAAGAATTAACATGTAAAATATTCACTAACTTGTACCTGACCATAGCTAAACTATCTATGGGCAATATCCATCATTGTGCTGAAGAAAATGTGATAAAAGTCGATCCTATTTCCACCTACGGTAATCACAAATCAAGATGTGTGATATTGGAGCAATAATTAGATATATCAATATTCAAGTTGTTTGAATAGATTAATTGATCTGTAACAAATTCCCTAGTCAACTGTTCTATCGCCCAACCTCCTGTACAGATTAGCTGACAATTAGTTAAAACTTCGAGAGACATCTTTCTCCTGCTGTTTCCCATTCTATCCTATCCTGGCCCAAAACCTTTAGGGTTTATACTGCCCTTAGCCTTTCATTGTCTATGTACCTAATGATGTGCCAAGGTGACCTTGCATTCATCCTCAGGCTGGGAAACCAAAGAGTGAATGAAGATGCCAGGCACTCATAGGATACACTGCCTCAGTTCCCCTCAGGGAAAAATCATGAGAGACTGGTTTGGATAGTCCTCTTTTCACCACTGTTGATGCTCTAACGGTACACCCCTATGATTTGGAAAGAAAACCTGCTAGGTCCTGTCAAGCTTTTCAGTTGAGCCACAGGCTTTAATATATTGAGATTAGGAAATCACATAAGTATTCCAGATGGGGATGGAAATCACATTTGGCCATCTGTTACAATGATCTGACAAATGTCAATTCAGGGGATCAATGGAGAATTTCCTCTGGTTGAACACCTATTAATTCCCCTCTGCACCCCTCTGGCTTCCTTTGCACTTTGTGCTATAGTCCTCTGTGCAAAGAACCTCATGATTCAGGGAAATAATTTACTGCCCAGATTCTCTTTTGTCAGGGGGTTTGAATGAGTACCCCATTTTCTGACTGGGGCAAGAGAAACTTCCTGCTTCTGAGAGACCACTTGAAATATGAATTATTGTGGAGCAAGACTTTGTTACTCCTTTTCCATGCCCTTTTCCCAGATGCCTGCTGTAGGAAAGATTTCTCCTGACAAAACGCTTTTGCTGTAACCCTAGGAATGCTTTTCTGGGAGTAAGGCCCTTTAAAAAATAAGACATACTTCTCAGTAGAGTTGCTTAGGATTGCTCTCTCTTCTAGATGTGACATCTAGTTTGGGGCTAATCAGCCAAATTACCTTAACCTTGTCCGGGGTCTGAGGCACAGCCCCCGGCCTCACTGGGAGGAAGCAATGGGAGGCAGCCAGGAGACAGCTGTCCTGCCACCCCAGGGCCAGAACCTGCCTACACCAGGGGAAAGGGACAAAGGTCCAAAGCCTCAGAGGGCTAGAAGGGTCAGGGAGAGGCCAGCTAGTCCCCACCCTCCAGGGGGAGGATAGGGGGCTAAGCAGAGCAGAGGGATAGGGCAAAGGCAGGGGGAATAGGGACCCAGCAGCTACTCAAACAGAGCCCTTACCAGCCAAGGAGGAGAAGCAGCCACAACAGTTCAGAACCATGCCCCAGCCTACACCTCAGCTAGAAGACAGTAACCTGGCTCAGGAGATGCCAAGAGCAAAGCCCCACCAGGTGGAGCTGCTGGAGGCACTCTGCTGGAAAAGCTGGGCAGCCAGCCAAGGGGCCACAGCTGGGCCTGTCTTCAGCAACCAACTCAGCCAGAGAGGCCTGGCAGCCAGCCAACGAGACACAGCTGTTGCTGACCTATGCGGCCAAACCAGCTACCCCAGCTGCAACAGCTTGAGGCAGCCCAGAACAATGCTGGGAGGTCAAGGAGGGGTGTGGCCTGGCAGGTGGAGCCTGCAAGGAGGGTGGGGTGGGGTGGGGGGAGAAAGCCCTATAAAGGATGGCTTGGAAGAGCACTTGAGGTGGTGGGTTTGAGTAGGAGTAATGGAGCAGAGCAGAGCAGAGCAGAGCAGAGCAGAGCAGAGCAGAGCAGAGCAGAGCAGAGCAGAGCAGAGCAGAGGCGAGGCGAGGCGAGGCGAGGCGAGGCGAGGCGAGGCGAGGCGAGGCGAGGAGGAGGAGGAGGAGGAGGAGGAGGAGGAGGAGGAGGAGGAGGAGGAGGAGGAGGAGGAGGAGAGTGGATGGAGGAGGAGAAGGCGGCGATCAAAGGGGGTGAGTGGCGCAGATTGAGCAGACCAGAGAGTGGATTGAGAGGGAGTCTGGGTGATGTATACTGCCCCTCCTTCCACAGAGCAGGGTCCTGCAGCATCCCTGGCACCCCTTTGACGTCAGGAGCAGACCGTCCAGTGCCCCGCCCAGTGGCAGTCGCCACAAGCCTTAACAACCTAGCCAAAAAATACTGTGCAAAAATAGGGGAGGAGGGGACAATTCTGGCTCATCCTGAATGGTGACCAGTTCTGTTGATGGAAATTTGGGATTCGAAGTGGGGTCCTGCTTATGACTACCAGGGGAGCTGAGGCAGACCTGCCTATATCTACAGTGTACCACACCTCTTCCCATGCACAAGGCTCCAAGGGGCTTTTTCTCTGTCCCTGAGAATTTCAAATTTCTTCCTCTAGCAATGGAAGAGGCAAGTTCACTTGTCCTATAGAAAGCATGTTGTTGGATGACTCTGTTCAGGCCTAATTTGTATGTATGTATGCACTTAAGAAGTTCTAAGCATCTAGTTAGCTTTTCTATATCAAATCATTTAACTCCTACCAAGAGGTACACCACAAATAACGTTTTTGGTTCATTACCAGGTATAGTACACAAGTAATACCATCACAGAATCTCTGCTTCCAATCTAAGACTTTATTATTAAAACATGATTATTCAGCATTTGTAATACAGGCTTAATCAGCAGAAAATCATGCCATCCATTATAACAACTTCATAGAGCGTTAAAGGAGTGCAATTACATGAGTCCAAAAAAGTATTTTACCCAAAAATAAGAAGGTCACAGGCAAGGAATTCCTTCTAGGAAGAAGCTCCCCATCAATTCAGCTTCTATTTATAGGGTTTCAGAACCATCTCCTAACAATAGCTCTCTGTCCAGCTTCAAAGGAGTACACATCCTTGGCTAACTTACTATCTTGTAACTTCAAACACTAGACAAGGTTATCTATATTTGAAACATCTTAAAATATATAAAAGTAGTTCATTCTTTCTATTTCTTATTTTAATAAAGGTTATATAAAATTAGTGATTGCAAGTTTCGAATATATATTAATATCTTTTGGCCCTCCACCAATACATCCATCTTTGAATTCCCTCTCTAACTTCTGTGAAGTTAGACATTCCTGCCATTCTCAGACACTTTCTACACCTGGTTCTTAGTATATTGTATATATTGATATGAGGCTCTTCTAATCTACACAAGATCCATACACCTGTGAGCCAAACTACAAGTGATGAATGACACTTGAATGGCACTTGCCCTCCACTTGGTCTCCACTCAATCCACTTGCTGTTCAAGTGTCATTCATCACTTGTAGCTTGGCCCTGTGTCACTCCACTGTTTCATGTGCCTTTCCAAAGCTGTTCTGTTCTAGGCCTCTAGACTCCCTTGGTAGCATGTCTAGTTATGGAGCTGGGCTAGCTAGCCCTGTTTCTGTTTTCAAAGCATCTTCTATGACTTCCTTGGTCATATTCAGCAATGATTCTCCTTTAGTTCTAGCTATATCCCTAAAAATGTGGAGGAACACTATTAAGCATGCTTTCAGTAGGGAATGAGGACTAAGGGGTTAAACCAAAGGCTTTGTAGGTTTTCAGAAGGGATTTAATGAAAGAGAGTAAAGTAGTATTGTCTAAGTGTTTACTCTTAAAATACAATACTTGATTGTCATGAAAAAAATCTCTGCTGTAGGATGAACAGCCACTGTGCAGAGTTGGTGGCTTAGCAAAACACAACGAAATCTATTCTTAAAAATCTCCATGAGTTGGATCCAAGCTTGAGCTAGCTCAAACTGATCATCTTTAATCTCAATCTCACAGCTGTTTCTCCATCAGGTTAAGGATTTCTCTGTACAAGCGCTGAGGAGCATCAAGACCCCAAAGGAAGTCAAAGTGGTTCCAGTCAGGAAAATATTTGTAATGAATGAGATTAGTGATACGTGGTAAAAGAGCTTCAATTTCCACAGGCTGGCAAATCCAGTCCTGTCCTCCATGCCATATTGCTATTGGCACAGTGATCTCTTCTATCCTGTACAAAGGTGGAGAAGTCTGGAAAGAAAACAGAATAACATTTAAAAAAAAAACCAGAACAACAGAATTGACTAGTGATATCACAGAAATATTGTCTAAAGCAAGATCTGAAGTTCCACCAAGGGTGAAACATCTGAGAAATTCTAAGGGAAACCAAAAGAGATTTGATAGATTTAGCTAAATGTCTTGTGGTAGTCTTGTGGTCCATACCTGCAGGATCTACAGTCTCCACCTAAAGCAAAATTTGAAGTGAATGATTAAGTTTCTCCTCACACTAACCATTTGAGTAATTTCTCAGTAGGCCCTTCTAATGGCATTTTGCAGAGGCTTGGGTTTTCATCCTCTGTAATACACAACTGTGCTGTACAACTCACCTGCTGTGCAAACTGGAGAGAGGGTAGATGCAAAGGCAATTTAGCAGTGCATGTGTATTCCAATTCCAAAAAAATGGGATGCCAAAGAGCGCAGCAACTATCAGACTATCATGTTAATTTCCCAAGCAAACAAAGTGATGCTCAAAATTCTACAGCAAAGAGGCCTTTACCATATATGGAACAAGAAAAGCCAGCTGTTTAAGTTGGATTCAGAAAAGGAAGAGGCACCAGAGATCACATTGCAAATTTATGATGGCTAATGGAACATACCAGGGAAATTCAGAAGAAAATCAGCCTATGTTTTATAGATTACAGCAAACCTTTTGATTGTGTGGATCATGAAAAGCTCTGTCTTAAAAGAAATGGGGGTGACCACAACATCTGATTGTTTTGATGCTCAACCTGGCGACTTGACAGCACATAAAACACACGTGTATACACACACACAAACACATTGTTAGCTCAGATGGAAAGTGAAAAATCAGCAACAATGAAGGAATTGATTTCAAAGTGTAAGAATGAACTACTGCTTATGGATTTGAGATCACTGGACTTCTTTAAGAGCACCTTTAGCTTCCTTTGCCTGTATTTTCCATTTTTGTTACACACATTATGTGCGCCTACACACACTGCTCACTCTGTGCTTTAGAATTCAGAAAAAAGAGAAAATTAATTCATGTGTCAATTCATGCTTTTCAGTGTCCACAGTGCAAGTGAGAATTTTAACAAAATAAAGACAATTTCTCCTTTATGTCTGGAAGGATTGCATGGGTGAAGAAGAATACAAACCATGAGAATTTCATTTCAATTTGAGTAGCAAATAAAAATTTGCAGCTACAACAGTACAATCCTAAATAAATTTTCTCCAACCTAAGCCCATTTAATTCAGTGGGCTTAGACTGCAGTAACTCTGTTTAGGATTGCACTGTAAATATCTTACCAATTGAAATAATAGAGACGAAGAATACAAAAATGTATAACAACTACAATGAAGATAACTAATAAAATGTTAAAGAACAATATGATCATGAGGTGAGGGGAGATCAGGATAAAATTTCTGTGCATATCCTTTGCAGATGTAACCCCTATGAGATAATTGGTTTAGCCCACTAGGGCAGAGTCAGTAGCTACAGCCAAGCAGCTGAGGAAGAAGCTGGTTTCTGGGAAGCTTGATAATAATTCTGTGTTCTTATCACCTTGAATAAGGTAAGGTAATCAGAAATGTTATATGTGAACAACATGACTAAAAGCGGTGTATGTGTACTGTGTTTGGTTAGTGTTATTACTGGGGTTGTATTGTTCTTGTAGGGCTGTAATTCTCCAAGAAGAGAACAGAAGCCTGGGTTCCAATTCCTTCAAATTGGAAGCATTGTGGCAAAGGTCTCTATCATTTGGTGGAATCTGACATGTTCAATTGTTCACCTTGAGTAGTTTTCAAAGACATTGTTAGTTGAAAGTTTCTGTATGGTTGCACTTTTGAGTTTGCTTAAAGAAAAGAAAAAATAGTTGTATTGTAGTAATTGTTAAAGGGTTTAAATTTTTTTCTTAACTCACATTTGTGTGAAAGTTTGCTTCCTAAGCCCCATAGAACCCATACAAAGAGAGGTTACACAGACAGAAAGGAAAAGGACCCAACATTTTTTTCGTATCTTTGCAAAATACGAACAAACATAAAAATCTAGCAAATCATACCTGGCTGTATTTATCTAACATCTCTTGGCCATAGTCGAAATATCTGAATTCCCCTGATTTCACTACCTAGGACAATGAACAAAAACACAAGGAGTGAGTGAGTATCCTGTTTCTCACAAAAAAGCCCAACAGAAAATTGCAAAAAGATCCTTGTTGAGCAAAACTTGTGATGATCAACAATATATTTCAAAAGAAAGGAACCACTAAATATTGACATATCCATGCTTGGCTCAGCTTCTTCTCCTTCACTCTTATTTATTAATTTATTGTTTATTAATTCATATATTTGAACCTTGCTTTTCCCCAGGGGTCAAAGTGTCTTACCATAAATAGTTAAATCCAGTATAAATGAATAAACCCCCTATTCTCTCCCAACCTTATAAAATTCTTGCCAAACTCTATTAAAAACGCTAGCCAGTCTGCACAGTATAGCTCTGTGGAACAATCCCTGGTAATCAGGCCCTATTGGGTTCTGGCCTATGGGAGGTGGACTGCTCTGCCCACTACAATCTTGCATCCATTCCAACTTGAACTCTATATTAGCAGTGACAAGATCGGATGGACTCAGGGTACTGACTTGTCCAGTTGCATGGTATACTTTTCAGCTTGTTCAGTCTAAGGATGTGGACAGGATTCTTGGAAGGTTGAGAACTATCACCTGCTTGTATGATGTCCCTCCTGTCTGCTTAAATCTGCTGGGAGGGAGCTGGTGGACTGAATCTGGGAGACAGTAAATGTCTCTGAGAGAGAGAGAGAATGAGCGGTCTCCCCTGCCTTGAAGTGGGCAGTAAACAAAGGAATTCAAGACTACCTAACGACAACCACTTCAATTGTAAACATTCATATAATCAATACAGTAATGACAAATTGCCAATATATGTGAAGTTCATACAATATTCAATATCCATTCATAATTCAATGTTGTATCAATATATTTATACAGTCTTCATTGCAAGACCCATAAAGTGCTCAGTGCTAGTAAAACAACTAGTTAATCATCCACAGCCATATAGCTTCCAATCATAAGTCCATAAGCAGGATGATTCAATCTGATACAATTCAATACATCAATATGAATGGCCAGGGAAGCACTATAGGTCATGAATCATGTAGAAAACAATATCCATCTGACGGGAAAACCAGTGAAGAATCCCGTTTCTGGAATCCCTTTCTCCTGCTTCTGTTATCTTTGAAATGAGCTATTCCTAAAGAAACTACTCTGGACCTAGAAGAGTTGAATAGCTACCACCCAGTCTCTTCAGCAAGGTAATTGAATGAATGGTGGCTGGGCAACTTGAGAGATGACTAAATGAAACATACTGTTTGAATCCATTCTAGACTGGTTATGGACTGAATAATCATGGTCCTGGTGGACGACCTGCACCAAGAGCTGGACGAGGGGAGTGTGACCCTGTTAATTCTCCTGGACCTCTTGGAGTCTTTCAATGCTATCATAATGCCATGGCTGATTCGGGCCCCTTTTGGCCATTTTGGGCCCAATTCAGGCCCCAAATGGCCAGGATCAGGCCCAAAATTGCCAGGATCTGGCTGCTGCCGGGTGGGAGAGGGTTCCATCATCTGGAACCAGCTTGATCCTGGTGGTTTTTGCCCAAATCTGGGCCATTTCAATCCTGATCCTGGCCATTTTGGGCTCTAAATGGGCTCAAAATGGCCAGAACTGCCCCTAAACAGCCCGGATTGGGGCTGAACTGGCCTGAAATGGGCCGCTGCCAGGCAAACCCTCACTTGCCCAGCACTTGCCTGATCCTGGCTGTTTTGACCCCGATCTGGGCCCTTTGGGGCCCTAAATGGCCCCAAATGGCCAAAACAACCCAGATTGGGCCGAAACAGCCTGGAACAGGCTGCTGCCGGGTGGTGGAAACCTCCCCCTCCCGGCACCAGCCCATTCCTGGCCATTTTGGCCTCAATCCAGGCACCAAAACAGCCTGAATTGGGGCCTGAGCCAGCCTGGAATGGGACACTGCCAGGAGAATCCTCCCTCGCCCAGCAACAGCCTGATACGAGCCATTTCAGCCCCGATCCAGGCCATTTTGGGCCCTAAATGTGCTCAAAATGGCCACAACAACTCCTTTTCAGCCCTAATCCAGGCCGTTTTGGCCATTTGGGGCCTATTTAGGGCCCTAAACGGCCCAGATTGGGCCAGTGCCAGGTAGGTGAACCCTCCCCCCACCTGGCAGCAGACTAATCAAACCCCGATCCAGGCCCAAAAGGCCAAAATATGCCATTGTAAAAATACCCATGTGACACCAGTCACGCTGGTATTTTAAAGAGCTGCCGGAATGCTGGATTATATAGAACGTAGGTGTGCTGATTTCTTTCTTCTATTTTAAACTATATTCATTGCAAAAAGGAATTACATGACATCATATGAGCTGTTTTATACCATCAGATCATTAGTTTAAAATTCAGTATTGAGCTCTGTGATTGGCATTAGTTCTCCTCCGTCTCAGTCAAAGAAAGGTTTTTCTCAATATCTGCTATCTGAGATCCTTCACTGGAGATGCCAAAGACTGATTCTGAGGTTTGCGTGAAAAACAAGTGTTTCATCACTGAGCCGTAGTTCCCATGAGAACATAAAAGTTTACCACTGACACAGTGCCAGAAATAATAAATCAGAATAGATAGGAGTAGCAGTTCATTCCTTTTGCTCCTGAATATTATCATTGTGACTCAGTCTTCTACTCGAGAACAGAACATTCTAGAAAGGAGATAATTTCTGATTATAAAGCAGATACATAGAGCATTTCCCTCTACTAAACTGGATTATTTAGAGTCTAGATGTGCAGAGCCATCTGACTAGCCTGTAATTAAACAAAAGGTTAGTTATTATATGAGAGAGAGGCATGTTGACAATATTCAAGAGTTATATTTATTTTTGGTTACTCTACCTGGCCCCAATGAAGAAAATTTTTTACAGAGGTATAATCTGGGAATCGTGACAAGTAGACATCTGTCCGACTCTGTAAGGAAAATTTGCATTTAGCAGGCATGTCTAGTCAAACAACTCTTTTGTGCTAGGATCAAAAAGTAGCATTTCAGTTTCTCATGCAGTGTATTTGGTCTGCATACTACAGAGGTTATCAACAGAGGTTTTGGAGAGCAGTGATACACATGCCAAAAGTCATAATTGAAGCATGAAATCAACAGCTCAAGAAACACTGACATACAAATCCTAACATCTGGTGCATCAATAGTAAGTGAAGTCTTTAAGGTAGTTAAAGACTACCTTACTGTCTGAAGTCCTCAATGATTCAAATGTTACCTAAATGCTTAGTCAGGGCCATCTCCACATAATGTGAAGCAATTCATTTGTTTGGCTCTCAAGAATAGATAATGGCCCAGCCTACACAAAGTTCTGGCAATATTTAGCATGCAGGCACTTGAAGAAGCCAGCGTCAACATGAGATAATTTTTGGCTTGTATGCCAGATCCCTTCTATGTTAAGGAAACCCTACAAGAAGGACTTGCATAATGCTCCACCCCTCAGTCTTGCACAATCTAGTTCTGTTTAGTTGGAGTGCTTCCCATGATCTTGGTTTTACCTATCTCTAGTCTTCACTAGAGTGCTCCATTTGTAAGAACTCAGAACAACAGATTCATGCTGCAGAGCAGTATTCAGGAATGTTTTAATGCTCAGGTGTATTGAAAACATTGCCCCCAAAATCGCACTGTAGGGCAAGCCACCAGGAACAAAACAAATAGAAAACTTAGAAGGAACTTTTTGTTCACTCCAGCATATATGCTGTGGTGCTGGACTTTCAGGTGCTGGGTGCTGACATGAATGTCAGAAAAAAAATCTGATCTGCCCAACAGGAAGTCTGCAGTGGGTGTTGCACTGAGGCTTGGCAGCTTGAGGTTAATTTGCTGTGCTAGCCTTTGGCTCTTGAAAAAGAGGGGACACTTGCCATACCAATCAAAGCCTGTTCATACCAATAGGCTGGAATAGATCAGCTGATATCACCTGTACCTATAAAAGATTCCAGGTCAGGCTTCATCTCTGCTCTGAACAACAAAGGGATCTACTAATGGTATATAGAAATTTGCTATACTTTATGCCCTTCTGTCTTTACCTGTCCCAACCATGTCTGATACTGCATTCCATCATATAGTTTTTTTTTCTGTGACAGACATGAACACAGGGTTTACTTGTGGTTACCTTCCTCTTCCTTCATGAAGCCTAGTTGTCCAGATTGGGCTTAAATCGTCTTTATGTATGAATGCAGATAACTGGCCCTTTCCAAACTGGAATTAAACTGAGATGTAGGCCCCTTTTGCACTCACAGTTTAAAGTACCATTTTTGAGCAGTTGCAGTGGCTTCAGCTTGGCACCGATCCTTTCACACTTCCCAGCAGTTTCAATTTCGCCTCTTGTGATTCCTTTCAGACTTGCCTCTGATTAGTTTCAGGCTTTCGGGGCATTGCAGTGCACATACCACCTTTTTAAAAAACTTTGAGCATGTGTAGTAACACTTTTACATCTCATGATGGACAGGGCCCCATGCCCACCCTTCAACCACCCACCCCCACCCCACTCTTCCCAGGGAAAGGCAGGACTTGTCTCCCTAGGAGTAAGGCATGGTGGGTGGAGCAGACTCATACCCACCACATCTCAGCTGAGACGCGCCAAGCATCCTTTTCCTCAGGCGCTGATTGGTGGGTGCGGATGCAACCATGCCCCCCCTCCAATGCTCCCCGACCAGTCGGTCCACCATTTTTTTTCATTTCGTGACTAATGTTTCAGCATTATGTTTTCTCGAGCACCATACAGTTTTTCTTCTTGTCCCTCTCCTTCCCATTGTACTCCCCATGGTCTGTATTCATCTGATCACACTCTTCCTTCTCAGGATCCCTTACTACAAGTCTGGCTTTTAATTTTTTTTTATTTTATGATGCACTGTAACGTTTCAGCATTATGTTTTCTCAAGCTCCAGTTTTTCTTCTCGCCCTCCTCCTTTCCCTCGTGGCCACCTGTCTGTGTGGATCTGAGCACACCCTTCCTTCTCAACATACCGCTCCACAATTTTTGACCTTTTTTTAAATACAGAAGAACATAAGCAGTGGTGTTGTGTGTTGATGCTCGAATAGCCTTCACGCA
This sequence comes from Eublepharis macularius, assembly GCF_028583425.1. Lineage (NCBI taxonomy): Eukaryota > Metazoa > Chordata > Lepidosauria > Squamata > Eublepharidae > Eublepharis > Eublepharis macularius. Next base: position 104,650,570 of record NC_072795.1, read on the forward strand.
AACTTGATAAAAAGAGAGGGCTGGCTGCTTGATGGGCACAGGTGGCCAACCTCAAATCTTTACTGCATCTGCGCAATCTCCAAAAAATTGTTCTTAAAAATTAAGGTGCTTTTGAAACTCTCTAAAGACTACAAGGTACCCAGGACTTCAAACAGACTGGGAAAAGAAACCAGAGACACATTTATATATTTTCAGGACGTCAGAGTGGGGAAGTTTTTCCACCAAAAAAAGTGCTAACGTCACAATGTTACAACGCATGCACAAACTTAAAAAAAAAAAGATGACATGTACTAGAAGCCCCCCAAATCCACAACCAACTCAGAGCTTCAAAGTAAGTATAAAAATGAACAGTGGGACGATTATTCGAATCTTCAGATGAAGTATGGAATGCATGGGAACCAAGCTGGAGCCACAGCAATTGCGGTGACTGCTCAGAAATGGTGCACTAAACTGTGAGTGCGAAAAGTACCTCAGCTGAGCCGAGGTGGGTATGAGTCTGCTCTCCCCCACCATGCCTTACTCCTGGGGAAGCAAGTCCTGTCTTACCGTGGGAAGAGTGGAGTGGGGTGGTGGTTAAAGGGGTGGCATGGGGGAAGACTTGTCTGTAAGAAGATTTAGTAATGCAGGAACGTTGCTACATATGGTCAAAGTTAAAAAAGGGTACTGGGCAAATTGAAGTCCTACCTTACACTGGGAAAAGTGGGGTGGGGGTGGGTGGTTGTCAGGAGGGCTGCAGAGTGGCCAAAAATGGCAGAAAAGGAGTTCAGAGAGCTGAGTTTGGTGGGTTTGGTTAATTCCACACAAGCCAATCAGCTCCCAGGGGAAAGGAGGGGGGAAGCACTGCAAAACATTCACATTGGCATTAACCAGGTCAGCCTCGACTGGGCAGCTGATTAAAAATTAACATCGAGGTATGTCTGCAGGGAGAAAAATTGGGGTAATGGGGGAAAAGAGCAGCACCATGTCCCATGACTAGCTTGCAAGTGTGAAACCCCTGCAAACATGGAACAGGTACCAACACGCTTTAAAATCCTAGTCTGAAAAAGCACTTAGTATCTCAGGTTAGGGTTGGGGAAACAAACCTATGCCTATATTCAGATGCTGCACCAAACCACAGCTTCAGCCAAAGCTTCCCAAGGCCAAAAGCCTTCAGTCACACTTGACACACAATGAGAGGAGGTAGAAGAAGCTGCCAAGGTTGAGCTTGTAAGCACACCAGCAAGCTGTGTTTGCAGTGCTAGAATGTAGCCCTAGCCACTATCTAACAAATTAAATCTGCATCCAAGAAGGGAAGGATAATAAATAAGTAAATAAAATCTACATACTTGAAGTCAAGATTTGTAACTTTAAAAATATATATAAATACCTTATTTAGATTCTTCTCGTTGAATCCACAAAATAAGAATATAGCTTGTTTGCAGAGAGAGTCAATTGGATAGCAACTGCACTTTCTGGCCACAGATGCTCTCATGCTCCTACTCAATAAACAGAATTCTTTCCTCCCAAATATAATCTGTAAGATCCATTTCCTTATACATCAAGAGCTGGATTCTTGTATAAAGTTCATAGCAGAATAAATTCTTATATGTCTTTACTTCATTTATTTCTTTAAAACTTTTATGATTCACATCTCTAAGTCTGTTCAAGGTGGCTTCCAATAAAATACATGAAATCACAATATATAAACTAACAACATAGCCAGGCTAACAATGTAAAATAAGTAGAATAATCAGCATCATAAAGAGGCATAAATAATCACCATGAACTAGCTGCATTAAGTGTTACACCAACAGTAGAGGGTTCAGTAAGAGCCAAGAAATTGGATACACTGACCATTAAACAGCAGAGGAAGACCAATTCTCAAATTAGTGTCTACCAATATCCAGATAAACAACTTTTAACCTGGAACCAAAAAGTTAGTAAATTTGACATCAAGTGGAGGGTTCCAGGGAGGATGTTCCCTGAATGAGGCAATACAACACAAAAGACCCTCTTCTTGATGAGTGTCCAGACTGGAGATGGGAACGAACAGCATTACGAACACAAAAAAGCCCATGAACAGCCTGTTCGTCTGTTCGCGAACAAGCTGTTTGTGAGGCCCCATTGTAAACGAACAAGTGGTCGTTGCAAGCCTCATTCGTTGCATTTGTCAGCTGTTCGTCAAGCCAGACAGTCTGGCAACTTTCAATCAGTTCCCCAGCAACATAGGTATGGACTGAACTCCTTCTGGTTTTTCTTAAGTAGTTGACCCCTCAAAGTAGCTTCCAGCAGACAGTCCAATTTTTTCCAATGGGAAAAGAAAATGACAGGAAAGGAAGGGACCTATGGATCCCATGGAGATTCTTCCCACCCCTCACGCACATGGCTGCAGCAGCCTGGCAGTGCCCACTCTCCCAGTGTGAGAGGGAGAGGCGCCCACTCTCCTGGCGCAAGAGGGACAGAGAGATTCTCTCTGCCCCTCTCACACTGGGTAGGAGCCGCCCGGCGGCGCCAGCTCTCCTGGTGCCAGAGGGATGGAAAGAATCTCTCCACCCCCTCGTACCAGGCAGGAGCCGCCCGGCAGCACCCGCTCACCCGGTGCAAGAGGGACAGAGAGAATCTCTCCACCTCTCTCGCACTGGGCAGGAGCGCCCGGTGGCGCCTGCTCTCCCGGTGCCAGAGGGATGGAGACAATCTCTCCACCCCTCTCACACTGGGCAGGAGCTGCCCAGTGGCACCTGCCCTCCCAGTGCAAGAGAGACGGAGAGAATCTCTCCATCCCTCTTGTACCAAGCAGGAGGAGCCCGGTGGCGCCCATTCTCCCAGTGCCAGAGGGATGAGGAGAATCTCTCCACCTGTCTCGCACCGGGCAGGCGCCACCCAGTGGCATCAGCTCTCCCAGTGTCAGAGGGACAGAGAGAATCTCCCTGCCCCTCTTGCACCGGACAGCAGCAGCCTGGTGGCACCGGCTGTCCCGGTGCCAGAGGGACGGGGAGAATCTCCCTGCCTCCTCGCACTGGGCAGCAGCAGCCCAGCGGCACTGACTCTCCCGGTGCGAGAGGGACGGAGAGAATCTCCCCACCCCTCTCGCACCAAACAGCAGCAGCCCGGTGGCACTGGGGTGGGCCAGGGTGATGGGGGCTGGGGGTTGTGGGGTGTTTAAAGGGCCCTGCCACTTGCACGTGGCAGGAAAGGGCCCTTTAAACTATCAGCTGGCAGGCGGCAGGGCAGAATTCCCCCCCTGCAAGCTGATAGTTTAAAGGGATCTTTAAAGGGCCACAAACAACAAACAACAAACATGTTCGGTAACAGGCCAGGTTCATCTATTTTTGTTGTTCGTGGATGGCAATGAACAACGAACAGCGGGTTCATTTTTTTTTTGTTTGTGCCCATGTCTAGTCCAGACCACTTTCAAAAACATACAGAGCGGAGCCTCTGCTGCAATAATCTTCACAGGTAGTCTTGTAGGGGAGGAGGCTGACCTTTATATGTCCTGGCCTCAACCAGAACTCTGATTGAGCTAGGAAATAAAAAGCCAGTCAGTAGTTTGGATAATTTGAAGAGAAGAGCACAAAGAGCTCAATGACTTAAGACATTATAGATAAAGCTACTCAAAATGTGAATGGTGGCTTAGACTGCTCCCTTAGCTTTGACATATAACCTAGGCTTGCCAGCCTCCAAGTGGGACTTGGGGCTCACCTGGAATTAAAACTGATCTCTAAACAACAGAGATCATTTCCACGAGATGAAATGTCAGCTTTAGAGGGTAGATTCTATGGATTCACACCTCTACTAAGTTCCATCCCCTCAAGCCCACAATCCACCCTCCCCATGAACCACCCTCAAAAGTTCAGGAATTTACCAAGCCAAAGTTGTATAATGTGAAGCTGAATTTCCAGTTCCTTTCACAAGTCAGGTCAGGTCTTTGATTCAGCTTCCCCAGTTGAATGGGAGGACTACTCATCATAAAACCACATATGTTTCTTGAGTATGGGATAAATATTCGCCCATAATCTCTACCTTTGAGCACTTTTGGTTTTGCATTTTGAGGCGAATGATATTTCCAAAACATCCTCAAATGTAGCCCCAATTGGAGCACATTGCTGTAATCTATATGTGAGATGACCACAGCATAGGTAAGTAAGGCAAGATTATGCTTGTCAAGGAAAGGCCACAGTTAGCAGTCAAACCCACATTGATTAAAAGCACTACAGATGACACCTAGGATTCCATCTATGGGAATGCATCTAATAGCACCCCTGAGATGGGAACATGGTTACTCTTTTTTCTCCCAGTCCCATTCATTTGAATGACCAACTGAGAAGACATGGCTTCATGCAAACAAGAGATGTCCTCTGTCTTTGAATGTTGGAAATAGCTCAGTACATGCCCTTACATTATTTATAGCAAGCTGCCAGACCCTGGCAAAAAGAGGGCAACCTTATTTCTGCACAACCCTGTGCACACATTTTTTAAAAATCTGGAAATAGTTCCAGGTATGTATGCCTTGGATAATAGAGTATATTGGGATTACAAATATGTATTACAGATATATTACAAATATGCAAGATATGTACCCTGATCTGAATAGCCCAGGTAAACCTGATCTTGTTAGATCTCAGAAGCTAAGCAGGGTCAACTGTGGTTAGTAATTGGATGGGAGACCTCCAACAGAGACCAGGGTTGCAGAGGCAGGCAATGGCAAACCACCTCTGTTAGTCTCTTGCCATGAAAACCTCACCAGGGGTCTCCATAAGTCAATTGTGACTTGATGGCATTCTCCACTACCATGCATGTCATGCATATGTTAGCTTCCTTTGAAACACCAAATGAGCTCTTTCCTGTTACATTCCATTTTCCCCTAGCTGTTTTAACAAGAAAAACTTGGAAATCCACAAAACTTTAAGTGACTGGTTTAAAGAATATGAAATTTGAGAAAATAATGCGCACATACCTTTATCAATGCATCTGGCAAACGTAGCAGCTGCATTTCGGGACTTATAAGGCCTTGCAAATTATATGAGGGAGCCAAAGCAAAAAAAATCTTAATTTTTTCAGCCAGTTGAGGCAACTCAGAAAATCCCACAAAACCTGGTAAAACAAATCGAAATTCTATTTAGCATCCCTTATTTTTGCAACATTTACAGGCAAACATGTATGTAGAAATTCAGCTTAGTAAACTCAATATTAATTTCAAACTTTTTAAAAATTCTGAAAAATTTGAACGGACAAAAAACATAATTCTTAAGTGCCGAGACAAGGATCACTATCCTCAAAACTGACATGATTTTCAACCACTGCAGAGGCAGACCTTATCATTCAACTACACCAAACTCAAATATATTTTCTTTAAAATGATAAAATACATGGGTAAAAAAATACTACTGTGTCATAACAGACAAATGACAAGATTTGAAGGGTGCCACTTCAGATGCTCATTTCACCTAAAGGGCCCTTTGCTTACCTCATAATTGAACCTGCACCAATGCGTGTGGGAAACATTTCTTGGTAATTGATGATTTTAACAGGTCTCCAGACCAGATGCCCTAAATTTCCACAAGTGGCAAAAATATATTTCTTTACCTGCAGCAAAATTGCTGCAACCCCTTCAAATGCTTAAAACAACTAGACATCAAGGGATGATATATGGAATGGCTAGAGAGTAACCTGAAAAATGTTGCCTTTTGTTGCACTATAACCCTTTTAAATTATTATTACAATAATAATATTAGCAAAGAGCTAAAACCATCTTGTTTATTACTATACATGTTAGTTAAAACTGACTATGTTCCAGCTTAAACTATCATTTTTCACGTATTTTGACTCTCACACAGTTGGGGGAATATAATGATAAAATCTGATTCTTCCTACTGTTTCCTTTTTGGCAGCTTCACCGCATCCAAGGAAGCTGGTATGAAACAGCAACTCAAATTATGCAATCCTTCAGGTTTTCTTCCCCCCCCCCCCCCGTTAATTAGTCTGCTGACTGTGAAGACATCTAATATGCAGTCATGCAAACAAGTGCCCAGAAAGCATCCAAACTTTGTTCTAAGGGGCAACAGAGAAAACAATGTCAAAAAAAGTCCAGTAGCACCTTTAAGGCTAACCAATTTTATTGTAGCATAAGCTTTCGAGAATCAAGTTCTCTTTGTCAGATGCCTGATCCAGGATCAAGCTAGGGATCTGGCTCCACCTATTGGATGAAACCAGTAACTGCTGAGCTGATATCTGCCTTTCATATGGTCATTCTGTCTTCCATCTGGCTATCTGGAGTGCAATGCACAGCACAAACCTTTATCTATATTTTCACTGCCTCTGAGCTATGACAGCAAAGACCTTCCAAAAGCCAATAAAACCTCTCACCTGCATAAGTGAATACCAGCCGTAAATCTTGACATACCTATACTGCTTCCCTGAGAATGGCCAATGTAATAGATTTGTTGTTGTCCAGTTTTCTGCAGAATAAAGTCTATCGTGGCAGAAAGGTCAAAGATACCCATTTCATGAAAACTGAAAAGCAGAAATACAATTACTGTTGTGAAATCCATACAGGAGCTTTGTTCATTTTCACTGGATTTGAACTTGGAAAGCATTAACAAACAGATGGAACAGTTTTCAAATACCTAAAATTTGCAGTGAGGTAGAACAACTGGGATATCTCGTTTCAGTCTACAACAGGTCAAAAAGCACATTGATTGGCCTGCCATTTGCTTGACCTCCCTTTCTACTTGTGTAATGACCATCTTATATAGAGGTCACTGGAAAGCACCTTATAGAGATCCTCCACTGAATATACTGGTCCTTTCTAAGCTGGAAAGGACCAGTTTGTACAATCATTAACATTTTCCTGGACTGTAAAATTTTGAGAAACGGCACAAATTATGGAGGTGAGATGACTACATGTTTAAATCTTTCACGCATGCACATGCACACAGAGTTCTTGTGCATAAATAAAATATCAGGAAGATTGCCAGGCTAAACATTTATCCTTTATATAATGTTTTATATGCTGTTTTTCCAGGTGCAACTTAATTTTCATGGAAAAGCATTAAATCATGATATCGCCTTTCACTCACCCCCCCCCCCCACAACTGCATCCTCAAGTCCAGTAAGAATTGCTTTTGAGTAATTTTGAGGCATAGCATTGGGTTTTCTTAGATAAATTACATTGAAATGTCCACTGAATTTAATGCAGAGCTGGCTTTGCAACTGAAGGGAGAGATCAGGAAAAGCTTCCACATTAAAAAACAGAAGCAGGGCCCTACCCAAATGGCCCAGAGGAGCACAAGATGCTAACTAAAGTCCCAACTAATCTGCTTGTGCCCTGACTGTGGCAAAAGCCCCTCTCAAGTACTCAATCACAGCCCCCCCCCAATCTACATAAACTCAGGGCAGGGTACCCATGAACTTGGAAGTAGGGTACTGCATGGGCTCTGTCTAAGAGCCCCCTGCTGTGGGGGCTTAGAGCATAAGGCACCTCAGTGATGGGGAGAGCAAAAGTCGGGTACTTTGCAAAATCTGGTGAGCACTTGCACTGACATCACAGGGGAAAACAAAGTCCAGAATGTCTAACATCTCTCATTCCAGAACCCTAACAGATACCCCATATTCAAAGTATTGACTTGAAGGGGCAAGGATGCACTGACAGGTAAGAAGGAGCTAGGGCTCCAGTTGCCACAGCTCACTCACCCACATCTACCTCCCCTGTTCCCCTCGCAAAAGGCCAGCAGCCATACCCAAACTGCTGGCTTCCACAACCAAGATTGGTGGCCATCTAGCCACTATGGCCCATGTTTAACAAAGGGAAGAGCTCCCAGGGAAGCTTACTTGACTGAGCTGCCTTGGATTAGGGGAGGGGGATGCTTGCAGCCCATAATAGGGCTGAGTGCAGAGTGTCTTGACTGGCCGCCCCTCCACCGGGCAGAAGACAGGGTGCTTGGGAGCTGGTTCTCAGTATTCTCCTGTTAAGGTGGCCAAGACACACATTGACTCATTCCCTCACAGGATCAGAGTTCCATGCAGTAGCAGCAGCAGGAGCAAAACAAGCTGATGCAGTTAAAGAGCACGTCCTCATTGGGATGGGTAAGAATCAATCGGATACCAGTGGCTTCTGCCTCACTGAGGTGCAGCAGACATCACTTGACATCACTGCAAACATCTCTATTTTCTGTCAGGTAGGTGGCAATCCAACAGGGAAACATGGGATCATGGCTGTCACAGGCCTCTGCAATCCTCTCAGACTGCATTTCCAGCCCAGCTTCAGGAGCATTCTCCCTCAGGCAGTTTGGCCTGAAAGTCTGCCTCACTAGCTTGCAAGTAGCACAAGGGATGGCTCAGCCTGACTCGAAAAGGCTTCTGGGAACAGTGCACACAGGCACAGTTGCTACACAGGATGAAGGGAGTAGGCAACCCATGTCCAGACACCTTCTTCACGTTCTGACAGTTCAATAAAGTCTGTGTTGTACCACAACTCTCTCCCTGTCTGTTTGCTTCTGTGTGGATGAGAGTAGCTTTGTGTCTCTCCCTGCCCCAGCTCCTCCTCCACCATCTGTTAATGCCTGTCCATACATCCCAAAGGATAGCCTCTGGATTGGGGCTCGTAATGATGCTCAAGATGGAAAGGAAGTTATGAAGTGACATTAAACATACCAAGTACACATTCCACTTCAAATAAAAAGACAGAACACAACACATTAGAAATACGTAATGTTGCTATGCAGAGCATCAGATATGGTGTTGGCCTTCATGCCACAGCTTGCCTTCACAGCTGCCACCTTTATAGATGCTTGATCACTGAAGAAGACAAGAGACTTGTAGTTGATCACAATAACATCAAGAGGGCCCAAGAGAAAGTTAGGAAATCCCTGGATCAGCAATTTGATGATCTTTTTAAGAAGGGTGAAATTGACTTTATCTTCTTTGATGGCTGCCGAGATACAACTAAAATTATGCTGAAAGAAGACAATTCAGATCAGCATTTCCCCAGCATCATCAAAGAAGAGCATTATTATGTGTGCAATGAGCCAGGTGGAAGATATCTCTACCACTTTACTCTGGAGAAAGGTCCAAAGAGAAAAAAACCTACGAAAGTTATTGCTGATAATCTTGTAGAAGAAGGGCATTAATAAAAGCCTGCAGGCCATTGGAGGTGATTCTACACATATTACCACTGGCTGGGAGGGTGATATCATGCATTGGGTAGAGGTCATGCTTTGCTGTAAGCTGATCTGGTTGGTTTGTGCCCTCCACACCAAAGAGTTACCCCTGCGTCACTTGATCACAACACAAGACCTTGTCTAACAAGTGGACAGGTAAAATTGGCAAGATACTAGACATTGCTACATAACTTGAAATCAATCCTTCATTCACCAAACTCTCCATTGGAGAGCCTCTTATTTCACTGAGTGATAGTGTTGTAAAGGATCTCTCAACTAATCAAGCGAATGGGTATAGAATTACACGAGCCACAAGCACAGGAGAACTTCCCACAGATCTGGCCCTTCTTGAAATTGGTCAGCCATTCAGGTGGTTGACAACAGCAAACAGGGTTTGCTACATAATGGATTTCAAAACACGGCCTTACAGGCAAAACTCTCAACAACTTAAGACTGATAGCGGAATACATCGTTGGTGTAATCCTCTGCTGGTTCAAGATCAAAGTAAAACACTCTTGGGTGGAAGGCCCATGCCACACCTGGTTTCAGTTGTGGCTACTTAAGCTGCATAAGAAGGCTGTAGTGGATGCTTTGCCAACCATCCAATGCTCATTCAGCAAAATGATAATCCAGACACTCTTGTGTTCCAATGACAGTGAGGAGAGCAGGAGTGTAAAATGTTGTTGAAGGATGAAGATGATGACACACTGGGAGATCTTTCTGTACATCCCAGAAAGACATCATCCATCAATCCCAGTGCTTCTTCCCTGTTGGAGATAATTGACTAGTCTGATGGGGTATATGAACCTCCTTTGACAAGCAAACTGATGGCAGCAGAAGTAAAGAAGTTCATCAATGAGCCCATGCAAGCTCCACAGTGGCCCTGTCATGGTCAGTCTATAGAGAGGCATGTGAAACAAATCACAGAGGCAGCAGGCAGGGTGCATACACATGAGAAACGTGAGGGCTATATTAGAAGCCAAGAAGCAAATCGGCAGCTGATGTCCAAGAATGAATCAAAGCAAGACTTGATGAAACTGGTTGTTTGAATATTTTTAAAGTGATGTCATTACTTTCTCGTGTTGTTTTATGATTACAAGGACATGTTTTATGAGTAATAGGATAGGTTTTATGCAGAGAAATTTTTTTTATAGCATTACCTGACTTTTCAAGAAGCTAAAATTATTATATGTTTTCTGAGAGCACCCTGACCTGGATAGCCCAGGAGATCCTGATCTCATCAGATCTCAGAAGCTAAGCAGAGTTGTTCTTAGTTATGCAAGATATGTACCCTGATCTGAATAGCCCAGGTAAACCTGATCTTGTTAGATCTCAGAAGCTAAACAGGGTCGACCGTGGTTAGTAATTGGATGGGAGACCACCAGTGAAGACCAGGGTTGCAGAGGCAGGCAATGGCAAACCACTTGTTAGTCTCTTACCTTGAACACCCCACCAGGGATTGCTATAAGTCAGCTATGACTTGAGGGCATGATTTCATTTCATTTTTCTGAAAGCAGTGCATGTATGTTTTAATCAAACATAAGTTTACCAAGCTAAACATTGTCCAATCAAAAAAAATTGCAGATTTGAATTCTTGACATCAAAAAAAACATTTTAAACCCTCTCACTAAGACAGTTGTGAAAATTAATTTTCATCCCCTGCAATGACACACCCTATTGGTGTAATTTGAATGTATTTTGCAACTCTTTGATGGGATGATAAGAACAACTCGATATTTGTATTAGCAATCTCAGGTGAAGATTTTATGCATCCACCTTAGATATACATATCTATAAAGATGAAAACAGAAATAGGGAAACAAGAACCCTTTTTCAGCCCTATCTTTGTATGGATCTGTAAACTATGTTGTTCACATTAATGCTCTAATACGCTCTGAGCCCGTATGGGGAGAGTGGATAATAAATCTAATTAATAATAATAACAACAACAGCAGCATCTGCAACAACATAGGGTTGGATTCAGGCTAAATTAGCAATTTCTACCAGTTCCTACTTCCCACTGTACACCAGCTTCTTGTCATTTCTCAAGAGTACCCAGTTCCAGGAGTAGAATTTCATGGAGATCAGTGGGACGCACAGAAAGGGAGGAAATTCCCTTCTGCTAATGGAAAACTTAGTCTAGATCCAACCCACAGAGAACCATTTAAATGATTAAACTGGATGACATGGGGCATAAATCTGTACTTCAGCCACCTAAACTTCACTCACATGGATGGCATACATCTAAACTTCAGCTACCAAGGGGACCCAGATGAGAGTAAAATCTACTAGTGAAGTTTGAATTATAAGAGAGTGAAGATGAAATGGCTCCTTGAATGCCACATGTTTAATCCAATGAACTTACCTAAAATCCCAGAATTCTTCTTGGTCAATTGTAAGGTGTTGGTGTCTTCTAGACCAGGAATTGCCTCTGTTGTTTCCAATCCACACATCATATCCAGCATCTGCTAGTATGAAGGCCAGGCTACTATCGGGCATGTTTGCTACCCAGACACTGCCCTCCATATTCAAACAATGTGTTAGCAGTACAGCTGCTTTTGAGCCTAAAAATACAAAGATTTCTACAATTGGTTACATTGGTGAAAGGGTTTGGAATTTCTTCAATTTTCTGTCCCAGGCCTGACATCAAGCTAGTAGTCAGACTGATAAAGTGCGACCATTTTGAGTCATCAGTAGTGGTTCCTCTTGCTGCTTGTTGTGTCTGGGGGCCAAGCTACACATGACGAATGACACTTGAATGGCAAGTGGATTGAGTGGAGGGCAAGTGAACAGGGAGAAATACACTTGCCGTTCAAGTGTCATTCGTCATGTGTAGCTTGGCCCTGAGACAGATACACATCTTTCACTCATCAAAGGCAATTAACAACCATTATGTTAAATTATGTCATTTTAAAAACTCTGAGGGTGAAGCTACAAGTGACGAATGACACTTGAACGGCAAGTGTATTTCTCCCTGTTCACTTGTGCTCCACTCAATCCACTTGCCGTTCAAGTGTCATTCGTCACTTGTAGCTTGGCCCTGAGTCTAAGGGCCAAGCTACACATGACGAATGACACTTGAACAGCAAGTGTATTTCTCCCTGTTCACTTGCCCTTCACTCAATCCACTTGTCGTTCAAGTGTCATTCGTCATGTGTAGCTTGGCCCTCACACTGATGATCTCATTTTAGAAAGCTCCCAGAGGGGTTTATCCGTGCATAGGCTGTAATCTTTTGTTATATTTTTCAAATATCAGCCACTCTGTCTGGTAACAGACCATATAATTCCCCCAGAGTAACCTACTGAATATTACAGAAAACAAAATGGGGATGCCAATAAAAACTCCTATAAAAGAGATGCAGAAAAGTGCAGTACTTGAGGCCCTGGATGACATACCAAAGGTCAGTCAATCCTCTCCCACAGACTATAGGAATTTGGGATCTTTTTGATCTGTTTGTTGTTTTGAGGTAAAAATTATGGCTCCTATGAGGAGCTGCTATCCTTCATGCCAGCCTCTTCAGTACTTTTCCTTTTTTACTTGCAGGAGCTCTGTATCTTCTCCTTGACTAGCCTCAAGGTCATCCACTGGACTCTTTAAACTCACATAATTGCCCAGACATCACTCACCGATTGGGAGGTTTTAATAGTTTTTCATCAGTAATGTTTTAATGTATGTACAATACACACACACACACACACGTGTGTGTGTATACATGTGTGTTACCAATCTAATTTGCATTCTAACTCTCCAGGCCTGCTTGAGGTGGCTTATTGAGTCCTTGTACACATGCACAGTAACATTTGCAATGTCTTATATTTTGTACAATTTGCTCTGCTGCTTTAAATATTTTGTGCTGTTATTTTTTTCTCCATCCTTGGATATAAATATTTTATATACAAGCACAGAGAGAGTGATCACACCAGCCATAAGGACTAGATTTTTTAAAAAAAGAAGATTCTGAATCACTTATTTTCCAAAATCCAAGAAAATGCTTTGATGAGTCTAAGGAGAGTTTCAATTTATATTTCTCAAAATGCAACCTTATCACAATTTGCTTTTGAAACTGTAAATCTGTTTGCATTATGGTGCCCAAAAGTAGCTTGCAAAAATGTGTCTCTATCATTTTTTTTAAAATCAAATATCTTACCTGAGTACCCCCAAGGTTTTAAGCATGGCTAAGTACCTCTTTGGCCTCTGTAATTATTTTCCTCCCTACATATCATAGCATACACCCAAACCTGGCTGTGTTTTTCATTATGAGAATCAGGTCAAAAGCAATACTCCATGTTATTTCATCAATATTTGTCTCATATGTTCCTAAGTTTTCTTTCACCTCCTGGAATTCTGTTCAGGCTCAGGAAGTAACCATCATGTGTACACACTTCATATTCTTCTGAAGGATATCCCCAGTACTGAATTCTCTCACTCTGTAAGAACACCACAACAAAGTTAAGTTCAAAGTTAGGTTGTTTTCAACAAATTTTTAAAGCAGTTGCTGGAAACTGGTTTTCCCAAATGCTTGCTTTTCAGGGGGATGTAGGAAAGATCTTGACCTGATGAATTAGGATTTATTTATTCATTCATTTATGCCACCCCTTCTGCCCAATGAGGACCCAAAGCAGCTTGTTCTCCTTTCTTCCATTTTATAATCACAACAACCTTGTGAGGTGAGTCAGGCAGAGAAGGTGTAACCGGTGTAAGGTCACCCCAGAGACTTTCCATGGCAGAGCAGAGATTCAAACCTGGGTCTCCTAGATCCTAGTTTGCCACTCTAGAAACCACACTGGAAAGACTGATTTACTGTAATTCTCCGATGGGAAGTATTTTTATATTTGCATCTGTTTGCATTCAACATCCATCAATCAGGACTAGGAATAAGCTAATAAACTATGGTTAAAAAGTGATCAGTGATAAAAAGGGCAAAAGTGAATAAAGAGTGAGATCTTGAAAAGATTTTGTAGAAAAACACTCCTGTTCCATAGGGCTGTTTTTCATATGGGGATCAGAAGAAAAACTCCAAAGCTGAAATGTGAGTCTTTGTTTTCTTGAGTAGCGATGTCACCACCTGCCTTTTTGACTAACCCTCAAATTAAGAGGCAAATCCCATGTCCTACAGGGTTTAAGCAAACAGAAGTCAGCCCTGCATAGAGATGGGCACAAACAGCATTATGAATGCAAAAAAGCCCACGAACAGCCTGTTCGTGAGGCTCCATTCTAAATGAATAGGTGGTCATTGCAAGCCTCATTTGTTGCTGTTCGTTGCTGTTCGTCAAGCCAGACAGTCTGGCATCTGCAATCAATTCCCATGGCAACTCAGGCAGGGATTGTCTGAACTCCTGCTGTTGCCCTGGAAACCCCAATCTAAGCCCAATTTAGCTTGATAGGCAGGTCTTCCTTCCAAGTATGGACTGGAGCGCCAAATTTGTTACAAGAGGAAAAGACCGGGGTGGGGTGCTCCCAGCTCTGGCGTCCAGGAAGAGACAGCTGCTGTTAGAGAGACAGGGTGAGTGCATTGGAGCTTGAATTTTCTTTGTGTGTGGTGGGATAGGGATCTACCCCTTCAGGTTCCAGGGCTGCTGCCAGGCTCTGGGGCCAAGCTATTATTTATTATTGGTACATTTCCTGCTGCCTGCTCAGGCAGGGTTTCTGGGAGTAGTGCAGTAGGGATCTTGATGGCTAGAAGAGAGCCTGCTGGCCCCCACGAACAACGAATAATGAACATGTTCATGACAGGATCATGTTCATCAGTGTTCATTGTTCATTGTTCGTGGACAGCAATGAACAACGAACATCATGTTCGGGTTTTTTTTTCTGTTCGTGCCCATGTCCTGCAAGGTAGGACTCTTAGCAGACTGAATTCCAGAAAACAATTAGTTGGGCAGCTAAGCCCAAGGTGCTGGATTAAAATTGAAGCATTGGAAATTCAAATAACTTCACAAAGGTAGGAGTTTCTTGACAGATGTGTTTTTTTCTCTGAGTGATTTTGTAATAGGATTTGTAATAGGGTTTCTGATAATGTTTCTGTCCATCTCTGGATCCATCCTCTCACCTGCTGACATATTTCTGTACCAGTTCTAGGCTTTTCTTTCCCTTGTTTTTCATGAAGATGTATGTCTGTAGGAATCTTATGTGTTTTACTCTCCAGGCCAAATGTTCATAATGACTCCTTGCACACGATCTATGATGCAAATTGTGCAAGTGCCCTTGTAGGAGGCAGGTGAGGCAACAAAAGCATGGGTACAAGGTTATATTATGAGATTTTTCCTTAAGGAAAGAGTGATGATACTGAAACTACACTTCTTCATGCAGATGTTTCCCCATAATAAAAATTTTGCTTACAATTTTTTGATGCTGTCCAAAGTTTCATCTCTTATCTGAGTGGAAATGGCTTATGAGCTGCTAAATACATGAATAAAGGTCTCTAATAGCCAGCCAATAGAGTTGTTAATTCCTCTTTATACAGTTTCTCCCTGAAATCCAACAATCCTTTTGTTTCCCTCTTTTTTAGGAATTTAGAGTCAGTGTCTAACCAATGCCTTTTTGATCAAAGAGAAAATTGAAGAGAGGAAAAATAGGAAGGGAAATGCTGCAAAATTTCTAAATTTCACTCTGTAGATGCTCAGAGACACGCAATGTCTTCCGAAGCTCCTATCTTCTTACTAGAACACTGTCCTAGGATGTATAACATAATACAACTGCAAGGGCTGGTTACAAAAATGAACCTTGATTTCTCTGAAAAGAAAAATGGAACAGAAATCACAACTGTTAAAAGAGAAAAAAGAGAATAAGAGGAAGCAATAGCTATTAGGGGTGTGCATCAAGAATATTTCCATTTCAGTTTTGGTTCCATGGTTCCAGAATACTTCTGTTCCATTACTGGTTTGTTCCAGTAGGGTTGCCAGCTCAGATCTGATCTATTTAGTTTTTTATTTTCATGAGTTTCAGCCCATTGCATGTGTGTTGGTCACATATGTGCAAACACACACTCTTCTTTCCAAGGGAGGGGTGGGAAAATGAAGCTCTGGGGCACTTGTTTTTTTCCCACAATGACACCAAAATCATACAGAACACAGTCCCCCCCTCTAAACCATTGACCTACTAACTTTGAGAGCACACAACAATAGGGTTCCATGTTTATGGACCCCGAGGAATGCTTGGGAGAAGAGCACATCAAGGCAAATGTGGGGCAGGTGCATACACACACACGCACTGCTCTTTTCAAGGGTGGGGTGTGTGCGTGGAAAGAAGGCTGTATTCATGCTTAACTAAAACCTGCATTGCTCAAAACTCTATTGATCCAATAAGTTTCTACTCAAGCACATGAAAATTTACACAACAATGCACACAATGTGGGTGTTGGTGGGTGCACACAGTGGCAGGAAACTTAATGGCAAAGCAGTGCCAACATGGCATACAAGCAGGAGAGCACACCATTGCCAACTGGCATGGCACAGCAATTTAAAAAAAACCCCTCTCCTGCTTTGAGTTCTGCTTTTATGCCACGTTTCCCTTTGCTTTGTAGTTTCATTCCCAGGATGAGGGCAAATTCTTCTCACCTTAATCTGCTTTGCAGCAGCCCAGGACTCCCTGTTTAAGCCACTGTCCTTGCACTGGGCTAAAAGTGCATAGAAAGGGAGGGCTAGATGTTAGTTTTTCCTTCACAGGAAAACTTCTTTTTTCCTATTTAGTAAAACTGGGAGACTGGACAGGTTGCTGGTTACCAGTCTCCCTTTCAGACTAAAACCTTTAATTTAATCCAGTGTTGAATGAAAAGGAAAAAGGAGAAATTGCAGGAAGACAAGCATAAAGAAAAAGGTCTGACCAGATAGGTCCTTCCATGGGGAATGCTGACCTAGAAAGACTTGGGTGTGCATGCATATGTGAGTGTGCAATGCATACTTTCTGCTACCTCCCCATCATTTAACACCGGGTTAACAATTTTAATCAGAAAAGCCTCAAAAGCCAAAAGGCTTTCTCAACAAGATGAAATTCCTCCTGGTGCTCCTTGACCTGCTATCTTTGGAGGGTTTCAAATGAAGGACAGCAGCAGCAGAAAGCCACTGGATGGGCATGAACTAGTTCAACATATTTGGAACCTCCTAGTGCTGCTCTCCTTTAATAATTGCTTACTTTTTCCAGTTTTCACCCTAATCTACATAACATGGGCCTTTGCAGCTGCCTTGGACTCGGTACTGAAGGAGATCTCTCTCTCCTCAAACCCACATGTGCATGCCTGCATGGATGTTGCCGGCCTTTTCTTGCATTGTGCTTAAAAATGCACAGAAAGGCATGGCAATGGTAGCACTGGTGCCAATGGCACTTTGCCATCTGCTGCTCCCCACCTTGGTGCAAAACAAACTTTTTGTGATTTGATCCCTATGAGCCACTCACTGCCAATGCCATTGCCCATGCTACTGCACGGAGGGCAATCTAAACGCCCCTCTGTCTGGAGATCAGGGGGCAGGGCCACCAGCCATGTGGCCATTTTCAAGAGGTGCCGGAACTCCATTCCACTGCATTCCTGCTGAAAAAAAGCCCTGTGTTTAAGTATTTTAGTGACGGTTGGTGTGAGAGACTGATGGATTTCTGTGCTGCTGTTGAAATTTTGTAAATTGTAATTTTTACATATTGTTATCTATTTGTGGTTTTAAATCTTTTGAAATGTAATGTTTTATTGGAATGTTTATGCATTGTAATCCACCCTGAGCCTGCTGGTGTGGGGAGGGCGGAATATAAATTGAAGCAAATAAATAAATAAAAACGAATATGCTGTCTCTTCAGAGAACCTGCTCTCAGGTTACTCTAACTTGCTCTCACAGGTTACTGCTCTAACGTACACAGATTTACTCAACAAAGAAGAAGTGGAATAATTCTATGGCATTTAGGATGTCCTTATTTACTTTTAAGTAACTGTTATGTGAGCCAAGTTCTTACACTCAGTTGGGGTAGATCCCCTCCTCTCTTCATTCCAGCCCCATTCAGCATGATGGAAAGCCCAGCCCCATTCAGCATGATTGCTGCATTGTTTCAAAAATTGGAAGAATCCCACAAACTGAACTTTCCACCATTAGGTGGAAGCTTGCACCATTGTTCCACAATACAACAGTAGCAGGAGCATCACTTGCAATGTAGGGACCAGGGCAAGGTCATTAAAATTGCCATATTGCTCATTTTTACCTGACTTCTCAACTTACAATATTCATAAACTGTTCAGGGTTCACTTCTGTTATGTTTTTGACTTCCACTGGACTCACATGCCCTTGTGCAATGATCAGGGTCAGCAACAGCCACATCCTGGAGCACCTATGAAACAAATGAATATGAAAAAAAGAAGTTGAAATTTGCTGTCATGTTAAAAAGAGAAATGAATTCTTTTTTCAAACTTATGGAAAATCAAAGTACCCCACAGAAGTGGAGAAAAATGGGGGTCAGTTAGCTATCAACTAACATTCTAAAGAGGCACTAAATCAAAGCTTATATTTCTGTTTTCTAGTTAGATATTTCTTGCGCAGCATAACATGATTAGGTGGGATCAAAGCAACCACAGAACTACTTCCATGTATCCAAGGGAAATACGGGCTTTAATATCTCGAAAAAATAGTCTTTTTTTTTTAAAAAAAAAATGAATGGGACTTTGAAAAGCACTTATAGCTTACAAATAAGAGAGATAATCCAAAAATAGTATAAATCTCAGGCAATTTTTCTGCCCATTGCTCTCACTTGTCAATGTGGCCCTTAATAAAGCAGAGCAAATGAATATGGAATAAAGGGTATTGGGGGAAAGGTTTTAGAGCAGGTCTGCTTAAAATAAGCTCAATGAGTAAAGGGCTAGTTGACTCTGGACAAGAGCGACACAGCCACATTTCAAGTCCCCTCCTCACCACTCCAGAGGGAATCATGTAAAAAAAAATCTTGCACATTTTTCCTTATCTGTCCATAAGAAAAGGAATTGAGATTTTACTTTGTTAAACATGAAAACTGGGAATTCAGATAGGCACCCTGGTGTACCTTTAAGGTAGCATTGCCACTCCCATGCCCCTGAATCTATAGGCCAGAGTGCCTTTCTTTGTATGAAAATAGAAAACCCCATTTTAAATGGGAAAAAGCCTAAAAGAGGGAAGAAAGAAATGCCTCAAGACTTAAAATGATAGTTTAAAAAAAAAAAAAGACAGTTGAATTTCAAAGAAGCATTCTAGACCAGACACGACAGTCCATCAGTATAATATTTGGATTCTCACAGTGAAAGTCAAAACTCACCTAAAGAATTCGTTAGTTTCTTCCATCTCTCTCCTTTCAGTTACCATGCATGATAATGTTCCTCTGCTGATACAGTTTTCTTATGTCTTCAGAAAAGTTTTCCTTACTAAGGCAAACATAGACCTGTCTCACTCAGCAGCTACCCACAGGGCTCACGTCTAACAAAAAACCACCCGGGGACCTGGCAGAAGCCATCAAAGCCACAGACTCATGTGTGGTGGTTAAAGGAGGGTGATGGCTAGGATGAAACTTGAAGCACCTGTAATCTAGGCTCAAGGACTCTACTACATTTAGGATTATGTTGTATTGAAACATCTCAGGATCCTCTGTAGTTGCCTGGACCCTTTCTAAAACACTAGCCTCTCTTTATATCTTTGAATCACCAATACTTCAATCATAAGAAAGGGTGACACAAATTTGTGATGAATAGTGAAATCCTAAGCAGAGTTACTCCAGTCTAAGACCAATAATTTCATTGAGCTTAGACTGGAGTAGCTCTGTTTAGGATTTCCCTAGAAGTGTTGGTAGCATGTAAACTGTGTGCCCCCACAAGTCTCGTATTCAGACACTCTCATAACAATATTGGTTATATTTATGGGCTAAAGTTATTTCCCTTTTTCATACCTTCAGCTGGATAGATAAAACACAGGTGAAGTCTGAATAACATGTTTTATTTAAAGGAAAACAACAAAGCATTCAGACAAGTAAGTGTTGGTGTGGAATGTTTTAGCTTATAAGGGTAATGTGACTCCATCCTCACTGCTATGCAGCAGTTACACCTTTCTACCACCGGTTAAGAGGTTTACTGTACCTGTTTACGAAAATTTAGGTTCCCTCGAAGGTGCAGGCTTTCCCCTTTCACCTCACAGACCCTGGCTCTCAAAAACTCCCCAGGTAGATTTAGTGCTTTGGTTTGTACTAGGATGCTTACTTTTCAGGCTAAAAAAAGCTTTCTCCCCCGACCCTACCTAAAAAGCCAAATAAAAATCTTGGCTAATCTGCCAATCTTAACCATAGCCTCCAAACTCCTACCTGAGGAGGGAAGTTTTTCTTCTCCTTTCTAAACTGATGTTTGCTCAGCTTCTCCCAACCTATGGAGTTCCATGGGCTCTTATTGGCTGACAATCACATAGATTTAACTGTGGCTATAATTACAAGGATTGATTCAGAGACCTGAATGAGAGGCAGAATTTTGGGGGTGAATTGCCACACCACACCACTTGCTTCTATATGTTCTTGGCAAAGGAAAGGGACAACGTCCAAACAGACCTAATTTCTACAAATCCTCTTGTGTCACGGGCAAGGATTGTCCAAAACAATGTACGCTTAAAGAATCCACATCTTCATTCTTTTTATTTCATCTTTATTCTTCTTATTTTCAGGGTGAATATTCAACCCACAATATGTTATGCAGTGAAATCGTCCTGCTGTGCCACCCCAAGGGGAGCTCCTGGCGGGAGATTGGCAACGGGTTCGCTAGCCTCTGTTCTTCCCGTTTTGCCACAACCGCTTCTTCACTGCCTTTCCAACTGCTTATTCCGGCTCTTCATTATGCTCTACTCCAAATCTTTTCTCAGTATTTGTCCCCTGAAGCCACGTCCTTTATTTACAAATAAGTATCTTTGCCATGGAAATATACCAATCCCAGTTCCCAGGAATCCAGACTTTTGTCTCCTCTCACATATTCTACCCTTAAAGAACATTGCATTAAGTGGGTGTCATCATGGGCCAGCCTTGGCCCATCACCTTACCACCTGCCAGTGAGTCCTCTTCACAGGACAAGGAGCTAGGGGAGCCAGCAGAGCTGGCCTCAATGCCAAAGGAGCCTATGTCAGATTCAGCCCTGGTGCCAGAAGAGCATGCAACGGAGCAGTAGTGAATGCAGCCAGGCACTCTGAAGAAGCTGTCGGGGGTAAGGGTTTGTGGAGGGCAGAGGAGAAACTGGCATCTGGGAGGCCTGAGCCTCCTGAGCCAGCCTCAAGACAGAGGAACTGTGTGAGGGAGGCTGTGTGAGAAAGACGCAGGAGCACACACTTGCAAGCCCAGTGCCTGGCGGAGATGATCTCGGAGAGTAAGGCATGGTAATCAGGGGAAGAGGAAACACCTGCCCCTTGCTCTCTTCTTGACTAGGACTGAGTATATAAGGAGGATGCAGAGCAGGACTCGGCATGGAGGCAACCTAGCTCATCGCCACCTGCAACCTGAGCTTTGTGCCTGGACGCTCATCATGACTCTGCCTTGTACCTTGCTCCCCCTTGGACAGAATTCTCGGATTCTGACCTTGGCTTAGCTTTTGGACTTTCACCTGCCTGCCTCTCTACTGGACTGACTTGCCTGTGCTTTGACCGTGACTGTTGACTTCCTCTTGGACTGTCTTGCAAGTGTATGCCTGACCAGCTGGTGAGCTACCTTGTCTCCCAGGCGCCCAGGATGAGTGTCCTAGACCTGAGCACAATATTGAGGTTCTGCAAGCCTCTCTGCAACAATAGGGTGAAGCATGTACAAAGGAAATATTAAACACCATTAACAGTTACACATTTCAGAATTTTACACTCACAATATTAAAATTCAATCTTTTACAAAAATGTTTACATATATGCATAATTTGGTTCAGCAAAACCTTAACCTTTCATAGGTTCCTAGAGAGTGCACCTGCTATGATGTTCTCCTTTCTGTGAATGTATATAATGATGAAATTGTAATCCTGGAGTTGTAAGCTCCGCCAAATTAGTTTACTGTTAGTGCTCTTTACTTGGTTCAGCCACCACAAAGGCAAGTGATCCACGTACAAAGTGAATTTTCTTCCCCACAGGCATGGTTTTAGTTTCCCTATGGCCCATACAATGGCTAAGCGCTCCTTCTTGATAACTGCAATAACTGCAATTTACCTTGTCTGGTAAGAATTTCTTAGTACACTCAAAGAAAGGTGCACCGATAGAACTGAAGTGAGGAATGAGCCTCCTATAGTAATCTATGATCCCCATGAACGCTCTACTTCGTCTCTTATTTGTGGGTCTAGGCCACTCCTGTAGTAATTGAATGCTCAGCCTCTGAAATGTGGTTGGTTTATTCCGCAGACCAAAAGCTAGTACAGTGAACTCAAAATGTACCTCCATGGTTACAAGTGCAGTCTTTTATTGGTCTTGAGGATTCATAGTCACTTGTCAGTAAACTTTAGTCAGATCTATGGTGGCAATAAAGTGGGCAGCCCCAATTGTTTCCACTAATTCATCCACCTGTGGCATTGGATATACATCTGGCACAGTGACTTGGTTTAACCTCGGTTGTCAACACAGAACCTGATGATGTCATCCAGTTTTGACACTAAAATTTCTGGAGAGGCTCAAGGATTTTCTGAGGGTATTATGTAATCTGTGCTCTGGACAAGAAGCTACAATTAGGACAGAATATGGGGAAACAGAATGGTTTTCAATTGGCAAGGATGTCAGACAAGGATGCTTATTATCTCCCTACCTGTTCAACCTCTATGCAGAGCATATCATAAGGAAAGCTGAATTAGATTCAGAAGAAAGTGGACTGAAAATTGGTGGAACATTAACAGTTTAAGATGTGCAGATGACACCACATTAATGGCAGAAAATAGTGAATATTCCTCTTACTATAATAGTGCAATCCTATTCATGTCGATTCAGAAGTAAGTCTCACTATGTATAATGGAGCCCTGAAAAGTATGCATATGATTGCAGCTTAAATCTCTCAAATACATTTCCTAATGCAGCCATAGAGGCATTCTTGTAGCTGACTCAAAATAGCCTTTGTTTAGTTAAAGATTTCAGATTTTATTCCTCTGGTACATTGCTTTAGTGTGTTCCACCACACATGCACATTTGCATGTAAAAGGGATTGCCACTCCACTTCAATGTTTGGGTGAGCTCTGAGTATGCCTTCATTGTTCATGTTGGCATGAAAAGGGAGGGGTTTATTTCAATGTTCTGCATAAACACAGGAACTCCTGTCTAACAAAAGGAGTTGTTAGCAGGAGTGCTGAGTTCACATGTGCATGAATTAAAAAGAAAACTGAACCAGGAGTTTTGTGGTTCATGGGTTTTTCACAAACCATGAACTAGCATGGAACTGGCCCAGTTACGAACCAGTTCGTGGGGGTTTAAATACCCTTTTCCAGCTGCTTAGCAGCAGCAGGGAAAAAAGCATTTAACAGTTTAAAGGGCCCTTTCCTGCCTTGCAAGTGGCAGCTCCTTTTAAACTATCAGCTGGCAGGCAGCAGGGGGATCCCCCCTTGCTGTTTGCCAGCTGATAGTTTAAAGGGACCTGCCGGTGGCAGGTACTTTTGGTTTTGCACAGTTTGTAAACTAACAGTGCAATCCTACGGTGAATCAGTGATCTTAAACTGGATTAACTCTCCACAGGATGGCACTGTAAAGCTTCTCAGTTATCAAAGAAGAGATACTTATTCCCTGAGATCATAGTTGGATCATTTATAAGATCTATTTTCCATGCACAAAGTCACTCACATTTCATTTTGTCTTGTAACATGTGCAACTTAACTGAATTCTCTAAATAAACTTACAGAGGACATGTTATCTGATTTTGCTCCTTCTGCCAACTGCATCTACTGTGAAATGATCCCAAAAAGTGGTTGCAAGATGAGTTACCTAGGTTCAGAAGTAGTTTTCAGAAGTAGTTGCTGAATAATGGAGTTAGAAGGGACACAGAGACACCTAAGAAGTAAATCTCAACTCAAAAAAACTTAATGCCTTTTATTTAAAAAAGCAAACATGACAAAAAAAAAACCACAGTGTGCAAAATTTCAAATTCTCCAGAAAATTTCATCATGTTGGATATTAAAAACAAAAAGTGGGTGACAAATCTCTGAGGTCTTAAGGCCTTCTTGAGAACTTGAAAGCTTACGAATTGGTTTTTGTCATCTTATTTAGTCTTAGTAAAAAGTCTTATATTGCTTTTATTTTGGGATTTTTCAAGAGCTGTCCTCAATTTTATGTACTTTGTAAAAATCATTTTGGAAAGTGTTCAAAGAAGATGTGTGCATTTGTAAACTAGGTGCTTATTTAGATCACAGTCCTATGGCATAGTACATAATGTATGTCTTCACTAATCTAATCACACAATATAGAAAAATAATCTGTTTGCACACAAACCGTCAGCAATGTTTCAGGTAAATGTAGCAGCTGCAAAATAGGACTTATATTATAATGAAGTGTACAGTATGTACAGGTCCCAAGGCAAAAAGCATCTTAACTTTTGAAGCAAGTTGAGGCAGTACAGAAAATGTCAACAAGACAGGAAAAACAAGGAACACTCCCCTTGGCACGCTTTTACAATAAATAAATAAACAATACACTAGCTTAAAAACTCAGTTTAACAATGTTAATGTTCAATGCAAAAAATATTCATGTATGAGGACTGAAAAATAGAAATATCTACTGCATACAGATTTTCAAATGACTCTATCAGCTATTGACTATCTTGGTCTGCCAAAATATGCAGAAGCCGTTTAAGAACTGGGATAGCCAATGCTCCACTGATCCAGATCTTTGGAGTACAACAGACCTCACAACAGTTCCTCTCTCTTTCTACTACCTTTGATCTATAGTAATAATGAGTAGGGTATAGTCATAGCCAGCAACTGATAAAACATTCTTTTCCACACAGGTGTATGCTCTTCACGTATCTATGGTGCTTCCCTCAGCATGGGAAACACAATAGATTTTTTTTGTCCACTTTTCTACAGAATAAAACCTGTTAAGGCTGAAAGACCATAGATTCCCATTTCATGAAAACTAAGAACAAAAACAAAACTAGAGAGCCTAGTATGTAAGAAATGCATTCCTGATTTTTCTTCAGACACTCCGTCTCCAGAAAGCACCAAAGAATCCTATTAATATAACAGAAAAAGATGATTAAGCAGATTCCTACAAGTTCTCATAGGAAGTGGGGAAGCAGGTTTTTCCATGACACCCAATGGTTTCTGGCTGCAAGAAAACAGATTAAAGTAGCAATCAAATAAGCACATGTAGATTAGTTTAGAGAAACATGGTAGAGCCAAATTGTACAGCTTACCCTGGAACATAAAACATTAGTCTTTAAGGGACAGAGGCCACATGTTCCAAAAACAGTGGTTAATCTTATCCTCTCTCCTTCATATGCTGCTTTTGTAGATAACGTTTCCTCAGATGAACCCTCTAATATGAGAATCTATCTCCTTCACTTACGAGATCCTTAAGTTCATATAGCCCAGAAAGTTTTGCCTCTATTTTCAGCTTTTGCTGACTGAATGAAGTGGGCCGTTGCCCATTAAACTAAATGTAGCTGGATTTCTATTTTGGGATGCTTGTGGAGAAACATTTCTATATTGGAAGAGGAGATAAAGAGAGGAAAGGGCCTGGTGACAGAGGCCTAGTTGTTCACTGAAGCCTCTGTCCCACAATTAGGCTCAAACTCTGAGTTGATTGCCAGGCACATGCCTAGAATCCCCAGGAGACTTTGGTGGGGGGGGGCGGGCATGGGGAAAAGAACATCAACAATATATCAATGTCACACCCAGATGGAACAAGGAAGGAATGTCACCTGTGCTCTAGGATTTTCCTCGATCTCTAGGATAAAAATCAGAAAGATCAGAAAGATTCCTAAAGAGCACCAGTGGGAACTAGGGTTGCCAGGTCTCTATACCTTTCCAGCGGGAGGTCATCTTCATGTGCGCTTTGCACATGCGCGCTCCAGCACTTGCATGATGATGTCACTTCTGGAAGTGATGTCATTGTGCCAGCCACAAGAGTGTTCCCGTGCACTGTGCAGGGCCAATTTGGCCCTACTGGGGCCTGAATCAGCTCCCAACGAAGCGTAGGAATGCTCTCATAGTTGGTGTTTGTTTGTTTGTTTGTTTGTTTGTTTGTTTGTTTGTTTGTTTGTTTGTTTGTTTGTTTGTTTGGTTGGTTGGTTGGTTGGTTGGTTGGTTGGTTGGTTGGTTGGTTGGTTGGTTGTTGTCTTTCCAGAGAATCTACTAAGGTTTTTAAGCAGAATTGCATTTATACATGCATGCATGCAATTGAACCCTCTGTAGTGAGCCCCTGCACTGCAGGGTTCCCAGGCACATGGAAGTGCATGCATGCATAATGGCTCACTTTAGATATTGTGCTATTTCTGAGAATGGGGACAGCAATAGAATCCTGCTCCCCTCTATACAAGTATTTTAATAATAGAACAAGACTGTGCTCTTATTTAAGGCAAAGACTATCTTCACACCATCCCTTCCTATTTCCTAACTAGGTACAGATTATTTGACTCACTGGGACATTTCCCACTCTCCAAAAGTTCCCGGTTCCCAAGACCGAGTGCTCCAAGTGCAACACTCACTGGGGCATAGAAGAGCAAACCTATTGGACTTTTAAAGCAAAATTCCTACTGATTTTCTATGTTCACAGCGAATAGGAAAAAAACTGTTGAGGAGGAGGAGAAATGTAAGAACCTTTCCTCTGACTGTTCATAGATTTTCCTAGAGATCAGATTTTAATCCAAAGAAGTTTGGCAGGGGAGCAACATTTTATCACAAATATACCGTAATAACATTGCCTATTTCAGTTGATTATATCAAGTTGTCTTGTGAGTAAGATTGTTACTCCATCAAGTTCAGTATTGTCTAAGGCTGTCAAGCCCCTGGTGAGAGTGGGGCAACCCCCACCTAAAGCTCCCATTGACCACCACAACTCCCAGCAGTGGGGGTGGGGGATAAAAAAGGGCAGTGGTGCAAACATGATGAGGAAACCCCCAATAGTGATGGCAGGTTATTTTAGGAAACAGCAAAAATTTGGGAGTTTACCATACAGTTTACAATGATTTTTCCTGAAAGTGACTTCATCACACAACAATGCCCCCCCACACACACACACACGCCTCAACCCCCAACCATCCCATCAGTTGACAGGCTCAGCCAGGCTCAGCACTAGTATTGTCTGACTGGCAGCAGATCACAAGCTCATTCAGAGACAGTCCTCCTAAATGCCTCTTAAATGAAACTTTTCAGCCAATGAACATCTACATGCAAAAACCATGATCTTCTTCAAGTGGGTCAGTAATTCTCTTGCAAAAATAGAAACTTGGTATGTTACTTCTCGTATATTTTATTATTTGACTTTATTGATTTTACTTTCTTCAAAGAGCTCAGGGTAACATACGTGGCTCTCCTGCAAAACAATGCTGAAAGGCTTTTAGTAGCTGAAGGTCACCAAGTGAACTTTTAAAATGGTTGGGTCAATTTGACCCATTTATGTTTCTGTGGGGTTTTGATGTTTTTTAATTAGGGGTATTTCCCCAATTCCAAATTTTACTCTTCTTTGTCCTGCATTGCTGAAGAATGTTTAGGCCTGATTTTTCTCTTAGTAGCTAATGCCATGATTGAGAGTAGAGATGGGCATTTGCCTATGGACCGCCAGTTCGGGGTTCGTGAGCTTCCACGGATCATGGTCCACGAACTTTTAACAGACCAGGCCCGGTTCAAGAAAAGGTTCGAGTCAGAAAAGGCCTTGGTTTTCCCACAGATTTTCACTTCAGTCGACTTTCCCCACCAAAGGTTCTCATGTAATGCTCCTCGATTATCACTTTTCCAAAGAGACAAACAACAACTTCCCCTCCCCTATTCTGACTGACCCTTACCCACCCTTGGGGGAAGGAGAGAGACTTGTGCTCCTGTCCAGGAGAGGTGGCTGCCCACAAAACCCACCTACATGGGGCTGCATCAACAAGAGATGCCCTCCCCGGGGGCGGGGAGACCAACTCCCCATGATGGGAAATGAATGGATGTACTTGAGTGAAAGCCAACTCCGCAACAGGATCATGTAGCAATTCAAAGGCCCCTTGCTGGAATGGAAGGCACGGGAGGGATGGAAAGGGTGTCTTCCACACCTTGAGGGAAGGAAACTTATGCTACCCTGTTCAGAGGGAGCCTCTTTGGGCAGTGGACAACGAGTCCCACCTTAGTGACGTGGTGTGTCAGCTTGCTTGCTATCAAGCAAGCTGACTTGGGCCACTGTCCTACTTCTCACTGGACTTTGGGGATTGACCCTCAGAGGGGCCCTTGCGCTCGCAAGAGCAGGACGGTCGCCGATGAAACCCACTTCACCGAACGTGATGCAGTCCATCAAGGAAGCTCATCATGTGCCTTAGACTGTTTTGTCAGCATACAAATCATATCAAGAAAAAGAGGAGGTACTTAGAAGGTGCCAGGGACAGGGCTTGTCATCGGGAGGAGGATAATATATGTTTGTAAAGCTCAGTCATCATGTGCCTTACACTGTTTCGTCAATATACAAATACAAATCTACTATTTAGGGAGTGAAAAAGGCTTAGAAAGAAGTGAAGCAGACAGAGCCCCCCAAAACCTGCTGGCGGTCATCAGAGAGTGGGTGTTTCACAGAGCCTAATAGCACTCTCCCTCCACTTGCATCTCATCATCAGCCAAGAAAGAACGTGGGGGAAAGAAGACAAGAACTCAGGCAGACAATGCCCAAAGCTGCCTTGCACCCACTGTGGGTCTGTGAGTGGGTGGCGTCAGAGCACAATAGAACCCACCGGCAACCCAGAAAAAAGGAAGAGATTTGGGGGGGAGGGGGGATTAAGCCTGAGAAGAACCCAAGGACTCGAAAAATGCAGAAAGAAAACAGAGTAACCCGATAGTGTGGTAAAAGAATTTTTTTTAAAGTGCTCTCAAGAAAACTAGAATAAAAAGGAGGAGAAAAAAATTAAACAGGAATGGAGAAAAGAGTAAGCTGTCTT
The DNA here is from genome assembly GCF_028583425.1 of Eublepharis macularius. Classification (NCBI taxonomy): domain Eukaryota; kingdom Metazoa; phylum Chordata; class Lepidosauria; order Squamata; family Eublepharidae; genus Eublepharis; species Eublepharis macularius. Next base: position 104,679,730 of record NC_072795.1, read on the forward strand.
GCAACTGAAGCCCCAAAGCACCAAGGCACAAGTCGCGCTCTCACAAAAAAATAACCTTCCCCACAGCAAGCAGTTGCTAAGCTAACTCGCGTCCCCGCGCCGGCAAAATGGAGCGGAGCTTCGCGCGCTTTGTCTTTTATGCAGAAAGGCTGGTGATCTCTGTTTGGCTGACAGAGCTGCCAATCAAGGTTTCCTGGGCTAAGATTGGTGTGTTCCAAATGGAGAAGGTGGCTCCACACCGCTGCCGAGGAAATTGTTTGAGCAGGAATCCTGGCATGACTGGCCAATAGGGATGTGCGTTTCGGCATTCCGAATGCCGAAAGAAAGCCGAAACAAAAGTGTTTCGGCTTCTTTCGGATAAGCCGAAACATTTCGGCTTAGCCGAAAGAAAAAAGCCGAAACGTTTCGGCTTTCTTTCGGCTTTCTTTCGGCATTCGAGAATCGCCATTTTGTTTTTGCTAGCCGTTTGCCTTAGCAAGCGGCTAGCAAAATCCTGCTGGAAGCAAAGGCTTCCTGCAGGCTCTTAGAAGAGGGGAGGGGGGGAGAAGGAGTGAATCACTCACTCCTTCTGTCACCCCCCACCCCTCTTGCAAAGGAGGATAGGGAATCCTGCTTTGCCTTGCAAATGCAAGGTGCAAGCATTGCATTGCACTTTGCATTTGCAAAGCAGCAGAGATTCCCGCCAAAACTAACAGGTAGGGGAGGGGGAGCAGGAGGAGGGTGACTCTTGGAGTGTGGGTGGGGAAAGGCAGGGGAGGGGGGACTTTAGGAGTCACCAATCCCTCTGCTGTATTTTCATGCCAGCCAATAGATTTAAATCTTTGGCTGAGGCTGCAGCAGGGGGTTTAAATTTGGAGCTAGACTGTCTGGAGCACCTCTGTTGCTGCTGCTGCTGACCGAGAGAGGAGAAGAAGAGAGACTGCACTGCACCTGGAGCCTGGAGGACATCTGCCTGGAGTATCAACTGTGCTGCTGGACATCCTGAGAGGACACCTGGTAGGCCTCTTTAAAATTTTTGAAAATTTTTTTAATGCTGGGCAATGTGCTGCTGTGGCCTGCCTCTGCAAAAAGGTGTTGCAGTTTATTCTTGGCATGGCCTGGGGGACAGGTTGGGCAGACAATGTTTGATGGTGGTGGGGGGGTTCAGCATTGGTTGTTGTGCTTGCCTTCTTTAAGCTTGATCTACTGTTTTAAGATTAAAACAAGAGTGTGCCAGCTTTGGGCCTACACAGGCCAGAAGCTCTGCTGGGTGTCTTTGGTGCCTTTCTTCTGGCTGGCTCTCACAGTTATGCTTCACAATCTGGAATGGTGTGGCTTGTTTTTCTGTGTCTGGTCCCCTGCTTGCAAGGATTCCCAACAGGCTCCGTCCTGATCAACTGTGCCAGCCTGTGGCCCACACACAGGTATGCTGCTTTGGCTTTGGTAACCCTTTTTTGTTGCTGGCCTGGCACTCACAGTTGTGCTTCACAAACTGGAATGGTGTGGGCTTTTTTCCTGTGTCTGGTCCCCTGCTTGCAAGGATTCCCAACAGGCTCCGTCCTGAACAACTGTGCCAGCCTGCGGCCCACACACAGGTATGCTGCTCCGGCTTTGGTAACCCTTTTTGGTTGCTGGCCTGGCACTCACAGTTGTGCTTCACAAACTGGAATGGTGTGGGCTTTTTTCCTGTGTTTGGTCCCCTGCTTGCAAGGATTCCCAACAGGCTCCTGAACAACTGTGCCAGCCTGTGGCCCACACACAGGTATGCTGCTTTGGCTTTGGTAACCCTTTTTGGTTGCTGGCCTGGCACTCACAGTTGTGCTTCACAAACTGGAATGGTGTGGGCTTTTTTCCTGTGTCTGGTCTCCTGCTTGCAAGGATTCCCAACAGGCTCCTGAACAACTGTGCCAGCCTGTGGCCCACACACAGGTCTGCTGCTCCGGCTTTGGTAACCCTTTTTGGTTGCTGGCCTGGCACTCACAGTTGTGCTTCACAAACTGGAATGGTGTGGGCTTTTTTCCCTGTGTCTGGCCCCCTGCTTGCAAGGCTTTCCAACAGGCTCCGTCCTGAACAACTGTGCCAGCCTGTGGCCCACACACAGGTATGCTGCTTTGGCTTTGGTAACCCTTCCCGTTTGCTGGCCTGGCACTCACTGTTTTGCTTCACAATCAGGTTGTTTATCGTTGGTGGACCTCTTCTGGACTGGACTGCACTTGGTGGACATCGGCCTGCAGATCTCTGCGTGGAGGATCAACATTGCTGGACATCTGTAGTGGTGGACTGGTAGGGTTGTTGTAAAATTTGTTTTTTGAGCTTATGTCTGCTGCTGTGCCTACCTGCGAGCATATGCTTTGGCTCGGTCTTTATGGCTTGGGCTAGGGGGGGCATTTTCTGGTTGGGCAAGAGGACATTGTTTGGGGGTTAGGGGGGGCCAGCATTGATTGCAGTGCCTGCTTTCTTTCATGTTTCATTTGTCAAGTTTGAGTGTGGGGTGGGCTTGAACTACTGTTTCACAGGACTAAAAAATGAGTGTGCCAGCTTTTGGCCTGCACAGGCCAGAAGCTCTGCTGGGTGGATGTGTTTTGTTTTGCTGCTGGTTGGCCCTAGCCTTTCAGGGGGGGGCTGACTTGGCTTGTGCAACGGGGCCTTGAATTTTGGGGGTTGTGTGTGCGGCTTGTGGTGTTGACTCTGTTAACATTTCCAATTTTCTTGACAGTATCGCGGAGGAGAGGAGGACCAGCTGCAAGACCGCCTGAACATCGCTGGACTGCAGGACTGGTGTTAGTGTGAGCGAGTCCGGGTTCACATTTGGGTGGGCTTGGGGGTGGGTTCTTGCTAGCTTGGGAGGGGGGAGGCTCATCTTCAAAACACCACATCCACACCCCACACCGACATACCACAGATACATTGGTCCCGCTAAATAGTGTCTCTTAGGTAGGTAGGCCAGTTGGTAGGTGATCAGTGGATAATTGCCCTCAACATAATTATTAGGGAAACCAAGCCTAGTTTTTTTTAAAAAAACTAAATAGGGACTCAGCAGGGAAAGCATTAGTGAGTGAGTGTTAGGTTTGAATTCTATATATATACATATATAAAAAAATTTGTAATAGCTGTCAATAGGCTTCCCATTAGTGCCCCCATAACTAGGGTTCCACTGCCCATCTCTGGCACCCGTGGTGGTGCCAGGCCGGCCCGGGCATACTAGTGTGTGAGTGTTTAAGGCTTAGTCACCTCTGTTATTGGGGTTTAGGGCCAGCTCAATTCCAGAGGAATTCAGCTGATTGGCAAGCTCAGGTTCCCTGACATAAATAGGGTTGCTTAAAAAGGCACTTGATTGTTCATCTCCAAGTCACAGAGCCACTAGAAGCACAGATTTAGAGCAGGTTAGTTAGGTCTTGAAAACAAAGTTGACCTTTGTTTTCCAAATCTTTTCTGATTAGTTAGGGTAGATTTCGGGAGGGGAAAGTATGTCAGAGAGGAAAGCAGAGAGGGGCCCCGGGAGAAAGGCTAGGGAGAAATCTAGAGGGGAGGAGGGGAGGGGGAGGGGGACTGCTGCGGCAGCCCCCCCATCTGAGCGGAGGAGGCCCTCCCCTGCGCTGCTGCCGTTCACCAGCCTGGCTTCTGGTGACAGGAAGAGGGTTCGCAAGACTCTCTTTCCTGAGGCAGCTGCTGGAGGGCCACCCCCAACCCAGAGGCGTGAGGCAGGTGCTGGCACTGGGCGGGGGCCTGCTGCTGAGGCTCCTCCTCCTCCAGTGGCTGCGAGCCAGCTGCTGGAGGAGGGGCAGCATGTGGTGTCTCCTGGGATGGGCGCGGAGCACATGACTTTCCCTGCGCTCCCGCTCACCCCAGGAACCCAGAGGATGTTGGAGGAACTGCCCGTGAGACCCCCCCTGGGGCGGTCCACCCCAGTTTCCTCTGAGGCCAGCAGCAGGCCTCTCACGGCTGTGCAGGAGGAGAGGATGCGGGAGGAAGAGGCAGAGACTGTGGTGGAAGAGCCCACATCTCTGCCCCTTCAGCCTCGTCCATCCCCACCTGCCCGGCCGAGAGTGGGACACGGTGTGTCCGGCCAGAGCACCTCACAGGAGGTGCCTCAGGGTGATCCAGAAAGCGCTTCTCCTTGGAAGCGTGGGATGCCCTTTTCCTCCGAAATCTGGAAGCACTTCCAGACAGCGGAGGATCCCCGAGCAGCCCTGTGCCTGCATTGTAGGCAGCGCGTCAGCCGTGGCAAAGATGTGCGGCATCTCTCCACGTCTGGGATGAGGTACCATATGAAGAGGCACCACCAGGCGGTGCTTCTTCGGGAGGAGGGTTCGAGTGGCGCCGCACGGCCGCCAGCTAGCCAGAAGGAGGCAGGCTCCTCTGGTGCTCTCCCCCTAAGGGTACCTGCAGGAAAGGGACGCCAAGCCTCTCTCCCGGAGATGCTTGGTATGCAGGGCGCTAGTGTGCCCAGAGAGGAGATCCGGAGGGCGAGCAGGCGCATCACGCGCCACATCGTCAATATGATAGCAGTGGATGGACAACCGTATTCCGTAGTTGAAGACTTCGGCTTCTCAGGGCTGCTCCGAGATTGCTTTCCCTGGTACGCCGTCCCTGCTCGCACGTCGTTGAGCAGATCGGTGGTGCCCTCGTTTTACAGGGCTGCCAGGGATCATGTGAAGGCACAGCTGTCCCGGGTTGCCGGGAGAACTGTGCACTTCACATCGGACATCTGGACCTGCCCAAGTGTGCAGCAAGCATACCTCTTGCTTACTGCTCACTGGTGGGAACCCGAGTCGGTTCTGGGTGGGGGCCGGGGGGAGGTGCCTAGCACAGCTAGACAGGGAAGGATGGGAGACCGCCAGGCCGGCTACTGCAAGGCCTTGCTTCACGCCGAGGTGCTCGACGTGTCCCACACGGCGGAGAACATCGCTGCCACCTTGCGAAGACAGTTGGACGAGTGGATAGGCCAGGGACCCGCCACCGTGGGATGCATGGTGACGGACGGTGGCAAGAACATGAGGGCAGCGGCGCATCTAGTGAGCCGAGAGAGCGTCTACTGTGCCGCTCACAAGCTTCACCTAGTGGTGAGAGATGCGCTGGGGTTGGGCTCCTCGAAGGAACCCGTGGATACCCGGACCCGTGAACTCCAGTTACTTATCCAGAAATGTCGGAGGCTCACGGGTCACTTCTCGCGCAGCGTGAAGGCCACGCACGAACTGCGCCAGACACAGGTCAGGACAGGTGTGCCAGAGCACGCTCTGATCACTGACGTTAGCACTCGCTGGAACTCCACCTGCGCCATGCTTGAGCGCTTGGTGGAGCAGCAGGCCGCACTCCACGCGTGGCTCTCCGAGAACCGCGGTGCGAGTCAGGTGGGTGAGTTCAGCCGGGAGGATTGGCTCACCGTCACCCAGACAGTGGAGGTCCTGAAGCCCTTCAAGGACTTCACTGTGGCGGTCTCGTCAGACACGGCGACCCTCGGTCTGGTCATTCCCCTGGTGCACACGCTCCAGAGGAATCTGGCCACCTTTGCAGACCGGGTCGCGCCCCGTGCTGACCTTGTTCCAGCGGTGCGCGCATTAGTGAGAAGGCTGCAGCAGGGCATAGCTGCCAGGCTAACTCCTCTCACTAAGGAACAGTCATACATGTTGGCGACCGTGTGTGACCCGCGCATAAAGGGAACTTTCGCCGAGCGGGACGGGAACCTCACCCAAGCCAGAGACGGGCTCTGCTCTTGGGTGAGGCGCAGGCAGGCCAAGAGGGGACGCCTGTCGACAGGGGGGAAGCAAGAGGGGCCCTGCCGTACGGGTCCCTCTGACGCCCCCTCTGCGCAGGCCCCCCCCCGCGGCCACCACCGGAGTGCCGATGGAGATGGAGATGCTCCGGTGGGCCCTCGTCCCCTCTGGGGTCGTGAGGACCATGAGAGAGGATCCGGCGGAGGCGATGGTCAGGGACTACCTCGCGGAGCCCTGCGAGTCACTCTCCACCGATCCGCTCAGCTACTGGGCCAGGAAGGAGTCGGTCTGGCCGGACCTCTCCCTCGAGGCGCAGCGGCTGCTCTCATGCCCTCCGACGAGCATGGAGAGCGAACGCGTCTTTTCACATGCGGGCGACATTGTCGGCCCACATCGCACTCGCCTTCTCCCATGGAGAGTCGAGCAGTTGACCTTCCTGAAGGTCAACTCTCGCCTCTTCGATTTCTCAGGACTGGACTTCCAGAGTGACTGAGGTGAGCCCAACTTGTGGCCTGCATCCTCTGTGAGTCCAATCCTTTGGAATCGCGCTCTCCCCTGTATAAAACCCTGTATATACAGTTAAAACCGGCCAGTAGAGGGAGGGTGGTTAGGAACCAGTGGCAAAGGGAAAACACCCAGCAATTTGAAAGCCCCCCCCCAGGGTATTCAAAACATCTCCCATCACTGAGACAGACCCTGTGGGACCAAATTTATTATGAAAAATAATGCCCCAGAAACATGGATTGCTACTGGAGGGAGAAACAGGTTAGATAGGGATTGCTTAGGTGTTTATCAGCTGAAATCTTTGTAAAAAAAAATTTGAAGAATTGTTGTACTGTTTTTTAAAAGTTGATGTGCTGTTCATGTAAAAAAAAGAAAAAAACTCAAAAAAATGTTGTGATTATGTTTTTTAAAAGTTGATTGAATGTTCACGTTTAAAAAAAAAAACCAAAAAAAAATTGTTGATGTTAATGTTGGGTTTGCATGGTTGGGGGATGCGGGAAGAGTGGTGGATGGGCACCGGCCAATGATGATCTCTCGCAGATGTTCCCAGGTAAATTCTGAGGCTGGTGTGGGGGTGGGGGGAGACCTCTGCAGAACTGCTCCAGAAATACCATTGTCCAGTGCCTTGGAAGTGCCCAGTTCAGCTTTTTGTGTCTGAACTGAAAGCACAGCCACAGGAAATGACATAGGTTCTGCTGGACCCTGTTGCAGTGGTTGCCCCCCATTAAGTCATGTTATGGAGGGAGAGTTGTATTAAGCTGGTAGTTATTATGATCATCTTGTCTAGTGTGGGCTTCTGTTTCCATGCCCTGTTGTGCCCGCTCACTATGTAACCTGTGGAAATGTTCAAAACTTTACAGATTGTCCATTTCAAAAGAAAAATTGTTTTTAAGATTCTCTGATGTGTAGTTAATTGTGTTGTGTTGTGCTGTGAGGGACAATAAGTGTAATATGTTGTGTGATTTGTTGACCACTTGTAATTTGAAAATGATAAAATAAAGTTTTTTTTAAACTTAATGATTGTGTGTCTGTGTTCCCTTCTTTGATGGGAGGTTGGTTCCCAGCATAGGGAACAATGGGGCAGGCTGGCCAGCCTGTTCCTGGGGTACTGGGTGTGGGGCAGCTGAGGGTGGTTTTGGTTCTGAGAGGGGCTGAGTGGAGGATTTGGGTCTGTGTGTGGCAGCTGGGGTGGGGGAACTGGGTTTGTGTGGGGCTGTAAGGAGTGGACTATGGGGGATGAGAGCACTGGTTGTCCTTTGTGCCCAAGTAGGCCCCTGCTACTGTCCTGGTGTGGGCTTCCATGCCTCTATCAGTTGCTGGCCCTCCTTTGCCATCTTTTTCAGAAATTTCCCTAGGGCTGCCAAACTCCTGGTTGGGCTTGAGTTCAGGTTAGAGAGAGTAGTTCCCTAGAGAAACTGGCTGCTTCCAAGGGCAATCTCTTTAGAGGGCAAATGTGGACCATGGATTCTGGGGGAGATCCCTACCCAGATTTCCCTTTCCACAAGTCCCACCCCCAAATTGCCAGTAACTTCCAAGGCCAGAGTTTGCCACCCCAGAGAGATCCCGTTCCCACCCTCTTAGCCTTGGCATGAAAGTTGTAGCCCCCATGGAACACTTCCAGGTTCCTGATTCCAAGCTCAATGACACCAATGTAAGACAATCCAGACCTCCATCAAAAATGGATTTTAAGTAGCAGTGGGATTGGGCTGCATTTCAGTCATTCACATATCTGGTTGTGTACCCAAACATTTAGCTTATGTTTTTTAAATCAGCGTATGGCACTTAAAGACACTTTTAAATGGTTTTAAAAACATATTTTTATTATGAAGTATTTAATGTGGCATTGCTCAAGGGCAGGCCTTTTGGCCAAATGAGCAGTATCAGTACAGTAAAATTTAGACAAAGCTCATAGGAAGAAAACGCATTCATACTGTGAAGTGGGAAGAAAGTTTTAATTTACATGTACCATGGACTCCGAAAAAGACATGTAAGTGGCATCCAGACCAAATCAGGCCTGCTTTCTCCCTTGAAGATATCAATTGATGATAGTGCTTATGTCACATCATGAGAAGACAAGGTTCACTAGAAAAGACAATAATGCTAGGAAAAATTGAAGGCAGTAGGGAAAAGAAGAATACCCTAGATGTGGTAGATTGACTTCGGTTTGCAATACATGGACAAGGTTTTTGGGATATTTTGGAGCTCAATATAATTCTAAAGTACAACATAAGTGATTTGAATACATAAAACATACAGACACATACACATAAAATGTATATACCCCCTCCCCACCAAATTAAAGGTTTATCTTATGCCCGGGTTTTCTCCCCCATGGGAACCTATAGTGGTTTACACATTGCTGTTCTCCCTTGATTTGTTTCACCCTCATCACAACCAGGCTAACAATAGACAGCTGCTCCATGCCTCACATTGGGAGTGACTACATCCACCGATGGCCTTCTTAGTTGTAGGAGGGGGTGGAGGGGGGGGAGGAAGGAAACAACGCACTCCAGCCCACTCTATCTGGGGCCTAGGTGACCAAATTGCTTGGCCTTGGCAAGGAGCCAGTGGTGGGGCGGCACTGGTTCTGGGGCCCCGTCCAGAACATTTGTCCAGGGCCCCAAAATCACCTAGACTGCCTCTGGAAAACACAACACAATTGTTTACTTAGGCTGAGCCAAGAACATCCATCAAGCCTACAAGGCACAGAATCAGAGTCTGCCAGATTCTAGACCAACACTCTAGCCATTGCACTACAGTGGATATCTAAAAATTGTTCATACCCCCACCAGCAACTTGAACATTTTTCTCCAAAAGGCACACAACTTGGCTGGGTCTCAAAAAGGACTATGATGCATGGGCCTGTCAATGCATACTGTTACTAAGGCTCTGGCCGGGGGGAGGGGGTCATTGTGCCAATGCCACCCTGGCTTTGGAAGGGGACAGTAAAATAGAAGAAATAATCTAGGTTCAGTGCCTCCCCCCCTTCTCTGTCTCTCTCTCTCTCTATAATGTGTGTGAAAACATTACTGACAGACTATACCATCACTGAAGCCTACAGGATACTTAGGGTCTGTTCACACACGCATGATCATTTCATGGCAATGCTCTGGCATGATGATGTCTGTTCTAGGAAGTGATGTGATCATCACACAAGGCTGGGGAGCACACACAATACACAGCAGGCAGATTTGGGCCACAAGGGATCCTGCTTTGGCCTGTAGGGCCCAAATCAGCCCACTGCAAAGCACAGGAATACTCTCAGGGCAGCCAGATGACATCAGTGACATCACGGCAGCAGCCCCAGGAGCGTACCTTGAAGGCTCATTCCCTGACTTTCCCCCTTCCAGCCAGGTAAGCAGTGACAGGGGGTGATAGGTGAGAGTGGGGGATCCCCCACCAAGGGGAAACGGATCCCTAATTGTGTCTGAGGTTGTGGAAATCAAATGGGTCATTACCTCCATATTGCTTCTGTCTTTGAGGGACTTACATGCACATTATATTTAACTCCAGATTTCTTGATTGTCAAGGAATGCATGTGGTGGGGGGTGGTAGGAAGGGTGGGAGAAGGGCCCCTGAGGGTAAGGGTGGCATTTGGCATGCAAAATGCCACCCCTTGCAAGACAAGCCTCCCCCAGCTGTCAGAGGTAGAGATGGGAGCACCTACTTGGGGAGGCCATGAAATGGCCCCCCCAAGTGGGAGCAGGCTGAGCCTTGGTGGGGGGTGGGAGGAGGGGTGGGAGAAGGGCCCCTGAGGGCTGGGGGGCATTTTGCATGCAAAATGCCACCCCTGGCAAGACAAGCCTCCCCCAGCTGTCAGTGGTAGAGAGATTAGAGCACCCACTTGGGGAGGCCATGAAATGCCCCCCCCCCAAGTGGGAGCAGGCTGAGCCTTGGTGGGGGGTGGGAGGAAGGGTGGGAGAAGGGCCCCTGAGGGTAAGGGGGCATTTTGCATGCAAAATGCCACCCCTGGCAAAGGAAGACTGCCTCTTCATTTTTTCCCCATAGGAAATAATGAAGAAAGATTAGCAGCAGCATGCTAACAATATGCTGCTCCTTCGCTTTCTTATGGGAGGATGGGGGACCTGCTTTGGGGGGCCATAACATAGCCCCCCAAAGTCCAATCTGTCTGAAACTTGGGTGGTTTTTAGAGAAGGGTTAGAGGAAGGTCCCCACCAATTTTGGGCTTATTCGGTGGTAAAATGCCTCCTCCAGGCGTCCTGGAAGACGGAGGCATTTTCCCATAGAAAAAGCCGAAAGAAAGCCGAAAGAAAGCCGAAAGCCGAAAGCCGAAAGCCGAAAGAGATTCTTGTTTCGGCTTTCGGCTTATTCGAAAGAGATTCTTCTTTCGGCTTTCGGCTTTCGGCTTTAGCCAAAAGTTTTTTCCTTGCACACCCCTACTGGCCAATGGACACACGGACAGAAAGTCCCAATGTTCGGTGGCTTCGTGAGAAAAACACGCGCCCACGGCCCACGTGTTCGCGAAGGACAAACTGGGTAAGTTCGTGACGAAATTAGGTCCGTTATGCAGACCGTGCCCATCTCTAATTGAGAGAGATATCAGGTTTCCATTTTTACTGTAATTTGGGGTAATTTTGATCCCCAATTTCAAAGTACTCAGTAGGATTTTTTTTCAAAATAGAGTTAATGGTAGAATGTGACTTTGAACATGGGTCTCCATGGGGCCTAGCTTGACTTTCTACCTTCCATGACACAATGACTGTCCTACAATTGAATAACATATTTCTACTGAAAGTTTGAGTTGAAGAATCTTCAATTTCACATTTGATTTGCATACCTAGAAAAACGAAGGAGGAGGTGGAAAGGGGGATCTTTTTCAACTCTAGACTTATATGGTCATGTGAACTATTTTTTCAAACAGAGAACCATTTTAGTGATTCAAAAATAACATCACATAAATGCCATTAGCCAACATAACAGCTGCCTGTCAAGAAAGTACACACTTAGTTTTGAATGAAGAGAATAAACCTATAATGGCATCCTGAATGGGATATTTCACTAAACTTACTTAAAATCCCAGAATTCTTTTTTGTCAACTGTAAGATGTTGGTGTCTTCTAGATCATGAAATCCCTCTGCTATTTTCAGTCCACACATCATACCCTGCATCAGCTAAGATGAAACCCTGGCTATTGTTGGGCAAGTTTTGCTGCCCAACTACTTCCCTCTAGATCTAGGGTATGCAGCAACAATATAGCAGCCTTTGAACCTGAAAAATACAATCAATATCCCTGCAGTGTAGTGTGATCAATGTCAAGATGGGTCCTGAAGTACTCCTGGAATTACAACTGATTTCCAGACTACAGAGATCAGTTCCTCTGGAGGAAATATTGGATTCATAGGGCAGATGTTATGACATCACCTTACACCTGATCTCACTTCTGAAAAATTTCACCCTTCCACCACAAAAAACACACTCACAGCACACTCCTAAGCAGATTTCAGTGGGCTTAGACTGGAATAACTCTGTTTAGGATTTCACTGTAACTGTGGCATGAAACTAGTATTCTCATCTAATTGTTTTCTGACTAGATAATTTCATGCATTGCAAGCAATTTCCCACTCAGGCTGTGCAAAGTAGGCACAGAATTACAAATATAGTGAATGCACTCCATTCTGCACATATAAATTAAAATTTGGAAATGTAGAGTGTCCAGTTCAGCATGACATTAAAAACGGCAACATCCAGAAACCAGTGGGAGAACACTTCAATCCACCAGGACATTCCATCAAGTACTTAAAGGTCACCATAGTTCAACAGAAACCTTTCAAAAACAAAATGCTCTGTCTTGCGAGACAAGGGCCCGGCAAGATTTGCTTGCTTTTCGCCGGGCCTGTAAGACAGAGCTATTCCACCAGGCATATGGCTAACGCTGGGCAATGCCCGCCCCCCCCCCCATGAAGGGGGGGTTAAACCATCACCCCTATGCAAACACAGAGGCATGTATGAACCACTATGCAGCATGAATTGTTATATTTAATGTTTTTAAATGTTTTTAAATGTATTATTTAAAGTTTTTAAATGTTTTTAAACATGTTTGTATTTGTTATCCGCCCTGAGCCTGCGAAAGCGGGGAGGGCGGAATATAAATATAATAAATTAAATTAAAATTAAATTAAAAATCCAATGGGAAGGTGCTGAATTGCAATTCATATGTAAACTTGACTCAGTCAGACTTGGATTGCATAGAGACTATGAATGGTTTTCTCATTATCAGAAGTAACTTCCTTTCAGGCATTCTATTCAGATTCAGCTATGGAGGGGAGGGGTCACACCCAGCCTGAACTGTACACTCCACCACTTCCATGACTTTTGAAACTGATTTGCATCTACTCTCTCCCCTCACCACCTATATATATCTGGCCAGTTTCTTCTTACCCTCCATGCATCTGACGAAGAGAACTGTGGTTCTCGAAAGCTTATGCTACAGTAAAGTTGGTTAGTCTTAAAGGTGCTACTGGACTCTTTACTTTTTTGCAACTACAGACTAACACAGCTAATTCCTCTAGTTTGGCATGTGTTCTTTTTCAACTAAGAAACAGAAATGTAAAATAATTGCTTTCTTTTGAGCTGTCCTGTCATATGCACTGACTTTCTCTCATTGGATTGGTGTTACTTACACATGAAGGGTGCCTGCCCTGTACAATATTTTTAGAAAGTGCACAGGTAAAGCACTTCTGCTTACCCTATGGATAGGAAGGTGCACATTTTGTAAAATACTGCCCATATTGGCACCATTCTCTTCGTCTCAGTCCCTGTTGCTGCCATTTCCCCTTTTCCTCAAGACTGGAGGGTTTTTTCAAGTTTTTTAAAATTAGCAATTGCTAGATCAGTTGCAGTGCAACAACTTTCAGGGCAGCTGAGAGAGGAGAACTGTGCGAACAAAATTTCCAGGGCCCAGAGTCAGCTTAAGGGCGTGAACTGGGGTTCTTTGACAGCTGACACAGTGCAGTTTAGTTTCTCTGGATTGTCTCTGATCTTCCAATTGCTGCTAGTGTGCTGTAGAGATGGATGCTGGAGGTTGACTAAGCTTCCCTTGCCTGCCTCCATCCAGCACCTGTGTTGCCAGCCAGCCTCACGTCTGGGCTGTGTACTGGGAAGGCAGCACATGCATCCTATGCTCCTTTTTGCTTGTACGATGATCTGCACAGCAGCAGCTAGTCCTTAGAGGTCATCCTCCTCCTCCTTACATCTGCCATGCAAAAAGCCCCCATTTCCTGCTTGTTCCCTGACGCATGTCCTCAGCTGCATGGAGAGGCTTCTCTACTCCAAGAACAGGATGGTCATCTGGTAAATGATCTCCTAGGTGGAGGAAATGGAGGAGGTTAGGGAATGGGGAGTTCTCAATTTATCTCAAGAACCACTCATTCAGAGCAGTCACTGACCAATGTGAACAACAGAAAACATTACAGTACTCTCAGGAAAAAATGAGCACGCAGAATCAGTAAGACTCCCCAGTAGAGATGGGCACGGACCGCATAATGGACCTAATTTCATCACGAACATACCCAGGTCATCCTTTGCGAACACGTAGGCCGTGGGCGCGTGTTTTTCTCACGAAACCGCCGAACATTGGGGCTTTCTGTCCGTGTGTCCGTTGGCCCGTCATGCCAGGATTCCCGCTCAAACAATTTCCTCGGCAGCGGTGTGGAGCCACCTTCCCCGTTTGGAACACACCAATCTTAGCCCAGGAAACCTTGATTGGCAGCTCTGTCAGCCAATCAAGAGCTTGTCAGAGATCACAGCCTTTCTGCATAAAAGACAAAGCGCACGAAGAGCCGCTCCATTTTGCTGGTGCAGGGATGCGAGTTAGCTTAGCAACTGCTTGCTGTGGGGAAGGTTTTTTTTTTTTTGTGAGAGCGCGGCTTGTGTCTGGGGCTTTGGGGCTTCTGATGCAAGAGAGCTTTCTCATTTCTATTCTAGAGCACTTTAAAAAAATCCTTTTACTGCACTATTGGGTTACTCTGATTTATTTCTGCATTTTGAGTCCTTGGGTTCTTCTCGGACTTAATCCCCCCCCAAAAAACCTCTTCCTTTTTTCTGGGTGACTTGGGGGGATATTTCCAGCCTGGCTTTTGAGGTGCAGGGAGAAGACTGCTACTGGCCTCGGTGAAACACTCACCCTAGAACCACTGGCAGCAGGTTTTGGGGGGCTCTGTCTGCTTCACTTCTTGCTAAGCCTTTTTCACTCCCTAAATAGTGGGTGACTTAGGGGGATATTTCCAGCCTGGCTTTTGAGGTGCAGGGAGAAGACTGCTACTGGCCTCTGTGAAACACCCACCCTAGAACCCCTGGCAGCAGGTTTTGGGGGGCTCTGTCTGCTTCACTTCTTGCTAAGCCTTTTTCACTCCCTAAATAGTGGGTGACTTGGGGGGATATTTCCAGCATAGCTTTTGAGGTGCAGGGAGAAGACTGCTACTGGCCTCTGTGAAACACCCACCCTAGAACCCCTGGCAGCAGGTTTGGGGGGGCTCTGTCTGCTTTACTTCTTTCTAAGCCTTTTTCACTCCCTAAATAGTGGGTGACTTGGGGGGATATTTCCAGCATAGCTTTTGAGGTGCAGGGAGAAGACTGCTACTGGCCTCTGTGAAACACCCACCCTAGAACCCCTGGCAGCAGGTTTGGGGGGGCTCTGTCTGCTTTACTTCTTTCTAAGCCTTTTTCACTCCCTAAATAGTGGGTGACTTGGGGGGATATTTCCAGCCTGGCTTTTGAGGTGCAGGAGGAAGGCTGCTACTGGCCTCTGTGAAACACCCACCCTAGGACCACTGGCAGCAGGTTTTGGGGGGCTCTGTCTGCTTCACTTCTTTCTAAGCCTTTTTCACTCCCTAAATAGTGGATTTGTATTTGTATATTGACGAAACAGTGTAAGGCACATGATGACTGAGCTTTACAAACATATATTATCCTCCTCCCGACGACAAGCCCTTTCCCTGGCACCCTCTAAGTACCTCTTCTTTTAATTGATATGATTTGTATGCTGACAAAACAGTCTAAGGCACATGATGAGCTTCCTTGATGGACTACATCACGTTTGGTGAAGTGGGTTTTGTCGGTGACCATCCTGCTCTTGCGAGCGCAAGGGCCCCTCTGAGGGTCAATCCCCAAAGTCCAGTGAGAAGTAGGACAGTGGCCCAGGTCAGCTTGCTTGATAGCAAGCAAGCTGACACACCACGTCACTAAGGTTGTACTCTTTGTCCACTGCCCAAAAAGGCTCCCTCTGAACCGGGTAGCATAAGTTTCCTTCCCTCAAGGTGTGGAAGACACCCTTTCCATCCCTCCCGTGCCTTCCATTCCAGCAAGGGGCCTTTGAATTGCTACATGATCCTGTTGCGGAGTTGGCTTTCACTCAAGTACATCCATTCATTTCCCATCATGGGGAGTTGGTCTCCCCGCCCCCGGGGATGGCATCTCTTGTTGATGCAGCCCCATGTAGGTGGGTTTTGTGGGCAGCCACCTCTCCTGGACAGGAGCACAAGTCTCTCTCCTTCCCCCAAGGGTGGGTAAGGGTCAGTCAGAACAGGGGAGGGGAAGTTGTTGTTTGTCTCTTTGGAAAAGTGATAATCGAGGAGCATTACATGAGAACCTTTGGTGGGGAAAGTCGACTGAAGTGAAAATCTGTGGGGAAACCAAGGCCTTGTCTGACTTGAACCGGTTCTCGAACCAGTTCTTGAACTGGGCCTGGTCCGATAAAAGTTCGTGGACCGTGGACCGTGGAAGCCCATGAACCCCAAACCGGCGGTCCATAGGCAAATGCCGATCCGTGCCCATCTCTACTCCCCAGCTGAGGGACTTAACTAGAACATTGCCATGCACTATAAATCGAACGTACCCAAGGCTCACGTCACAACTGGGAACAAACCCCATTGAATGTAGCGCGACATAACACATAAAGATGATTCTAAGATGGAGTGGGCAGGGCTATGAAACCTCACACTGTGATGATGGAAAAGCAAAAAAGCTTTCAGAATGAGCAGCAGGACTGAGGAAATACAGACTGGTGCCTCCGAAACAATGAGAGTTTCAGATAGGTTGCCAACTGGCCTAAGAAGAGGCTTAGTTTGCCCCTCCTCCTTTAATGAAAACCTGATCTACAGAAATCAACCATTGGAACTTTTGACAAAACAGAGCAAATGGTTATTACTCTTGCATTCCTGCAGGTCAAACTGCTGTTAAAAGGCACAATAGCAGCCAGTAAGAAAAAGGTTGGCAACCACTAGATCTAGGGATAATTGCTGGTGTGAGGGTTTGGTGTTGATGAATGTTGCTTTCAAAACACTGTGATGCTTAAGATGTAAACCCCCACCAGTAAGAAAATATTAGGAAACACAAATATCATAGTTAATCATATAAAATATTTATTAGTAATATTAGTATTAGTATTTTCCTTTATACGCCATCTTTCTCCCCATTAGGAACCAAAAGCAGCTTTCATTATTTTTTTCTTCTCCATTCTATCCTCACAATAACCCTGTAAGGTAGAGAGGCTGAGAGCATGTGACTGCTCCAAGGCCACCCAGCAAGCTCCCATGGCAAAGATTCACACCTGGATCTCCTAGATTCTAATCCTTTTTTATTATTTTTTAAGCTCAGGAAAAAAGATGAAATTGAGGCTTGAACTATGAAAGCTATTCAATAGCAGATAAACTTACACTTGCAAATAAAAAGAATATGAATTACAAGATGAAGCAAATAGGTTACACAATAATTAAAAAACAATGATACAATAACAACTTCAGTTATTTCTCCATCAAACTCAAGATTTCTGAGTACATTCTCTGAGGAGCATCAATTCCCCAAATAAAATCCCAAAAGTTCCAGTCGGTAAAATGCTTGTAATGGATGATATTTTTCAGTCGAGATCTTAACTCTTCTGTATCTTGTGGCCGGGAAATCCAGTCCTGACCTCCACTCCACATCGCTATTGGAATGGTGATCTCTTCTATCCTGTACAGGGGAGGAATGGTCTGGAAAAAAGACAAATAATAGAAGAATGAAATTGCTGTATTAATAATACCCAGGGTGAATCATCTGAGAAATTTTTGGAGAATCCAAAAGAGGTTTGATAAGATTATCAAAATGTCTCAGAGAAGTTCCGCACATAACTATGTGTCTATGAATCAACTGTGTTGCTTCATCCCAAAGCAAAATTTAAAGTATATTCGGAAGTGAAACATCTGAGGACATTCAAGGGAAGGCTTTTCATTTGACTTCTTACACAAAAAGGTGATCTATAAAGAACTACATGTTTATAGTAGGATCACTTCTCGTGTGGAGCAGCTCTTAAAGCTACAAAGTGACAGTTAAAATGAATGTGTAAAACAGCTATCTACAACTCAACACAGCAGCCACAGGCAGTTGTTGGGGTGGGGGGCACTAATGGCCCCTTAAACATTAACGAATCTCAAAAGAAATATTCACCGGTTTGTGCACCCTTCATTCAAAACACAATGCGCCCCCAATGTTTATTCATACCCCTCCAAAATACAAGCGCAATGATCCACTACATTCTTACCTGGTTGTATTTCTCTATGTTCAGTGAGCCGTAGTCAAAGTACCTAGGTTCTCCTGTTTTAACTAACTAGAAAATGAAAAAAAAAACCACTGAGGAAATATATTGAACGCTCATAATACAACAGGCAAACTTTACTTCATAATTGACAATTAAGATAATTTGTATTATGAGGGCACAGTTTATTCAGGCAGCACCTTTAACACAGATGTCAGTGTTTGCAGTCTTCATGTGACTGTGCTGCTGTACAGTTTATTTCTGCTGTTGAAGTTCTCTCCTTTACGAGATGGACACTTAGACAGGTCCAGTTACCAAGCAAAAATTCTATAATTGGAGTCTTTCATTATTTGGAACCAATATGCTTTTGGTAGGTACTACCTGTGTAGTGCATTTCACATGTTTGGGGATTCAAATTAGGCATGTTGGCCAAGGGGTGCTCCGTCCATCATTGTGCCAGTGATGATAATATAGGTTGGATCCAAAGGCAAAGGGATGAATTACTTCCAAGATAAACCAGTGCCAGATCTAGGGTTGCCCGCACCCGGGGCAACCCTAGGCTGACTTCATTGCGTGCGCGCGCAGCGCGTGCGCTCCCCATGCTGCATGATGACGTCACTTTGGTGACATCATCACACAGGACAGAATGGTGGAGGCAGTGTTCGGGGCTGGGAAGCTGCCCGTGTCATTCGTCTCCCCACAGGCGAATGGCGTGGGGCAGCCTTGCAGCCCCTCACACTGCTTTCGCCTGCCCTGCGGGACAGGGGGAAGCCGGCTTGCCGTGCACCCCCTGTTCTGCAGGGCAGGCAAAAGGCAGTGCAGGGGGCTGTGGGGCCGCCCGCGCCATTTGCCTGCCCCCTGCTGCCTGCGCCCTCTGGCAGCTGGCAGCTGGCAGCTGCTCCCGGCAACCCCTCCCTGGTGGCGCCAGGGGCAGACTAACCCCCTGCCCCCCCTTGATCCGGCCCTGAGATAAACTATTCTTCTCCAATTTCTGAGGCTGATGGGAACTCTGCACATGTCTGATATCTATCTGTGTGCATGTGTACTTGATTGCTTCACAGCCATCCTCATAAATGAACTGATTATTGTAATCAGATACTGTCTGTTCCTCCAGGATTTGTGCTCAGGTGTCTGTATTTAGAAATAGTAAGTGAGGAATCCACCTGGAGGGGTGGTAGGAATTGAAGTCCTGTTCCCCTGTTTACACCTCCCCACTACACCTCCTCTTTCCCTCTTCCAGACACTGCTCATATCTTCTCTTTTTCTCAACCACCAACCAACCAATTTTTTATCATTCCACCTCACAGTTTCAATTTAACAACTTCATTCATAATGCTTTCATATATTGTTTTCTTGTTTTCTCCATTTTATCCACACAACAACAAGTAGACTAAGCTGAGAGTATATAAGTTGCCTTAGTCCACTGGGTTAGGTTTTATGGAAGATTTGGGGGATTCCGACATGGTTCTCAGAAGACCCTATCTTCTACACCATGCTGTCTCTTAGTGTTC
The DNA here is from genome assembly GCF_028583425.1 of Eublepharis macularius. Lineage (NCBI taxonomy): Eukaryota > Metazoa > Chordata > Lepidosauria > Squamata > Eublepharidae > Eublepharis > Eublepharis macularius. The sequence continues at coordinate 104,698,968 of NC_072795.1, forward strand.
CTTCCTTTCCTGCCCCTGGCAGCCTTTCCCTGGGAAATGTGAGGTCAACATGCAAAAGTAATGAGATGATGAAGCAATGATTTGAACTATGTGGCTTTTAAATTTTATAAATTTCACAAATTTCTGCAAACTTGGAGCTCATGTAAGTTTGTAGAGAAATCTCCTGCTTTCCGCCCCAGCCCTTTTTGTGGATTAACAATGAAATCCTAAACAGAATTACTCCTGTCTAAGCCAATTAAAATAAATGGCTTTAGACTGGAGTAAGTCTGATTAGGATTTCACTGTTAGTGTGTTATACAGTCTAAGGAGAGTTTGGAAAGTAGATACTTAATGATGTTTTGGAATACAAGCTATTTATTCTGCTGTAAGAGCGCCTACTACAAAATAAATGCAGACATCTGTGCTCTTGTAGGAGGATAAATGGTTTACATGGCCATTACGTTAGGAAAGGATGATGTAGTCTGCAGTCACGACTAGAGATGGGCACGAACAGAAATATGAACCAAAATTAAGCACGAACCAGGCTGGTTCGTGGTTTGTGAACCACAGTTCATCAGATCCCATTTCTGATGAACCGCCACGAACTTTTAGGCTGGTTCATTTGGTTCATTTTTTGGTTCGTCACTGCAGACAGACTGGTGCCAGTCAATCAGTTTCCTAGGCAACAGGGGATGAACTTCCTGCAGACCTTCTGCTGACCCGGAAGTGAACTTCTGCTGGCCCGAAAGTGAACTTCTGCTGACCTAGAAGTGACAATTTTCTGACCTGGATGTACCGTTTTCATGAACCGGTTCATGAACCAGGGGCAGGTTTGTGAAAGTTCATAGTTTTGACAATTCAACAGATTTGACAAACCATGAACCACATGGTTCGGGTTTTTTCCAGTTCGTGCCCATCTCTAGTCACGAGAATTAGTAAGGGTTACTGTGGACCCTGTTGGAAATGTCAAAGCATGGACACAACAGCCAAGGCCAAGGAACCGGGAGGATCAGCAGGATCAGCGAGGGCCTGATGCTGCAGAGCCACCTGCTGACCACTCTCCAGCAGTACCAGAGGCAACGCGGTACAGGTCAGGCCCTGGAGTCGCTCCTGGACGTCTGCCCCGACCTGTCTGGGTGATCCACCAATTGTCCCAGGGGTGAGCCATCCATCATATGGCTGTGACCTGGCTGGCCTGGCGAAGTGGTGGTACAGCCCCTTAAAGCTCCCCCACATGGCTGTCAAGCTGCAGGGGGGACCGGCTTGTCCGGGGGTTCCCCACCAGAGCATCTGACCTCACAACTGGGCTATACAGCAGCAAGGCACTCATGACGGACCCCAATTCCCCACCAATGGGGATATGCCAATGGTGGTCACCGGCCCACTCAATTTTACCCAACTTCTAACCTGCCATGGGAGATTAAAACTTGACCCACCTTAGCCAAATACCCCCTCTCCAGACAGTGCAAGGTAGGTGGAAAATTCCTTCCCCCAATGGCAGAATGCAAGAAAGGAGAAAAAATTCCTACCTGGCCCTGATAAACAGCAACTGGCTAATCCTGCACTGAACTAAGGTGAGGTGGGTAGGCCAAGCACAAAGTGCAACTGAGAAGTTGGGAGGGCAGAGTGGCTAAACAGAGCTGCTGTCTCCACCCCCGCCGCATACCCAGATGGCTGGGAAAGCACTGCTGCCTCTCCCTCCTTCCAGGGCGGCAAATCTTGGCCCCTGGGCATAGTGGCTGTGGCCACTGGGCGGGAAGTGCTGCCTAGATTGAGCAGATAGGGAAATAAAATACCTCTTGGTCTCAACTTTTCTAATTGGAATCCTTTCTGTTTCTCCATGTTCTGTCTTAACAGTAACCTCTTGTCCAGAGTACAGGTCGCACATCAAAACAATGAGATGCTGTGGCACCCCCATTTCTTTTAACACCCTCCATAGCTTTTCATGGTCCATACAGTCAAAAGCTTTGCTGTAATCTATAAAACACAGGCTGATGTTTTTCTGAAATTCTTTGGTGTGTTCCATTAGCCATTGTAAATTTGCAATATGATCTCTAGTCTCTCTTCCTTTTCTGAAACCAGCTAGAACATCTGGCATTTCTATATATGATAAGAGTCTCTGTTTTAGAATTTTGAACAATTGTGCGATATATCCTTGAATCTCAATTAGAAAGGCTGACTATAAATAAACAGACAGACAGACAGATAAAGCACATTTCCCATTCTAGCCCTTTGGGGTCAGAGTGTTGTAAAGATATTTCTGCTATGCCTCCATTTTATTTGCGCAATGTGTTCTGATGGATATCAAAGACACTTCATTTTGCTGTTCAAGATGATTTAGCAGAACCCTTGGTATCCATTATGACTGTTCATGAAGAACTTTTAGTACAAGAAATAACTTTTGTCCATTCTGACTTGGCTTAAACAGATTTTTCCCTCAATTGCAGTGAAATGTAACTGAAATTTGCAACCAAAATAAAGTTGACAAGAAAATTCTTTTACTTCTTTCTAGTATCTTTGCTTCAGTTGTTTAAGAAAAGTTTCATTTTTCATTCTGGCACCTAACTAGTGGAATGCTCAGTTCAACCCTCCAAGCTTTTTTTTTAAAAAAAACCTTTGACTTATTTTGAGGTCTAGTAGACTCGCATATCAGACTTTTTTTAAAAAAAATGACAAGGGTCAAAAGTAGAACTGGATTCTGAACACCAATATTATTCTGAGAGCTAAATTGCATGTATTTATTTCATAGTATTTCTTACACCAAAAGAGTTCCTATCTCTTTTCTTTTAAATTACATTGATGCAGAAATATCTAGGCTCTTTCATTTATGTTTAGTGTTTCATTTCCTTTGATCCAGTCTATGAAAATAACACTCTGAATAGCAGGATACTGTCTAGTTCAATCTGAAATTCCTACGGCTGAATTTGACCATATTGCAATGAAAATCCAGAATCTAGAGCTGTAGGACACTTTTGATATTTTCTCACTAAACAAAATGGAAGTGATGGTTGTTGTGGGTTTTCCGGGCTGTATTGCCATGGTCTTGGCATTGTAGTTCCTGACGTTTCGCCAGCAGCTGTGGCTGGCATCTTCAGAAGAAGATGCCAGCCACAGCTGCTGGTAAAACATCAGGAACTACAATGCCAAGACCACGGCAATACAGCCTGGAAAACCCACAACAACCATCGTTCTCCGGCCGTGAAAGCCTTCAACAATACATAAAATGGAAGTGATTACATTGTACTAAACAGAGAGCCAATGTGGTGTAATGGTTAGAATTTTGGATCATGAAGGATATCTGGGTTTAAATTCCAGTCTGACTTATAGTGGGTGACCTTGGATCAATTACTTTCCTTCAGTATAAGCATCCAAACAGGATTGTCGTGATGATAAAATGAGAAAGGACTAAACTCATTAGTTAAAAATTTAATAAATGAATCCATTTTATAGGCAGTCAGATACTCAGATTTGTTCAAGAGATACATTCAGTAACCTACCTGGCTCCAATGGAGTATTTGCTTCACAGAAGAATAATCTGGAAATCGTGATAAATACACATCAGTCCGGCTCTGTAAGGAAAAGGTTATTTAGAATGGCTTTCAGGTCACATGAGCTTTTGTGCCAGGAGAGATAAGAAGCTGCACTGCAGTTTCTCATGTATTGCTTTTGGTTTATATAAAACAAAAAGATTAATAGCATTTATTTCAATCTGAGCTTTCATGAATCATAACTCACTTCCTCAGATTTTCCTACCCTTTGGCAATCATTTTGGTCTGTATGGTATGATTTTCTGAGAGAAGTCAGCTGTGAGTTGTGATATGAAGGCCACAGTGTTATTTTTTTTTAATTAACTGTTCAGGGCAATCCCTATCAGTTGGACCATCTTTATTGAGGAACAAAATATAATGGGGAATGCATTAATGTGTCATCAATTACTGGATGAGTCTGAAAAGAAGAGAAATTAACCACATGCACACAACTGAATATGATTAAGAGCTAGCTGTACTGAAAATAGTTCACAATCATATCAAAGCAGTAAATCTAAGGATCCTACTTCAGTTGAGCAAGAGCCGGCAAGTGCTCATAAATAAGAGGGAGGTCTTCAACAAGTCATCAGCCTCCTAACACCTGCAACTCTAACCAAACTGACAGGGAGATAACATCTCCCATTCACATTTAAAGCAGAGTGCAGTGAGGCAAAGGCCATTTCCACACGCTGTTAAAGAGACGGGCCACTTACTGAACGCTGGCAGTTTTTTTCACAAATTCCAGATGCCTCCAATTTCAAAGCGGAAGCAGGCAGTATGGCTTCCATTTGTTCAGCATCTTTTCTGAGAACGGGATTTCCCACTCTTTCCTGTGCCTGCTAAAACACGCTGAACAAACAGAAGCCAAACTGCCTGCTTCACTTTGAAATTGGAGGCATCTGGAATTTGTGAAAAAAATGCCAGCATTCAGTAAGTGGCCCGTCTCTTTAACAGCGTGTGGAAACAGCCAAAGAAAACAGTTTTGCTCACTTCATTTGCAACCACTGCAGTATTTAAACTGATCAGCACCATCAGATTGGCTCTTAATCAGCAATTACAACTGTTGCAAATTGCCTTAGATTTGCCTCTGGAGCTAGGGTTGCAAGATCTCACTTGGCAGGAGACATATGCACCCAGAAGAGTTGCCAGGTCTCACTTGGCAGGAGACATATGCACCCAGAAGTGAGCTTTGGCACATTGCTGATGTCGTGTCATTTTTTTGCAAAATCTCTAGTTTTGTTCTATGGTTTTACCATAGAGTTTTGATGAAATTATAGAGCATCACCTCTGATTTAACCCAGAATTGGTACTGGCATGCCAGTGAGCCTCCTGCATTCCATGCCTTTGCCTGCCCTTCGCCATTTTCAATTTCTCCCCCAGTGCCTTGGCATTAGTGGCCATTGGAAGGAATTGGTAGGAGATTGCCCACCATAAGTGGGAACATGGCAAGCCTACCTGGAGCCTTCTTTTGCAGCTAATTAGTGGACAGATATATTTCATCAAGAAATTTGCATTATAGAATGACAGCTGAATAAACAAAGTTTGTGTTTCAAATGAGGTTTTCTTGTGTTCAAAGGAGGAGACTGAAATGCTCATAGGCGAAGCTTGAGAGTTTTGTAAATATGAAAACATAAGAATAAGCATGCTTGATCAGTCCAATAGTCCATTCAGTTCAGCATCCTGTATCACACAACAGCCAATTATTATGAAGGGCCAACAACATGGCATAAGGGCTAATACTTTCCTCAGATGTTGCCTCTGAGTACCGGTATTCAGAGTTTTATTGCCTCAGAGCATGGAGGGTCCCTTTAGTCAACATGGCTAGCAATCACTGATGAATGTATCCTCCATGAATTTGTCCAACCCCCTTTTAAGGCCATCTATACTTGGAGCCATGGCTACACCTTCTGGCAATTAATTCCACATTTTAATTGCTCAAGTAAAGTACTTCCTTTTCCCCATCCTAAAACTTTTGTTCATCAACGTCATTGGGTGCCCCCAAGTTCTATCATTTTGGAGAGGTAGAAAAAGTTATTCTTAACCACTCTTTCTGCCCCGTATATACTTTTATAAACCTATTTGATGTCCCCTTTCAGTCATCTTTTTTCTAAGTGGAAAATTTCCAGATTCTTCAGCCTCTCCTTATAAGAAAGCTGCTCCAAACCGTTTAATCATCTTGGTTGCTCTTTTCTGTAAATTTTCCAGCTCTGCAATGTACTTTTTGAAATAAATCCCTCTTTATTATTCCCACTAAAATATATTTTAGAGACATTGCATCATCTCATTTCTAAATTTACATATTTTGTTGACACTGCAAATCTGTTTTAAAAAAATTAAATTACTTGCTTTGTGAAAATACTGCTTAAGTAATGAATTAGTCCATAACATAGTATAGAAAAAGATTAAGATATTATTATAGATAACTAACAGAGACTTAGCATGAATTCCTGAAGGAATGCAAACAAAGTTTGCTTTTTGCTGGGGAAATTTACAAAGACTCTGCAGTAACCAACAACAAACAAGGACTCACTCTTGTTAGTTAATTGGCCATTATCTACAAACAATAAGAAACCACCCATTCAAGTTTTAAAAAATGATCATATACATACACACACACACCCTCAAGAAAGACAACAAAAAGAAGAAAACAGACTGTCAGGGTATGCTTGAATAAATAATCTACCTTGAGTGTCAAAAAAGGGAGACAGTGATGTCATTATGGACCTCTCTCTTCCTCTCTAACTCTGAATAGGAGTCATATATTTGATTGCTGAGGATCTATTCCAGTGCTTAAGAAGGAACCCATTCAAAGTAACAGGTTTTTAAGCCACCATGCAAAATTCATTTACATCCCTAGTCAAGAGATTTGCCTTCACAATCATCCCCCATCTTTGCCTCATACAATCCTTCACTGTACAACAGGAGTCTCAAACCTTTTTGAGCCTGCAGTCACATTTGGAATTCTTGTACATTGTGGTGGGCACATCTACAAAATGGCTGCCACAAAATGGCTGCTGCAGGAGGCGGAACCAGCCACAAAATGGCTGTCACAGCCTATCTTCAGTCATACAGTGAAAGTCCTTGCACTGTGGAAACAGATTCTGCCAAAGAAATGTTTTTAAAAATCTGCGCAACCAATCAAATCTTCAATGGTCAAAAATCCAAGCTTGGAAAAAGCCCACCTGGCCCCATCCACTTTCTAAAAACACTTGGCAGGCACCAGGGAATATGTCAGTAAGTGCAATGGTTCCCACGTACTCCACACTGGGGACTCCTGCTCTAAAAGAACCACATATGATACACTCTTGAAAAAGGCCTTCATTTCCAACAAGGGAAGTACCCACACTCTTTGATCCTTGTAACTTCTCTTTGAGTTCATACTGAGCACTAAAAAATAAATACCTCATTTAGATTTTTTTCATTGAATCCACCAACAAGAAAAAGAGCTTGCTTGCAGAGTACGTCTATCAGTTGGTAGCTGCATGTTTGGGCCACGAACGCTCTCAGACTTGGGCTTAGCAAACATAACTCTTTCTCACCAAATATAATCTGTAAACAAAGACAACACAATCATATGCATATCTACTCAGAAGAATGCCGTACTATGTTCAGTGGTACTTACTCACAGGTAAGTATGCTTAGGAGTGCAGCCTAAATCTCTTAAATGTATGTCTTCAGTTTTGCAGCTGACTTGAATGGCTTTTGTTTGATAATACTTTCAGATTTTATTCCCCTAGTACAACGTTTAGGTGTACACATACCACACATGCACAGTTGCAAGGAAAAGGGATTGCCACTCCATTTCAATGTTTGGGTGAGCTCTAAGCATGTACCTCAATTGCTCATGTTGAGCTGCCTTAAATATTGGCATGATTCTTATAAGGAACAGACTTGGGTGGAGACAGAGAGACACCTGCCTAATTTCCCTCAAAGAGATCACCAGAGCCTGTAGAGAATTTACAGAACATCCTGTTCCACCAGCGGCAAAGCACCAAAGGAGGAAAGGAGGCTAGCTTCAACCTCCTCCTCCATCCCCGCCAGTCCTGGATTAATCAAACCTAACATAGGTTCAGGACAAGAAGGGTGTTGATGTTCTGTACTAACTAGAAGCTTTGGGCTAGTTGCCTCTTTAGAAGAGGATGATTTTAATGGTACCAGCTGATCAAATAAAATCAGAGCTTTAGAGGAATCAGCCATGTCCACTCTGATCTGGTTTATTGCCGACTTCTCTACAACTAATTTTTTTGTATTGGAAGTTTGTGAAACTAATTTCTTTATTAAAGAATTCCTAAAATGCCTTTGAAGCCTAATCCCAAATTCAATGTAATCAGAGGCATGAGCATGCATATATACTGGTATACAATTTAAGTGAAAAAAGACCTCCAAAACATCCTATAATTAACAAACTTGCTCAGATCCTACAAACTGGAGGACGTGGCTTCTTTTTTTGAATCAAGCCATCTTGTTTTAGGTCTTTCTCTTCTACCAGTTTTCACTCCACCTTCTTCTAGATCTAATCTAGCTTTCTTTATGATATACTCTACACAGAGGTTGAACAGGTAGGGAGACCTGTTCTGACACCCTTGCCAATTGGAAACCATTCTGTTTCCTCATATTCTGTCCTGACAGTAGCCTCTTGTTCAGAGTACAGGTTGCGCATCAAAACAATCAAATGTTGTGGCACCCCCATTTCTTTTAACACTATCCATTAAGTTTTCATGATCTACACACAGTCAAAAGCTTTGCTGTAATCTATAAAACACAGGCTGATTTTCTTCTGAAATCCCCTGGTATGTTCCATTAGCCATCGTAAATTTGCAATATAATCTCTAGTGCCTCTTCCTTTTCTGAATCCAGCTTGAACATCTGGCATTTCTCGTTCCATATATGGTAAGAGTCTTTGCTGTAGAATTTTGAGCATCATTTTGCTTGCATGGGAAATTAACATGATAGTCCAATAGTTGCTTCACTCTTTGTCATTCCCTTTTCTTGGAATTGGAATGTAGACTGAGCGTTTCCAGTTTGTGGGCCATTGTTTTGTTTTCCATATTTGTTGACATATTCTTGTTAAGATTCTGATGGACTCCATTTCTGTAGCTTAAAATAGCTCTATTGGCATTCCATCTACTCCAGGTGATTTGTTTCTCCCAATTGCTTTGAGTGCAGCTTTTACTTCACTTTCTAGGATTTCTGGTTCTTCATCAAAAGATACTTTTGATGAAGAATCTGTCATCCTTCCATCTCTTTTGTATAGTTCTTAAGTGTATTGTTTCCATCTATTTTCCATCTATTTCCATCTACAGATACTGTATTTCCATGTTGATCTTTCAGCATACCAAGCCGTGGCTTGAATTTCCCTTTGATTTCTCAGAACCTTTTGAACATATCTCTTGTTCTTCTTGTTTTGTTCTTCTCTTCTATTTCTTTGCACTGGTTATTATAATTTCTTTATTTATGCGTGCAAGTTGCTGAAAGCTGCATTTAGAATTTGACCCTATTTCTGTCACCTTTTGCTTCTGCTTCTTGTCTAACTTTGCAATTTTAAGAGTTTCCTCAGTCATCTTTTCTTTTGGCTACAGAAATAGTTTTTGCACATTCGTCCTTGATAAAATCTCTGGTTATAAGTGTGTAGGGCCTGGGATTCACTCCACCTTAACAAGATCGATAGTAGATAGAGCCATTTTAAGAAGAAAAGCCCAATGCTTTCTAGCCCACCATTTAGTTGACCAATTAATATATTTTCCATGATACAGGAAGATACTTACTACCACACATTTGGAGTTTTAAGTGAATGAGAAAACAGCCGGTGTTTGATCCCTAGGAGCAGTTACAGGTTCTCTTTCCTGTTTCAAAATCAATTCCAAAATCTTCCTATCACTTTTGGAGTAATTGAATTTACCAGACTCTTAATGATTAAACAACTTATCCAAATTCAATGGGCAACTTCTTTCACCCCTCAACAGAAAATCCATAATCATCTCAAGCTTTCCCAAAATTTTTTTGGAGCATCTCTGCAATTAAATTAGTTTGATTTGCTAACATGCCTCACTTCAGTACTTTTCTAGCATACTGTTGGAGAGGCGCTGAGTGCATATCAGGAATTATTGTTGCATCATTATGAGAGGCAAAGTCTATTCCAAAGAACATGTATCCCCATCCTCATCCACAGCCAGACAGTCAAATACATTTTGCTGTTTAAAGGGGGTGGAAAAATCCTCTAATCAGGTCTCTTTACTTGACATCAATTTCGCCTCATTCTCAAAAGGATGTGTTCTTTTCTGCCCCATAGCAGTTCCAAATTCAATTCTAGGTGTTTAAATTCCACACAAGGGAAGAGAGTCTATTGAATTATATTCCTTTTTCAAGAGCTTTTGATAACAATTATAGCATACAATCCTCCCTTCGAGTAATTACAACCTAAGGACCCATTTCACAAATATGGCAGTCATCAACTGAAAACCCTGGAATATCCAAAATACCCCCAAAAAGGAAATTAAAATAGAACTAAATTACCAAAGTCTTGTAAGGAAGCTTCTTACCTATCATCAGATAAATTCCGTTCAGTTCAGTAGAATCTCTCCTCTCATCCTTTTAGTAAGCTTTTAATTTCTTTCAGTTTCTTCAACTAGCATACCTCAGAGTGGCAAATAGCTCTTTGTCTCAGAGCCAAGCTAGAAGTGACGAATGACACTTGAATGGCAAGTGAACGGACTCACATGTATTCCTCCCTGTTCACTTGTGCTCCATCGACTGGAGCGCAAGTGAGCAGGGAGGAATACATGTAAGTCTGTTCACTTGCCATTCAAGTGTCATTCGTCACTTCTAGCTTGGCTCTCAATTAGCCTTACTACAAAGAACACTTCTATTTGGTGCTAGTTTTCAAAATAGCTCCAAGAAAAAAACCCAACTAAAGAGAACTCATTTAGCAAGCTTATTAAAACTTAACAAAAACTGAAACTTAACAATTTAACAATTTAACAATTTAACAATTTAACAAAATAACAGGGGAACAAAGTACAAAGCTCGGTCTTAAACAACATCTGTTACCGGTTGTCGGTTCTGCATGTTTCTACAGACTCTGCCAGGACTCTTTTTTTTTTTTCTAAATTCACTTGAAAAGAATGCCTAAAAATCCTGTCTGGTCTTCCTTATTATCACCTGAGTTGCCAGAATTTCTGTACTTTGGCTTTCCTTAGTAGACTATATATATCCACACTTAAAAGCTTCCTCATGTCTTAACATTTTCTCTCTTATTCTTTAATGCTGAGGTTTCAAAAAAATGCTTTTCAATTTTTCATACTTTTAAGAATGTGAAGTTGTGATGTTTATTCCTTCCAAAGGCCAAATTAGATGACTCGCTTGGCCAAGAGTTTTTAACATCCGGTTCTGGAGAACTCAAAAGCCTGCACACTATTTTGTTCGTTTTGATTTATCTTAATCAATGGAATCGCCAAGTTTTAGTTTTGGATTTGGAAATCATTCCAAATTGTTCAGATAAGATATATGTGTTTGTACATTGGGGGCTTCTTTGGATCATAACCCTATGGTGTAGTACATAAAACATGTCTTCACTAAGCAACTACTGGTGGTCCCCACCCAGCCTGAGGGACGTTCATCTGGCCTCAACCAGGGCCAGGTGAAACTCTCGTCCAATGGAGACCCAGGTCCTGGGGGATCTGCTACAGTTCCACAGGACCTGTAAAACAGAGATGTCCTGCCAGGCCTATGACTGAGGCTTGACAATGTCCCCTCCGATTGTCCAGGCCCCCACCATGCCACCCTGCTGCCCTGAAAGTGATTGTTCCATCCTTCCACTATCTGCAGTTTATGGTTTTAGTTCAGCCTCTTATGTGAATGTTGATGCCTGTATTTATTTGATTGGTTTTATGTATTTTCCTGTGGTTCTAGGTGTATATTTTAAATTCTGTATTTAAACATTGTTGTGAGCTGCCCTGAGCCTGCGTGTAGGGAAGATGAGATATAAATGTAATAAACTAAAAGTAATAAACTAAACTAATCCAATCACAATATAGAAAAATAATCTGTTTGCACACAAACCTTCAAAAATGCTTCTGGTAAACGTAGCAGCTGCAAAAGAGGACTTATACTATATTGAAGTGTATATACAGGTCCCAAGGCAAAAAACATCTTAACTTTTGAAGCAAGTTGGGGCAGTACAGAAAATGCAAACAAGGCTGAAAAAACAAGAAACACTTCGCTTATCATGCTTTTTACAATAAATAATGAAACAATATGCTATTTTAAAAACTCAGTTTAACAACGTTAACATACTATGCAAAATCTTTGTTTATAAAGAATGTAAAATACAAATCTACATTGCATTCAGATTTTCAAATGAATACATCAGTTACTGAATATCCTGCAGCCATTCAGGGGCTGTTTAAGATTAGACATGGGCCTTAATGGAAAAAAACCGAAATGAGAGTTTCGTGTTTTGTCATGATCCACGAATCACGAATTATGAAATGTCATGAAACTGACACATTTACTGAAACAATTCGTTAGCTTCATGATTTGTCAGAACCCAGGGCATTTTAATGGCCCCCTTCATACCCAGAGATACTAAACTTGCACGGATACTTCAGCAAGCTCTCCTCCAACCAACCTCCCAGTTTGCAATACATTGATCAGGAAGGTCAATGGGAAGGGTGGGAAGGGAAGTGCTGCCAGAGGCCTCAGAATCAAGCTAGGCCCTAGAGCCAGGCAAAGGCCTGAGAAAGGGGGAAGTGGAGGGGAAAAGGCACCCTCACCTAAAAAACCTTCCCAGCAAGCTCCCAAATCCACTCTCTCTCTTCCCAAAAAGCTCCCAAATGCTTCCCAAAAGATCTCCACTCTCTCTTTCCAAAAGCTCCCAATTCCACTCCCTCACTCCCAAATTCCAGCAACAACAGATCCTCCCGTTCCTCTGTCTGTGCTGAAACTGAAAGTACGAGACAGAGCTGTGCCTTAAATAAGAAATTCTCACATAGAGCAGAACAGGAGCTCTCTTGTTGGCAGACAGACCTGCCCATCAGGGTTTGGAGGGAAGAGATGGGTGTTCCCATGGCTACAGAAGGCTTTTCTTCTCAGTAGCCATCCACTGTCCCTTGCTGTATAGGGCAAAATGAGAGCTCTCTCCAGCTGGCATAGAGAGCTGCCTATCAGGGTTTTGAGGGCTAAGATCGGGCAATGAAAGATCTACAGACGTTCCTGCCCTCTGTTGCGTAGGGAATCAATAGATTGGCGCCAGCCTGTGTGGCATTATGAATCAATCACGAAACACACGAAATGGCCCAAAAGATCATAGATTTCATGAAACTTTGGCCCCCCACAAAATGCATTTCTTGAAGCTTAAGAGGGCCAGTTTCATCACAATATTTGTTTCATATTTCGATTCTTGCCCATGTCTATTTAAGATATGTGATATCCAATGCCACACATCTTGATCTTTGGAGTGTATAGCAAACCTCTCTGTTTCTACTTCATTTTATTTATATTAATAGAATCTAAAATATAGACATAGCCCTCAACTGATAAAATGTTCCTTTCCCATACAGGTGCATGCTCTTCACATACCTATGGTGCTTCCCTCAGAATGGGCAACACAATAGATTTGTTTCTGTCCACTTTTCTGCAGAATAAAGTCTGTTAAGGCTGAAAGATCATAGATGCCCATTTCATGAAAACTGAAAACAAAAGACATACACCAATGAGTAAGAAGTACATTCCTGATCTTTCCTCAGGCACTTTGTCTCCAGAAAATACCAAGTAATTATATTAACATAGAAAATATGATTAAGTAGCCTTCAAATTCCTACAATTTGTTCACATGAAGTTTTCCCTTTGGACCATCTGGTTCTGGCTGCAAGAAAACAGATTAAGGAGACAATCAAATGATCACATGTTGATTAGTTTCTACACAGCAGAACCAAATTGCAAATCTTACCCTGGACTTTAAAAACATTAGGCTGCAAGTGACAATGAGTTGGATACTCACTCCAAAAAAAAAAGAGTCCTTGCACATTTAAAAACACACAAAAAACCAGGACATCAGGGACAAGACTGATCTGAATATTTCTCATTGGCATGCTGCTTTTATAGGCCCAGGAAATATTTCTATGAGAAAAACACTCTAACACAGGACTCTGCTCCCTTTCCTTATCAGATCCCTGAGTTCATACATCCCAGAAATAGTTTTATCTCTAGGTTTTGCTGACTGAATATAATGGCATATTGTCCATTAAATTAAATGTAGTTGGATTTGTACTGTAGGATGCTTGCAGGGAAAAGTTTCTGTATTGGAAGAAGAGATGGTCAAGGTAGCCTTACAGTGGCTAGTCTCCTTTCTCCACGGTCGGTGACAGAGGGTGGTGCTGAGGGAGCAGTTATCGTCATGCCATCCACTGGTGTGGTGTTCCCCAGGGAGACAATACTCTCCCTGATATTATTTAACACCTATATGAGCCCCCTAGCCCAGCTGGTGCAGAGTTTCGGGTTGGGATGTCATCAATATGCAGATGACACCCAACTTTATTTGTTGTTAGACGGCCAGCCAGATACTTCCCCAGATGATCTGGCCAAGGCTTTGGAGGCCATGACTAGATGGATAAAGCAGAGCAGACTGAAGTTGAATCCAATGAAGATGGAGGTCCCGTACCTGGGTCGGGGGCTGTCAGATGTAGGTATCCAGCTCCCATCTCTCGATGGAGCATCGCTTATGCCTACTTCGACGGTGATGAGCCTGGGTGGTGGTCCTGGATGCCTCCTTATCAATGGAGGCCCAGATTATGGTGGTTGCCACATTGGCATTCTACTAACTCCATCAGGTCAGGCAGCTTGCCCCCTACCTTTCGCCCTGCTAGCTAGTGACAGTTATCCAGATTGGACTATTATAACTTGCGCTACACTGGGCTGCCTCTGGGCCTGCTCCAGAGACTACAGCCAGTCCAGAAAGCAGTGGCACAACTTTTAACCAAGACTTTATCTTGTAAAGTGTATATTGTGCAAAAGTGCAAAGTGCAAAAACTTACATCCAGTCAATAAATTAATAATAAATAAATACATGCAATGACTATCAACTGTCCCAAGTCTGTCTGTCCAATTTCCACAAATTAATTCAACTCTAATGAGTCGTCCAGCAACCAGATATATCCAGCAATTGGGTATCACTGCACACGGTTGCTTAAAGATATACTTACACGCTCGGAATTTAAAGACACTGACCCAACTGGATCCATGCCCTTGGGTCACTTTCCATGCGGAGCATGCAACATTTGTTGCATGATGGTTAAATTGGACACCTTAATGAATGATAACAAGAGATCTTCAAAAAGCTTTTCCACCTGTAAGACCCCAAATGTGGTCTATGTGTTCAAGTGCAGCTGCCATATGTTTTATGTGGGTAGTACCACGCACCCTTTGAAGGTGCGAGTACAGGAGCATATTTCCCGCATTAAAAACCAAGTACAGGAAGCTCTGTTAGTATCCCACTATTGGACGAAACATAAAGATATAAAGGAATTTAAGATCTCGGTGCTAGACGTGGTTGCTGACGCTTCCGTCTCCGACTGCTCCAAGAAATTGTTGCAGTTGGAGATGAAATGGATTTTTGAATTGAAATCTCTGGCCCCGCAATGTCTGAACAACGAAATGGACCTTTCCTGCTTTATTGGGTAGAGTGATTTAGTGTATGTTCTCCGCTATATTTTATCTAGGGCCACATAACATTAGGTTTTATGAATAGGTTACAGGGTATGTTCCCTTTTAGAAATGGCGAGTTTAAGAAGCACGTGACTTTTCGGCTTTACATATAGAGGATTTTGTTTAGCACGTCATGGTCTGTTAATTTTACTGCCCATTGGAGTGTTGTGGGAGTAGGAGCGCTGGTGACTGGTGACTAGTGAGTAAGTAAATTATTGTTAACATCGACTTTTACTTTGTAAACCTGTAAAAGTTACTTATATATATTTTTATACTGTAATTATTGTATCAAATGTTTTATTCCAGTCCATTATAAGCTGCCCAGGAAGAAGTAGATCACGAAACAGGAACTGAAAATTGCAAGCTAAAGCCCGTTGGCAAACATGCCCCTTGGCACCTTTATTTCCATCTTGGACTGTTGATCACCCACCAGAATATGCACCTTCTAGTACTCCACTTTCTTCCTCATTGGACGACTCATTAGAGTTGAATTAATTTGTGGAAATTGGACAGACAGACTTGGGACAGTTGATAGTCATTGCATGTATTTATTTATTATTAATTTATTGACTGGATGTAAGTTTTTGCACTTTGCACTTTTGCACAATATACACTTTACAAGATAAGTATTGAATATTGTGATATACTGTAGTTTCCAGTTTGGTATCAGTTGGTGTGGTCTACAGTACCGGAGGAACTCCCCTTGTTCGCACCAGTTGCCAGGCCAGGCCCGACTACCCTAGTGCAAACCTGTCAGACTTTTAAAAGAAAAAATCTTCTGTTTACTGTTTCCACATCCAATGGGGATAAACTAGGGAGGGGGGATGTGTGGTCCCTGCTCCGGTCTGTTCATCAATCCTCCTACAGATAAGATTCCAATCTAATAAGCTGGGGTGGGAAGAGCAGACCAAGACTTGATCAGAAAATATAACCAAATAGGATTTCTTGGTCATCCCCTTTTAAGTCAGACAATTCTATTAAGTTTGCTTTTGTCTACTCTGACTGGCAGCAGCTCCCCAGGATCTGTTGAGAATTGCTGGCAATCAAGGAAGAATATGCCTCGGACAAACAAAATACAATGGTTCCTTGAATTCTATATCCCAAATAAACTTACCTAAAATCCCAAAATTCTTCTTGGTCAATTGTAAGGTATTGGTGTCTTCTAGACCATGAACTGCCTCTGTGATTTCCAATCCACACATCATATCCTGCATCAGCCAAGATGAAGCCCAAGCTATTGTTGGGCAGGTTTGCTACCCAGGTACTGCCCTCTTTAATCAGGGCATGAATCAGCAATACAGCAGCCTTCGATCCTGAAAAATAAAATTAATATTTCTGCAATATAGGATGTAAAATATAAAATTCTACACCATAGACCATGGTGCAGTAGTTAGAAGGCTGGGTTTAGATGTGAAGAAACTCAAGACAAGATATACATTCCAACCCCCAACAAAAAGAGAGATAAGGTAATTGACCCCTAACACCTCATTTTCTTACTTTATTGTCAGGAAAAACTATTTCAGAAGGATAATTTGGAATGGATAAACTCTTTGTGTATGCTTAATCGTTTTCCCACCTGCCCCTCCCCCCCCCCCCACAAACAGGTTTAATAGTGGCATAAAAGAGGCATGTTCAGCAGGTGGAGCTTTTCTTGCTCCAGGTCACCAAAGCGTGAATGTCAGAGCCTAGTAGGTATGAGAAACTGAAGCAAGGATAAAGAGAAAGAAGAGAACTGAGTCATGCTGAACAAAAAACATGACTCCAAATGAATCAGAAATAGTTGAGAAAAGTAGATATCGTTTGGGCCATGGGTTTTAACGAATGCATCTTAAGGTTAAAATATCACATCCTGTATTGCTCTCTTTGCTGCAATACACTGGTGTGCATGTGCTTCCATAATGTTTTTTTTTAATGAACTATGTAGGACATTTAAACAAGGGTCAATAAACTAGAAATGTTATTCAGCCACAATGAGATTTCATTCAATATTGTGGGGATCCTCCTTCTTCAACTCAATCCACCTGGAGGCTCCCCCAGGCCTCAGAATGCATGAAGGAGGGGGGTCACATCACTCTGTTCCTTTTTAGCCCTGGGTAGTGTTGTAGACCCACATCCAGCTTCCTCCCTTTCATAAACCTCTGCTCCCTCCTCCCTAACCCCATCTGCCAATCCAAGCTTTCCTCCCAAGGCAGGGAGAGTTCCTTTTTGCTGGCTGGCTACCTGGGTTTGGGTTTTTTTTGTATTTTTAAATCTTTTACAAATAACAATAAATCTTATTCAAACTTACACAAATGAAAATTATAATAGTAGGACTTAATATAACATTGCACTTCATTTTGCAAAGAATGTGTTCATTAAAGACAGTTCTACTATAACAAGTATAGGAAAACATCAGCTTTTAAAAACCATATATTTTACCTTAATCTTTAAGGTTGATCATGTTATATTTCAAACTTAATAATTGTTTGATAGGGCAATTTTGTTAAAAGTAACTCATTTTTGGAGAAAAATTCTAAAAAAAGGGGCTTCGTTTCACAAATAAATCAGATACAAAAGACAGGTGCTTTCTGTTATTCTTTTCCATAATCAATAGGTCCTGAATTTTTGTATACCATAGGTTGAGAGATGGGGGTAACTGTGACTTCCATCTCGAGGCTATTGCAGTTTTGGCCACAACTAATAAAGTTGTAATCAAGACACGTCTGATTTGTGGTATAGATTGATTTTCCCAGTAATCCAAAAAGATTAGTTCTGATTTAAGAGGTAAGAGTATGATGTGATAAGATAAATTTGATATAAGACTTTTCCCCAAAATTCTATTATATACTTGCATTTCCACCAACAATGAGAGAACATGCCTATCATGCCACAATTTTTCCAACATAATGGTGATCTCTTTGAGAAGATAGTTGCTAGTTTTTTTGGTATAAGGTACCAATGATGGATTATCTTATACGTTTGGAGTCTGGTACTTATGACTGGAGAATTAATTAGTTTTGATCGCCATATTTGGTTCCAATCTTCCTCTGATATTGCTATTTCACATTCATTTTGCCATTTTGTTTGTATTGTTAAATCCTGTGATTTCTTAGTTTGTATATTATAAATTTTAGAAATACGGCCCTTTCAAATAAATTCAGATGGGTCAAGAAGTTGTCTTAAAGCTGTTTCGGGTTTCATTATTTCCTTTATTTTTAAGTTATTTTAAAAGTATTTAAGTTGAAAGTAGAGGAACTAAGGGATGTTTAGGGAAAATTTAGTTTCTAATTCAGTTTTCTCTAATAAGCCATCTTTAGTAGCTAGATCTACTGGCTGGCTACCTGTGACAGCAGCCCCAGCCCCTGTGAGAATGTTGCTGGCTGGTAGAGGGTTCCTGCCAGCCTCATCCCAGCTTCCACAAGCCCACCCTTGCCCAGGGTCAGAGTCTGGGGCTGCAGCCCCTTCCAGGAGTGTTTCATCCAGCTCAGTGGAAGGGAGGAGCCTCAGAAATGAGAAGGTGGGTTGTTGCAGCCCACTGGTCCCGCTCTGTCTCCTGCACCTGGTCCTCCCGCACTCCTCATGGGAGCAACCTCATCCTCCTTCCTTGGTTCTCCTTCACCCATCTTTTTAAAATACCCCTGGAGGCAGGTTAAGACTGAGCTCATCCTCCCTGCCCTCCCCTTGGATGGTGGTCACCTGTCTGTCAGGCCTTGGGCTCACTAAGACCCCTAATTCTCTTTCCAGCCTTTCCAGCCTAATTTCTTTCCAGCCTCTTTCCAGTCTCTCCAGCCTAATTTCTCTTGCCACCCTTTACAGGGCTTGGAACGAGGGTTGCCAGTCTCCTGGTTAGGATGGGGATCCCCTGTTCCCAGACTGTGCCCCCCACTGCTGCTCACCTGGCTAGTGGGGGGGGGAAGGCCTGCACGGCAGGTACACTCCCCACAGGTGTGATGATGTCACTTCCATAAGTAAAGTCATCATGCCTGGCAGTGGGCATGCTCCTGCCCTTCACAGAAGCCAAAATTGGCCCTGGTGAATGTTAGCAGTCAGACCCTCTCTCCACGCTGACAGGGCAGTTTATGAATGGAATATTATAAACCACTTTCTCATATGCCGTAAGCCCACTACCTGGCCCAGAGCAGATGCCAGCTGGGCAGGAGGACTAAAAAGTTACCAGAACATGAGTCAGAGGTGGGTGACTGACTGTCTGCCCCTCCACACCTATGAGAGAAGTGGAGATAATGAGGCTTCCTGAGAAAACTCCCTGCCTAATCTCATTGATGCCATCCTTTACTTCCCCTCACCCATTTAGCCTAATCAAAGTTATTCAGCACACCTGATAGCCCTCCCGTCTGATACTTACCAGGTCATCAAGCAATATTTTCACCTATAATCCATCCCAGATAGTCACTTCAAACCTTTCCCAACTTATTGTTCTACCTCCGAACAAACCATCAAGTTATTGTTTTGAGAGGAAGTTTCCCATTTTGCCCCAGGGCAAAATTATTGGGCTCCCCAGCCATGTACCATGTGTTTGTGTTCTGGATCTATACACCCACCCTCAAGCTTGCTTTAGACTCTTCTCTATGAAACACTAGTCGTTTTTGCTGCTGCCTCTGAGAACCCCTCCTATCTTCAAGACTGGTAACTATCACCCTCCCTAACTGCTTGCTCCCACTTTCCTCTCTGATTTTCCGAGTTAGCCTTGTATGTGTGCTGTGTATTATTTTCTGTACATTTGCCCTTTTTATTTTCTCTTTTATAAAAAAGTCTTTCCTGTTGAACATCTGCCTGAGTCATTTGAATAATCCCCATAGACATAGGTGGAGAATCCCAGTCACCCCTCTTGCTCTCTCCTTAATGCTAATTCCCCCAACTAATTAAGGAGACCTCCTATTTGGTTAACATGAAAAGCAGAAGCATGCCCACCATCGAGTGCAATGGCAGCACTCCCAGAAGTGACATCATCATGTCACGTTGGGAGAGTGCGTGCTTTGCGTGTGCACAAGGAAACTCTGAAGGTGAGAGCCAGGGTCCCTCTCCTGCTAGGAGGGTAAGGGGACCAAGCAATCCTACTTGGGACAGACCTTCCATTGGCCTCCTGCCTCCTGGTCATCCTCCCTCCTTGTTGGGTCCTTTCCAGGTGTTTCTTTCCCTGCTGCCACCAGGCCCCATCCTAGGTCTATCAGCCCCCACTGATGCTGCAGCCATCTTTTATGTGCAGAGCCTGGCTGTGGTGTTCCTGTTGCTGACCCAGCAAAAGTTAAATTCTGAACCTGTATCATACACTTGCAAGACTCAAAAACCTACACAGCTAAGTTACTAAGCCTAAGGAAAATTTCATCTTGTGAGTTTCTAAAAGCACCTGGGTAGAAATTTGCTTTTAAATCTGCAGGGACTCACAAAATTCCATTTGTTCAATGATCATTGATTCAAAGATCATTGATTCAATGATCATTGATTCTGACCTCAAATCCTCAGGTATGACTGATGTAGGCATTGGCTCTGTGCTTTTTCCTTCCCACATTTTGTTTGCACTCCTAAAGAATCACTGTTCATTTAAAACACAGCATCATATTATTTGTTTGGAAATAACAACAGTTCAATTGTGCATTTCAATTTTTCCCTTTACCTCCTGGAATTCTGTTTAGGCTCAGGTAATACCCATCAAGTGTTAGCACTTCATATTCTTCAGAAGGATATCCCCAGTACTGAATTTTCTCACTCTGAAAGGATATCAAGACAAACATGAGGCCAACATTTTTCATCAAATGTAGAAAACAGATGTAGGAAGCTGAGGAGTTTCTCCAAATGCTAAGTTCACAGTGTAAAGAAATCATAGTCCACCAGGCTACATCCAATCTCTTCTAAAAATATAGATTGCAATTAATATTTATATTTGTGTATCTTTCCATTTATATATTTGGGAACTATTACTGGGTTCTCCAAAGCTGTCTAGCAAAAGCAGTCAACATCAAAACTGAAATTATCTAGGACCACTCTACATCTATCCCTTCACGTGCTGGAGAATACGTGTGCCAGAAATATACACCCGTCATGGTACCTATAACAAATAGTTCATTTTGAGCTGTGTTTCTCATGAAGAACATAAAGTTTTAAATAAAGTTTTCTTTCCTTTAAAGGATCCCTGTCTGGAACTGTCCATCTGCTTAATGCTGAATATGAGCTTATGGGCCCCAGCCCTATTCTACAGTCTGATCAGCCCTGACGAAGAAGGCAGGGGGCCATAGGTGTAATTTTGTACTTGATACATATTTAGTCTAAAAACCAAAGAATATTCAGAAATCAAGAACATCTCTGGAGAGGCAGCATATAAGTTCCCAAAGTAAATAAACAAATAAAATACTCTTATAGGAGAAATTGAGCATACACAAGATTGCACATTCAGCAAGGGCTTAGCATGGTGAAGGAATAGTGCCATTCTGCAATAAACCAAGTATATGAATGAAGTGCAGTTCACATGAAGCAGGTTTTTGCACAGAACTCGTGCAGAGAGTCCATCACTTGATCCATGGCAGGGTGAAGGGACTCAAGTAGAGATGTAAAATATCCACACCTCCAGTTTTTTTTCTTTTGTGAAAAAAAAGAAATTTTGTTCAGTTCAATTTGTTGCAATCCTCAATCAGTCAAGGTGCTACAGGCAAGTCAACAATGCATAAAAATAATACATAAAGGAATACTACATACATACTATAAGTGATTCATGGTAGTGTTATTAATAGTGGTGAAATTAGATGTTGCAATTCCCTGCAAATTTCTTCCCTGGTGCTTTTAGAAAATCACGAGATGAAATTTTCCTTAGGCTTAGTAACTTAGCTGTGTAGTTTTCCTCTCTGATTTTCCTAGTTAGTCTTGTATGTGTGCTGTGTGTGATTTTCTGTACATTTGCCCTTTTTATTTTCTCTTTTATAAAAAAAATCTTTCCTGTTGAACATCTGCCTGAGTCGTTTGAAAGTTCTCTAAGAGAATAATCCCCATGGACATAGGTGGAGAATCCCAGTCACCGCTCTCGCTGTCTCCTTGTTGCAATAGAAAAGAGCAAGAGTCCAGTAGCACCTATAAGACTAACAGCTCAGCTGTGACTCATGAAAGCTCATATCCTACCACAAATTTTGTTAGTCTTATAGGTGCTACTGGACTCTTGCTCTTTTCTACTGCAACAAGGAAATGGTCTGGTAACAGTCTACAGTCTACCACAAATTTTGTTAGTCTTATAGGTGCTTCTGGACTCTTGTTCTTTTATACTACTACAGACAGACTAACACGGCTACCCATCTTAATATGTTTCCTTGCCGAACATGCCAAGGCACAAAATATTGCCACCTCAATATTGGTTTCATCCAAATAATTTTAGGCAAAATTGAAACATTACTTTCCTATCAAAACTAAACCTATTTTGCTGCTTTAACATAACTTGCATCATTTATAACTTAGCATATACAATCAACTGGCACATTTATAGAATAGAAACGTTTAATTACCTTAGGTGTTTACAAACAAAGTAACAAACACAATGCCAAAGCGAGAGAACCCTGCAAATGGTTGCACCACTACTATCTCAGTGCACTTCACTCATTTAAAAAAAAACATTCATATGAGTTTTTTCAGTACTCCCTCAAATTTCCCATTTTTTTCATTGGAAAAAAGGAATGGTATACATTTTAACAGAGTAAAACCTTGTCATAAAAATCAGTGCACTCATTCCAATGTTTGAGAAAGGGGAATGTCGAGCACACGGATGGGTTCTGGAATGGCGCTGAAACGCTTCCCCACCCCCCTTTAGAACCAGCGCTACTAACTCAGGAGCAGATGGAACAAATCCGCCCAGAATATCGGGATCTAAAACAAGTGTTTGAGGAGGAAGAAGCCAATGAGCTCCCCACCACCACCACCAATTTTCCAACTGGGGAAGAGACCTCAAAAATGGGGGGGGTCACTCCCCTCCATTTAGACAGGTTTCACATATCTAGGCTCAAGCTCTTTTTCCATAATGCTTTCAGTTGTGTAGCCATGTTGGTCTGCAGTAGAAGAACCAGATTCAAGTCCTGTTGCACCTTAAAGACCAACAAGGTTTCCAGGGAGCTCCCATTGATTTTCAAATGCTTTATACCCTGGAAATTTTGTAGTTCTTTAAGGTGCCACTGGATTCAAATCTTGCTCACAGCACTACTCTGAAAGTATGAACCAAGGCTAAGTGGTCAATGCTGCTATCAGCCTCCTTTGTCCAAGCACATAATGCTTACAATATTCATAAATTGTTCAGGATTCAATTCTGTTTTGCTTTTAGCTTCTTCTAGACTCACAGCTTCTTGGACAGCCATTACAATGAGAAGAAGCCACATCCTGGAATACCTGCAAAATAATAGAATATTTTAGATATTGAAGGAGATTTACTTTATCTTTGAGATTTCTGTGCGGGTCCCAAAGGGCAATGAGTTCTTTTCAAATTCACATGCAGTGAAAGTACTTGAATAAAGCAGAGAATGAAGAAAAGAGGCTTCTCTACCCCAACTCATTAGTGGTTTGTGTTGCAGCTGGGGAGGGGAGGGGAGGCAAGGCGGAGGGCTGGTTCTTTGATAGCATGGTGACTACCATTGTGAGGGGCTGAGCAGGGAGGCCTCCTAGGCTCCAGTGCTCCATCAAATGTTCTATCAGGGCATATGGATGAAGTGAGGAGGTAGAACATGGCTGCTGGGCTCACAGTCTTTCCTGGGTCTCAGAGCTATTCCATGTGAGATTGACGGCTCACATGGTAGCAGCACAGTTGAAGAAGGATTTGGATGTGGGCAGGGTGGTGGGTTCCTTCAAGTTGCTGCCCTTGCCTAATCTTCTGATCTTGCCCCTGGGAGTGGTGCCCAAGAAGGCTCTGGTTGAGTATCAGCTTATCCATCACCTGTCTTACCTGAAAGGTTCCTTACGCTTCCATCAACCATGTGGTTAGCTTGTTGCAGTCTTGCAAGCTGTGGGTGATTATGGCCAGGTGTGGGATCCAATCTACTTTCCAACTCCTGCCAGTTCATCTCACAGACCACTGCCTGTTGGGGTTCAAGCTGGTGACTGATAATATGTGGACAAGACCATGCCTTCACCATGCACCGTGGCCTGCACAGCCTTCAAGACCTTTAGAACTTGCTTGGCATGGGCAGCGAAGGAGTGATGCAACTCCCTTCACACCACATCACACACTGTCTGGTCCTTTTGTTCACTGGACCAGTGGGTGATATAGCATGCAAGGTTCAGCTTATAGCCTTTGTGGGGCTCACCAAGGAATTGGGCATGCTGCTGGCGCAGGAGAATACCAAAGGCCCCCCAGCCTCTGGGTATTCTCTTGGATTTTGTCATGGGTGTTTCTTGCCTTCCTACTGACTAGTTGACTACCATCAGAGCCTTTATTAGCAGAACTGTTGGGGCACCTGAATTTTGCCTGCAGAGTGGCAGCCCAGGGCAGACTTCTGTGCTGATTTTGTTTGTGCTGGCTTTTTTACTCAGAATTCTTAACAAGAATTCTTAACAAGAATTCTCCCTCAAAACACTGGCATTAGAGTTAGGGCAACAGATTTCTTTTCCCTCACACCAGAGGGGAACCTGTCTGACTTTCCCTGTCACGTGCTTACTCACGCTCTCCAAAAAATCCTATCAGCAACCCTCTCATCCTGAAAGTGAATTCTGACTGGCCAATCAGAGGCAAGGGAGAAGCCCGCCAATCAAACTCTCACTCCAGGCCATTGCCAGCTCCTTCCCCTCCAATTCTCCAAGTATTGCACTTAGGAAACTTTGTTTTTACAGTGCTTTCTGTCACAACTGTGTTTGGTGCTCAGCAGGTAGGCTGGGGGGTATACCATCCAATTGCAGGTGGGTAATTTAATACCATGGATCTATGTCTTATGTTGTACCAGTGTTCTAATGGCTGTAATCAATAAATATGTGGCCAATTTTCTCCCAAAGCATATGTATAGGTATGTTATTTGCTGGCAACACTAGTCTTACACATGCCAGTACAGCCGCAATCAGGGTTAACCTTAATCTGACATTTGAAAAGAGATGCTTTCTGTAGAAAGTTGTTTTCTTGAAGAGTTATTGTTACATGCTAGAATTTGGGTGGCTCTAAAGCAATATATAACTAGTTTCCTGCCCACAAATGTGCTTTGGGATTGTTTTGCAAACAAATTTCCACCTTGACTCAAAGCAAGTCAACTTCTAAATCAGAAAGATTTTCAATAGCAGAGTATGATGAAGAAATACAAGCAATACCAGCATACCTAAAGCAACTCATAGCCTGAGGTTGTGATCATAATTAGAGATTGGCATGAACCTAAATATGAACCAAAAAATGCACAAACCAGGCCAGTTTGTGGTTCACGAACCAGTGGTTCATGGAAGCGCATTTCCACGAATTTCCACGAACTGGTGTACTGGTTCATTTGGTTCAGAAAGTGATAATTTCCCCCTGATACTGGCTCTTGGCCAGTTTCTTTCCCCCAGGAGTCAGGACACTGATGGGGCTGATTATGGGAAGGAAGAAAACAGGATTCCTAGAATTCACTGGTCACAAAAAGTGGCTTGCAAGGCTGTAAGATTTCTTAATTCAAACATTCTAGCAGAATCCATGGCTCTGTCAAGGAAGTCATCCCACACTTCAGAGTTAGTTTATTTATATGATAGAATCATGAGTCAGCTTGTGGATGCCCTTGGGGCGCAATCAGCACAACAGCAAGGTCATAAGGAGTTAGGTACACCAGGGTGATTTAATAATGAATGCTTAAAAATGAAAGCCCAGGTGCATGCCATATACAAGCAGTATAGAGAATCAAATTTATCAAGACCACCACCAATCTATTTTGAGCTAAAGTATCAATTAAATCAAACCCTTAGAAACAAGCAAAGAGCTTTCATACAGAAACGTTGGGATCT
The DNA here is from genome assembly GCF_028583425.1 of Eublepharis macularius. Taxonomy (NCBI): domain Eukaryota; kingdom Metazoa; phylum Chordata; class Lepidosauria; order Squamata; family Eublepharidae; genus Eublepharis; species Eublepharis macularius. The sequence continues at coordinate 104,725,085 of NC_072795.1, forward strand.
TCTTCAAGCCACAGTAAATAATGACACAAAGAAATTCTGGGCTTTGGTCTCAGACTCGCTGGATAAGAAGGTGGCCTTAAATAGTCCTGTTACTGCAAATAAGTTGCATGATTACTTCCTGTCAATCTTCTATAAAAGTGGAGTTAGCTTATCAGAGGAAACTCCTCTCAATCTGGGTGATTGCCCTGAATGGCCTCTGGTACAGGCTGAGGAGGTAGAATCCCTGATTGAGCACCTGAAGCTAGGGAATTGTTCAAGGCATTCCTAGAGTGGTGGGCTCCCTTTTTGGCCAGTCTGTTCACTGAAATAAACAGGACAGGGTTAATGTCGGACGCCTGGACAAACACAATATTGGTGCCAATATTCAAAAAAGGGAATTACCAACTTCCGAGTAATTACAGACCCATTCGCCTCCTGTCAATTGCAGAGAAACTTTATGCAGGACAATTAGCGAAAAAACTAAGTGCTTGGGTGTCAGAGGGGGAAATTTTGGGACCAGAACAAGTTGGATTCTGTCATGGGAAATCTACTCTAGATCACTGTGTAGTGCTAAACCATCTTGTGAATAAATATAAGGAAGTGAGGGGCTCCAAACTGTTTGTAGCCTTTCTAGATCTCAAGGGTGCTTTTGATTCTGTTTCAAGAAAACTACTTTGGAAGATGCTTATAAGTGCTGGGATTGATAAGAGATTGTTATTTTTTATTAAAAAGTTACATCAAAACACTACGTGTCAGGTTAGATGCTCTCGCAAAGGAGATCTAACCCCCAAAATTCCAATAAATACTGGTGTAAAACAGGGCTGTATTTTAGCCCCACTATTATTCAATCTCTTTATAAATGATCCGGCTCCCTTTCTGGAGGATATAGATGGCCATGCTCCAAGACTCGGGCCAATCCATGTTCCACTGCTTTTATACGCAGATGATGCAGTTTTACTTTCTCTCTCCCCAATCAGTTTGAAAAGATTATTATCACACTTTCATGATTTTTGCGAAATAAACAAACTGACCCTGAATTTTAAGAAATTGAAAATCATGGTTTTCGCAAAAACATGGAAACCTTTAAAATGGAACATAAGAGGTAACAGTATTGAGCAGGTCAAAAGTTTCCATTACCTAGGAATCTATTTCAATTACAGAGCTAGTTGGGTTCCGCATAGGAGGGAATTGATAAAATCTGTGAACTGCAATGTACTTGCACTCACTCGCTTCTTTTTCACCAAGGGAAATCAATTTGTGCCTGCAGCTATCAGGGTATTCAACCACAAAATTAGTGCAGGACTGTTTTATGGTGTACCGATATGGATTATGGCTTTCAACAAGGAAGTAGAAAGAGTACAATCCACCTTCCTATGGAAAATATTGGGCCTTCCCATGTGTGTGTCTTATGCGACCATCTGCCTTGAAACCAAAGACTCCTTGAGACTAAAGCATGGATTAATACTATCAAATTTTGGTTACATCTACATTTTAAGAATAATGAGGATAGCCTCATCTTTTACATGCTGATGGAGTCTCAGTCATCCATGTGGCTTAACGACATAGAAAAAAAATTAACTCAATAGGGATTAATATTGAAGATTTGTTTTCCCTCACAGAAAAATCAGCTTATGCACTGATCAGACAAAGACTCCTTGACATCGAGATTTGAATCTCAGGAGTCTTGCAACAGGCAGATGTTCACTCCTAGGTTTGGGGGGTTTACCCCATGGGTATAGGGCAGAATATCTCACTTGTTTAGTGGCCCCACATTATCGCAGAGCTTATTCGTTAGCTTGGTTAATGTGCTACCTTCTGCAATACTTTATGTGAGATTCCATAAAACGCCATATGCTAACAGGTCATGCACTTGTGCTCAATGAGACATAGAAACCCTGGAACATGTTTTTTTGTATTGTACTTGTTACTGTGATATACGTCCCACACTCATTGACCTGCTGTTGAGAGAGCAAATTGGAAAATCTGATAAATGTAAAGTTATCTTCCTATTGGCTACTCAGAACCAAAAAGTTATCAAAACTGTAGCTAAATTTTTGTATCTTGAATCTATGAGGCGAGTTGTGTATTTGTAGACTGAGTTCTGGTTGTGTCAAGTGTTTTTGTTAACATGGATGTAATGCCAATAAAGGTTGCTGCTGCTCATCAGGTTCGTTTGGTTGTAACGAGTGATGAATTTAAAAGTAACAAATTCCTTTTGGACTCAGGATCAAGCTCCCATTTCATAAAAGATGCATGGTTGTTTGAAGAATGGAAGGAAATTGATGAGATTCCTTTTGAAACTGCTGAAGGAAAAACTTACCTAGCTTATAAAATAGGGATTGTTGTTTTAGACTGTAAACTCCCAGAAGGGGGAACACATGAACTGCTTCTGAAGGATGTACTTTATGTACCTGATCTGAATTCAAATTTAATATCCCGATCAAAGCTTGATTTGGAAGGCTATAAATTTAAATGCAAAGATGGAATATGTACAATCTCCTTAGATGGAGAAGTTTATGCTATGGCTACATTAGAAAGAGGTCTCTATAAACTGCAAGAAAGAGACCGCAGTAATTCAATATCTGCCAAGGAGCAAGCCAATCTTATTCATCCCTGTGCAGGAAAACTTTGTCTTCATCAATGGCATAAAAGATGTTCACATGCAAGTTATGAACGTATTTTGCAAATGCAAAGGGGAGGCCTAGCAAATAGACTTGATCTAGAAAATTGTCATGTACCCAACCAGAGATGTGAATGCTGCATAATTTCTGTCTGTCAAACCGCCTTTTCAAAAGCAAAGTGAGCATAAACCAAGGAAGCCACTTGATTTCATTCATTCAGATATATGTGGCCCTCTACCTGTAAAAAATCTGGGAAAGAATAAGTACTTTGTTACATTCCTTGATGACTTTTCAAGATACACAGTAGTACAAGTACAAGTAGTACAAGGTACAGAAATCCCAGATGTTGGACTGCCTTAAAGACTTTGTAGCAATGGTCCAGAATACATTTGGAAGGAAACCACAGATTCTGTGCTCAGATAATGGCACAGAATACATATCTAATGCCACGCAGTAATTCCTGAGATGGGAAGGCATAGAACACCAGACCACAGTTGCCCACACTCCTGAGTTGCAGAGAGAAAGAACAGGACACTGGTGGACAAGGTGAGATGTATGTTGCGTGATGTTCAACTACCAAATCAATTTTGGGGAGAAGCAGTCATGACTGCCACATATACTCAGAACAGACTGCCAAAAAAAGCAACTGAAGCGATTCGGATTCGTTTTCCCGGCCATGTCGGACGCTCCTCTCCGCAGGTCCGGGAGGAAGCGCCCGAGCAGCCTGACCGGGTGGTTGACCTGCGAGGGTTAACCCCCAGGACTCCCAGTGAGGAGGTCAGGGTCCAGAGCGCTGCAGGAAGAGCCCCCTGAAGTTGATGCAGGGGGTAAATTGCCCGTTTGCTCCAACGGAGGCTGGCAGACTTATGCAGCAGATCGCGTGCTGCCAGGCCATGGAGAATGGCAACAAGCAGATTTAAGGTGAAAACCTGTAAGTAAGCGAATCTCTTCTGTTATTCCAAGCGTATGCGAAGGATTGGTGAGAGTTGAAGCTAAGAAGGCTCGGATATCTTCCCCTTCATTGAGTTTTGAAACTTAGTTGGCGGACTCCCCCCCCCCCAAGATGGCGACGAAAAAGCAGAGCCCGGCCGTGGGCAAATCGGTCTCGGCTGTATTGCAGGGGAAAGGAGAGTCTCTTGAAGAGGTGGTTAAACGGTCGATCATTGAAGCTATGAAGCCCTTTGTTGATAAGCTAAATGAAATTGGTCAAAGGGTTGACACAATTGAGAACGAAGTGAAAACCATAAAAGACGTAGCGTCTGGGGCAGAGCAATCTGCTTGGGAAAACGCAGCACTCATGAAAACTACAAACAAAGAAGTAAAGCTTTTGGAGAATCAACTGATAGGGCTACAAGTGGAGCGTGCTCAGACAGTATTGCGTCTTCAGAATGTAAAGGAGGAGGAAAATGAAAATTTAAAGGATTTGGTGTCGGAACTTTTGGCGTCATTCGCAAAGGCAACTAAAGAAGAGTTAAAAAGCGATATTTTGGAAGTCCGCCGGACATCTTCAAAATATGCAACGAAGCGTCAGCTGCCTCGCGAGATTATTATTGACTTTTCATCTAAGAAGACTCGGGACATCATCTTATATAATTCGTATAATGTGGACTTGGACATTCTGGGTAACAAGGTTAAGATATTGAAGGACGTTCCATTTCTAGCTCAGAAAAGAAGATTCAAATACAAAAGGTTTGCAGCTCTTCTGAGGAAGCATGAAATAAAATACAAATGGTTATTTCCGGAAGGCATCTGGTTTAGTTATAAAGATCAAGCCTACAAGATAACATCAGAAGCACAGCTGAGGGACTTTGTGTTTAATCATCAAGAGTTTCAGCAAGGAGAAGATCCAGAATCTGAAGGGGGGGGGGGAGGCAGTGAGCGCAGCTACTATAGCTGTTCAGAGAGACCTGCGACCGAGACGCCGGGGGGGGGGGGGGGGAGAAGACCTGATCCTGACTGTAGTTCGTATTTTATAAGTTCTACCAATCTAATGGCATATTAGAAAGTTTAACTTTAAATAACTGTATTATGAAGGGAATGCAAGACTTGTAGTTGTAGTTGTAGTGTATGCTTTTATATGTTGTTCCTTCCCTTTCCCCTTGTTCTCCCTTTTTCCCTTTTGTAGTTTTTTGAGTTTAGTAATTAAAAAAAAAAAGCTACTGAAGCTACCCCATTTGAACTTTGGCATGGCTATGTACCAAGTGTGACATGGACACTCACACCGCTACCTCGGATGAGGAAAGAAGTGGAGTGCAAATGGGTCTTCAAAGTCAAGCATGATTAATATGGCTTAATCCAGAGATACAAAGCAAGACTAGTTGCTAAAGGCTACTCTCAGAAATATGGAGAGGATTTTGATGAAACTTTTGCACCTTTTGTGGGACACACCATGGTGAGGACACTACTAAGTGTTGCTGCAAGCAAGAACATGCAAGTGGAACATATTGATGTCAAGACAGCATTTCTACATGGCAAACTAGAAGAAGATATCATGCTCCAACCCCCTGGCTTTGAGAAAACAGGACAAGAACACCTTGTATGCAAACTACAGAAGAGCATCTATGGACTTAATCAAGCTGCTCACTTTTGGAACGTAAAACTGCATGATCTACTCATCCAAGCAGGAATCAAAAGAAATGAAAACAACCTTTGCCTATACACCAAGTAGAAGAATGGCAAACGGATTTATCTGCTCATTTATATGGAAGATTTTATTCTGTCTTATGAAAATCCAGACAACAGCAAAGAAGTTGTACAACACTTAAGCAAACCTGTTGAGATCAAGCAGCGAGGTAATGTCACTCACTACCTCGGCATGCAACTTTACAGACAACAAGATGGAAATTTCCTTATTAATCAAGAGCAAAAGATCAAACACCTTATAACCTTCATAAACATGGCAGATGCATACACAGTTGCTACTCCTATGGAACCAAGTTATGTAAAGGATCTCGATGACACCGAGAAGCTACCAACAGACAACGTACCGTGCTGCCATAGGCAAGCTGCTCTACATTAGTCATGTACACAGACGCCAACTATGGAGAAGACTTGAATGCCAGATACATACTTTCTTCTATGGAAAAGGAATTATAAGTTGGACAAACAAGAAGCAAGAAAGAGTTGCTCAATTTTCAACAGAAGCTGGATACATTTCAGCTGGACTATGTTGCCAAGAGATAACATGGCTAAAGAGACTACAGGAAGATCTTGGAATACAGATCTCACAACCTGTGACAATCTATGAAGACAATCAAAGTTGTATCAAGCTCTCACAGAGAGAAGACATCCACCATCGTACAAGACACATTGATCCGAAGTACTGCCTCATGAAAGAACTACAACAGAAAGGCATCGTGAAGATGATCTACTGTCCATCCAGAGAGATGATTTCCGACATCCTAATCAAGCTGCAACCAAGATTTCACTTTCAGAATCTACGAGACAAGGTGAATCTCATAGACTGATCTGAGCAATAGCGAGTGGGGGTGTTGGAAGAGGAGGATCCAGTGCTGTCCCTCTTCTCAGGTTTCAGAGGGGGACAAACCAAAGAGTTAGAAAGATACAGAGGTCAGGGTACTCTGTTTACTTACTGCTCTGATTATCCTTTAATATGCAGATTGCTATTCTCTGGATTTCTTCCTCCTGACTTCCTCCCTCTCACTCCTTCTCTTCCTGGCTTTGTTCCAGGCAACACCTCTCTCCTTCTCCTCCCTCCATCTTGGCAGCATGGATGCAGGCCTTGCCCTACCATCCATATCCATCCTTAGACTAGATAAGTAGTTAGGATCTATCTATCCTCCTTTCCTATCAGAGTATGGAGTTCCTGCAATAAAGAACTCTTATTTCTTTTCTAAATATAAACCAAGTGTATGCTTTTGTTATTTTCACTCCTGCACACACACCAGCCAGCAAAATAAACTCACAACCACCTATAATCATGCTTCCTATGCCAAACGATAGACTCTGCTAACAGCCCAAACATGGAATCCTTTAATTAGGTTTCTGAGGCCTACATAGCGATTTATTTATCAGTTGCAAACAGTTTCAAATAAACAAATCCTAACACCATTCCAGTTATACAGTCCCAGAACTCACATTAGCTCAGATGAATGTAGAGATCCACGCTTCCAAGCCTCAGAAACAGCTGTCTTGGTAGGGGCTTCGACAAACAGCCTCCTGCCTCTATGCATGCTCCATTAATATGTACACAGGAATTCTGGTTGAATATGTTTTTAAATGGGTTGAATAAGGTGACACCTCTGGGCTACTACCCTGTTGGGCTGTTTATGATCATCACTTCTGCAGAGAATGGCCACTGGGCAGGATTAGGTTTTGGCATGTTTTCACATCTCGGCACAAAAAAGGAAATTCCAACTCTATTAACTGGAGACATGGTTATTAGAGGAAGGGCGCTGACAAAATGATCTAAGTATTTTTGAAGAGCATATCCCCGCAAGGAGAAGTTCTGGGAGAATTCCAAGTCCCACCTGGAGACTGGCAATCCTAACTCCAACAGCTATAACAACAGGACAATACCTGTTGGCCAGTATCTAGAAAATAATAAACCTATACTATTCTTTTGTATTTTCTCATTTTTTTTCAAAAGCTAAGAGTAAATGAAAAGAAATATTCATAGGCCTAGTGCTAAGCATTGTATATAATATGCGTTAGAATAGATCATATTCCCTTCAGTTTTATAGGACAAGATTGTATATATACATTTCCTGGACTAGGATAAAATGAGACTTACACTTACCTTAACAAGCCTTGATTTATATTCTACTGTAAGTTATACCAGGGTACATTCCTAAAGTAGACACCCCCCCCCAACATCAGTTTTCACATCCATATCTCTTATAATAGAAATTCAAGTCTTTTGTTAAATATCTTCAGCCTGCCATTAGCAAAAATATGCAAATTAAATTCCTAAGATTGCCAACCTCCAACTGGAGCCTGAAGTTCTCCTGGAATTACAACTGATCTCCAGACCACAGCAATCAATTCCCTTGGAGAAAATGGCAACTTCGGGTGGTGAACTCTGTGGTATCGCATCCCTGTTGAACTCCCTCCTTTCCCCAAGCTCCCCCCTCCCCAGGTTCCACCCCCAAATCTCCAAGGATTTCCCTACTCAGAGTTGACAATCCTAATCTTCTACCAGGAGATTAGAGACAGTTTATGTTGTTGTTGATTTACTTCAACTACTACCTTTTGTCACAGATCCTTTATAGCCAATTGAAATACAACATACCTGAAGCAAGCCGAGACACCTCACCATAGTTTGAAAAATGGGAGTCTCTCTACTGCTGCCCTACCCCAAGAGGCACTCATAGGGGAGGGTTCAGCCACCTTTTTTGCTCAATCTCACCTAATTCTTTTTCTTACTACAACCTTCTCCCACACAGCTTTTGTCTGTTGTGACAGACATAACCAGACATATAGGGGAGCAATTACTGGTCTTGGATAATGCTTATGCAGGCCAGAAACAGGGCTGTCCTGGTCTCCCAGTTTCACATGCCAAACAGGGAGCACAGAGACCCAGAATAGAAGATTTGGAGAGGGGTCAAGTACAAAAGAGTGAGACTAATATGGCCTCTAATTGATTAGAAATAGTAGAAATAATATCAATAGATATGTGTCTGCTTCCAGGTGTAAGAAGCATCTGAGAAGGGTAAGAATGTTCAGCTAAATCCAGAAGTGAAGATACAGTTCAAAGATGGGGTCCAGCAAATAGTCATATGCATGAAAAAACTTTAATCACTATTTTTTATGTTCTTGGTTATGATAAAAAGAAGCAGGAATGAACTAACACAGTATTGACACATACGATGCATTTTAGAAGATATTTTAGTCCAGCTAACTTTATATGGTGTTTAAAGTTATACAGTAATTATAGTTAGCCAAGAACATGAGGTCTGACAGCTGGGACAGCTAAATATTGTTGGAAGATAATTTTGGTAATCTATATATATATGGGATTCTGAAGAGGTTTTTTTTAATGATGGTACTTATCAGTAAAGGTAAAGGTAGTCCCCTGTGCAAGCACCGATTCATTACTGACCCATGGGGGGATGTCACATCACGACATTTTCTTGGCAGACTTTTTATGGGGTGGTTTGCCATTGCCTTCCCCAGTCATCTACACTTTACCCCGAGGAAACTGGGTACTCATTTTACCGACCTCAGAAGAATGGAAGGCTGAGTTAACCTTGAGCTGGCTACTTGAACCCAGCTTCCGCCGGGATCGAGCTCAGGTCATGAGCAGAGCTTGGACTGCAGTACTGCAGCTTACCACTCTGTGCCCCAGTACTGCAGCCCAAACTCTGCTCACGACCTGAGTTCGATCCCAGTGGAAGCCAGGTTCAGGTAGCTGGCTCAAGGTTGACTCAGCCTTCCATACTTCCGAGGTCAGTAAAATGAGTACCCAGTTTCCTGGGGGTAAAGTGTAGATGACTGGGGAAGACAATGGCAAACAAAAAGTCTGCCAAGAAAAGTAACAAAAGTCTGCCAAGAAAACGTCGTGATGTGACATCCCCCCATGGGTCAGTAATGACTTGGTGCTTGCACAGGGGACTACCTTTACCTTTTTACTTATCAGTACCAATTAAGTACTGGACTGGCACCTTTTTTCCAGGCTCTCTCAAGCACTGGTCCACCCCACTCTGCTGGAGAAAGAGAGTGTGGACTAGAGGTGGGCACGATCCAAAAAATATTAACGATCCAGCTGATCGTGGATCGGCGCCGGCGACGATCCTGAATTAACGATCCACACCGATCATCTCCCGTGCCCGATCCATGGATCGTGGATCATAGAGGCCAAACTGGGGCACGCGCTATTCCTAGATATGTGGGAAGGTGGGTGGTGGCGGTGGCCACCGGGCCTAGTGGGCACGAGGAGATGGCAATGAGCCGCCTCCCCTCAGGGGGCAGGGAGTCTGGCCACTCGCTGGCAGCACCCTCCATGTACCTTTTTGTCCATCTGGCCAAAAAGGAGCGCGCTGGTATTCTTGGCGCAGGCCGGAAGGTGTGTGCTGGCGGTGGCCACTGGGCCTGGCGGGCATGGAGAGATGGCGACAAGCCGCCTCCCCTCAGGGGGCAGGAGGTCTGTGTTTGGCTGTCAGAGCTGCCTATCAGGGTTTGCAGGGATGAGATTGGAGTGCCCATGGCTACAGAACACCCCCTTCCCCCTCCCTCTCCTGGGTGTCTTCTCCCAACTGGTGACTGCTTTGCTGCTCCATGGTCGGAAGGAAGCCCTGCTGATCAAGGAAAGCTGGGCTTCCATTCGGGTTTCCAGGGTGACAGAAGGAGGGCAAACAGAGCTCAGGCTTTCCCCTGGCTCCATTGCCAGGGGAATAGATTGCTGGCGCCTGAGTGTCTGGATCCCTGATCCGAGCCCGAATGCAATGATCCAGGCCTCTCCCAATCGCTGGATCGTTGGCTGTGGACGAACACGATCCGCCGATTCACGATCGCATGATCGCCATTATCATGGGTTTTTTTCTATTGTAATGTGGATCGTGCCCATCTCTAGTGTGGACCCTCAGGAAAAGCTTAGTTGGGATCTGCAGGAGTGGGGGTGAAACTGGTGGAAATTGATACAAATTTATATATGAGTATTACCTCCTTTTTTAACCCAGAAAGAAATCACTGGGAGGCTGTATTGATTATCGGCCTCATGTTTGAAGCAAGAACCCAGCCTCAAACAGAGGCCAATCAGAGGCGCTGGTATTCTTGGCGCAGGCCGGAAGGTGTGTGCTGGTGGTGGCCACTGGGCCTGGCGGGCATGGAGAGATGGCGACAAGCCGCCTCCCCTCAGGGGGCAGGAGGTCTGTGTTTGGCTGTCAGAGCTGCCTATCAGGGTTTGCAGGGATGAGATTGGAGTGCCCATGGCTACAGAACACCCCCTTCCCCCTCCCTCTCCTGGGTGTCTTCTCCCAACTGGTGACTGCTTTGCTGCTCCATGGTCGGAAGGAAGCCCTGCTGATCAAGGAAAGCTGGGCTTCCATTCGGGTTTCCAGGGTGACAGAAGGAGGGCAAACAGAGCTCAGGCTTTCCCCTGGCTCCATTGCCAGGGGAATAGATTGCTGGCGCCTGAGTGTCTGGATCCCCGATCCGAGCCCGAATGCAATGATCCAGGCCTCTCCCAATCGCTGGATCGTTGGCTGTGGACGAACACGATCCGCCAATTCATGATCGCATGATCGCCATTATCATGGGTTTTTTTCTATTGTAATGTGGATCGTGCCCATCTCTAGTGTGGACCCTCAGGAAAAGCTTAGTTGGGATCTGCAGGGGTGGGGGTGAAACTGGTGGAAATTGATACAAATTTATATATGAGTATTACCTCCTTTTTTAACCCAGAAAGAAATCACTGGGAGGCTGTATTGATTATCGGCCTCATGTTTGAAGATACTTCTTGCTTGTGGCCTGCTTATACCCATAACATACAAAAAACATTGTTGAGGCATAACTCTTGCCAGGAGATTAATGATCTGATATTGGAAAGCTAACTAGACACTAAGGGCTTCTTAAGTGAATACTTATATCTGAATCAGACCTGACCATAGTTATGCAGAACACCATGCAAGCTCCATAATCTGCAGCCTAGACTTTTTGAATGGTCAAAGGGGTTCCTCCCTTTTTCACCAGTGGATACACTGGTTGGATCCTACCCATCAACCTTACCAAGCAGCCAATACCAGCAGCTGAGAGAAGATAGGTTTTGTTCCATGTCAGCCATCACACCAGGGCGATTTCTATCTGCAGATACTTTTTTCCAGTTTCACTGCCTAAGTGGTTTAATTCCTGTAGTTTATGCCTCCAGTGTTGACCTCTGGTAGGTTATACCTTTTTAGTTAATATCCTTTCTTTCTAGGCTGTCATTATGGATAATTTGGGGGAGAGGTAGTGACTATAAACTATTTTTCAGGTATATATAATTTACCCTTTAGGAAAATCAAAAAGAGTCCAGTAGCACCTGGATCCTCTGGATCTATTACCCTTTAGGGAAGTTGTATGGTTAAAGAACAGAAATATACAGTAATTACTTGGCACCCTGCCAGACTCTTCCACTTATAATTAAGAGTCATGTGTTTTTTTTTTAATTCAGGAGCAGATGCTACTAATTTTCTGAAAGTTTTAGGGTGAATTTAGTAAAACTGGAGCAAGTAGACACCCATGTAATTCTGTCTCCTAGCAGAATTATTCCCCAGCCCCCTTGGTACAAGGAGAGAGACAGGGACTCTGAAAAGGACTTCAGAAATTCATAGAAACACATTCAGAAACATTTTTTGCAAATAATACAATTAATTCATTACACAAAATACCCATTAGTTAGAACAGATTAGGGAACGTAGCAATTCTTTATTTATATTTTTTAAAGAGAGAGGAAATTAGTATTCTATGAAAGCTCTCCCCAGTGCAAAGGCTAACCACAACATTACCATTTTGAAACAAACAGAAAAAAACAAAAACAAAATTGAGGTCACAATCTCAGATTATTTCAGTTAGTTCTCCATCAAATTCAGGATTTCCATGTATAGTCTCTGTGGGGCATCAAGGCCCCAAATGAAATCCCAGTGATTCCAGTCAGGAAAATGCTTATAATGAATGACACTTTTCAGCCGAGACTTTAACTCTTCTGTTTCCTTTAGTTGGCAAACCCAGTCCTGACCTCCACTCCACATTGCTATTGGAACAGTGATATCTTCTATCCTGTACAAGGGAGGGGTGGTCTGGGAAAAGGTAAATAATATAAGAATGAAATAGAGACACTGCTTACCAAGGTGAAACATCTGGTGAATTTTAAGATAAACCAAATTAAGTTTGAAAAGACTAGCAAAATACTCATTTAAATGTAAAAGAGGTTCCATACTAGAGATGGCATGAACATAAAAAAAACCCGAACATGATGTTCGTTGATTGTTGCCATCCATGAACAGGGACTCACGAACACTTACAAGCATGACCTGTTCATGAACATGTTCATGGTTGGATGTTTGTGGGGGCCAGCAGGCTCTTCTCCAGCCATCATCCAAGTTTGGTCAAGATCCCTACTGCACCGCTCCCAGAAACCTGACCTGATCAGGCACCAGGAAAGGTACCAATAACAGATAATAGCTTGGCCCCAGAGCCTGGCAGCAGCCCTGGAACCTGAAGGGGTACAGCCCTATCCTACCACACACAAAGAAAATTCAAGATCCAATGCACTCTATCAAAATGCCAACAGCAACTTTCTCCCTCTCCACTGCCTGCAAAGCCAGAGCTGGGAGCCCCCCTCCTTCCTGCTCTTTGCTCCCTTGTAACAAATTTGGAGCTCCACACTTGAAAGGAAGACCTGCCTATCAAGCTAAATTGGCCTTAGATTGGGGTTTCCAGGGCAATAGCAGGAGTGCAGACAGAGTTCTGACAATCCTTGCCTAAGTTGCCAAGGGAATTGATTGCAGGTGGCAGACTGTCTGGCTTGACGAACAGCAATAAACGAGGCTTGCAATGACCACCTGTTCATTTAGCATGGGTCCTCATGAACAGCTTGTTCTCAAACAGCAGATTGGGCTGTTCGTGGCTTTTTTTTGTTTGTATTGTTGTTTGTGCCCATCTCTACTCCACACAGCTCATGATTATTCATTCTAAAGCAAAATTAGAAGTAAATTTGGATGGAATTTCAAGGGATGTCAAAAGACTTTTGATAGGACTTCTTAGACAAAATGAGACATTTATATGTGTACCCACAAGAAGCTGCATGTTTGCAGCATGATATTTTTTTCTTATTTTATGGGATCGCATCTCTTTCTCACAGCTCTTTTCCAAACATACTATCACATAGTGTGTTTCCAGAAATCTTTTGTTTATCTATCTATAGCAGATTTTTTTTAGTTTAGGAGAAATCAGGTTCAGATTCTTGGAAGCAGCCTTAACAAACCAGTTTCTGGGCAGAAGTTGCCGGGGGGGAGGGAGAGAAGGAGGGGAAACTGAGGACTGAAGAATAGATAAATGTAAGTTGACTGGTGGTGAGTAGGAAGGAGAGGAGGAGGCAGGAAAAAAAAAGAAGAGGCTATGGGGTCTTCCAGGGAAGAGAAATAGTGGGGAAGGGGAAAATGAGATGACCCTCACTAGTCCTTGCAGGTACCCTGCTTATACGTTCTATGGATGGGATTAGCACTCCATTGGCCCTTCAGGGATGATAGTATCCAGTCAGCATGGACTGGTCAAGTGGGTTGGTTGAGGAAGTTTTTAAAAACCCTCTCGGAGGGAGGGTGTCATCCTGGATGTTCTGAAAGTAGTAATCGTTGAGAGAGCCCTTCTGAAAATGGTGTCTCTGGACCAAATTAATTGGACCAAAATAATTAACTGGACCAAAATAATTATGGCTGAGATGCCAACACTCCATTTTGGGGCAAGTGCTTAAGGGGGCTGTGGTTATGCAGCTTCAATGCTGTGGAGCTGCTGCTAGAGTCCATAACATTCATGCTGGGGAATCTTGCTGTTTAACATTTTCATGAAACTATTAGAAGAGATCATCCAGGGACACTCAGCTAAGTCTGTGAAAGTTCTGAACAAATGTTCAAAAAAGGTAAGAGGATGGCTGAAGACAAGACTGAGATAGTATTGGTTAGTGACAAAGCTGCTTGTGGATTTAGGAGTCAGTCAAGCTATCCTGTAGGGAGTTGCAGTTCTGTTAATTGAACAATTTAGGAATATGTTAATCAACTCTGGGATTCAGGGAGGAAAGCTGCATTTTGCGGATTCTGGACAGGGACAAGTTTGGTGTTAAAGTTTACTTTTCAAAAACTGCGTTTGCTGTTGTGGACTGAGGTTCTTTGTCTTTTGAACTTGGTGTTGGAGTTATACAGTTGCTGTTCATTTTACGTGGTGGTTCTTCTGGGGGAGACAATGTGAGTGACACACCACGTATCACAAACCAGCAGAGGCAAACCCACAGAAACACTCCAATGAAGCTACAGAACGCTATTGTGTTATGTATGTAATCTGTTGTTCTAATGTTAATTTTCCTCATTGCAGGGATGGGGGAGATGGCCAATAATGAAAGCCTGCTGCAGTGTTCAGCTTGAGGATCCCCTGAGCCAGATAGAGTGGCTGCACAGAGAGAGGAGACCTCTGGTTTCCCAAAATTACCCCTCTCTCAATTTCAGCCAGAGCCCAAGTGGGATCCAACTTATACAAGAACTGTGTTTGCTTGCGATTGGCCTCTGTTTGAGGCTGGGTTCTTGCTTTGTTCTGTTTTGTGGTGTTCCCCCACCAGGTCTGTGTTTTTCCTGGCTGCTGTAAATGATACTGGTTCTGTTGGGCTAAGTTGCAACACTTTCCCTTGCTTCAGTTTGGTTTGAGTGGAATGGATGTGATTCTGTAGTTTGATATTGGTCCCTTGGTTTCACTTTGGTTCTGAGGGGGATTCCATTCCCTTGCTTAGTTTGGTTCTGTTGGGCTTTTTCTGGGATAATGTATTTGGCGTGTCCCTTGGCCATGGCAGCCTTGCCCCAGTGTGCTTGTGCCCCTGAGAACCAGCTTGGAAACTTTCCAGTCATAGGGATCAATGGACAGATTGCTGAGGGGGTACCAGTTCTGACTCTTGATTGTACGCAGCCTTCTTCAGGAGCAACATCCAATGTCTGTGAAAGGGCTAATTGAATGGGAGTTTCTAAAATGATGGAATTCACATCGGTGTGTTAACCATTTTTGATAAAGACACAGAAATGGGATATCATAAACAAACCAGTCAACCCGTTAGATAGTCTTTTCCACCTGTACTCTCAGACCTATATGTGGCTAAGGACTCCATGGACTGGCTGAATGAACTATCAATTACCAAATTGTTGAATGGTTATGTTGCACTGTTCATGGTTAATTCCATCTTTGTAATAAGGTATTAGGACTTTACGTATGGGGCTGTATAGGAAGACTGTGTATATTGATTTACATTGACTGGCATTTTGTATATGAAATAATAACAAAATAGTTTTGTAATTGGTGTTAAGGACTTTATTTGTTAGGACGTCACGATTTCTCTTCGTGCTATTGTTCCTCATGATGACTCTCTGGTTTTGTTAGAAGGAAACAATGTGGCTGTGGGCAGTTTTCTTACGGGGCACTTCAGTAGTGAGGGAGGTTGAGTTTGGTTCTGTTGGGCTTTCTGTGTGTTGAACCTGCATGTGGGAGTGTGCCTGAGCCATGACAGCCTTGCCCCAGTGTGCTTCTGCAGTGGGAATCAGTTTTTACTTTTTTCCCCTTGGAAACAATGGAGTGGCAGGAGGCACCTTCTTTCAGGTCCCATAGAATTGGACCCTGGGGTCCAACATTCTTGAAACTGGAAGGGGGTTGTTAGAGGACATACAGGAGTAAGCTCCTGGAAAATCTGGTGAAGTTTGAAAAACTACCCCCTCCCCAGCTGCCCAGATAGCCCCTGGATAGTTTTCCCCATAGGGAATAATGGCTGTATTAACCTGGATTTCTCTCATCTGTCCAAGCCGGATCAGAGAACATTTCCCAAAATTGGGGAAATCACAGGTTTTTTTGGGATCCCCAAATCCCAGATTTTTTTGTGCACACCCCTAGAGCAATTATTGTTTGGGGGAATTGCTAAATTCTGCTGACATACAGTAGGAGTTGCCAGCCTCAAGGTGGGGCATAGAATTACAACTGACCCTCAGACTACAGAGATAAGTTCTCCTGAAGAAAATGGAAACGTCACAGGGTGGACTTTATGGTATACCATAGATTCTAGGTGAAATCCCTCCCCAAATTCCCCCCTCCACAAGCTCCAACCCCAAATCTCGAAGAATTTCCCAGGCCACATTCATAACCGTACTTATAGTTGGAGAGCTCAAGTGTCCAGTATAGCATGTACTGCCAGATAAGCAAGCTACAGTGGTTCTTGAAAAGCACAACCTGGTCACATTGAATCATGTTCTGATCACAGGCAGATTAGATTATGGTAATGCTTTGAAAACTAAACAAAAACTTATATTGGTCCAAAATGCAGTGGCCAGGCTACTGTCAAGACTGGATCCAAGGATTGTATCACCACCATCCTGAAGCATCTACACTGGCTGCCTGTTTGTTTCCAGGGACGATTCAAAATGCTGTTTCTTACCTTTAAAGTTTTAAATGGCTTAGAGACATGATTTACATTGGGGCAGGGGTTGCCTGCTTCTAGCCTAAAGGCTGTTTATGATTTTTTAAATAAATATTCCCTGCTAAATTGTTTTCTGCTCTGGATCTATTGATTTTATGCTACTTCTATGTCCCCTGGCTGGCACTTTGCTAGTTTTATTGCTTGTTTTAATATTGTTAATTATTGTACTTGCTGTTTATTGATTTTATTGTTGCATTGTATTTACCTTATAAGCCACATTTGAAGAAGCAGTATATAAATGTCATAAATAAATGGATAGAATACCATCCAGAAATATAATCATAAAACTCTAGTGCATCCCTACCTGATTATACTTATCTAAGTTCTCTGGACCATAGTCAAAGTACCTGGGTTTTCCTGCTTTAGCTACCTAGAAAATGAAGAAACACAAAGCATGAGTTGAAATATTAGATTCTCATAAAAAACAAAACACTGAGACTGATAATGATCAAGGAAGTACTAATAACACGTGGAATTCTGTGCAGTTCTTTGTCTCCCTGATGGATTCACCCTTTTCCCTTTTTCTTTCCAAATTTATTAATATATCCAATTATCAACATGTCCCTGTGGATACTTCAATCCAGAAACTGGAGCCATGAGTAAAGAGGATAGATCTTTCTTCAAACCTGAGTAAAGTTTGCAGAAAAGTCTGCCATCTAAAAAGCAAGGTGAAGTTAAAACACTCCCAAACAATATAAGCAATGCCTGTACCTTTAAGAATGAGATCTCAGTTGCCATGGTTGGGTTGCTAGGTGACCACAACTATATTAAGAGACTTTAGGCCTTGGTTTCTGTCAGTACACAACAGGTCTCAGGTGGAGGGTATGAGCTTTTGAGAGTCAAAGCTCCCTAGGCAGACCAGTCTTAGAAGACCTGTGGTCCCACATGGAATACTGATCTGGAAAGATGTCGGAACTGTGTACAGTGCACAGCCTTGTTATCTCTGGTCATTTAACATCGAGTTAACAGTTTTAATCATTCCAGAAAAGATTAAGTATTTTTGGGGCAAGATGAAGTATCTCCTTGTGCCCCTTGTTCCATTATTTTTGGTTGACTTCTGCAGTCACTGTTGGCTTGTGGTGGCACCTAAGTGAAGGACAGCAGCAGCAGAAGGCCACTAAATGGACAGCAACCTGGTCCACATGCCTGGGTCCTCCTCAGTGCAACTCTCCCTTAATAATTCTTTATTATTTCTAATTTTCACCTGATCTGCATAACATGAGCCTTTGCAGCAGCCAGGGACTCAGAGCACCCCTCTTTCTTTAAACCCATGCAAAAGATATTCGTGCCCCACATAGTTGTTGTTTGCTGCCTGCTGCCACAATTTCCTTGCATTGTACGTAAAAGTGCACAGAAAGGGTCGGATGGATCCTTGGTTTCCTTCATGAGAAGTAGATCCAGAGGAGTTAGCTGCTTTTCTTTCCATTGGAGACCCTAAGTGGCTCCCTTCCTCCATTTTATTCATAAAGCATTACTTTGGGCTAATTACTCTCATACTCATGAATGCATGGATCTGCCTTATGCTGAATCAGATCATTGAACTATTAAGGTCAGTATAGTCTACCCTGACTAGCAGTTGGCTTTCCAGAATTTCAGAAAAAAGTCTTTCACATTATCTGCCACCTGATCTTTTTAACTGGAGATGTTGGGAATTGAAACTGCTCCCCTCTGCATACTAAGCAGATGTCATATCACTGAGCCACAGCTCTTGTCTCTCAGATTAACTACCTCACAGGTCACTAAAATGATTAAATGGGGGGGAAAGCCCATATACACAGCCATGAATTCTTTGAAGCGATTCCTTGGGGAGGAAATGTAATAAATTAGTTTTATAAGAACACACAGTATGAGATGTAATCAGTATACAATAAGTAGCTCTACCTGTGTCCAGTGGATTAGAGTTTTCACAGAAGTGTAGTCTGGAAATCGTGATACATATACATCAGCCCGGCTCTATTAGAAAAAGGTTATTTAGAAGGCATTTCAATTCACATGAGCTTTTGATGCCAGGACAAATGAAAAGCAGCATCTCAGATATTTTGGTCTCTTTGGCATGGATTCCTGACAGAAGCCAGTCAGAGAGCTGTGATATTCAGACCAGAAGTCCCAAGATATTTGGGACTAAAAAGAAAAAACAATTTTTCAAGAAACAGTGACATAGAATCCCTAGCAATTTTGATTGATTGATTGATTGATTGATTGATTGATTGATTGATTGATTGATTGATTGATTGATTGATTGATTGATTGATTGATTGATTGATTGATTGATTGATTGATTGATTTGTATCCAGCCTTTCACCATGTTTCAAGGTGGTTTCCATAACAGAATTTAAAATATCAAAGAATAAATCCCCCAATTCTCTGCAGCCTAATAAAGTTTAATACAGCCTAATAACATGAAATAACATGCAATGGGTATCTTTACCAAGAGCCAAATTTAGGATTGGCAGCCTGTAGCCAGCAACAAGCAGGCAGGAACATGGAAGCACCATTAGTGAAATAGCATTTATTTACATCAAGGGAAGTCCTGGAAGTGATGTCACTCTGTTCTAGAAATCACTGGAAACTCTATGGTTACTATGGAATTTTGGAAGATCAAAAAGAGTCCAGTAGCACCTTTAAGATGTCCAAAAACCAGTGGGAGAACACTTCAATCTACCAGGACGTTCCACCAAAGACTTAAAGGTCGCTGTGGTTCAACAGAAACCTTTCAAAAACAAAATCCAACGGGAGGCTGCTGAATTGGAATTCATATGCAAATTTGACTCTGTCAAGCTGGGACTGAATAGAGACTATGAATGGTTATCACATTATCACAGGTAACAGATTTCCTTTACAGAGGCGTGGTCTGGGGGAGCCCAGTGACGCCTGGTGTGGGCTTTCGGGGACCACAGTTCTCTTTGTCAGATGCATCTGGCAGGAAGAGCTGTGGTTATCGAAGGCTTATACTACATAGGAATTGGAGGCTTTTACTGCAGCAAACTAACACGGCAAACTGACCACACCAAAAGGAGATGTTTACATTTACTAGCAAAGGAATGTTTTGGTTGCCTCCCCGCTAATTGCATCCTGTCTCCTTCTGATATATGTCTCCTTCTCTCCCCTATCTCCCCTCCTCTGCTGTATTTGACCAGTTGGGATCATGCATCTGACGAAGAGAACTTGATTCTCGAAAGCTTATGCTACAATAAAATTGGTTAGTATTAAAAGTGCTACTGGACTCTTTTTGATTTTGCTACTACAGACTAACACGGCTAACTCCTCTGGATCTATGGAATTTTGGGTGATTCCTAGAGTAGAGTGATGTCACTTCCAGGTTTTTTTCAGAAATGAAGTAATGTCATCACGTCCATGATTTTTTTTAAAAAAATTCTCCTGTTGCCCACCAGCAGGCAGCAAGGGTTACCAGCAGGAAGTGTCCTGGAATAATAGGAGACATGACAGCCCAAGTCAACCTAGATGTAAGTGTCCTCAGCAACTGCATAAGTGTGAGAAGGAGATAGGGTAGCCAAATTACAAGGGGTGGGGTATGGGCAGGGCCAAGGGCCCATTAGTTCATAAGTGGGTACAGAACAGTCAAAGAGAACAAGGTATGGGATCAAGGGAGTTGAAAGTCAGAGCCAAAAGAAAATGCTCTATTCCTCTAAGGTACGTACTTACTCTCTTCACATTTTGCTTCATACACATCTTGATTGCACAAAAGTGAAATCTGACACTGTCTTGAAAAGGATATTACTTTCCAACAAGCTAACATCTACACTCTTCAAACTCAAACTTTAAGTACAATATTAAACATGCACAAACATACCTCATTTAGATTTTTCTCATTGAATCCACTAAACAGGAAAAGAGCTTGCTTGCAGAGGACGTCTATCAGTTGTTGGCTGCATTTTTGAGCCACAAATGCTCTCAGTCTTGGACTTAACAGGGATAATTCTTTGGTGCCAAATATGATCTGAATTTTCAAAAAATGCAGTCTCTGAC
Source organism: Eublepharis macularius (assembly GCF_028583425.1). Classification (NCBI taxonomy): domain Eukaryota; kingdom Metazoa; phylum Chordata; class Lepidosauria; order Squamata; family Eublepharidae; genus Eublepharis; species Eublepharis macularius. Next base: position 104,745,824 of record NC_072795.1, read on the forward strand.
TCTCTTAAATACATGTTTTAGTGCAGTAGAAGATGCATTTTTCTAGCTGAGTCATAAGGGCTTTCTTGCTTATAATAACTATTGGGTTTTTCCTCCTTATGCACAATTTTGGCATTGCAATGCACATGTGCAGTTACAGGGAAAAGGGATTGCCTTTTCAAGAGTGTGGGAAACCTCTGGGATGTACCACCATTTCTTAGCCTTGCTGCCCAAGCACACAGTTTGCCTTCTCATCCAGGCTGGGAAGGATACTTTTTGTCATATTGGAAGTGGGTCAAAGAGTCAGTGGTGGGGTCATGCAACAGTACTTTAAATAAGGTTTCACTTGCACTATCCCTCACAACTTGTACCTGCCCACGTAGCCTACCCCCACCAAATCTCCTCTGTAGTCCACCAGCAAACCCTGTCTTCTCTTCTCTCCCTCATCAGAGAGTGGTGTGAGTCCAACTAATTGACTATCATGCTTTCTGATTTATTTATTTTTTAAAACAGTTGGAATAAGTGCCTAAATGTCCTTACTGGCTTTTCTTGTTTTTACTCTTCATTCAAACTGCCAAAGTTTGTAGACTTTGGTTTTCTTCATTTAGACTATATATTCACTATTAAAAAACTCCTCATCTCTTTCAATATTTATCATTTATGATGATTTTCTTATTCTACAGAACTGTAGCACAGTGATTTCAAAAGTACCAATTGTAATTCCCAGAATTACTACTAATCTTTAGTTCCTGTGGAGCAAAAGACTGTTTTGGAAGGTGGACTCTATAGCATTATGCCCTGCTGAGGTCTCTCCCCTAAACTTTGCACTCTCCAGGCTCCATCCCAAAATCTCCAGTAATTTCCTACCCCAGAGTTGACAACCTAGTGTCAATGCATGTTTGAAGGTGTTGTGACTCCTTCACAGTGCCTCCTGTACAAAAGCTATCTTCCTCAGGTTCAGGAATTCAGGCAGGTAAGGCAATCAGAAATGCACCACCTGTCTCATCTCTGTATATAAGGTTGAGAGCCTGGACCCTGACTCTACTCCACACAGGGCTCCCTCTCTCCTCTTCCCAGAGAGTCCACCAGACAGGGCAGCCAGTTCCCTACCCCTTACACAGCTACTGCTCAGGGCTATTGGTATAAGGGAACATAGTATTTATTTCTTTGACACGCTGCCACCATTTAGTTAAGTAGATACATTGGTCATGACCAAAATAATTTTTGTGTGTGAGTTGTTTTGCCTGGGCCAACATGCATTCAGATAGCCAGGTTTATACAGAGGGGGGGAAAGAGTTAATTTTTATTTACAAGTGTAACAACATAGGAGTGAGTCAAACACAGGGATATACTGTTTTTAACATGTGAACTCATAATCCCAACCTCTCATAATGGTACAGTGATACAATATAACAGTTGTCAGCAGCTAGCGGTTCCTGCTGCTTCTATTACAACCCCAGAAAATCTCCCTCCTCTCTTTCTAAATGTTCTAACAAATCTGAACTGACAATCTGATTGCTATGGGAAACTGGGACAGAGAAAATGGCACCAATGTGAGTGGGACCAGGGAGATTTAGACTTTCCCTTACACATGCGGGCTGCCTCAGCTTTGTTGCAAACATTCCCAAAACATTGTGGGAAGTAGGTATGGGGAAAAAATGATGATGAGAGGTGTACAGAAGCACCACTATGCTATGAGGAAAGCAGGGGGAAATGCTTACCAACAGTATCCAAGTTGGGGCCTGTGTGCGTACATGTGTGATCTCACTCATATGACTACGGTTCCCAGGTCCCAGGTCCTTTCGGGGGGGGGGGACGACCTAGGACTTATCTGAGGAAGCTTTCTTGTGTGCGTGCATTCCCAGAGTAGTGTGATGATGTCACTTCCTGGAAGTGACATCAACATACCGGCCATGGGCATGCTCCCGTGCTTCACACAGGGCTATTTCCAGCCTGTTTGGGCCAAAAAGGGCCCCAGCAAAGAACAGGAGGATACCCACTGCTAGTGCAAGGATATCACTTCAGGAAGTGACATTGTTGTCACACCCTGCTGGGAATGCACCCAGTGCATGCTTTTGCAAGTTGTCTGCTGGTGGTGGGCAAACTCCAGGAGGTTTGCCATCTCTTGCAAATTGCCAGTGGTCAGCAGGCAACTGGGCAAACTCTCAGGAGATTGCCCGCCAGAGGTGGGCAACTGGTAATCCTACATAAGACCCGTAATGGGAGAAGGTAGCAAAATTGATATCAAGTAATAACAACAACAATAAAGTGTTATTGCATACAAACCTGTAACACTATTTCAGGCAAACATTTCAACTGTAAAATGGGACTTATAGCATATTGAAGTGTATATAAAGGTGCCAAGGTAAAGAACATCTTAATTTTTGAAGCCAATTCAGGCAATACTGAAAATCCAACAAAGGCTGAAAAACAAGAGAGATTCCATTTAGCATCTTTAAAAAATATTAATAATAGTATATTTGTTTAAAAACTCATTTTGTAATGTTTACACACATTGCCTAAAAAATACCCTGTGTTTATGGGGGATATAAAATACAAAGCTACTTTGCATTCAGATTTTATAGACCAAATGGCTGGGCCCACCAGTAATGCAGAAAGGAAGAACCAAAGAAAAAAAAATCAAAGAATGATCAACAGGCTTTAAATTAATTAATATCTGGTGTAAACTTCATCCAACTGACTTCTTTAGTGTTCATAAAGCACACTCTCAAACTGAAGTTTCTCATTTCAAAACGGATGGTAAAATGGGTTAAATCTTCTAAAATTGGTCTTTCTAAGTATTCAGATTATACCGTTCTGCCATTAGATATTTAGCTCAGTGAAAATCCAGGTAATAGCTAAACAAGTAACAGCTAAATAATTTTTATGACAGTAAGGAATTTGGTAAGAAAATTGAGATGAGGGGTTTTTTTTAAATTAATACAAGACATTCAACCTCGGATTTTATCATCTCAAACTGGCAAGGCCTTTGTAACAGGCCTATTTAGAAGATAGGCCTCATTTCTTTTTTTTAAAAAAGTACCAACTGAGGAGACTATATAGAGAAAATAAGAACACTAGAAAAAGACTGTAGTCAAATAGGTGGCCAATTCTGGGTTAGGAAATTCCTGGAGATTTGGGTGTGGACTAGAGTTGCCTGAATCGCACTGGAGGCAGAGGATTCCCCACCCCATCCCCAGCTGTCACCCCTCACCACTGCATACCTGGCAGTAGGGAGAAAGGTATCCAGGAACAGGAGATAGGCTGACAGCCATGTGGCTGAAATAGGTGTTTATGTGCACGTCCCCAGCAATTATGTCATTTCCAGAACAACTTCAGAAGCGATCGGCCGTGCCAGGGGTGATGTTTAACGGTATCAGCCCCTGGTGTAACCCATCACTTCTGGGTTGCTCTGGAAATGATGTGATCACTGGGGGACATGGGCACATGTGCAACTGCAGGTAAGTACCTGTCATCTCCCCAACCCCCTTGACTCCAGTTTTGACTTGGGAAGTCCTAGCAACCCAAGTGTGGAGTCTAGGGAAGGCAGGATTTGGAACCTCAGTAGGATGCCATAGAGTCTACTCTGCTGAGCAGCCATTTTCTCCAGAAGAACTGATCTCTATAGTCTTCTTGAAATCAGTTGTAATCTCAGGAGATCTCCAGGCCCCACCTGGAGGTTGGCAACCCTTCAGGTAAAGCAATTTGGGATTATTGAAAGCCTCTCGGTGTCAGCTTAAGGCTCTAGATGGTGATAAAATACATGAAAATATTCTGATTGCAAGACAAGTGTTTAGAAAAAAAATGTTAAGAGCCAAAAATTCTAAGAGCAAGTGTACATAAACCATTTATGGGTACAATAGGAAATATCATATGTGGGATATGAATCTAATCTAATGTCCTGCTCAAGGCTGAGGTTTGGGAGTCCTGGAAGGAGCTGGTGTCAGCAGTGTATAGCAGGCACTGGGCTTTTCACATGCTTGACTTATTCCTGATTTTCTTAGCAGTAGATTCCTAAGCATTGGAACTGGGTTAGGCATGGTTCTTCCACACATCTACCCTTCCTCTGCATTTTTGCATTTATGGAGTTGGTTTATTTTCTTCCTCACTTGTTTTAAACAATTAAGATTTTCAAGTGAAGGTGATTGTGTCATCAGTGGCATCACAGGTAACATCACAACATACAAACACCTTTTTTATTTTTGTGCATGCTTTTATCTATGTCTATGTCTACATCTACATCTATGTCTATGTAAAGGCTGAATTTTTAAAAAAATTAAAGATACTGCCTGTCTTCGCACAGGGAGTACAAAGGTGAGCAACTCCACTACTCATCCCTAAGTCCCCCAACCATGGTCCACACCAGAGCACCCTACTTGGGCCAATCTACAGTAAGGAGACAGAGGCCAGCAGCAGCAGGGCAAACAGAACTCTGGAGAGATGGAGCCTAGAGCAGCAGCTCCGGGCTCTTCCAAACTGCACCACTTTTTCTGGCAGCAGAAGCAGCCATCCCTTCTCTCCTGACAATGCAATCCTATGCTGAGTTACTCCAATATAAGCCCACTGAAATCAATTGTCTTAGACTGGAGTAACTCTGCACAGGATTGCACTGTGAGCCACCAAGGCTTTTGCAATTAAAAAAACCCCATCACTTTCACATTGCTAGATCAATATACCATTATAACAATAGGTGCAACAGGTTCTTTGAATTCCCAGCTTTTTTTAAAAAAAAGTCTCTAGCCTCTTCCTTTGCAGAGATAAAAGGGAAAAGGCATATCTCCAAAATGGAAGGGGCTAGTAGAGACTTAGGGTCAAGCTACAAGTGACAAATGACACTTGCCTGGCAAGTGAACAGACTCACGTGTATTCCTCCCTGTTCACTTGCCATTCACATGCACTCCTCTTGATCAAGTGGAGAACAAGTGAACGGCAAGTGAACAGGGAGGAATACACGTGAGTCTGTTCACTTGCCAGGCAAGTGTCATTTGTCACTTGAAGCTTGGCCCCTAGAGCCAAGCTACAAGTGATGAATCACACTTGAATGACAAGTGAACAGACTCACGTGTATTCCTCCCTGTTCACTTGCCATTCACTTGCGCTCCACTTGACCACATAATGATCAAGTGGAGTGCAAGTGAATGGCAAGTGAACAGGGAGGAATACACGAGTCTGTTCACTTGCCAATTGCCATTCAAGTGTAATTCATCAGTTGTAGCTTGGCTCTTAGTTTTTTTTAAAAATGAAAGCCGGGAATTCAGAGAACAAGCTGCATCTATTATTACAAAAATATATGAATATAGCAATATGAAAGTGATGATTTTAAAATGATGGAAAATGAAATCAAGAGAGGAGGGGAAAGAAGATGAATGGGGGAGAAGTGGTTCAACTTTCAGAAAAAGATTGGGATAAACGTCGTCTCAAAAGAACTGGGGAGAAAAACAGGAAGAAACAGGAAGTCTCTATGGTAATAGAGACTAGAGTGCAGATGTACCAACAACAGATAAAAGATACCTTTTCTGCACTGGTAAATGTACATACCTATGCTGCTCCCCTGAGCATGGCCAGCATAATATATTTTCTCCTGTTTACTTTTCTGCAGAACAAAGTTTGTTATGGCTGAAAGATCGTAGATGCCCATTTCATGGATACTGAAAATGTAAAAAAAAAAATGCTTGTGAAGTGTGTTCATCATGATCTTTGTGCTGCACTAGTATATTAATATGCTCAACAAAGGAAAATACTTAAATAGCAAATTCACACATTACCGAGTTCACAGATTTATCTGTTCATAGGCTAATATGAACCTCTCTCTTTAACACACTGCTTTTTTAGGCCCAGACAATATCTCATTTAACCAGTTCCTTGAGGTCCTGCAGCACAGAAATAGTTTTACCTCTAGATTTTGCTGATTGAATGAAGTGGCCCATTGAGTCCAGTGGAACTTACTTCTGAGTACATACGCATGTATTTGCCTTCACAGTATTTGGCTGAACCTGTCAGATGGCAGGAGCTCCAGTGGTGGGGACATGAAAAAACAAATGCTAATGGGGCTGGTGGGCCAATCAGACAGGTTGGAAATGCACTCCAGCTCACCCAAAAGAAGGGGATTTTCTGTTTTTTTCCCCCAGTTATGGTTACAGTTTCACTAACCTTATTGCACATATTCCAAGCTGGTTCAAAAATTATATGATGCGCACCAATTCATTAAACAAACCTGCCCTGCTGCTAAACGTTTCCTGTTCCACATGTTGTGTTCTGTTTACACTAACTTGCAACTTTTCTTCCCACTGCAGATCCCATGTCAGTGGCAAGAGAAACATCCCTTCTTCTAGAGAAACAGGTAAGGGGGGCTTTCTGATCACCATCACCTCCATTTTCATTGTTGTTCTGCTGCTGCTGAGAGAAGGCTCCTGGATGTCCCAGTGGTAATAAATTTCTGTTGGTCTATTTCCAGACAGACCATCCAGTGGCTGCCCTTGTCCATCTGCTTCACCACTATTGTACATCCCAGAGAGGTTTGCTATGTGTGTTTCCCTCATACAGTATAATTTCTCTAAAACTTCCCCTCACTCTGGAAGGAGACACAGGCAGATGACTTGTGTTGAATGGCAAGTGACTGACATATCTGTTGACCAAGCTCCTTTTCATATTTCAGGTGGAACTTCATTCCTGCAGCAGTTCAATCCAGACTGGTTTTGGTTTTGACCTATAAAGCCCTAAACAGACTGGGACTAGCATACCTAAGGGACCATCTCTCCCTGTATGTGCCCCAGAGAGCACTTCGTTCAACCGTAAAACATCTACTGGTGGTCCCTGGCCCTAGGGAGGCTCGGCTGGCCTCTACCAGGGTCAGGGCCTTTTCAGTCCTGGCCCCAACCTGGTGAAACTCTCTGTCTGAGGACACTCGGGCCCGCCAGAATCTTGTATCATTTAGGCGGGCCTGTAAGACAGAGATGTTCCACCAGGCATATGTTGGAGGCTAATTTTAGCCCATCATTGCCAAGCCTTCCACCGATCTCCCTCTACAAGAGGTATGGAGAGTCCATTCACGCTGGTTGCCCCGAAAGGGGTACAGTATTTTATCTGTTGCTGTTTTTACGATTGCTTTTAAGTTGTAGTTTAATCAATGTTGTACCTCACCCTGAGCCCGCTTGCGAGAAGGGCGGGTTAAAAATAAAATAAATGATAAATAAATAATAAATAATTAAAAACAAGAAGTCATGTTGGCCTGATGTTTGGGTTTGGAGGTAATTGTAGTCACTCAGCCAGTAAGAACATCCCAAAACTGGTGGACCACCTCATTCCTCCAAGTCATTAAAGTAACACTTCCCCATCACCCAGCTTGGAAGTATACCTCCAGTACAGAACTGGACTGCAAAAAAAAGGCAGGATAAGGATTTCCTGCTGAAGGTATAGCACTGGACTCATAGTTTGTTTCCTCAACAAGTGCCCTGAAGAAGCATCCTTAAAGGGAATGTAGCCTATCTTTTGATTGTATCCAGAATGCTGCTTTACTCATTTTCAGTTCTTCTGTACAGTAAACAGCAGTGAAATACTCTGATTGGCAGTGAAATACTCTGCAGAACTGCAGGTGGATATTGAAGAGGGGCAGGGTGGGATTTTTTGATTTGATGTTGTTGTTTTATTCCAAACTATGTGTCTCATATGCCTGTTCTCAAGGAAGTTCATATGTAGTTTTTAAAATGTTACATAAACCATTACTGAATGTTTAAATGTTTAATTTTGTGCTGACTCTGCATTGGTAAGGGAAAGGGTCTGGCACCTCAGACTGCGGCGTGTTACACCAACTAATTTACTCCAGAAATATCACACTAAAAGGAGGCTTGGCTCCCACTTCAAGCCTTTCATATATCAAGGTAATCAGGCCACCATGACAAGTTTCTAAACCTCATGATGTCACGCTGCAAAACCTTTGCAAACAAGAAACAAACACTTTTAATAAACAAAACTGCACAAGACCAACCACAATAAACCTGAACCATCACTCAGTCTCTGCTCCATGTTTCAGTTGAAAAGTCGATGAGGATGTGGAAGAGGGTGGGCCTAGCAGGCCTCAGCCTGTGCTGTTGGTAACCATTCTCACCGCTTGCCCCAGAGGCATCAATGAATGCACTGCTTCCTGGAGGGGTGCCTCCAGGCAGCAAGGCAGCACTCCCCAAGGTCCACTCAACCTCAGCTTCATCCTCTTCTAGGTGCTCTGGAGGTGCTGTGTGCAAGACAAGAGAGGTACCTGTTAAAGAAAAGCACAGCATAAACTTCCAGCACACTCTGTTTTCACACAGACTGTCATAACCAGAGGTAGCAGGAAGGTAAAAGTGGCAAAGGGCAAAGGTTTTCATAGGCTTTACAAACTAGTGAGGAGCCCCCTCCTTTCTCCTTAACCCACACACCACTCAGAGTGAACAAGGAAATTTTGAGTGAAAGGGTTTCCTTTGAAGGAAGGAAGGAAGGAAGGAACTTACTCTACAGCCGTTTTCTGGCTCTAAGCACCCTCTCATGGACTATCAGCAGGACAAGTCCCCTCTGCCTTTCCCCTGCTGGAACGAACAAACAAACCAATTTCAGCATGCATACACCAACGGGAGGAAACTGGAGAAGGAGGGGTGGTTCATTGAGGGGGTGGTTCTGTCTTCCATTTTTGGAAGGGGAGGATTCATTTACTCCACCCACCAGCAAGCAGCCCATTGAGGGGAAGATGTCATTGGGGAATGTGTCACTTTAGTAACTTCTTACCACGTGGATGGTCCCAACACTCTTCTACTATGAGCAGGTCCAGCATCATCCTGAAATTCTGAAGATCCTCCTTTCTCCCAGTGCAGAGCTCCTCTGGCAGGAAGAGTCTTGAAGAGTCATGTTTCTCTTCTTCATCCTCCTTCTCCTCAGCCCATGCCAATCTGCCTCCTGTAGCTCTTTCTTTGGCTGTGACTGTTGCTGCTAATTCTGCATCCTCCTGCACACTCTTCTCCCTCCAGCCACTGCAGCCAGACATTTTTTCCTTGGCTGGCCTAAGCTGGACCCAACAAGACATGAGTACACAGTTGCTTGTCATTGTACCTTATGGTCCAATATGCCTGGTGCTGGGGGAGTTGAGAGGGAGTCAGGGCCACTGTAATGCTGGGTGTAATTGTGGATTTATCTATCCACTGATCTGAAGAGCCGGGGGGGGGGGGTGCTTAAACATTTAGGGTGCTTTTCTGCTATATGGTGTACTTGAGAAAAAGTGCAGTAGGTTGGCAGTTTAGTGTTCTGTGTGATTTTTGTGCCATGAAGTACAAAAGCAGCCATTTCCCCAAACCCCCTTGAAAAGAACAGCGTGCAGGTGTGCATGTGCAGCCAACACTTGCCTTGCCTGCACACAACAAACCAAAACTCATGATAACAAAAAATCCAAACAGATCTGATCCAAATTGGCAATGTCCCACCAGAAACAAACCAATAACAGAACTAAGTTTGTTCAAAAACCCTGGATACAAAACTGAAATGGAAATTTTCTCAGTACCCATCCCTCAAAGATATTAACATTTATGCCAAGTAACAAAGGTGTCAAAATAGCACTAAACTTTGTTGAAGAAGAACATGATTTGAACTCAGAGAGAATAAAATTGAATGTCTCACTGCAGTCATGCCAAATGAAATTACCTGAGATCCCAAAATTCTTTTTTTTCCCAAAAAAATTATTAATAAAAATTGTACAACATGGTGTGTTTGACATGGTGTCAACACTGATACCTGCTGGATACAAAAACTGACAATGACAAAATAAGCGACTTGTACAACCTACTGAATCCCTTCAGACTCTCATAGTTGCTAAATAAACATTGGACAGGCATTTAGGGAATCCCCAGATGTCAAAAAAAATCAGATCTCTAAAGTATGGATTTGCTGGAACCACTTCTTGTTGAACAAGATAATCCACCACTTAGAGCCAAAATTCTTGGAAAGATCTTTGATATGTTTCCAAATTTGGCCTAGTTGAATGAATCATAATTCTATTTTGAATGAAATGCTCCCACAAGCCATTATGCCGCATTTGTAGTGTCGGGCTCTGTTTCTCCTGTTTTTTCGCAACTGTAGTTCTAGCAATGGCTAGGAGAGTTGTAATTAATTTGGCTTTATTTTGGAGCAATTCAACATTGGAGAGTCAGATAGCAAAACCATTTCAGGTATGGCTGGCAAATTACACCTCATTATTTTCTTTATCTCCATTAAAAATTTGTCCCCAAAATAGTTGGATAATTGGACAGTGCCACCAGCAATGTAAAAAATTATCCACCTGACCACAGTCCTTAAAACATTTAGGGCTAATAGTTGGATGGATTCCATGAAGCCTGGTTGGGGCTAAGTACCATCTGTTTAAAACCTTTAATGGATTAAAACGCATGCTGAAAATTTTTGATTTATAATTTGGAGCATTTGTAATTTTTGGCCATTCAGTTTCCTGGATTCTGTGTTGGCAGTCCATTTGCAAAAGCACTTGGCAATTCTTCCTTTTTTCTGTTTCCTGCTTCACCAGGATTTTATAAATATGGAATATAAGACCTTTTATATTACCATCTGTATTTCTAATAAGACACTCAAACTCTGTAAGGGTTTGAACTAAAAAAAAATAAAATTGAATGTTCCGTACTGTAGTAGTCAAATGAAATTACCTGAAATCCCAGAATTCTTCTTGGTCAATTGTAAGGTGTTGGTGTCTTCTAGACCAGGAATTACCTCTGTTATTTCCAATCCACACATCATATCCAGCATCAGCTAGCATGAAGCCCAGGCTATTGTTGGGTAAGTTTGCTACCCAGACACTGCCTTCCATTAACAGGCAATGCATCAACAGTATAGCTGCCTTTGATCCTTAAAAGCAGAAAACTTTAAGTTAAAAAGCTGTAACACACCATGAGATTAAGAATTCTACAACATGAACCACAGCAGCTAGAATGTTGGGTTTGAATGTGAGGAAGTAACATTCAAATCACGTCTTGTCTAGGAAGCTCAGAGTAGAATACTCATTCCCAAAACAACGGACATAATCAAATCCTGACATTTCTTTCCCCTTTTAAAAATTTTCTTCAGGAGACACTACAGGAGGAGGCAGTCTGTAAAGGAGAAACCCAGGTCTCACCTCTTGTTAAAGTGTGTCATGGAGACACATGTACACTTAGATACTTAGGGGTGTGCATAATGGGAAAAAAGAGCCAAAAATACACACAGAAATTGCAGGTTCAGCTCATTAAAGCAACTTCTGGAACCCTGAACCAAATCTGGGAAACTAAATTGTAACGAGTTCCTCCCACCAAAAAGTGTGTGTGTTCGTTTCTATTCATATCTTCCAGCAGTACATTGAGTACTGGCAGGCACTGAGCTTGTCTCGCAGGGTAGTTATCTTGTTTTTTCTGAATAGCATTCAACAGTCAGAGTCCAAGGGGAGAGAGACTTTATGCTATTAAGTAATTCTCTTGGCTGAAAAAAAGAATGAGACCAATGTGCATGAGTGATCTCCCCCATCCCTCACCACTACCTGGAAAATGGCATTCTCCACTTCCCTGTTAATTGCATCCTCACAAGAGGAGACTGCTCCCCTCCTATCAGTTTTGGAAACATTTGGAAGGGAGACTTCAATCATAGGCTGCAATTTTAAAGACACTTCCCTGGGAGCAAGCATAATTGAATAACATGGGACTTAAATCTGAGTAGATCTGTTTAGGATTGCTTCCATGGTCTTTCAGGGCTCTCTCTTTTTCTGAATCATATGGCAAACATACCTACACCAACCTTTCAAAATAATACTGCCTGCCCACATAGCAAAAGGAAAACTTATGGGGAAAACATAGGTCTTTGGGGGCAGGTCAGGAGAGGAATTCAGTTAATCATTCTGCTTGCTTGCTTGTACTTGGATGATGGAGAAATTTGGCAGCAAGAATGCCCCATTTTCCAGCAGTACATTGAGTATGAAAATGCCCTTCATTGTGAGAACAAAACTACAGAACGAGGAAACTTAGCAGCAACCGGCGATAGCAGAATGCAAAGGTAATAAGTTACTAGCACTATAGAAAAAGAAGAGGTGAACATGAAGCAGGATTGTTTTCAATGTTACTGCAGTGCTCTGGTTAAAGCAATCTCCTACTTGGGAGTGACCCTCTGCTGCTGTCCTACCCAAAAACACTTGCCTTCTACAGGTCCATTGTTGTGTTTTTGTGTGTTATATTGTGCTTAACAAAAAAAACTCAGTGGTTTAGACTAGGTGGTGGATTAATTATTGATGCTGCTTCTGGTTAAGTGCAAAAATAGCTTCCCTGGAGCCTCGTTTTCCTGCCCCCACTCCTTTGAAAAGAACAGCTTGCATTTGCACATGTAGGGCCAACTGTCAGGTCTTGCCAGGTATTTCCCCAGTCACTTCACTGCATCACTCCAGTGCATAAGTTAAAGATGATTTTATTAAGGAAAGATACTAGTTTCAAGATACTGTAACATTGACTGGAATGGGCAGGGGGTTGGACTAGAGGGTCTGTATGGCCCCTTCCAACTCTATGATTCTATGATTCTATGGAATGCCTAAAAACGGGAAAGTCAGTTCAATTATAGGTTAGTGTCCCCTCCCCCAGGAGGAAGAAAGTCCGTTAGGAGTTTAGGTGCCCTTCGCCTGGGAAGCAGGGAGAGAGGAAGGAGAGGAGCACTACTCAGTCTCTGTAGTAGCTTCAAGGACACATTCCCAGGCTCAGCAGGAACTAGGAATCAAAACACTGTGCCTGAAAAAGAAACAGTTAGCAACAGGTCTACACAACTCTAGTTCCCTCTGCACTCCCTCAGAGGTACTGGAGTAAAACACACATGAAACAGAAAGCATGAAATATGGCAGATATGCTGGGGCGTATCTGGGGCGTGAAAAAAGCCAAATATATCAGTTCTTTATATCTATATCTATATCTATATCTATATCTATATCTATATCTATATCTATATCTATATCTATATCTATATCTATATCTATATCTATATCGATCAATATAGAAATTAGCATTGGACTGCATAAAAAATATCAAAAGCAGACTATATAACAGAAAGTAACATTAGATAGTAAACATAATATCAAAAACAAAGTATGTCACAAACTATTAAAACTACATAATAATATCACAAAAAGTAACATTAAAGGATAGATATATCAAAACCAGATTATATAGCAGGTTATTAAAACTACATATTTCTCTTCTCAACCCCCCTCCCCACTTATTTATGTTAAAATATATTATACGCGCTGTTTTATATTCAACATATTAAGAAAAAACTTATCTTTCAGCCATATAATCAAAAAAGACTTTCCATTTTTCCTGAAATTCTGAAATTGGCGTGTTATGCAAACTGCCTGGGCTCTACTTAGCAGGGAAGCTGCTCCATCAAGGGCTCAGTTTCTCCACCTGCTCAGTCCCGCTCCCTGACTGCTCTGGATTGAAAGGAGTTGCTGCCAGGAACTGCCTGCTGAAGCTGCCTGTGCTGCTGCTTACTAGGAAAGCTGCTCCGTCTGGGGCAGAGTGGAGTAGACTTTGGTAAGGGACCAGTGTGGAGTCAGGGATTCCAGCAGTCCTGGGACGAGGAAGGTATGGCAGTAGGACTAGGTGTTATAAGGGAAGGACACGGAGATACAGGTCAGCTCGGAGCCCTTCCAACCTTCTTCCTATTCTGAGATATGTTAGTAGTGGGTTAGGATTCCATGCTTCTCCCTGACACTGATGTTGTGTAGTGCCAGGTCCATTAATAATAAGACCCATATGCTGCAGGACTATTTTGCAGCAACTAAGGTGGACTTGGTATGTGTGACTAAAACTTGGGTGAGACAGGGTGAAACATGATTGAGCTACACACACACCCCAGGCTTCTTGATTCTTCATCAGTCCTGGATCGCTGGCCAGGAGGGGTAGCAATACTCACATGAGTTTTTTTCCCCTTCAGGCTGCTCCTCACACCAAAGATCACTGGCATTGATTGTGTAGTCCTGGTGGGGGTGCTGTGAAGAGTTTGGCTGTCTGGTGTATCTGCCACCTAGCACACCAGCAGCTACCCTGTTGAGCCTGCTGGAGGCAGTGGCTGGCTGCGCTTTGAAGTATCCCAAGCTATTAGTTTTTGGTGACTTCAATGTCCATGCTGATGACAACACTTCCTCACAGGCTGCAATCTTAGTGTCTTCCATGGCAGCACTAGGACTCTCAAAAATTGTGGCAGCTCCCATGCATCAGGCAAGCCACATGCTTGATTTGATCTTTGGGATGGGGATACATATGGACCTAGATGTAACTGAAGCAGTGCCATGGTCAGACCACTTTGTACTGAAGGCCCATTTGGGTGCACCAACTCCCCCACCCTGCATAGGCAGTGAGTTGATTTATGCTCGCCGGTGAAGACTTATGGATCCGCTCAGGTTCTGGAATGCTCTGTGGGAGCCGATGCCCCCTGGTGGCTCATTGGATGTGCTGGTAGAGGACTGATATGCTTGTCTCTCTGAAGCCATTGATGAAGTTGCTCCCTGTTGCATTCTCTGCCCCTGTACCAGACTAGCCCCGTGGTATACTGAGGAGGTATAACAGATGCAGTTTGAAAAATGGCAGAGGAAAATATCAGATTTTGTCTGGGCAGGCAAGAAGCCTCGAGTGAAAATGAAAGTTCTACAAGATGCAAAAGAAAGAGGCGGAATGCTGGTGAAGTGGGCCATAAATTTTAACAAAGAAATAACAATGGAGGCATGGGAATACTTGTGGAAGACCACAATGAAGATTACAACGTGCACTAGTATCAAAGAGAACATTTACAAAATGATTTACCGTTGGTACATGACACCAAAGAAGATTGCACTAGGGAATTTGAACACTTCTAACAAATGCTGGAAATGCAAAAAACATGAGGGTTCCCTCTATCATATGTGGTGGACGTGTGAGGTAGCTAGGCAGTACTGGGGGGAAATAATAAGAGTAATAAGTGAGATTTTACAATTTCAAATCAATAAGAACCCAGAACTCCTGCTACTAAACTTGGGAATGGAGGGCATTCCAGCTCATCACAGGACATTGTTATTTTATATGACAGCAGCAGCTAGACTTTTGTATGCGCAAAAATGGAAAGTACAAGAAGTGCCAACTATTGAAGACTGGATCTACAAATTGCTGTATATGGCAGAAATGGACAAAATGACAAGAAAACTGAGAAACCTTGACCCAGGACAGTTTAACACAGACTGGGAGAAGCTGAAACAATATTTGGTGAAGAATTGGGAGGTGGGAGGAGAACTGTGGCAGTTTGAGAACTATTGAAGTACAATAAAATGCAGAGGGGGGTGACTTTACCCGGGGGGGAGAAGAGGTAAACGTGAATCTCTAAGCAGTTATGTTATTAGATTGATATATATAGAATAACAAATAGAATATTGATAGAAAATAACTAACCATAAGGGTTAACTATAAGGATTGACTAACTAATAATATTTTCTTTCTGGTAAGATTTGTATAATGTACCAAACTGAATATGTTTATCTGAAGATATATATGAGTCAAATTGATTGACATCATATGATGACAGTTATATAGATTTACTATTGAAGGAGAATAGAAATACTAATGTAATCAAATATAATCAAATATAACTAAAACAGAAAGAAGATAGAATGAGTAACACATAGAGTATAAGTTAAATTGCTTGATTTATATGAATGTATGGTTTATATGGTTTATGATCTATAGAAATATTTGAAATTGGAATTATGAAAAATGGGATAAATTGTTTATCCAATATGGAAATAAGGACTCACAGTTAGGGTACAGAGTATTAAAAATAGTTAAAGAAGTATTGCTTAGAATAAAGGGAGAATATACATTTGTTAGATAGAGGAATTTAAAAGGAGTAAGGGAAAAGGGACAAAGGGTTGGAAAACTGTTGGAAGTCAACAAAAAGGGGGGAAAGGGAGGGGGTTAGAAACTGGAAAATGGGAGAATTGATTGTAATGTGAAAATAATTGATCCTAACCCAATAAAAAATTTTCAAAAAAAAAAAAAGAAAGAGGCGGAATGCAACTGCCCAATCTAAGACTTTACTACGACGCAATCTGCCTAGTGTGGTTGAAAGATTGGATGATGCTGAAGAATAAGAAATTATTGGCCCTAGAGGGATATAAAAAAATATTTGGATGGCATGCATATCTATGGTATGACAAAGTAAAAGCGAATTCGATGTTCTTACATCATTATATACGGAGAAGCCTATATGCAACCTGGAAGAAGTACAGAGACTACTTACAAGAAGAAACCCCCCTGTGGGTGGTTCCGTATGAGGTAATAGATCCGAGAGCTGTCGATACTGAGCAACAGTGTTTAACTTACAAGGAGATAACCCGAATAGAATCTTCTAAACTTAAAATAAAGACACAGGACGAGTTATCACCAAATTATGACTGGTTTCAGTACAGACAGATCAGAGATCTCTACAATTCGGACTCTGCAAAGGGAGGTATAAGAACAGAGAATTCGGAACTAGAGCAGACACTTTTAAAAGATGACAAGAAGGAAATTTCTAAGGTATACCAAGTACTGTTGAAATGGTATACTGAAGATGAAACAGTTAAAGTACAAATGGTGAAGTGGGCCATAAATTTCAATAAAGAAATAACAATGGAGGCATGGGAATACTTGTGGAAGACTACAATGAAGACTACGACGTGTACTAATATCAAAGAGAACATTTGCAAAATGATTTATCGTTGGTACATGACACCAAAGAAGATTGCGCTAGGTAATTTGAACACCTCTAACAAATGCTGGAAATGTAAAAAACATGAGGGTTCCCTGTATCACATGTGGTGGACGTGTGAGGTAGCTAGGCAGTACTGGGGGGAAATAATAAGAGTAATAAGTGAGATTTTACAATTTCAAATTAATAAGAACCCAGAACTCCTGCTACTGAACTTGGGAATGGAGGGCATTCCAGCTCAACACAGGACATTGTTATTTTACATGACAGCAGCAGCTAGACTTTTGTATGCGCAAAAATGGAAAGTACAAGAAGTGCCAACTATTGAAGACTGGATTTACAAATTGCTGTATATGGCGGAAATGGACAAAATGACAAGAAAATTGAGAAACCTTGACCCAGGACAGTTCAACACAGACTGGGAGAAGCTGAAACAATATTTGGTGAAGAATTGGGAGGTGGGAGGAGAACTATGGCAGTTTGAGAACTATTGAAATATAATAAAACGCAGAGGGGGGTGACTTATCCGGGGGGGAGAAGAGGTAAACGAAAATTTCTAAGCAGTTATGTCATTAGATTATATGTAGAATAATATATAGAATATTGATAGAAAATAATTAACTATAAGGGTTAATCATAAGGTCTGACTAATTAATATTATTTTTGGTAAAATTTGTATAATGTACCAAACTGAATAAGTTTATCTGAAGATATATATGAGTCAAATTGATTGATATTATATGATGATAGTTATATAGATTTATAATTGAAGGGGAACAAAAACAGTAATGTAATTAAATATAACTAAAGCAGAAAGAAGAAGATATGTAGAATGAGTAACACATAGACCATAAGTTAAATTGGTTGACTTATATGAATGTATGGTTTATATGGTTTATGATCTATAGAAATATTTGAAATTATGAAAAAGGGGATAAATTGTTTATCCAACATGGAAAAAGGGACTCAAAGTTAGGGTACAGAGTATCAAAAATAGTTAAAGAATTATTGCTTAGAATAAAGGGAGAACATATATTTGTTAGATAGAGGAATATAAAAGGAGTAAGGGAAAAGGGACAAAGGGTTGGAAAACTATTGGAAGTCAACAAAAAGGGGGGGAAAGGGAGGGGGTTAGAAATTGGGAAATGGGAGAATTGATTGTAATGTGAAAATAATTGATCCTAACCCAATAAAAAATTTTTAAAAAAAAAGAGGAGGTATAACAGATGAAATGGGAGCTGAGACAGCTAGATCGAGTGTGGCAGCATACTTGGGATGAAGGGGAAAGTTCATCTTATACAACACTTATACAACACTGCCTATGAGATGGCAGTGAAAGCAATCAAAAAGGAATTTTATGCTGCTTCCACTGCATCCGCAAGTTCCTGCCCTGCTTATTTATTTAGAATAATTCAATCTTTCTCCCTATCACAGGGAGAAAGACAAAGTGTCGATATGGAACTTAGCTGTGAGGCCTTTGGAAGCTTTTTTTGTGAGTAAAATCTTGTCCCTCTGCCAGGACGTTCTGGCCACGGTTGATACAGTGAACTTGGCCATCTTCTGGTTTGGTTTTAGATAACTTCAGCTGCCTCTCCTAGGATGAAGTTGACAGGACCCTGACTGTTGTGAGGCCTACCACTTGCCCCTTGGACCCTTGTCCATCATGGCTGGTTAAATCCAGTGGTGATGAAATTCAGGTCCCATTGGTGAAGATCATTAATTTATCTTTGAGCTCGGGCATGTTCCCTGGAGCACTGAAAGAGGCAGTGGTAAGGCCCCTTCTGAAGAAGCCATCTTTGGACCCCACCAATCCATCCTGTTACCACTCAGGAGAGATGGGCATGGAACAAAAAAAACCCCGAACCACATGATTTGTGGTTCGTAGCATTCCATGGAATATTGAACCACGAACTTTGGACCTTTTCCCAGTTCGTGGTTCATTGTTCCGTGGCATTTCAATCATCCTGCACTTACTGCTGAAGCTGATGCAGGGCGTTTGAAACAGACAGCCCCTTTCTTCTGCTGCCTGGCAGCAGAAGAAAGAAGCTGTCATTTCACTGACCCCACACTAGAACCAGTGCAGGGTCTGTGAAATGACAGCTTCTTTCTCCTGCTGCCGGGGCTGTCAGTTTTACAGACTCCACACTGTTCCACCACAGGGCAGCAGAAGAAAGAAGCTGTCATTTCACTGACCCCACACTGTTCCAGCGCAGGGTCTGTGAAACTGTCAATCTGACAGCCTGGGCAGCAGGAGAAAGAGGCTGTCAGTTTCACAAACCCCGCGCCAGTTTCAGCCCATCAGCTGAACCCTGCTCAGGGTCTGTGAAACTGACAGCCCCTTTCTCCTCCATAGGTGCTGTCAGTTTCACAGCCCCCATGCTGGGTTCAGCCGATGGGCTGAAACTGGGACGGGTCTGTGAAACTGAACCTGGCCACAGAATGGCTGGAAAAATCCGTTTGTTCCGTAAACACGTGTTCCCATGGAACACATGTTTTGGTGCAAATGAACCAGCCATTCCATACAGAATTTTGTCCCATGGTTCATTTTGTGCCCATCTCTACCACCCAGCATCAAATCTCCTGTTCCTAGATAAGGTGATTGAGAGGGCAGTGAAGGAGCAGCTGCAGGTACTCCTGAATGATCCCTCGGTCCTGGATCCATTTCAGTCTGGCCATGGGATGAAGACAGCGCTGGTCACCTTCACATCTGAATCAAAGTGGATCAGTGTTATTGGATCTGACAGCAGCATTTGACATGGTCAGTTATGACCTTCTGACCCACTGCCTCGCTGATATGGGTACATGGGGTTGCCTTGCAATGGGTGGTCTCTTTTCTCCACGATCAGGGAAAGAGGGTGGTGCTTGGAGAGCAGATGTCACCAAGGAACTCACTGGTATGTGGTATTTCTCAAGGGTCAATTCTCTCCCCAATGCAATTTAATATCTATAGGGGCCCCCTTGCCCAGTTTAGCCTGAAATTTCGGACTGGGATGCTGCCCTGGATGTTTTGGCCAGGGCTTTGGATGCTGTGACTGTATGGATGAAGCAGAGTAAGCTGAAGTTGAACCCTGTGAAGACAGAGGTCCTGTATCTGGGTCAGGAGTTGTTGAGCTCAAGAATCTGTCTTCCAACCTTAGATGGGTGCTTTCAATGCCTGCATCAATGGTAAAGAGCCTGGGTGTGATTTTGGATGCCTTCTTGTCAATGGAGGCACAGATCTCTTCAGTTGCCAGATTTGCGTTTTTCTATCTTCGGCAGGTCAGGCAACTTGCTCTCTGCCCATGACCTAGCTAGAGTGATCCATGCAATGCTCACCTCCAGAATGAACTACTGTAACTCACTTTATGCAGGGCTATCCTTGAAATTGACCCAGAATCTGCAACTGGTCCAGAATGAAGCGGTGTGGGTCCTCACAGAAACCCAATTTAGGACAGATATTTGACCTGTATTGCACCAGCTGCACTGGCTCCTGGTTGAATTCTGAGTCAAGTTCAAGGTATTAGTGTTAACCTTTAAGGCCCTTAATGGACTTGGACCTGCATATCTTCAGGAGGACCATCTCTCCCTCTGTGTTTCCCGGAGGGTGTTATGCTCTGCAGATCAACATCTGATGGTGGTCCTTGGCCCCAAGGATGTTCACTTAGCCTCAACCAGGGCCAGAGCCTTTTTGGCTCTGGCTGTGGCCTGGTGAAATGCTCTCCTAGTTGAGACCCAGGCCCTGTGGGACTTATTACAGTTCTGCCAGGCCTATAAAATGGCGATGTTCTGCCAAGTCTATGAGAATGGTTGAGGAGCTGGTGAACTATCCTGCCAGTCCCTTGCCTGTTTTGTTCTGCTTCACTGTCTAATGAGATCCGTTGTGCCTAGCCAGATTGATATGTATTGATTTTATTGTTTTATGACTGTGGTTTTATGATGTTGTGACCCTCCCTGAGCCCGCTTTATTCATTCATTGAGTCACGTCTGGGCAAAGTTCCACCTTTCATTTTGTTGCACATACTACTCTCGCCGCCATCGACATATATTTAAAGAGTTCACTGTGTTCTTCTGCAATATTATTTCTTAGTAAAATATTTAATAACATATTTTGGGTCTAGCACAAAGCAGAGCTTTAATACGTTTTGCATCTCTTAGTGTATTTTTATCCAGTATCTTTACCTCCTGGAATTCTGTTCAGAGTCAGGTAATACCCATCAACTGTAAGCACTTCATATTCTTCAGAAGGATAGCCCCAATACTTGATTTTCTCACTCTGCAAGGATACCAAGTCAAATGTTAGGCCCAAATTGTTCAACAATTTTTTTAAAAAATTATTTTATTTTATTATTGGTTTATACAAGGAAGGACAAATTATATGGTAGCAAACTAATCAAAATTTACAGAATAACATACTTTAAACTTACAGTTCAATATAAGTTATCCAAAAAGACCACTTTGTTTAATAGTGTGTTAAATTCTTTCCTCTTTGTAATAAGGTTCATTTAATTATACTAAACATTTATTTAACTTTATCAGACTATTTTTTTAACCTCTGGACATCACCATTCTCTCAATATCTTGCAAATACTATTCTTGTAACAGTGATAAGATGCTAAATAATATGAAATTGTTTCTCAGCATAAGAAATATTGTTTAGCAAAAATATTTCAGGTAGCATAAGTATATTATGATTTAGACCTGAACTTTTAGAACAACTACTACAAAAAGCACTATTTTACTATCCATTAAAGGTAAAGGTAAAGGGAGTCCCCTGTGCAAGCACTGAGTCATTACTGACCCATGGGGGGACATCACATCACGACGTTTTCTTGGCAGACTTTTTACAGAGTGGTTTGCCATTATAAGAGAATTATAAACATTTAACCCAGCTTTTTCACACTTAAAAGGAGAACCAAACTGATACCTTTGAGTCCTATCAAGGTCCCTTAATGGCAGATGCCAAAGGAGAGATATTATGAGCATTTATTTTTATACTTATCCCAACAGCCTAAAAGATTATTTATAAATCACAAACTTTTTTCCTGTCTTCTTTTTTCACCCACAAGATAAAACGTAACAGCATTCTGACACAGGATAGTTGGACAACAATTTCATTTGAATCTTTACCACAATTATAATCATAAAACCAATAGGGCAGCCTCACTAAGTTCACAGCATCATCATGATACTTTCCAATGTTTGAAAAAGCTAAGCCATCATTTTTTATTTTATTTTTTTGCATGATAAATTGGCTTATCCTAGGTTTCTTCTTATTCTAAACAAAATCCATCAATAATTTCTGCCGCTCTTAGTATTGTTCAAGATTACAACAGAAATATTTGCCAATAGATATCTCACTTTGGGCATAATCATCACTTTGTGTTAACCCTTCCAAGCAGAGACAAATTAAAAAAATTGCCATAAATCTAATTTATATTTAATGTCTATAATCAGTGCTTTAAAGTTATTATGAAGTAATTACTACTCCTAAATATGTAATCCAGTTACTATTTATTTTCATATCTAATATGGAGCATTGACACCAGTCCATGGGAGCAGCAAAGTATATGAATGAAAGTCCAGAGCACATGAACTACGCCTTTACATAATTAGAAGTTCTTGTGGAGGATACAGTTCTCATTCCACAGTGGAGTAGAGTGGCTCACACGACTACAACAATCAAATAAATTTTGAATTAGGGATAAGCTGTCACTACTACAGTTTATTTCTTTGAGAGCTGTAAAATATCACAGTACTTACAATATTCATAAATTGTTCAGGATTCATTTCTGTTTTACTTTTAACTTCTGGACTCACAGTCCTTTGAAAAGCCATCATAATGAGCAACAGCCACATCCTGGAGAACCTACAAAATATGGAAAATTTTAGAGAGTGAAAGAGATTTACTTTATAGTATAGTGCCTGTGTTCCAAACACCAAAGATCACTTCAACTTCCCATGCTGGTATTCCGTGCGATGGCAGGAATGTGGGTGATGACGGCAGCCGCCGGGCCTGGCAGGCAGGCCCGATGAGCCGCCTCCCCTCAGGGAGCGGGGGGTCTGGTTGCTCGCCAGCAGCACCCCCCATGTTCCTACCCGCCAGGCCAAAAAGGAGTGTGCTGGTATTCCCGGAGTGGGCGGGAGAGGACCTGTCATCATGAGGAGGGGGAGGGGGAATATCCCCCAGCATCCAAGGGTCCTCACCCAAGGGTCCCACTGAGGAACAGTGTGGCGGAGGCAGCCAACAGTACACACCTTCCTGCCTTGACGGAAAACATGGGAGGGAGAGGACCTGTCATCATGAGGAGGGAGAGGGAGAATATCCCCCAGCATCTGCGGGTCTTCACCCTAGGGTTCCATCGAGAAACAGTGTGGCGGAGGCAGCCAACAGTACACACCTTCCTGCCTTGACAGAAAACATGGGAGGGAGAGGACTTGTCATCATGAGGAGAGGGAGGGGGAATATCCCCCAGCCACTGTGGGTCCTCACCCAAAAGTCCCACAGAGGAACAGTGTTGTGGAGGCAGCCAACAGTATACAACTTCCTGCCTTGCTGGAAAAGATGGGAGGGAGAGGACATGTCATCATGAGGAGGGGGAGGAAGAATATCCCTCAGCATCCGCGGGTCCTCACCCGAGGGTCCCACTGAGGAACAGTGCGGCGGTGGCAGCCAGAAGCTCACACCTTCCTGCCTTGCTGGAAAGGATGGGAGGGAGAGGATCTGTCATGTGGAGGGTAAGTGGGAAGATCCCACCCCAGCCACCAGGCCAAAGAGGACCGTGCTGGTATTCCTGGAGTGGGTGGGAGAGGATGTGTCATTCGGACCGGGGGCCTGATCCCCCAGCCACCACGGGTCCTCACCTGAGGGTCCCACTGAGGAACAGTGCGGTGGCAGCGGTCAACAGTACACACCTTTCTCCCTTGATGGAAAGGACAGGAGTTTCAGGACACATTCCCACCCAGCTGAAAGAGGTCCCATCAGTCCCATTGACAGGGGTGCTGCCACATTGTCAACAGATTGTATCCGTGCACAATACAATCGACTGCGCGAGCGCAACCGAGCTGTGTAACCAAGGAGGGAGCAGTAACAGGATAGTCCCTCGTGAAGCAGGGGCTGACTTGATCCACCTTCCTGCCTTTGCGGAAAGTAGGGGATGGGCAGGACTGGAGGCATTGTTTGGATGGGTCAGAGTGGTTCCTGAGAGGGGGAGATGGAAATGGGACAGCAGCAGCAGCAGCAGCTGACATCGGCCACCTTCCTGCCTTTGTGGGAATGACATCATTCAAGTGACCCATTCCCCCCTGCTCAGAGGGCTCTGCGTTTGCAATGGATGGGGGCACCATGCAGCTGAACTATATGTGCAACAGTTCCTGAGCTGCTGCTTAAGTGCCCAAAGGAGGCTGCCATCAGCAGCATCACCCACCTTCCTGCCTTGCCGGAAAGGATGGGAGGGAGAGGACTTGTCATGTGGGGGGTAAGTGGGAAGATCCCCCCACAACTGCCAGGCCAAAGGGAAGCGTGCTGGTATTCCTGGCATGGGAGGGAGAGGACGTGTCATTCAGACCGGGGGTCTGATCCCCCAGCCACTGCGGGTCCTCACCCAAGGGTCCCACTGAGGAACAGTGCAGCGGCAGCTGCCTCCTGAGCCATCAGCCTTGAGGTTGTAAGCTGCGCTGTCCCAGACCCCGAGAGAACAACCTCTGCCAGCGTGACCTGCCAGAGCGCTTTGCTCTCACTAGCATCACCCTCAGGGCAAAGTGATCCTCCCACTGACCCCCGCTCAGAAGAGCTTGTGGCTCCCTTTCTCCCCCCAATGGATGTTTCACTGAGTGAGGAGGGAGACAGGCTCAGGTGGTGCCTCTTCAGATGCCAAGTCAGGGCCGTCGAAGACAGATGCTTTGGGGGTTTGCTCCTGCGCACCAGGACATCACAGCCACAGCACCACACCACACAGGGGTCATCAGGAAGGGCCCAAAAGTGCTTCCATATGGAGGCGTTGTAACGCCGGCCACTAACTGTCCCAGGGGAAGGAGGACAAACGTTTACAGGCTGTGCTGCGGGGCTGGACACAGACGACAGGGTGAGGGATGGACTGCGGGAAGGGACACCACCAAGAGTTTGGGATGGGGACGGGAGGAATCATTCATAACACACATACCATTCCTCCAGGGATCCATCGCCCACCTACCTCTCCTCAAAATATTGAGAGAGATTCTCTCCCTCCTGCGCAAAGACCTCTTGGGCCTCCACAGCCGACATAGGTGATTTGGGGGGAGCGGGAGGACTCCCTGCGTCCCCTGAGCCACACCCAAAACTGCTTTCCACAACTGAACCAGGAGGACTGTAATCACACTTCACCCCACAACCACCCTTGGCAGCAAACACGAGAGGAAGACTCATTGTGCCACCAAACTAGATTTTAGAAGGACAGGAAAGGAGATGACTCTGTGTGCCCTCCGCCATGGTGCCCACTGAACCTGGCAGCAGCCCTGGCATCAGAGGGAGGGAGGGACTAGAGCCCTAGCCCACCATGCCCACAGATCTGAACAGAACAGGCACTAATAACACAGTGTGACCCCTCAGTTGAGGTGCTCACTGAGCTTGGCCCCAGGGCTCGGCAGCAGCACTGGAACCACAGGCTGGGGCTACAGCCATAGCCCAGCACACCAAGATGCCTGGGCAGAACAAGCACAGTGACTAAGAATAATAATAGTAATAATAAGAATCACAATAAAAATGATTAGGATTGTGATAATAACATGAATCATTTGGTGAGCCCTCAGCCGAGGTACCCACTGAGCTTGGCCCCAGGGCCTGGCAGCAGCTCTGGCACCAGAGGGAGGGAGGGACTAGAGCCCTAGCCCACCACTCCCACAGACCTGAACAGATCAGGCACTTATGTGAGCCCTCAGCCAAGGTGCCCACCAAGCTTGGCCCCGTGGCCTGGCAGCAGCCCTGGCACCAGAGAGAAGGAGGGACTAGAGCCGTAGCCCACCACTCCCACAGACCTGAACAGATCCGGCACTGATTAATAATAATGTGAGCCCTCAGCCGAGGTACCCACCGAGCTTGGCCCCAGGGCCTGGCAGCAGCCCTGGCACCAGAGGGAGGGAGGGACTAGATCCCTAGCCCACCGCTCCCACAGACCTGAACAGATCAGGCACTTATGTGAGCCCTCAGCCAAGGTGCCCACCGAGCTTGGCCCCAGGGCCTGGCAGCAGCCCTGGCACCAGAGGGAAGGAGGGACTAGAGCCCTAGCCCACCACTCCCACAGACCTGACCCGATCAGGCTCTGATCAATAATCAATGTGAGCCCTCAGCCGAGGTGCCCACTGAGCTTGGCCCCAGAGCCAGGCAGCAGCCCTGGAACCAGAGGAGATAGAGCCCTATCCCCCAAAGCCAAGCTCAATTGTACTCTGTCTCTCTCCCCAAAGGCTAGCAAGTGGCAAGCAAGAGCTCTGTCCCACTCCACTGCTAGCAGAAAGTGAAACCCAGCCTGGGATCCCATGGCTATTTATAAGCATGGGTCCCATTCAGCAACACAGAAGGTCTGTGTTTGGCCATCAGAGCTGCCTATCAGGGTTTGCAGGGATGAGATTGGAGTGCCCATGGCTACAGAACACCCCCTTCCCCCTCCCTCCCCTGGGTGTCTTCTTCCAACTTGTAACTGCTTTGCAGCTCCGTGGTTGGAAGGAAGCCCTGCTGATCAAGGAAAGCTGGGCTTCCATTTGGGTTTCCAGGGCGACAGAAGGAGGACAGACAGAGCTCAGGCATTCCCCTGGCTCTGTTGCCAGGGGAATAGATTGCTGGTGCCTGGCTTCCCGAACCACGCCCGAATGCAACAAACCAGGCTTCTTCCGAACAATCACGAACCGCCGGGTCACGATCGTGCGATCATCATTTTCGTAGGTTTTTGAGGTTCGTAATGCAGTTTGTTCCCATCTCTAGTTTGTACGTTATTGATATATTTATAGTTGGGAATAGATTAATATAGTACACGGTTAATTAGATTGTAAATAGGAATAA
This sequence comes from Eublepharis macularius, assembly GCF_028583425.1. Taxonomy (NCBI): domain Eukaryota; kingdom Metazoa; phylum Chordata; class Lepidosauria; order Squamata; family Eublepharidae; genus Eublepharis; species Eublepharis macularius. The sequence goes on from NC_072795.1 coordinate 104,772,552, forward strand.
ATGATATAGTAGAGAAGCACTTTTCGCACTTCGGCACTTTAAAACATAAAAAAATGTAAAAAATCATTAGAACCAATTGATAGTTTTGTTGATATTCTTTAACTCTGGGAAGATTTTACTCTTGGATACTCATTTCCAGACTATGCTAACTGAACATCTATTGGCCAGATTTCAAAAAATACCAGTGGAACAACACCTCTGCCCATGTGGTCTTCTTAACCAGGTGGAGGACATTGTACACTATGTTCTACATTGTTTCTTCTGAGTCCATCCAGAATAAACTACTGAACCAATTTCTTGTAAACTTTTTTTACTCTGATGAGGAATGTATAACATTTTTATTAGCTGATTTCCCCCCCCCCCTGTTTACTCTTAAAGTGGGCATTTTTCTCTCAATTAACATAAGGAAACATTAAATTTTGCTAATTCTGTAAGGATTTTAGCCAAACTGTAATTTTATGTACTCTTTATGGATTTTCTACTTCCTTCTTCCACTTCTTTTGTATCACCTTAGTTTAAAATTTTAAGTTTTGCCATGTAAATAAGTACCTATGTTTTAACTCTTTTGTTGTAGCATATGCTGGTATTAGGGTTGCCAATCCCCCACTGGGGGAGGGGGATCCCCTCCTCCCACCTGTAGAGGCCTGGCCAGCAGAAGAAAAGGTGGGGGAATGTGCCTCCCTGGGCATGTTCATGGGTGGTGCAGCATGCTCCTGCACCACATGAGGCCAATTTCACCTCAAACAGGCCAAATTGGGCCTGTTTGGGGCCTAAATTGGCCTGCTGTGAAATGTAGGAGCTTGCCATGGCCCTCTCAGAAGCATTCCCACAATTCCACAGCAGGCTGAAATGGGCCCATTTGGGCTGAAATTATCTTGCTGTAAAGCAAAGGAGCACTCCAGGGCTTATCGCACTGCCCCAACAGTGCTGCCACACTGCTCAGCAGGCCAATTTCGGTGCCAAACAGCCTCAATTTTGGCCCCAAACAGGCAAAAATTGGCCCACGGTGGAGTGCAGGAAGCATTAATCTAATATGTGTATAGGAGATGCTTGTTACAATCACTATTACTTTGGAAATGCTGTGTGAAATATATTTTTTGCTCTTCAATCCAATATTCAGAATTTTGTATTAAAGCAAAAATTCTGTCTGCAGTGCTCTCAAAAATATTTGTCTTTCAGAAGCCAAAACCTTATTTCCTTGTAGATTTTAATAAAGATGACTGGAAAATGTTTTGGAATATATAATTTGTAAAATTACTTGGATAACAATTCCTCTTTTCTTGCACTGGGTCTGTAAGAGCTCCCCTTTTCAGAAAAGTGCTGTTCTCTAAATGTAGATCAAAACAATCCACACACTGGGGCCATGTTTATCTAGGGAGGGTGCTTTTACAAACTGAGGACCCCCAAGGATATAAAATATACTAAAACAAAAAGAAAAAAACAGGAAGCTTTGAAAGTCCACAAAATTGGAGAAGCAGTAAGTGTGCTGGTACACATAGTTGCTGCTTTTTAAAAATGCTGACTGAGATCTTGCAACATCACAGTCATGCTATGCATAGCCAGCAGAGGAGATGGGCTGTAGGAGGGCTATGATGATGAGATACTATCATGACAGGAGGGGGAGGTGGCAACAGGGACAGTGATGATCATAGAAAGGAGGAGGTAGTGTCAATCCGGGAAGGAAGTCTGAAAATGACTTTTTTTTTTCTATGCAAGATTTCACCCACAAATTTTCAGGACAAAGACATTATCCTTCCATTGTCACTAAAGTCTCTTAGGAATTAATACTTGATCATGGAACATTACTTTGGGTGTTGAAGAATTAAATTAATCCAAAAATCAAAGGTTTGGAAATATGTCTCCCACAGCAAAGTCTCAATATATAGCAATAAAGTTCATCTTTGAGTTCATCTCCTTCAACATTCAAAAAGCTTTATACCAGTACAACTGGCTTTGCTGTATAAGGAAGTGATTCCAAGGTAAAATCCAAAGGTAAACTAGAAAAAAGAGGGTTGAGAAATCAAACTACTGCCCAAGAGTTAAAATAATACAGAAAATTCTTTAAAATCCACTAATAACAACTCACCTAGAGAATCCTTGGTTTCCTTCTACTTTTCTTATTTCAGACACCTCACACAATGATGTTCCCTTACTGATGCTTGATTACTAGTAAACAAGTTTTGGCATGTATGACTCATCTTTAGACAGCAGAAATGGCACCAGAGGCATTTTTAAAATTAAAAAAATAACTAATTTATTTTAGAGGAGAAAGGTCAGCTGAAATCAGGTGTTGAAAATTCCTGAGGCAATTCAACACATGCACACACACACATCTGAGGTATAATCAGAACATGTATAGACATCAGTTCTTATCCTCTTCACAAATACTTAAATGCTTATATTTTGCTCCTTTTGTTCCCTTAGTTTTCCCCAAACACTCTAGTATACTTTTTTACAGTATTCTCTTTCTCTTTTGGAGTTAGGAATGCTGGTACCCATTTTCTAGTACCCAAATCCCTTTCTCTTCAAACACCAGTGCTTTCCTTCAGTCACAAAATAGTACAGATCCAGTAGCACCTTTAAGACTGACCAACTTTACTATAGCATAAGCTTTCGAGAACCACAGTTCGCATCAGATGCAAAATAGTAAAGAGTCCAGTAGCACCTTTAAGACTAACCAAATTTATTGCAGCATAAGCTTTCAAGAACCACAGTTCTTTTCGTCAGATGCTTCTGACAAAGAGATGCATCTGACAAAGAGAACTGTGGTTCTCAAAAGCTTACGCTACAATAAAGTTGGTTTGTCTTAAAGCTGCTACTGGACTCTTTACCATTTTGCAACTACAGACTAACACAGCTAACTCCTCTAGATCTTCCTTCAGTTGTTAACTGAATCTGAAGGTCTTCACAGGCTGTTTCTAAGGGAACTCTTCACTCTCCAGAGCTACCTCCCTGTTTGACTGGGTAGGAAAAATCTCCTTCCCTTAGAAGATCTATCCTCTTTTCTTTGGAGTCTGCACTTACTTCCCAAACTTCCTTGCCAACTTTTTCAGAGTTCTCTGTCAGTGTTATAGTAACTGCTCTCTGTTGGGACTCTGTCTTCCCTCAACTTTTCACAGTGGATTCCTCTCAGTGAGGACTGAAAACAGACCCTCTTCCCCCCCCCCCCCCGCTCATGCTACCCAATCAGCTGCCTTGGAGTAGCCTGTCACTCAAAGCTCTCTTTTTCTAAGAAGGATTAACTCTTAACAGTCCTGTAGCTGTGTGTACAGCACTTCCAGGTTTTTTAAAACGTGCAGTCCATCACAGTATGTCATCAAAAAAGTGTATCTCCTAATTTGGCTGTCAATGACAAACCTATTTCCAAATCTTTCTTACAACTATAATAAAAACAAACTTTAATATTGTTTATTGATTATTTAATATTGTTGTCAAGCATTCAGAGTCATTAATCAGGTAGTTTTCCCTACATGTTTCAGTGGGGAACACATTTCTACTTCACTTTCCTATTGGCATTGAATTCTCAGGGAGTATAACTGTCATCAAAAGGAGGTCTTTCCCAAGTTTCAACCAACTTGAATAAATCCTCTCCATTCTACAGGGAGCAAAAGGCACAGCACCTTTCCATTGTAGCTCCCTTCCTCCTACTCCAAGTGGAATGAAAGTCTCAGGAACTTTAACTGTCACCCTAACACTCTGTGGAAAGAGAGGAGAAAGGGTGTCTATTTTATCAACAGTGACATTCCACTTTTACCAACAGTGACATATAACTTCCATTTAAAATGTTGTCCCCTCTGTTCTTCCTACCACTGGGATCCTGGTGAAGACTGGAGGAAGGGCATGGGGAATTATTTTAGAAAATAATAGTAAGGGATGCTGAATTCAGTGCATGTACATGAACCTTACAATCATATCATTTCAGCATTTACTCCCAGCTCCTATCTAAGTTTGCCATCCATTGAGGAACTAAGAAGCTTATAAGCGCATTCTCTGGTTAAGTTCAGCTACAAATATTGGCTTCTGTGCTTGCTAGTGCATCAAAAATTGCCTGCCACACCAGCAGGCACCTCAGGAATGCATGCTGTGTACACATGCCAACAGGCATGGCAACGTCACTTCTGGAAATGTCACTGCACTGGCCGCGGGAGTGTTCCTGCATTTCATTTGGGATCAACTTAGGCCCCAAATGGACTGAATCAGCCCCATGAGGAGTGTGGGAACCCCTTTGCATGCATGTGAAGATGAACCTTTTGCCCAGCACAAGGTAAATGTTAGGAACTCTAGCCACCCAGTGGGAGGGGAGAGAACTTGCCAACCCTAAGTGTAGGAAGGATACACTTTCACTTTCCCTCCTAGAAGCCTGCCTGAATTCAGGACCTACCAAAGACCTTTTCAGAACCATGCCAGGACAACCTTGGACCAAGTGGACAAGAACAGCTTTTAGTTAACTATCATTATATTTTTCTTCCAAGCCAAGTTGCCTGCCCTGCAGTTACTATTCATTTCCATTATCTTGAAGTTTCTTTTATTAGGTGTTTTGGTGTTTGCTCTAGGGTAGCTGGTCCCCAGTGGGTACAGGCAATTCCCACGCTCTCAGCCTCCACCCCCACCCCCAGCACTCACCTGGCTGGCAGAGGGAAAAGGCACAGGAACGGGCCGCCCAGGGCACGCTCCAGAGACCTGCATGATGATGTGACATCACTCTCGGAAGTGACATCATTGCATCATGCCAGGACCATGAACATGCTTTGTATATGCACGAGGATAATCTAGAGGTGAGTGCCGGTTCCCCCTCCCCACTGGAAAGGTAAGGGGACCTGAAAGCCCTAGTTTGCTCAACTATGCCACCACTGTGTAATCACTGGCTGGGAGAGCATCCTGCGTTAGTAAGTTTATTTATTGTTGCACTCTAAAGAAAAAATGTATTAAATTATAAAATTATTCCCAGCCACTCCGGTGTTCCCTTCCTTCTCTCTCTCCTCCCCTCCACCTCTTTGGAGAGCACATCTGCTTATCACATGGGAGAGATTGCATCATCCTTATACCTTTTCATATAGCTGAACTTTTTTAGGTTAAAGTGCCATTGTATCTTTACTGCAGATTGATGTAACACACTCCTATACACTGGAAACCAAGCCTCAGGTGGGTTTGTGATTGGGTTTGGAGAACCTGGGGGTAATTAAGAGCATGTTAGGGAATAATTTTATAATATGATACATTTTTTCTTTAGAGTGCAACAATAAATGAAGAGCATTGTGTGAATGCAGTCCTGGGTCTACTGCAACATTGCAGTTTATCACACAATACTAGAGGTAAATTTTGATCCAGTATTTTACCTAGAATATTTCTAGCACTTTAGAATGGACTATATGATATTAAAAAAAATTCCCCTCCCCCTTCTTCTTTTGTTACAGCTCTAGATAAAACGCCGGGAGCATTGCATGATTGGTTTCCATATGTGTGGGTGTGTTTGATCATAAATTGTTTATAATTGATCACTGAGGAAGGCCTAAGGGCCAAAACGCATCTGGTCAGTTTTGTACTGTACCTTGGTCTATTTGTGTTGGTCATTGCGCTGTACCATCATCTGTATCTTGAGATGTTTTAGCAAGTTTTAGTATATATATATGTAGCCTGCCATTCAGGCCTTATGTTTTAAACTTGTTTTTATTCACATTGGTGCACATCTATAATAAATACTTTTTAAGTATTTTTCTTTAATATTTAATATATATAGATATACTTTTAGGTCCTTACATAACCCCTTTTGTTCCCCTGCTTGTTGGGGTTGAGTTTGTGGGGTTTTCCACCCCACGCCACCCCTTTTTTCTTCCTTGCCATGATGAAAAAGGCCTGGGCTCTGTTTGATGCCAGGTGGGCCAGCCTAAGAGGTGGGATCACTAAAAGATGGCTCCCTATAGGACATAGTTGTGTACATGGATGTATGGCAGGAGATGGTCCATGGCAGGGCTTTAAAGGTCATAACAAGCAAATGAACTTGGAAACAGACTGGCAACCAATGATGTTGTTTCAAAATAAGAAACATACTTTCTCAGCGGCTGATCCCCGACAATAGTCAGGCTGCTATATTCTGCACCAGTTGTAGTTTCCAGATTGTTTTCAAAGGCAGCCCTTCGTATGGTACATTGCAGTTATGCGACCCTCAGGATACAGAAGTATGTATCAGTGTGGCCGAATTGGCTAAGTCTAGGCAATGAGATTTATGAACCAGATGCAGCTCATAGAAGCCACTCCTGGCCACCAAATCCTGGGCAGAAATTGGACTAAAACAAGTCAAGGGCAGATGTGTCATCCAGGAAGCCTTGGAACTGTTCCACCACCACACATATTATCACTTTACCTAGGCCGTTTCCAGACAGCTTACCTTCTGCCGCTCCATGCCGCAACGCCGCGGCTCATGCTGTGGCGAACGCGAAATATCGCGTTTTATCGCGCGAGTTTTGCATGATGTTGCGCAAAACTCGCGCGAGAAAACGCGCTATTTCGCGTTTTCTCCGGCATGAGCTGTGACGTTGCGGCATGGAGCGGCAGAAGGTAAGCCGTCTGGAAACGGCCCTAGAAAGGTGATTTGGTTCCTGCAACTGACCCCCTCATCCCTTGGTCCCCAATGAAGGTTTTTTGAACAGATTCCTCTACTATAATTTCAAAGGGAACAATAAAGTCCATATGGAGCAATGAAATGTGCAGGACATGGTTTATGACTTTTCATTTAGCTTAGTTTTGAAAATTCTGGCAGGCCAGAGCATTACAGTCATGCTAAGTGACCCCCGGGCAACGTATGTGTCAGGGAAATACAAGAGAATTGCAACCATGTTTCCATCTTTACAACCTTATCAGAAGAAATACTTTGTGCTATTTCATGATCAAAAGAACAGACAATAGGGATAAAATGGCCTTAATGCAAGGAGACTGCAAAGCCTAGCACTTCTGCTTGCATAAAGACTGCTGCATCTTTGGTGGGATCCAACCCTTTGTTTTTCTTTTTCTTTTTTTCTTTTTTCTTTTTTAATTTTTATTTTCTTAATAAGATTAAAAGCCCGGTAAAAAGGGCACAGAAAGAGAAGAAAAAAGTAAAGAAAAAAGAATACAAAGAGAGAAAAGAATACGAAAAGAAAAAAAGAACGAAAATTCTTTTCTTTGAAAATAACAAAGAAAAATAATACATGTTTCATTTTCCATTTTTCTCTACAACACCTATCATTATACTTTTAGTTTTAATATCTACAAAATTTTCCTTTTCCAATACTGCCACCCTTCTATTTATTTTTCCCAAATTTATCTTCTTAAAAATCAAAACCATGGATCATCAGTTCCTTTTTCCTCATCTCATGTAGAAAGTCAATAAGGGGTTTCCAGTTAACCATAAAAGTAGATAATGTTTTATGTCTGATCAAAGCTGTAAATTTAGCCATCTCCGCTAACCATCATTTTCACAGTCTAGTCCTCAATTGAAGGCAATACTGTACTTTTCCATTTTTGCACATATAAAAGCCTAGCCGCTGTGGTCATATATAGAAATAAGACACCATAATCATTTTCCAACTGTTTATCCATTAGACCCAACAAAAAGGCTTCTGGTTTAAATTGTATATTGATCTTCAACGTTGTTTGTATTATCATATGAATTTGTGACCAAAATTTATTTACTTTAAAGCAAGTCCACCAAAGATGATAAAATTTTGCTCAAATTTCCATTTGTTTGACATACATTTATTCATTTTTGCTAATTTATCAGGAGACATATACCACCAATACATCATTTTATAGAAATTTTCTTTCAGCGTGGAATTCAAAGTAAATTTGAGCCCATTTACCCACATATTTTCCCACTGGTCCATTGGTATATTCAGGGCTGGCACCAGCATTTCTACTTCCTGAGGCAAGATACCTGCTCGCTGCTGTGCTGCCGGGGTGCCTGGCTTGCCAGCAGCCGAGCCAAGGTGGGCAACAGTGGCAAAGGGGCAAAGAGGTGAGCGGGGCGGCCTGCTTCCCCACTCACCTCCCCACTCGCTGCCGTGCCGCCGGGGCACTCGGCTCGCTGGGACCTGAGCCAAGGTGAGCAGCAGGGGCAGAGAGGCAAGCGGGACAGCACCTCCTTCTAAGTTCAGCACGCGCGGTGGCTGCCCCCACCGCCTCAATGGACGTGCCGGCCCTGAGTATATTTTACTCAAAATTTTTAACCCCTTTTACCATACAATCTTTCACAGATTCTTCTTCCATTTCAAATTTCAACAGAAGTTTATACATTAGGGAAATAACATGTTAAGAATGTGAACTTCCAATACCTTCACTTGACAAAGGATTGTGATGGAATAGAGAATGGAGCAGTGACAGCAGTTGACAGCACAACGATTTCTGACATGGACCCAGGGTGCTGTTGTCGTAGTCACTTTGAACTAAATGAAGCACAAAGCACTGATTTGCGAGGGTAGTTAACTGTATTGCTATGTAGGATTCCAGAGTGGCTCATCTGCCTCCTTCATCAAGCCTTTTTAATATGGATTTAGTCTTGATGGTACTCACCGAATCCTGTTTCCTGAATGATACCCCAATCAATTTTAAAAGTGGGGAGGGAATTTTTCCACAAACCCCCAGGAATATTACTTTCTAGAACTTCCTAGAACAGTTTGAAAAATACTCTTGACTTTTTTTACAAATAAAACATAGTAAAATGAATTCATGAAGCAATACACATCAGAACATATTGGAGAACACACAAAAGCTTAATTTATATGTTGTATTTTGCAATTAAAGTCTAGAAAGACAGGAAATTAGTGTTATAATCATGAAAGCTATTTCCAGTTTAAATAAACTTACATTTTTAAATGAAAAAGAGGTTGAACCACAGCACTACCATTTTGAAAACAACAGGAAATCTCAAATTATTTCAGTTAGTTCCCTAATTATTTCAGTTATTTCTCCATCAAACTCAGGATTTCCATGTACAGTCTCTGTGCGGCATCAAGGCCCCAAATGAAATCCCAGTGAGTCCAGTCTGGAAAATGTTTGTAATGAATGACACTTTTCAGCCGAGACTTTAAGTCTTCTGTTTCCTTTGGCTGGCAAACCCAGTCTTGACCTCCACTCCATATTGCTACTGGGACAGTGATCTCTTCGATCCTGTACAAGGGGGGAGTAGTCTGGGAAATGATAAATAGTGTAAGAAAATAATATAAGAATGAACTAGAGAAAAGGTGAATCATCTGGAAACTCGGGAGAAGCCAAAAAGGATTTGAAGAAACCAGCGAAATATCTCAGGGAGCTTCCATACGTCCCCAAAATGATTCCTTCCAAACCATTTGAAGAAAATATGGAAGTTTCTGCTTCAATGTTAGACTTTTGAGAGTACAATAAATGACCCAGAGACACCTATATGTCTGTGCCAGAAGGTGCATTTGGTTCTGCAGGGCAGCTTCTCTTTCCCTTGCTCCATTGTTTCCTTATTTACTTTATAAAACAAAGTGAGCCTCCTTGCTGTGTTTGGGACAAATTGCTTTCAGGTTCTGGGAAACAGTGCTGATGAAATCCTCAAAATTTCCAATAGCAACACAAAATACACAGGATTCGGAAGGAGGAGCAGGACCCCCAGATGGTTCATAATCATTCAACCCAAGAGAAACAGTATCAGTCTTTGAATAACAGCACAAAATCCAGAATACCTTTAAGGGCCCCCACATTCATTTATTCCCGTTAGGCATTGGGCACAGATCTCTTTGGGGGGGGGGGACAGAGCCTATGAACCCAGGTTCCCCATACTTGGTTTTCCCCATAAGGGATCTTGGGGGTGATGTATTGCAGGGACAAGCACAGTTCAGAGGCTGCTGGGGCATGCTCACTCCCATATGACAGAGGGATCCATGCAAAAGTTTTGCCCATGTGGAATCCCATGTCCTGTCATCCCATAGTCCCCTCTCCCCAGCAGTCGGGCTGAAGGCGATAATGTTAGTCACATCAGCCAGCAGGCAGACCCACAAACAGCAGCTATCTTTGCAGAACAGCAGAAAACCCAGAATACATTCAGGGGCTCCAACATTTATTTATTCCTCTTCAATGCCCATGAACCGTGAACTCAATTGTATTCATACCTGGTTATATATATCTTCATTACGCGAGCCGTAGTCAAACTTTCTGGGTTTTCCCATTTTAGCTGACTAGAAAATGAAAGAACACAAGGACTGGGTGGATATATTTGGCTCTCATAAAATGAAGCAGTGAGACAACTGACAATAATCAACAATGTGACAACGACACATATGGAATACTGAGCCGCTTTTTAACACCATGGTGGATTCAAGCTCTTCCTCTTATTATCTTTTCTAATGTGTATGTTTCCTAAGCACACTCTTGTCATGCCTAGCACACTATACCTGCTAGTCACAGGACCTTTTAGGTGCTATTTAAGCAGAAACTATGCATTGGTTCTCCCCCCAATGCCAGTCTTATATAGTGCAATGAACAAACTTCAGTAATTAAATATAAGAATAAGAATAATAACAACATGTGCTTATATACCACCCTTCTGAACAGAGTGCCATACTCAGAGCAGCGAACAAATTTAGTGTGACTATTATCCCCAGAATTCAGCTGGAGAGCTGGGGTGGGGAGGAGTGGCTTTAACCACTATGCTACAGCAGCTCTTGACAACCAAAGTCACATGAACACATAACATGAAGCTGTCTTATACAGAGACAAGCACGGGTCCATCAAAGTGAGTAAGGTCTTTCTCAGACTGACAGCAGCTCTCCAGAACCTCAGGTAAGGGTCTCCACTTCACCTATTACCTGATCTTTCTAGCGTGAGAGCCTGAAGGTCAAACTTAAGACTTTTGCATGCGAAGCAGATGGTCTATCATTGAGCCACTGCTCCACTCCTATATGATTCTATACGTCAGTTCGTATTACTTTTTGTGTAATAATAAATAAATTAAATACAGAGTCAGTATATTCAGTCAGTACATTTTCCTTAACTCTACCTGGCTCCAGTGGATCACATTTTTCACAGAAGTATAATCGGGAAATCGTGACATATACACATCGGTCCGGCTCTGCAAGGAAAAAGATATATTTAGAAGGCATTTTTTGTACCATGACAGATGAGAAGCAACACACCTTTGGTCCTTACAGCATGGCTTTCTAAGGGAATGCAGTTGTGCATGTCAAACGTAGCCATGAAGCATTCGCTGCTAAATTGTAAAATGCTCATCTCATCTTCATTGATGAGTGCCAAAGTAGACATGACAGGGAGTTTATTTAGACTTCCTCTATAATCTGGAAAGTGTGAAATAAAGAATGGTAATTAACTGAGTTATGTAGTTTTCTTAAGAGTAATTCACAGAGATTTTGTATCAACAATCTAAGCAGTAAATGCCATAGAGAATATTAGCCAGACCGGAGAACACTTTCCATTGGAGCCTGGAGAAAACTGAAGATAGGAGAAGCCACCCAGCCAGCCATCCTGGCAACAGCACACCAGGGTCATCTGGAACCTGTTCAATGAAACCTGTTCAATAAGCCCCACATTTTGCTGTTTCAGAACTGCAGAAAAGTAGGGAAACGTTGCAGACCAGTGGGACAGAGCTATACTTAGCATTTTGAGCTCTTTAACATACCAAAACAACATACTGGAAGACTGCTATGCCAAAGAACATCAATCTGGGTATTTTTTTAAATTTTATTTATGTATTAATTGTCTGCTTTTCTTACTGAGATCCAAGGCAGATTGCACAGTGCAAATGATATACGACACAATCATCAGGTAGGACATTTAGCAAGCAGATATAATAATGAACAACAGCAGATATACTAATGAACAACAGTTAGTATATTCAGTGAAAACAGATTCAATGGGCCACAGTAGCAGAAAATGTGAAACTAAGCACGAAGTCAAGCATAGAGATTAAATCTTTCTGAAACAATTTACATGGCATATTACTCAACCCAACTCTCTAGGGGCACATATCTGCACCAGCATATAGTATCCAATAGCATACCGTATAACCGCTGTCCCTACTAAACACCCCTCTGAGCTATATCTTATGACACAGTCCAATAGCCAGAGTAGAAAGCCATCCTGAATATTTCAGTGTTGCATAGTTTGTGGAAAGCTAGGAGAATGGGAGCTTTCCTGACCTCCTCAGGGAGGTGATTCCATTCCATAAGGTGGGAGCCACCACAGAGAAAGCGCGACTGCAGGCAGCTGGTGATTTTGCCCAACTGCAGGGTGGTATCTGCAGAAGGCCCTATTTGGATGAGCAAAGCTGCCATGACAGAAAATAGGGGGAGAGACAGTCGCACCGATATGGGAAGGAAGGGCTTTGAATGTGAGTCAGGACAATGGAGCGACTGCAAAGTGGGAATCATACAAGGCAGTGACCAGTGACTGGGCTTTTTTCCATGGTGGCAATTTCCCATTGGAATGTCCTCCCCCTTGAAGGATACCTAGCACCTAGCCTTACTTTCTTTGAGATGCCTGACCAAAATATGGACCAAAAACTTTGCTTGAGCTTTTAAGTAAGGGGTTCCATTTTTAAAGCTGTTCCATGGTCTGCTCCTAGTCAGAGGACTGTTTTTTTAAATATCATTACATGTGATTTTTATTTTTGGAGTTGTAGCAGCAGCAGTAGTAGTAGTAGTAGTAGTAGTAGTAGTAGTAGTATTGATCTTGATAGTTTTATTAGGTTTTTATGATGACTTGTTTTGATTGGTTTTTATTGTATACTTGGTTTCTTTGTACTCTTGAATTTTTTCTATAGTTGTGAGCCACCTTGAGCAGGACTGGAGAGTTCTCATATAAATTTTCTAAATAAATAAACAAAATGTAAGAGGAATAGAAACTCTAGAAGTTCTAGGAGATTTGCTAGCTTAGAAGCAAGTGTGCTGTGCACAGTGTTCATCTAAGTAGTCCCTAGTAGGGATGGGCACGAACCAGAAAAAAAACAAACCATGCAGTTCGTGGTTCATTGCATTTCATGAACCACGAACCATGAACTTTCACAAACCTACCCTGGTTCACAAAAACGTTATGTCCAGGTCAGCAAAATGTCATGTCCAGGTTAGCAAAACGTCATGTCCAGGTCAGCAGAAGGTCACTTCCGGGCCAGCAGAAGGCCACTTCTGGGTCAGCAGAAGGTCTGCAGGAAGTCCATCCCCTGTTGCCTAGGAAACTGACTGGCACCAGGCTGTCTGCAGTGACGAACCAAAAACCTAACCCAACGAGCCAGCCTAAAGTTCGTGGCAGTTCATCAGAAATGGGCTCTGATGAACCACTGGTTCGTGAACCACAAACAGGCCTGGTTCGTGATGAATTTTGGTTTATGCCCATTTCTAGTCCCTAGACTAGAAAAACAACTGTTAAATGAATTAACATTAACTAAAGGAATACAAAAACCTGACAATGACATGAATTCCCTGTCAGGAATCAAGCTCACAGTGTGTTTTAAACCTGGGTACTAGCAAGGCGAAATGTAGCCTAGGTGTCTTGCTATGAAAAGACAAGCTGCAGAAATCTTAGCCATGTCAGTCAAAGAAAACCAACTTGTTCCAGCTGCTATTTCCTGAGGCCCACAAGAGATCCAAGGCAAAGGGTGATGCCTCCAAGATGAGGCTTTGCATGGCTGCAGGGCTTTTCTGAGTGACTGGGACCCAAGGGAGTGGCGCTTGTGAGTCCATTCCTTCACACACTAAAAATACGTATTTGATTTAGAAGCATACAAAAATACCTCATTTATATTTTTCTCATTGAATCCACTAATAATAAGAAGAGCTTGCTTGCAGAGAACATCAAGTAGTTGGTGGCTGCAGCTTTGGGCCACAAATGCTCTGATTCTTGGACTCAACAGGGAGAACTCTTTTGTGCCAAATATAATCTGCATAAAAAAGAAACGTTCTTCACAGTCTGCATCATTCAAATACTTTTCTTAATACAGTAGTAGATGCATTATTGTAGCTGAGTCATAAGGGCCTTTTTCTTAAAATAGTAATTTGGTTTATTTCCCTGATGTTGGCACATATGCAGCTGCATGCAAGAGGGCTGCCCCCCCCCCCCCGGTGTTTGGGTGCACTTTTAGCACACTCCTCCCTTGCACACATTAAGCTGTCTGGCTATTGACATGAAAAGTGAAGCCCTTATTTCAGTGTCCTGAACTTATCAGAGAACTAGTGATTCAAGGACACTCTGTATTGCCCCTAACAGAACTATTAGTGGCACCTGGCTGTTATTACACTTCTGCTCATTCTCTGTCAAGTTAATGGTCTGTTAAAGGGGATGGGAGAGAGGAAAAATTAATTTGCCTACCACCAGCTGAGAAGATTTTGAGGGTTGGGGTAGGAGTTTTAAATTGTCCTCTCTTCCTTCGAGTACTTAGGAATGCTCAAACTCATGCCAGTTCATCTCATATCCTGTTCACAAGCCACAAACAGGGAGATGATAGATGATGTATGGTTGTTTGCATATTGCTTAACTATATTCCTTCCTACCTATACAGCAGCATGCAATTAGCTTTTTGCACTAGAATGCAGGGCCGGATCTACGGGGGGGGGCAGGGGGGGTAGTCTGCCCCCGGTGCTGCCAGGGAGGGGGCGCTGGGAGCAGCTCCCAGCTGCCGGAGCGCGCAGGTGGCAGTGCGGGCAGCCTCGCAATCCCCGGTCTGCCTTTTGCCTGCCCTGCAGGGCAGGGGGTGCGCGGCAAGCCGGCCGCCCCCTGTCCTGTGGGGAGGCGAATGCCGCGGGCAGCCTCACAGCCCCCCGCACTGCTTTTGCCTGCCCTGGAGGGCAGGGGGTGCCTGGCAAGCCGGCCGCCCCCTGTCCTGCGGGGCAGGTGAAAGCAGCGCGGGGGGCTGCAAGGCCAGCTGCGCCATTCGCCTGCGGGGAGGCAAATGGTGCGGGCAGCCTCGCAGCCCCCCGTGCTGCTTTCGCCTGCCCTGGAGCACAGGGGGTGCACAGCAAGCCGGCTGCCCCCTGTACTGCGGTGCAGGCGAAAGCAGCGTGGGGAGCCGCACTGCCTCTTGCCTTGCAGCTCCCCGCGCTGCTTTCGCCTGCCCTAGAGGGCAGGGTGTGTGTGGCAAGCCAGCTGCCCCGTCCTACAGAGCAGGCGAAAGCAGCGCGGGGGGCTGCAAGGCCGCCCGCGCCATTCGCCTGCGGGGAGGCGAATGGGGTGGGCAGCTTCTCAGCCCCACATGCTGCCTCCGTCCACCCTGCATGATGACATCACCAAGTGACGTCATCACGCAGCATGGGGAGCGTGCGCACGCTGCGCACGCACGCGAAGCAGTAAGCCAAGGGTTGCCCCGGGCGTGGGCAACTCTGGATCCAGCGCTGCTAGAATGTTCTCACATAACTGCTGTCAGCAGGCAGGCAATACAGACAATTAAGTCAGTCACAAATCATATACATCAGTGTTCATCTAAGTAGTCCCTAGACAGAGTAATAGCATGTGCAGTTTTGCAAAAAAACTGATGTAAACCTGTTTGGTAGGCTAATGTCTGACTGATGCCTCCAAATAAAGCAAGTGACTGTCAACTGGCAAAACACAGTATCCTTGGTCCTTGTGACTCCTCAGTCTATCCACCTATTGAAGGCTCCTTCCATCATGTAAAGTTGTCTATTAGTGATGGTATAGTCTATGGAACTTCAAATGCAGTGATTTGGGGTTTTTTTTAATGCTTGTCAATGTTCAGGAGTTTGAGGAGAATTGCCAGAAGATCACCCACTGTAGTGGAGAAGATGGCTCCCCTGCATACAAGTTGTCTTTAATATTAATTTTAAAATGTTGTTATTCACACAAACCTTCAGCAATGATTCTGGAAAGCGTGCCAGCTGTATAATAGGACTTATACTATATTGAAATGTATATGCAGGTCCCAAGGCAAAAAACATTTTAATTTTTGAAACTAGTTCAGGCTTTTCAGAAAATGCCACAAGAGCTAGAAAAAGAGGAGAGATTCTTGAAAACAAAAATAACAATAATAATATCCACTACAGAACGAAAACAAGATTATGGCTGAGAACTGTTAAACAATATCATATCACCGGAGCAAGAATATGCATTTTTACCTGAGGTGGAATGCTGCCTTTGAGTAAATGCTTACTCCTTCCCCTTTGAATATTGAATAACTAATACAAGTTATGTTACTTTATAAAGTTATATTTTTTTTTTTGAAACAAAGAAAAAACCCAAGATAATAAAAAACAAACATAAAGATTCAAAATGTGAAGGAAATTTGTCATGATTAATCACTAACACCCCTGTTATTTTTCTACCCTAGCACGTATCTTTCTGCAATGAGGTAAGTGTTCTTCAGGAAACCCCATGGTTTGTGCCAACATGACAACTATGACCCCTCACTGCAATGCCTTCCAGGATTAGTTTTCCTTTCAATATAAACTCATGGGATATTTATTTTTATGCCAATAGCTGAGGTAAAAAAAAAAGTGCCTCAATGGCAAAATCAATATATTTCTGGGGTGTTTTTATGCCACATGTAACTTTTTATTTACAGAAATCAAGCTGTAAATGAGAAGTGGCTGCATTTTGGAGACATTGTTAACGTGGCTGCGTTTTGGAGACATCATGGCCTCATGATATCCTAAAAGGACAAAGTTGCTGAGCTACATCTCTGAACCCCAAAAGAAGTGCAACCAAAGTGGGATTTTTCCTCAGATGATTAACAAAATTAATTTGAAGAGGAATCTGAAAGGCAAAAACACATTAGCTTCTAGAAAACAAAACTGTAACCTCTAAAATCTTTTGGAGAAAATAGTCGTGAAAGGGAAACCTATTTCAGTAAGGAAGGGGAAACAAGGCAGGAGAAGAAGAGAACTCATTATGGTCACATTATTTGAAGCCTATGCTGAATTAGGGGCCTTAGATGAATACTACACAATGGATGGTGTTATTCATATGCTAGAATCTGCATTCAGCACTTAGGGCCAAGCTACACATGACAAATGACACTTGAATGGCAAGTGGATTGAGTGGAGGGCAAGTGAACAGGGAGAAATAAACTTGCCATTCAAGTGTCATTCGTCATGTGTAGCTTGGCCCTCAGTCAGGAATAACTCTGGGTTAGAAAATTCTGGAGACTGGAGATGGAGCCTGATGAATGCCTGGTTTGGGCAGGAGAGGGAACATAGTGGCATCTCATGCCATACAGCCCTCTCTCTAAAGCAGCCATTTTGTCCAGAGGAACTGATTTCTGTCATCTGCAGATTAGTTGTAATTTCAGTAGATCTCTAGGTCCCACCTGGAGGTTGTTAGCCCTAACTCTATGTGCCTCACTAAATCTGATATTCACAGTGGAACAGACCTCACAGCCCTTCCTCTCTATTACAGCTGCCTTTGTTGTATTTCAATAGAATATAGACATAGCCAAGAACCAAAGTTTTTCTTCTGCATACTTGAATGCTTTCCATGTACCTATGGTACTTCCCTGAGCATGGCCAGCATAATAGATTTTCTCCTGTCTGCTCTTCTGAAGAACAAAGTCTGTCATGGCAGGAAGGTCATAAATACCCATTTCATGAAAACTGAAAAACAAAGCAAACAAACACACACGCCTCAGTGAAAGGAGTTCCTAATAGTTTGTGTAAACTGGCTCTGTCTCCAGTATGCACTAGCAAAGATATTAGTGTAAGTGAAGAGAAAAGTTAACAAGATTCAAATACCTAAGCATTTGTTCTTATGTAAGACAAGGATCCTTTTCATATACACAACCCTCTAGGCTTGCCAACAAAGAACAGCTCAGTTGACCTAATAGGACATTTCCTGTCCCACATGTTTACCAGGACTCCTTAACCCTCCCCCCCCCCACTGCAGTAGTTATGACTAGAGATGGGCACAATCCAAAAAAATTTAATGATCCAGCGGATTGTGGATCGGCATCAACAACGATCCCGAAATAACGATCCGCGCCGATCATCTCCCGTTCCCGAGCAGTGGATCGTGGAGACCATAGCGGGGCACGCTGGTATTATGTGGGAAGGTGGGTGGTGCCGGCAGCCGCCGGGCCTGGTGGGCATGGGGAGGCGGTGACGAGCTCCCGCCCCTCAGGGGGCGGGGGGTCTGGCCGCTCATCTGTGTTTGGCCATCAGAGCTGCCTATCAGGGTTTGCAGGGATGAGATTGGAGTGCCCATGGCTACAGAACACCCCCTTACCCCTCCCTCCCCTGGGTGTCTTCTCCCAACTGGTGATTGCTTTGCTGCTCCATGGTTGGAAGGAAGCCCCGCTGATCAAGTAAAGCTGGGCTTCCATTTGGGTTTCCAGGGTGACAGAAGGAGGGCAAACAGAGCTCAGGCATTCCCCTGGCTCCGTTGCCAGGGGAATAGATTGCTGGTGCCTGAGTGTCTAGATCCCCAATCCAAGCCCGATCGCCCCAATCCAGGCCTCTCCCGACCGCTGGATCATTGGCCGTGGACGATCACGATCCGCCGGTTCACGATAGCGCGATCCCTATTATCGTGGTTTTTTTTCGATCGTAATGCGGATCGTGCCCATCTCTAGTTATGACACATCTCTTGTCACCTAGCTCATGTCCAGTTTCCCTGGAGGCCATGCCTCTTCCAGCTATGCTCGCTCCTCTTCCAACTGTTTGCATTTACCTCTTTCTCCTCAGATGATCAACAAAGAAAAAGGGCCAGGGAAACTCTGCAATGGGAAACAGACTAGCAGATATGAGTCTACTGACATGTCTCGATCCTAACTTGTTATTTACTATGTATCTGTTTTTAAGTTTTATAAATGTACTTTCCAGCAAGCCTTATTCTAAGTAAGCAAAATCAGAAATAGGAAATAGGGAACCTCTTTCCATGAAAGGCCGTTACGATCCCGTGAACTATTTTAGGCACAGAGAGATTTAAAATTATTCAAAAATAAACTCACAGGGATTACATTAAATTTTATGCTAGCTACCAATGGGATACAAGCAGAAGTAAAGTTTGTCAAAGAATACATTTTGAATTAAAACCAATTTGTTCCTTGAATGACACATTTCACTTAATTCTCACCAAATGAACTTACCTGAAATCCCAAAATTCCTCTTGGTCTACTGTAAGGAATTTGTGTCTTCTAGACCAGGAATTGCCCCTGTTATTTCCAATCCACACATCATATCCTGCATCTGCTAGCATGAATCCCAGGCTACTATTGGGCAGGTTTGCTAACCAGACACTGCCTTCCATAGTCAGACCGTGCATCAGTAGTACAGCAGCCTTTGACCCTGAAAAATAAAACACTTTAACTTAAAAGCTCTACAAGATGACATATAAAAATTAAAAATTCTACAGGCCTGACTGCCAACAGATTCTTCATTCAAGCCTCACTTCTCATGACGTGTTGATCACTGGCATGAGTACGATCAAGGACTGAAAAAAATATGGAGGAGGGAAACTGTGGCTGCCAAATAAATCAAAAGAAACAACCGAGGAAACCAGATATAACCTCTGATCAAGGCATTTTCCGGCTGAAACTCTGTATAATATTGCCGCCCTAGTCGGAATGAAGAGGCAGACACCAAGTTGGATCTAAGGGCCACTTTATTAACTATATACATACAATACTAATAACAGCGGCAAGGGCCTACAGCGGTACAAGTCAAGCCACGGGGTCCCACAGACCACCGCCTTGACTCATCTGGGCAAGCCCCGAAGCCCCGGGTGCGACCCATCCAATGGATGGTGCGGACCCGGCCGGCCAGGCAACGTGGTCACCCCCCTAATAAGCTCCTACCACCTCAGCCGTATAGCAGTGAGGGAAGGTCTCACAAGCGGGGGTTTCCAAAGGCAGCCTGCCCTACCCCTGGCAGCCGTCAAAGCAGTACCAGGCCCCCAGGCAGGCCCCTCTTCCCACTATGGGGAAGCGCCAAGGGTGCTCACCGTCCCGCACTTAACTAACCCCAAACCTGCCAGGACAGCACTAAGAGGCCTCACCCTAAGCCAATCACCACTCCCATACATCGGTGCAAGGTAGGCGAAAAACCCCTCCTCCCATTGGCCAATTACGGAAGAGGGGAAAAAATTCCTACCTGGCTCTGTAACAGCAGCCAGCTAATCCTACACCAATAGGGAGCGGAGGGCGGGCCGAGCAACTGTTGCAACTGCGGCTGGGCACGGGCGGCGCAGCCTCTAAGGCTCTTGCCCCGCCCCGCCCAGCCAACCCAGATAAGGAAGGGAGGGGAGGTGTTGGTGCAGCCTCCCTCCTTCCAGCGCGGCAATTAACGGCACCCGGCTGACGCTGCATGCAGCGAGCCAGGTAAGTGCCGCATTGCCGCCCTAGTCGGAATGAAGAGGCAGACACCAAGTTGGATCTAAGGGCCACTTTATTAACTATATACATACAATACTAATAACAGCGGCAAGGGCCTACAGCGGTACAAGTCAAGCCACGGGGTCCCACAGACCACCGCCTTGACTCATCTGGGCAAGCCCCGAAGCCCCGGGTGCGACCCATCCAATGGATGGCGCGGACCCGGCCGGCCAGGCAACGTGGTCACCCCCCTAATAAGCTCCTACCACCTCAGCCGTATAGCAGTGAGGGAAGGTCTCACAAGCGGGGGTTTCCAAAGGCAGCCTGCCCTACCCCTGGCAGCCGTCAAAGCAGTACCAGGCCCCCAGGCAGGCCCCTCTTCCCACTATGGGGAAGCGCCAAGGGTGCTCACCGTCCCGCACTTAACTAACCCCAAACCTGCCAACGCCAGGGCCAAGCCTCTGCTTAGGCCCTGGCGCCCCACTGATAGCCTAAGGCCAACTTAAGCCCCTGCCGCAAATCCTCCAAAAAAATTTGGTTGCCCGCCTCAGATAGGTGCACCCCATCACCTCTGTAGAGGTCGGGACAGTCGGCCCTGATCCGGGGATGGGGCAAATAGACGCCCAACCCCTCCTCTAATGCTTTCTGAATGGCTCGATTAGCCTTCATCCTAGCCCGCTCTATGGCCTGGCGACTCACCGCCTCCCTCCATACGAGGCGGGGAACCATCGCTGACCACATGATCAGCACCCCAGGCCAGCGCGCCCTGATGAGGTGCAAGTCTGACTGCACCTGCGCAGACAAGGCCTTTCCTTGCAGCATCCCGAGATCATTGCCCCCTAAATGCAAAACCAGTATATGGGGAGGCTCCGTCAGCCCTCCCCCAAACAGCAAAGGCAACAGGCCCGACCACCGAAGGCCGCGACGACCCTGCCATTCAACAACAGCCCTTTCACTTAACCCGAGCTGAGACCCCACAGACGTCCGTCTCGCTTGATGGGCAGCCCAGAAAACAAAACTGTGTCCACAAATCAGGATCCGCTGCTTGCAACCGCGCACAGGACCTAGGAAACAATCAATTAGTAACATTCAAATATGAGGGAAAGGACGCACATAAGAACGATAAGCCGAAGATTTCCACCTGCCCATCCTCTGAATGGCTGTTGCTGAATATCCCATAGCCGCCGCCGTGGATGCGGCCCCAATCCGAAAAGAATGGGTCCCAAAATTAACACCCTTTAAGCCCAATTTAGCCAAAGCGCGCTTGGTCACCGCCCAGAACTGAAAGCGTGTTAAAGGCGCCCCGTCCTGGTGTAAAAACAACAAACCCTCGGCCTCACCACGTGCCCTCAGGTAGCTCCGCAAGGCCTTAACCGGGCACAAGTCCGTCTCTTGGCAAGACCCCAACCGAACCACTATGCCCCTCCGCCTCTGGTCCGTCTTAGACCAACGGATTGTAAGCTCAACTGAGCCATCGACAAACCTCAGATCCCTAACCATCAGAGCCCGACCTGAGGCATCCCGTCTCGACTGCACAACGAGTTCACTCACCCGTAAAGCCCCAAAAAAGGCCGTCAAAGCGGCCGCATGGAAAAGTATGGCCTCGTAACGCGAACTACACACCTCCTTCCAAGACGACCTAAGGCCCCGAAGGACTGCCGGGGAAATGGGCTCCCGAGTGTCCACACGAGCGGAACTTTCCCTGGCCCATCCTTCCAACATTTTCCGAACCCGGAAATCGCCCGTGGCCTCAGGCAATCCCCGGGCCTTGCTGGCAAAAGCCAGGGCCGCTAATTGCCCCCGAATGGACCTAACTGCCATACCCCTACCCCTCTGATAAATACAAAATTGAATAATGTGCTCAACCGGCACTGGCCAACTGCCCGCCAGCCCAGCGGCCTTCCTGAAGACCCCTAACTGGCCTACCGCTCTCCGGTACGCTCTCCGTGTGCTGGGCGCGATTGCCAGTTGAATGGCCCGCGACGCTTCAACCTCCCAAGCTGCCACAGCTCCGCCGGCATCCGGACCGGTTGCCGATCGGCCTCCGGAGCAAGCCGCCAAAAACGCTCCATCTGTAGGCGAGACAAAGCGTCTGCCACCTCATTATCGATCCCTGGAACGTGTTTAGCTCTGAACAAAATATTCAGCCGGAGGCAAAGCAGAGTAAACTCCCTCACCAGCACCATTACCCTAGGGGACCTGGAAGTCAAGGAGTTCACCACCTGCACCACTGCCTGGTTGTCACACCAGAAGTGGACAGTATGGTTTGCTAACTCCGGACCCCACAAATGAACTGCAACTAAAATGGGAAAGAACTCTAAAAACGTGAGGTCCCGCACCACTACAGAAGCCCTCCAATCGGGAGGCCACTGCTCAGCACACCAGTGCCCATGAAAATAGACCCCGAAACCAGTGGATCCAGAGGCGTCCGACGTGACTTGAAGCTCAGCTTCAAGTAACAACACGTCCCGCCACAAGGTGACACCATTGAACTCAGTAAGAAACTCTTCCCAAACAGCCAAGTCCTCTTTCATACCCATGGACACCCTCAAACGGTGATGGGGGGCCCGTAGGCGCGACATAGCGTCACAAAGGCGACGCAAAAAGGCCCGCCTTGGGGCGACTGCTTTACAGGCAAAATTCAGGTAACCAGCTAGCTGCTGTAGCTCAATAAGGGAGGCCTTACGCTGGCTCCTGAACTCTCGCACCCGTGCCCTCATCTCAACGACCTTTTCCATCGGCAATCGCAGGGACTGTTGGACGGAGTCCAACTCAATCCCCAGGAAAGTCAAAACCGAGGAGGGGCCTTCCGTTTTTTCGTGAGCCAGTGGGACGCCCAGCTCATCTGCCACTTCCATAAACGTAGCCATGAGCCTGGTGCATTGTCCAGACCCCGCTGGCCCAACGAACAGGAAGTCATCTAAATAATGCGCCGTATCGCGGGAAGCCGCCCGACGTCGCACCTCCCATTCAAGAAACGAGCTAAAGCGCTCAAAGGCAGAACAGGAGATAGAACACCCCATTGGCAAAGCCCTGTCCATATAATATGCCCCCTCAAAAGCGAACCCTAAGAGTTCAAAATCGTCAGGATGGACAGGGAGAAGCCGAAAGGCAGACTTGATGTCGCATTTCGCCATCTCCGCCCCCACACCGTTCCGGCGCACCACCTTGACCGCCTGGTCAAATGAAGTGTACCGCACTGAGCATAGATGCCCGGGTATGGCATCGTTAACTGAGTCGCCTTTGGGGTATGACAGGTGGTGGATGAGGCGAAACTCACCCGCTGCCTTCTTAGGCACAACGCCCAGGGGAGAAACCCTAAAATTAGGCGTTGGAGGGGCCGAGAACGGCCCCAACACCCGGCCTTCAGCGCATTCCTTCCTAATTTTAAGACGAACGATATCCTCCTTTCCTAATACGGAACGTAAGTTACCAGCCATAAATGGAGCACGGCCGCCCTGCACCGGGATCCTAAAACCCTCACTAAAACCCTGCATCAGATAAACAGCGTCATCCTGAAGCGGGTACTCTAACAACAAACGCTTAAGGGCCCTCAGTCTTACCGGGCTGGGGCCCTTTAACAGGGGGGTGTTGACCACCTGCGTTGCCCCCCCCGACTTCCTCCCTCCCCAACCTTGCTTAAACTTAGAGCAGGCATTATAGGGGTGAGGACCGGCGCACGAGGGACACTCGTGCCTGAATCGGCAGGGCTTCCGCATGCACGAGCCTTTATATGCGAACTCCCAACATAACAGCCGGGGTTGAACCGACTGACCCGCAACCGTGCGGGAGCTGGAAGACTGCGCAGAGCGGTGCACGACGTGCCCACTATCAGACCTATCACCCGTGTTGGGTTTAGCAGGAGACATGACGTGAAGCCACAAGTCCTGATGAACGCGGTCCCACGGCAAACTAGGGTTCATGGCTGCCCTCATCCGAAACTCTTCGTCGTATTGCATCCACGCCCCCCCTAAAAAACCGGTATACCCTTTAAAAATAATGTCCAGGTATTGGAACAGCTGGATGGCCCTACTGGGCTGGGCCCTGACTATAACCCCTGCATATATTATAAAACCAGGAAGCCAGTTGTTCCAGGTCCTATCAACTCGCCTCCGTTTCAGGCGCTCTTTCTCCCTATCATCCATCTCATCTTTGCTTTTCTTCTCCAGCTCACGAAATAGCAAAGAAAACAGGTCAACATACTCCCCTTTCAGGATTTTGTCCTTCGTCGCCTGGGTCAGGTGGTCACCTAATGGTAATGCTGTATCCCCGAATGGCATGGCATTAAAGGGGACCTGACCATAAGCCACAGGTGAATAAGGATACCCCCAAGGGTTCCCAGGGCAACCAGGCCAACCCATGGGAAAACCAGGGAAAGGCGACAACCCACTACTGCCCCACAATGCAGGGGTTATGCCCTGAGTCTGTGCCACTGTTCCTGAATTGCCCGAAGGAGACCCAGAAACCACACCAGGAGGTAGCTGCAGGGTACCCATGGCAGGCCCAGGAGCTGTGCCAGCTGAAAAATGCCCCCATGGTCCCCAAGGCCATGAACCGCTAAGGTGTGGTGCAGTGCTCTTACCAACATCCCCAGGTTCCACTGCCACAGCCACAGGCGCGGTGTCCTCGGGCCACTCCTGCTCTAGGTCAACCGGTGCTTCCTCCTGCTCCATGCCGGCCGTCATATTCCCACTGCTGCTTTCACCGGCAGATGCTCCCGCAGCACCTTCCAAAAGAGCCAAACGACGCAAAATTTCCTTATTAGTCGCATTCCTGGATGCACGCCTAATGGGTCGACTTGTGCGCACCCCTGGAGCTGCCGGCCCAGGGACCCCTTTTAATTGCTCCAGGGCAACCAGACGCCGCAAGATGTCCCCTTGCTCAACAGGTACATCCTCATCAGAGGAGGATAAAGCCACCTGAGGTCGCTTAGCAGCGGCCTTCTTAGCAGGCTGCTTCCCTTTATTAGCACCTTTACCCTTCCTAGGGGCCATGGTAAGGAAAGACCCACAAGCCTGCAATTAAACTAAAGCAGCCAAAAGCCCTGCACCAAAATGGCCGCCGCACTTAGAGATGGCCACAAAATGGCCGCCAGCCAAAATGTAATCACTCTCCCCTCTCTCCCACCGGACCAAAAAGGCCCTGGCCCGAAAACCCAGAAGCCCCACTTCACCTGCCGAGGCTAATGGTGGTGGTGGGGGGGGGGCGTCTAATGGCCCGGCCAGCGCCAAGCACCCCCAAACGCAGCGCAATTCTGTGCCGCCTGCCACAAGGGTGGGGGGGGAGGCAAAAACGCCACGCGGCAACCACCCAGGCCGACCAAACTGCCCCGCTCCTAACAGGCCACCCACGCAGGCTATAAGCAACGGCACGTGGGAGGGGGTAGGGCCCCTGTGCCGCCCAGCTAGCTGCCCCCCAACCACTCCCCTGGCAAGGGATAGAAAGGCAGGGAAGAACGGCCGCACCGCTGCCGCGGCACTCAGGCGAGCCCTCCCCCACCCAATCGCGCACGCCGCCTAAGCGGCAGAAAAACTGGCGGGCGGGAGGTTCCCCGGACGAGCCGCGACCCACGCAGCCGTCCGATCCCTTGCTGCCCTGCCCTGCAGCCAAGCACGCGGCCAATGGCCCCAACGCCGGCCGAATCCGCCGCCGCCGATCCTCCTCGATGCCGCGGATCCGCCGCCGTAGCCACCGCCGCTCGAGGCCTGCACCTCCGCAGCTGCTCGGAGAACGCGACCCGTCTCTCCGAGCAACTGTTGCAACTGCGGCTGGGCACGGGCGGCGCAGCCTCTAAGGCTCTTGCCCCGCCCCGCCCAGCCAACCCAGATAAGGAAGGGAGGGGAGGTGTTGGTGCAGCCTCCCTCCTTCCAGCGCGGCAATTAACGGCACCCGGCTGACGCTGCATGCAGCGAGCCAGGTAAGTGCCGCATTGTATGTCCTATTTTTGCTTCTAATACATCAGAATCTAGAACATACATACACACAAAGGACTAGACCAAACAAAGGTCATTTTTAAGGCACAACATGGAAAACTGGAAAGGGAGCTAAAATCTCCATGGATTACACCTCCCAAACTTCTTTTTGTTACTCTTTCTATGATCAATTCCTGTATAGATGTCCACTTGGAGAAAAATGGCTGTTACAAAGAGGTTTTGCAGCTACATCTTTTGTGGCCAACCCTTTTTTTTGAAGTCAGCTCCTTGGATTGCATCCTCCATGTCCTTTTATAAGCAGCCCATCACCAGAGCAAGCATTTGTTTGTTTGTTTTCCGTTCATGGAAAGGAGCAACAAGCTATGCAAAGAAAAGAAGCCCTGGAAAGTATGATTCAGCACATGTTGCCCACACCACTTATGCCGCCATAAGAAATAGAAAAAAAGACATTTCTTGCACTTAGAAAAATATCAATTACAATAAAAGGATACTAGGTTGAATTCTTTACCACAGAATTAGCTCTAACTGCATATGGGATTTGTGCTTGTGTTTGTCAAATGGCAGTGCCCCATGCTGCAGGGAAAACTTCCTTTTGAAACTGAGGAGAGTTTAATTAAGTGATGGTAACCTATGGTTTAAAAATGTCCTAAGTCCCACCACATATCCCTAAGATATTTGGAATAATAAAGTAGTTCATTCTTTGTGTTCTGTGATTTTTCTATATTCCTAAAGACTCCTAACACACAGGTTGGTCTCTTTATATTTTACTATGATGTTAAGATCAAAAGCAGTGGCTTATCTCATTTTCTTTTTCCATGTATGTTTCCCAAGTTTACCTCCTGGAATTCTGTTCAGGGTCAGGTAATAGCCATCAGCTGTAAGCACTTCATATTCCTCACAAGGGTAACCCCAGTGCTGGATTATCTCACTCTGTAAGGACAACAAAACAAAGATCAAAACTACTTCTGTTCACAAAGTTTAAAGAACTTGGTGGAAGCTGAAGGATTGTTGTTCCTGATGTCCAGTTCTTGGTGTAATACAGAAAAGAATCAGGATATGACAACCCAATGACCTTAACTGCAATTTCCTGTAGGGCAATGCATGGAAACCAATATGCACACAAACATACACCCACACATATCTGCATCTCTTTATAATCAGGTATTTGGATGTTTGGGGCACTCTAAGATGATCAGCAAAAAAATGACAGCACAAAGCAAGGGGGGAAATGGGATCTCAGAATTATGTATTTGGTTTTCATATAGCAATTCATTTTAATACTTTTTTTAAAAGGTGATGAGGTCAATCCAGTCTCCATGTGGATCAATCCCCAAAAGTACTGTCCATTCACATGACAAGAACTATTAGCTCACAACAATTTATTGTGTGTATATATTTGCAGATGTCCAACATATTTCAGCTGTTTGAGCACCCAATCATATAAAAGCTTGAGACAGTTCACATGTTTAAGTCCAGTGGCACCTTAAAGATGAAGCAAAATTTTCCAGGGTACAGGCTTTCATGAGTCATAACTCACTTTGTTAGATAAAGGAAGCAAGATAAATATCTTTTGTATCTCACAGAGTGAGCTTTGACTCATGAAAGCTTAGAAACTGGAAAAAGTGGTTGGTTTTTTTAAGTGCTACAGGACTTGAATTTTGTTCTACTACTACAGACTAACACATCAACTCACGTGAAGCCACATATTTGCTCCCTAAAGAGTGGAAATTCCAGTTCACATTCAATGCTAACTGCATGGTGGAAGGAAAAAACTGACAATTGTTCTCTACTGCATTTCTGCAGCAGCCCCTCCCCAACCGCCAACTGAATCTTTAAACTGGTACAAAATCATTAATGCTTTTATAGTGTGTGTTTGTGTGAGAGTTTCACTTACAATGTTCATAAACTTTTCAGGATTCACTTTTGCTTCATTTTTTATTTCTTCCGAACTCACAACTCCTTGTACAATCATCACGATAAACAGTACTAGCCACATTCTCAATTACCTGCAAGACAACTGAACATTTCAAATGTACAAAAAAAAAACCATGGAAAGTTTCAAAGAAAAATAAAGGCCTACAATCTTTTTCTTTTTGACTTTTTAAGAATCTAGAAACATTTTCTAATCAATTCCTTTTTTAAAAGATAAATTTGAAGTGAAGGAGGGGCAGAAAGGGATGTTCTCCAAAATTTCACTCTGTAGGTGCTCAGAGGCAGGCAAAATCTTCCCAAGACTTCCTATCCTCCTGCTAGAGCACTACCCTGGGGCATATAACATAAAACAACTGCAAGGGCTGAAGTTACAAAAGGCTTCCCTGATTTCTCCTCAAAGAGATATGAAAGAGAAATCCTGCTCTTCAAAGAGAAAAGAGTGAATATGAGCAATCAATGACAATATATAATATTGTGAATTTTGGAAAAAGAAACTCCTCACCCCATAACAAAGCACCAAGCAGAAGTAGAGAAAGGAATTTTAGACAACCATGAATATTACTAAAGTAATGTGTTTGTTGCTGTTTTCCTTAGATATTTTCTTGCTCGACATAACGACACAGTGGCTTTGATCTAAATGGCAAAGGACAGGTGCTTGCCCCCAACAAAACAAGGAAACTCTTGCTAGAATTTCTGTTTCTCAACTGTCCACTATGCCACATGAAGGTGAGACTTTCAAACATATTTGTGTGATTATATTTTCACAAATATTAACAAATATTAACAAAAAAATGGATTTTCACAAATGTGATCTTACCTTGCCCATAATGCTAATTTCCTATCAAGCCAAGCAATTCATATGATTGCATCAATGATTTGTTCAGAATGTGGCAGCATGGCAGCTAGCCAAATAGCCACTAATGGCACTTAGTTACAATTTGCTGCCTTGTTAGGGCCATGAATTTTTAAAAACCAGAGACTTTTCTACTTCCACCACCAGCAGCATTCATAAGTAGACATGGGCATGAACAGCAATACACACTAAAAAAAACCCCCACGAACAGCCCAATCTGTTGTTCGCGAACAAGCTGTTTGTGAGGCCCCATTCTAAACGAACAGGTGGTCATTGCAAGCCTCGTTTGTTGCTGTTCATTGCTGTTCATCAAGCCAGACAGTCTGGCACCTGCAATCAATTCCCTTTGCAATTTAGGCAGGGATTGTCTGAACTCTGTCTGAACGCCTGCTGTTGCCCTGGAAACCCCAATCTAAGCCCAATTTATCTTGATAGGCAGGTCTTCCTTCCAAGTGTGGACTGGCGCTCTAAATTTGTTACAAGAGGAAAAGACTAGGGGGGAGGGGGGCTCCCAGCTCTGGCTTTCAGGGAGAGACAGCGAACATGTTCATGACAGGATCATGTTTGTCAGTGTTTGTTGTTCATGGATGGCAACGAACAATGAACACCATGTTCTGGGGGGTTTTCTGTTCGTGCCCATGTCTATTCATAAATTGGGGCATGCCTAGAATTTACTGTCCAAGCTCTACCTCCGTCCTCACCAGTGACTGGCATCTGGTTTTCCTTCCATTTCCCCCCAGCCCCGTCATAAGGCTTAGAGAAGGCTGCTTCTCAAACTATCTAATTTGGTAGACTGGCACCATATTTGTGCCATATTACTATCATATGTGCATAAGCCAGTAGCACATCAGATCAGAAAAACTAACATTCTTTTTACACTTTTAATTAAGATAAGTAGTATATTAAGCGTAGATAGTTAAGATAAGTAAAGAGATTAGATTAGTATGTATAACATAGATACATATTACAGACTTTAAGAATTTATATGATATATTCTTTAGCTTAAGTTGGGTATGGAAAACTGCTGGGAGTCACCAGAAAAGGGGGGGGGGAAGGATGGGGAAAATGCAATGGGGTGGAAAATGATAACGATTTTTATGTTTATGTTTGTAAACCCATCCAATAAAAATTTTTATTTAAAAAAAAAGATCAGAAAAACTAACATTCTTCACTGTATTAATTAGAATGGGAGGGAACATACCAAGTGTGGTATACTCGCAAAGACGTTCACATTTAAATATATTAAAGATTGACTGAAAGGCCATGCATCTGCGCAGATAGTATGAAATGTCTATTATTTATCGTCCAGGAAAATATTATTTTAGTTATTTTAAAAGCCAATGAATAAAGACATTAACAAAAATATTTGATTTATAATAATATTAGTATTTATGTTCTCAGATCAGTGGGTTCAGATGGGTTCCCAAATAACAAACACTTATAGATGCATACAAACAAGCAGTGTTCCACAACAAAATGTTACTGGTTGTGAAGAAAGCTGTCTCCACAGTTGTCCCAGCCACCCTTCTGTGTTATACCCCTCCCCCTCCCGGTTGCTTGGCTCTTCCTTCTCAAACACACTTCACTGTTACTCTTGGTATCTCTCAGAGTTCTTAATGCTTTACCCCCTCACTGCCCAAAAAAACTTTTCCTTTTCTCCTGTTCCAGCCAAAGAGTCTTAACCTATTATTCCCTTCCATTGCAAGGACCCTTACCTTATTCCTCCTTCCTCCCAAACACTCTTCACTCCCTCCTCCGAAACACCTTCCCCCATTCTTAACCTTTTCCTGGAGTAACCCGGTCTTGGTTTGCACTGACCGGGCATTGCAGTTCTGAGAGGTCCACTCTTGACATAGCTCTCCTTACCACACAGGGGCAGTGGCTGGGCCTAGGGTGGACCACTTCACTGAGACATAGTGTTCAGCAGCCTGGAGCAGCTTGTCTTGTTGAGGAGTGCTGCTGCATGGCACCAATATCCAGGTCTGTGTCAGCTTTGTAAAACATGATGTTGGCTTGCCCTAGAGAAGCTTACTGAGGCACAGTGTTGGTTGGGCCCAGGGTGGCTTGCCAAGGTGCAGCACTGGCTGCTCCCAGGATAGGGAATGGGATCTGATTCCCTTGGTGGGGGTGGATCCCTCCCAGCCTCCATCCCCTGCCAGTGCTCACCTGGCCTGTGGGGGTAAAAGGCATGGGGAATGAGCCCAGGAGCCCCACAGTACCCTCCCTTGCACTCTGGACTACTTGTCATGCCAAGACTGATGTCATTATTGGTGGAGCAAGGAAGTGAAGGCCCCCACACTGGGCTGATTTGGAAAAAATAAGTCACTTATCCAGTGTTTTAAATTTTTTTTTATATTTTTATATTTTTAATTTATATTTGTATTAAATCAGGCCTGTGAAGGGGCCTTCATTTCCTTATTTTACTGGGAATTATGTCATTTCTGAGGTGACAAGGAAGTGCTCCAGACTGCATGTGTGCAAAGGTGAGTCCTCCTAGTGCATGACCCACTGCCTCCTATCCCAGGGTGACTTGCTGAGGCTCAGCGCTGGCTAACCCTGCCTCAGTGGCTACTCCATAGTGCTGGGTTGGAAGGAAAAGGTGCATTTTCTGCATCTTAGTTTGGGCTTTTTGTTTTGGGAAGTGTCACATTTGTGTTAAATGGTGCCTGAAGGGGGACAGGCTAGGGTTGCCAGGTCCCCCTGTCTTCCCAGTGGGAGGTGGGGGCCCTGGCATCTACCAGGTTACTAGTCTGTTGCACACACATGCTTTGTGTTCATGAGCTCCCGGACCCACATAATGACATCACTTCTAGAAAGTGACATTATCACACAGGCCATGGCCGCTCTGGAAGCACCAAATTTGGCCTGTATCGGACCACTACAGAGCGTGAGAGCACTCCCATGTTCTGCAATCCGGGGCCAAATTGGGCCTGAATTGGCCTGGAATGGGCCACTGCAGAGTGTGGGAGCACTTCATGCTCTGCAGTGGCCTGATCTGGGCTGATCTGGGCCAAATTGGCCTGTATTGGGCCTGAATTGGTATGGAATGGGCTGCTGCACAGCACGAGCACTCGCACTATCTGCAGTGACCCAATCTGGACCAATTTGAGCCCAGATCGGGCCCACATGAGTGCGCCGTGCCACCTGGGAGTGTGCGGTGTTGCCCGGGAGTGCAGCTCTGAGTGGCCCATGCCTCTCCTGCCAGCCAGTTAAGTGGGGGCAGGGGTGGAGGGTGGGAGCAGGGGATCCCTAGCAACTTTAGCACAGGCACCCATCACACAGAGTTCTTCTTTGCCTATCCTCATGTTCAAGCTTTCATGAGTGCTTTATTTTTTAACTTTCTTTCTTTCTACACACAACTTCAAGGTGCTTTAATGTTGAGTCTGCAATCCCTTCCCTAGGTTTGGAGCCTGCTTGTTGTCCCACCTCACCTAAGGCCACGTTGTTATGTACTGCCTGGTCCTCTCTATCTCCAGTCTCAGACACTGTCTCTGTTCTTCCCTTGGGCAGGATGCCTGCAAGAATGTCTTCCCTTGCCCTGCCTTTGCCTTGTCCTTTCTTTGCAGTGTGTCGTTCCTGTACTCCCAACTGGGCCTGCCTTTTTAGCCGGTTCCAGTCAGGGTAAAAGGAACTGTCCTGCCAGCTGCATCCCTGCCCTCAGGGCCGGCACATCAATGGAGGCAGGTCCGGCAATTGCCTCCAGTGCAGAGGCACCGGAGGGGGTGCAGGGGCATGCACCCATGGAGCAACTGAGTGGGAGGGCTGGGAGGACACAAACACGCCAAGCATTCCCCCCTATTCCTGCCTGTCACCTTATAAACTGGAAAGGAGCGGAGGAAAAGTTATAAGTTTGTTTTGAGGGACTGGGGTGGGGATGGGACGGAATAATGACAGAAGAAACCAAAGGGGAAGGGGAAGGAGAAAGCAGGAAGGACCTAGAGAAACAGCTGCACCTCATGGTGTGCACTTTGAATGAGCTGCTGAAGATGCAAATCCTTCTTCCAGGCACAAGCCTGCTGGACTTAAGGGCACCCAAAGACCATTTCGGGGTGGGCTGCTGCTGCTCTCTCCCAGGATGCCCTCGCATCAGGGGTGTGGAGGGGGGCTTGTG
The DNA here is from genome assembly GCF_028583425.1 of Eublepharis macularius. Classification (NCBI taxonomy): domain Eukaryota; kingdom Metazoa; phylum Chordata; class Lepidosauria; order Squamata; family Eublepharidae; genus Eublepharis; species Eublepharis macularius. The sequence goes on from NC_072795.1 coordinate 104,805,638, forward strand.
CCTGGAAGAAGGATTTGTGTCTTCAGCGGCTCATTCAAAACACACACCCTGAGGTGCAGCTGTTTCTCTAGGTCCTTCTTGCTTTCTCCTTTCCCTTCCCCTTTGCTTTATTCTGCCATTATTCCATCTCATCCCTCCAAGAAAACTTGTGCGATCCTCGTCTCATTTGGTCCAGCTCTAAGTTGCCCCATGCTGCCTCCGCCATCACTAGCACACAGCTGCGGGCCAGGCACAGCAGGTGGCCAGGGCGGTGTGGGGCAACTGAGCAGTCTGGGTGTGCACGCACATGTGCATGCATGCATACTCACACGGGGGCAGCAACAGCCCTGAAGCTGCCCCCGGCCTCAGGCACCAGAAACTCTGGCCCTGGCCCTGCCTGCCCCGTTCCTGCATCTTTTAAAATAAGCTGGGCCAACTGCAACACAGGGCAGAAGTGCAGCTGTCTTCTTGGCCCTCCTTCCTCTATGGCCTTCCATTACTGTTTCAATTACTTTCTATTTTGCCATCTAGTAAATACCAGGATTTTCTTTGGAACTTCATTACTGAAGCATTTCTTGGAAACAGTGGAACACTTACTGCAGCACTAAAACTAATGTTTAAATCAGAGGATGAAAGAAAACTTAGATGGCTGTGCAGGTGAAGTATATGAAAAATGATACAAGGTTAATATTTTTTAATGGAGGGATAACTACTTCATATTAATTTACCTGACAGAAAAATATTTAGAAGGATAATAAGAGAGAGAGGTAAGGTTGCCAGCCTTCTGGTGGGGTCTGGAGATCTATAATAATAATAATAATAATTGATTTATATACCGCCCTTCAGGATGACTTAACACCCATTCAGAGCAGTTTACAAAGTATGTTATTATTATCCCCACAACAAAACTCCCTATTAGGTGGGTGGGGCTGAGAGAGCTCCAGAGAGCTGTGACTAGCCCAAGGTCACCCAGCTAGCTTCAAGTGCAGGAGTGGGGAATCAAACCCGGCTCTCCAGATTAGAGTCCCAAGCTCTTAACCACTACACCAAACTGTCTCTCTACCAGAATTACAATTGGATCTGCAGACTACAGATATCAGTTCCCCAGAGTAAATGGCTGTTCTGGAGAGTGGACTCTATGACATTATACCCTACTGAGGCTTCTCCCCTCCCCAAATCCTACTGTCTCCACGTTCCAAATTTCTACGAATTTCCCTGCCTGGAGTTGGCAACTCTAGACAGGGTCCATCTGTATAATATTTCTATTAATCAAAGAAAAACTGAAAGAAAGCCAGGACTTACATAAAGAATCTTTTGCTTCTTTCCACTCCTTTCAGGCACCATACAGAATATTCTTCTACTGATACAGTCAGTTTATAGTTGGCATGCCTCCACTCAAAAGTGTTATCTACCAAAGCAAACGTAAATATGGACTTTGTGTATCTAGATGTTACAAATATCATCCAGTTGTGCTTTTTTACTGTTTGAGGTATCTGGCTTTTTGCCAGTTCATTACATGCATGCAGAGCATGTATACATTGGAACTGGTATCTAATAGTTGGGGCTCACCTTTTAATTATATCTGCTTTAGAGGGCATGTTCTTTTCTGATGTTCAGCCTAAGCCTTTTCATTATTACTTTCAGAAAGCTCAATTAAACTTACACCCTAGTTTCAGATATTTTCTACCTGTTGCTTTCCGTAGATTTTTTTTTAAAAAACTAACATATCCTATACAACATCACAAGTAGAATCCCTCCCTTTACATTCTGTTGCTGTGAAGTATTTTGGTAGTGTTTCTTACTGTGACAGATTCCGCGCACCTTGGATAATGCACTTTCAATGCACTTTATCAATCGTTTGAGGTGGATTTTTTGTTCCACACACAAAAAAAATCCGTTCCAAATGATCTATAAAGAGGATTGGAAGTGCATTAGCCAACGCGTGCAGATTCACAATGCCTAGGCAGACATTTGGAGGAACAATGGCTCTCCAGTACATTTTCCATTAACCAACCAGGCTTAGTCACATTCATGTTGTTACGAATGAAAGCTAGAGAAAACATTTCATCTTAGGAAGGCCAGACATTTATGAAGATGATCCATTGTTGTTCGAAACAATCATACTAGAAAAACCTCACTAGTCCTAGATCCATACGTTTGTTTTGTTTTGTTTACTTTATTTATACCCCAAATTTCTCCCCAATAGGGGCACACGTTGGTTTACATCATTTTCCTCTCCTCCATTTCGTCCTCAGCAACAGCCCTGTGAGGTATCTTAGGCTGAGAATGTCACATAGTGAGCTTCCTTGGCAGACTGGGGGTTCGAACCTGGGTGTCCCAGATCCTAGCCCAACATTCTAACCCTTGTGCATCCTGTGGGGGTAACGTGAGTCCATCAGAGGTGAGTAGCACCTGGCTATTGGCTACTGTTCTCTGGCAGGATCTAGATCAGGATTCCAGAACTCAGATCGGCCAGACTCTTCTAGGCACTTACAGCAAGGAGAATTGAAAAAAGCTGTTATCTTTTTCTTTCCCTCTGTGTGGAGTATGAGTCTGACAACTGGAGAACATCATTTACCATGCACCCATTTGCTTCTTCCAGAAGGGGGGAGAGCGGGCCAGTAAGTACTCTTGGCATATCCCCATTGGTGGGGAATTGAGGTCTGTCAGGAGTGCCTGGCACACTTCATGGCAACCAGATGTGAGGGAAGACTGCCTGATGGAACCTCCTGGACAAGTCCTTCCCTCGGGCTCCACAGCTTGGGGTGTTTGGAGCTTTAAGGGGGGAACCATTTCGCCTGGCTGGTCGGGTCTCAGCTGTGCCGCATGGATAGCTCACAACCAGGGGAATGGATCTCACCCAGATAGGTTCAAGGAGGAGATCCCAGGGTGACATCTGGCTTAATCTGAACAGCTGGTTAGGCCCCCTGTTGCCGTGTTAACTATTTATGTTGTGGCTTTAATAAAGTGGCCCTTTAGTACCCAAGCCTTGTGTCTGCCTCTTAATTCCAACTAGGGTAGCAAATCTCCTAATAAGAAAAGAAAGTTAAACCTGACAGGGTAAGAAGCTTGCAAGGAGGACAACACCTTCTTGCAAGTAGAGAAGGCCTACAGCTTCATTGGTGGGAAGTAAGTGTAATCCCACTCCTGTTTATTCAGCTTGCTGTGAAGGGCTGCTGCCTGATTCAGAAAGCTCCAACCACCTTATAGAACGGCCTGCCTGAAGAGATCAGGAAAGTTCCACCTCTCTTGATTTCCCACAACCTATGCAAAACTGTGCTGTGCTGAAAATGACTCAGCAAGATGCCTTGGTAAAGAGACAGGGACTGTTGACTATTCTACTGGGTACTGTTTGTTCATGTAGATATGATCCTACTGGGTAGTTTAGATTTATTCTTGTTTTTAAATTTCTGCAGCCCATACACTATCATTTTGTTCTTTGAATATCCTAGCTGTTAGTCGTGTTGACTTGCACTGTGTAATCCACCTTGAGTCTCAGTGACTATAAACAAACAAACAAACAAAATTTGATCATGCCCTACTATGGAGTTTGCTTGTGAGGCATGCCTACATCAAGTTGCAGACTGGATCCCTTCCCTTCTAGTAGATCTGTTCACAAGCACTCTATGATTATAGCATTTATTAAGCACAAGCAGATAACTCTCTCAAATTGCAGCAGACGAAGTAAAACAGACTCTGCAATAAATCAGAAACCAAGCAATTGCCATGGTACATATACTTGACTCCATAACGAGGCAGGCTCCAGCTTTGGGAGAACACTGCAGGACGTTCCCAGTTGCTTCTCTCCAAATGTGCCACCTTCCTCACATACACATTTCCCTGCATAAGGGAATGTGGCTTATCTCTTTGGCACTCCTTCCACTGCCACTCTTCTCTACCAAGAACAGGTCATGCACCACTATCTCTGCCTTCAGGATGCAAAGAAGCACATTGCTTTTACCATTTATATCATCAGGGCTTTCAGAATCATGGAAGAGCCACACTCCACCATCTGTCCACGCACTCTTCTCTCAAGAAACAAGAGATCACATAAGAGGTCTTATAATGTCACAAATGAAATATGAGATATGATATCAAATCACAGTGGCTTCTTCATTCCCCACCACCACCACCAACAACAACAACAAAATTACAAAGGAAGGCTGGAAGTGTTCAATATATTGTCGAAGGCTTTCACGGCCGGAGAGCGATGGTTGTTGTGGATTTTCCGGGCTGTATAGCCGTGGTCTTGGCATTGTAGTTCCTGACGTTTCACCAGCCACAGCTGCTGGCAAAACGTCAGGAACTACAATGCCAAGACCACGGCTATACAGCCCGGAAAATCCACAACAACCAAGGCTGGAAGTATTAAAAATATTCTGTAGGTTAGTAAACTTTACAAACAAAAAGTTCAAAAATCCTTTCCCATGCTTGCAATGCCCAGTAGGGTAAGAAGTATGAGAATTACATTTTTCTTTTCAAAAACAGACATTACAAAATACATTTAAAATCCATTCCAATTGTAGCAACAAATCAAAGAATATGAACAGCAGAAATCACTGAGATCTTTGCATACAAAGATTTCAGCATTTATGGGTCACAAGGAAACTTTAATTTTTAAAAAAGGAGGAGGAATAAAACACCAACAACATTTTAGAACTCTCTCTCCAAGGGAGGTTTTTTATTTAATTTTAAGATTTCAAAACACAGATTAATGGCAATGAAAACAAGACAAAAGGCCAGGGTGGGAATGAATATGTCAACACAGAGAGAAGAAGGGGGGTGAACCAGAGGCCACTACCCTCCAGCCTTGGATAGATGCTTCCCTCAAGCAGCTGGCCCAAACAGAAAGACACAGTCTCTCCTCTTTCGAAATTCCTCACCACCATTTAATTTACATCCAGAAGAGTCAACATTCTCTAACTGATAAAAGTCCATAATATCAACAGAAAACCGCTGAATGTTGAAATGTGAGAGAGATCTGTTTAAAGACTGAAGCTTCAAAATGGACAGATAACAAAACACAGCAGTGACAGGGAAAAAATCACTAATTTCACTTCATAAGTATAAACACCTTATGTACATTTCCCTCATAACACCAAAATACTGATGACTATGGCCATGGCGATTGCCCCCTGCCTCTTCTACATCTATAACAGTTATATAATTTCTGCCTTCTATTGTAAGCATAGGAGAGACAATATATACAAACTTTGCACGGCTGACTAGTTTTTCAAATATAGTTCCTTATTACAGATTTCATTACATGGCAGAACAGGTCATCTAAATAAAGCCCAACTACACAGGACAGCATTCCATGGACTGAACCTTCCAAACCCCCTCAAAAGCCCTGGCAAACAGACAGGCTGCTGCATCCTGAACCAGATGTAGTTTCTCAGTTGTTTTCAAGGACAGCCTCTCATACACCATCTTGCAGTTATGCAGCCATCAGGTTAATGTAATTTTATTCTGTAATTAATGGAATACAGCTGTTATGTTATGCTGTTTTAATGTAATTTTATACTGTAATTTACATTACTCTTTGTATAATATTTGACATTGTTTTAACCCACCATAAGCCTGCTTGTGAAAAGGGGTGGGTTATAAGTTGAAACAAACAAACAAACAAATATTAAAAGAGCACGGGTAAGAGACTAGGACCCTGTGGCACTCCACAAAACAAATTTCACTGAGTTGATTCTGCACCTCTTGTAGTGACTCAGGGTATCTGGTCAGGCAGAAAAGTGTCAAATCACCAAAGGTTAACACCAAGCTATATTCAAGCCTGTGGATGAGAGTGGAGTGGTCAACTGTGTCAAAAGTCTAGCAGTATTGGCAGGGAAAATTGTCCCCTGTCCAAATTTAAACAAAGATCATCCATCAGTGCAACTAAACCTCTCTCAGTACCCAACCCTGGACAGAAACTAGACTGAAATGGGTCAAGGGCAGATGTGACATCCAGAAAGCTCTGGAGCTGTTCCTACACCACACGCTCTAGCCCCTTTCCTATAAAGGTACATTGGAGATGGGCCTGCAATTGGTCCCCTCATCCCTAACCAATGAAGGTTTTTTGAGCAGATTGCTCTTATATAATGTCAAAGGAATCAATACAGTGCATATGGAGCAATGAAATGTGCAGTACATGGTTCGTGTGTTTACATTCAACTTAGTTTTGAAATTTCTGACAGGCCAGAGCATTCCAGTCATGCTAAGTGACCCCAGGGTAACGATTCCCTTCCCCTGGTGGGGGTGGGGGATCCCCCGCTTTCACCCTCCACCCCCTGCCTCCACTTACCAGACTGGTGAGAGGAAAGTATGGGAATGGGTCCCCTGGGCTTGCTCCCGAGGTGGCACAACAACGTCACTGATATTATCACACCACCACAAGAGCATTTGGGCACTTTGCCACAGGCTGGTTTGGGCCTTAAACAGGCCAAATTGGGCCCATTTGAGGCCCAAATGGGCCACTATGAAATGCACATGAACTCCTGCACCTGCATGGTGACATCATCGGAAATGTCTTCACTGGAACTGACATCATCGCGCAGCCACGAAATGTGAAGAGGGGAAGAAGGGAAGACCCATGTCTCCCCCCTCCCACTGGGAAGGTAAGGATACCAGACAACCCTACCCCAGGGCAACCCACTGGGTTGAGGAAAGGTGGGGTAATTGAAACCAGTTGTATAGTATTACATCCTGACTATTGTATCAGAAGAAATACCTTGTGCTACTTCATGATCAAAAGAACAGACAATAGGGATAAAATGGCCTTCACTTAATGCAAGGAGGCTACAAGGCCTAGCGCTTCTGCTTGCATAAGGACTACTGTATTTTGGTGTGATCCAACCCTTTGATTTTACTATTAAGAATGTGAACATTCAATACCTTCATTTGACAAAGCAAAAATGTGATTGTCACGTGATAGGGAACAGATTAGTGACAGCCCAACAATTTCTGATGTGGGCAGAGGGTGCAGTTGTTGTACACGCTTTGAACTCAAATGAGGCACAAGTCACTGATTCGTGAGGCCTTTTTAATGTGGATTTAGTCCTGACAGTAAAAATTGGAGCAATTAAACAACCACCTAATCTTGTTTCCTGAAGTATCCACCCCCCCTCCCATCATTTTTAAGAGTGGGATGGGGATTTTCCACAAACCCTCAGGAACACTACTTTATAAAACTTTCTAGAAATAGTCCCAAAAACGTTCTTTAATTTTTTTTACAACTAAAACTTAATAAAATGAATTCATGAAGCAAATATACATCAGGAAATAATTGAGAACACAGGAAATCTTAATTTATGTGATTTATTTTGCAACTAGAGCATGGAAAGACAGGGAATTAGTGTTCTAATCATGACAGTTCTTTCCGCTTTAAATAAACTTAAATTTTTAAATGAAAAACAGGTTCAACCACAGCACCACCATTTTGGGGAGAAAAGGAAAGAAACAACAAAACCGAGTTCACAATTTCAAATTATTTCAGTTATTGCTCCATCAAACTCAGGATTTCCATGTACAGTCTCTGTGGGGCATCAAGGCCCCAAATGAAATCCCAGTGGTTCCAGTCAGGAAAATGCTTGTAATGAATGACACTTTTCAGCCGAGATTTTAACTCTTCTGTTTCCTTTGGCTGGCAAACCCAGTCTTGTCCTCCACTCCACATAGCTATTGGAACAGCGATTTCTTCTATCCTGTACAAGGGAGGAGTGGTCTGGGAAAAGTAAATAATATAAGAATGAACTGGAGACAATACTACCCAAGTTGAATCATCTGTGTGGAATTTCTCGGGAAACCAAAAAGGATTTGAAGAAACCAGCACAATGCCTCAGGGAATTTCCATAGATCCCCAAAATGATTACTTCCAAACCATTTGAAGAAAATGCAGAAATTTCTCTTCAGGTGAAACTTCATCAAAGTAAGACTAGAGACACTCATATGTGTGTGCCTGAAGCTGCATTTTTACAGCAGAATATCCTTTCTGGTTCTGTGGGGCAGCATCTCTTTCCCTTGCTCCATTGTTTCCTTATTTGCTTTATAAAACTGAGGGCCAAGCTACACATGACGAATGACACTTGAACGGCAAGTGTATTTCTCCCTGTTCACTTGCCCTCCACTCAATCCACTTGCCGTTCAAGTGTCATTCGTCATGTGTAGCTTGGCCCTTAGTGAGTCTCCTCATTGTCTTTGGGACAAATTGCTTTCAGGTTCTGGGAAACAGTGCTGATGAAATCCTCAAAAATTCCAATTACAACACAAAATACACAGGAAGGAGGAGCAGGAACCCCAGATGGTTCATAATCATTCAACCCAAGAGAAACAGTATCAATCTTTGAATAACAGCACAAAATCCAGAATACCTTTAAGGGCCCCCACATTCATTTATTCCCATTGGGGATTGGGCAGAGATCTCTTTGGGGAAAACAGAGCCTGAGAACCCAGTTTCCCCATACTTGGTTTTCCCCTCAAGGGATCTTGGGGGTGATGTATTGCGGGGGCAAGAGCAGTTCGGGGGCTGTTGGGGAATTCTCACTCCCATGTGACAGAGATCTGGAGGAGTTAGCCATGTTAGTCTGTAGTAGCAAAATCAAAAAGAGTCCAGTAGCACCTTTAAGACTAACCAACTTTATTGTAGAATAAGCTTTCGAGAATCACAGTTCTCTTCGCCATATGACAGAGGGATCCATGCAGAAGTTTTGCCCATGTGGAATCCCACGTTCTGTCATCCCACAATCCCCTCCCCCCAGCAGTCAGGCTGAGGGTGATAAGGTTAGTCAGCAGGCGGGCCCACAAACAGCAGCTATCTTTGCAGAACAGCACAAAACTCAGAATACATTTAGGAGCTCCAAGATTTATTTACTCCCCTTCTAAGCCCATGACCCATGAACCCAATGGTATTCATACCTGGTTGTATATATCTTTGTTTAACCAGCCATAGTCAAACTTTCTGGGTTTTCCCATTTTGGCTACCTAGAAAATGAAAGAACAGAAGGATTGAGTAGAAATATTTGGCTCTCACAAATGAGATGAATCAGTGAGACTACTGGAAACAATTAACAAGGAGGTAATGACATGCGTGGAACGCTGAGCAACTTTATAACCATGATGGATTCAACCTATTCCTCATCATTTATTTGGTAATGTGTATGTTTCCTAAGCACAGACTTTTGTCAGACCTAGCACAATATACGAGCTAGTCACAGGACCTTTCGGGTGCTATTTCAACAGAAACAGTGCATAGGTTTTTCACTGCCCCCAAAGTCAGTCTTATATAGTGCAATGAACAAACTTCAGTACTAATAATAAGGATAAGAATAACAACACTCAGAGCGGTGAACAAAGTCAGTGTGATTACTATCCCCAGAATACAGCTCGGGAGCTGTGGCTGGGAAGAGCGGCTTACCCAAGGCCACATGCAGAGTTCATGGCAGGGGTAGAAGTCGAACCAACAGAGTGCTGACTTGGAGTCCAGCCACTTAACCACTATGCTACAGCAGCTCTTGACAACCAAAATCACATGAACACACGGAGCTGTCTTATACAGAGACAAGCACTGCTCCACCCCTATATGGTTCTATAAGTCAGTTCACATTACTTTTCGTGTAATAATAAATACATTTTCTACAGAGTTGGTATATTCAGTCAGTACATTTTCCTTAACTCTACCTGGCTCCAGTGGATCACATTTTTCACAGAAGTATAATCGGGAAATCGTGACATATACACATCAGTCCGACTCTGCAAGGGAAAAGATATATTTAGAAGGCATTTTTGTACCATAACAGATGAGAAGCAACACACCTTTGGTCCTTACAGCATGGCTTCATGAGGGAATGCAGACATGCAAGTCAAACATAGCCATGGAGCATTAGCTGCTAAAGTGTAAAATGCTCATCTTCATTGATGAGTGCTAAAGTAGACATGACAGGGGGGCAGGGGCCTATTTACACTGCCTCTTTAATCTGCAAAGTGTGAAATAAAGAGTGGTAATTAACTGAGTTATGTACAGGAGTTAATTTTCTTAAGAGTAATTCACAGAGATACTGTAACAGCAATCTAAGCAGTAAATGTGATAGAGAATGGAAAAGATATAATAGAAATAATTAATGAGGTTTTGCAAACCCAAATAAATAAGAACCCAGAGTTGTTGCTACTGAACTTGGGAATGGAAGAAGTTCCAAGGCAGTACAGAACATTGCTATTTTACATGACTACAGCAGCAAGACTTTTGTTTGCGCAGAAATGGAAAGTGCAAGAAATACCAACTACAGAAGATTGGATTTACAAATTGCTGTACATGGCTGAGATGGACAAAATGACAAGAAAACTTAAAGATCTTGATCCAGGAGAATATATTGCAGACTGGGAGAAATTGAAACAATATCTAGAAAAAAAATGGGATGTGAAAGGAAGATTGTGGCAGTTTGAGAATTATTAATATGTGATTTTATAAAGGGGAGAGAGAAGTAACTTTACCATTAATGGGGAAACTTAGCTATTAATTAATTTAAGCTAATATTAGTAATAAGGAGATTGTATTAAAAATAGATAGTTTAAATAGTGAAATGTAGATTGATATATTAGAAAATTGGAGATATAGAAGAATTTGAACATGCTTAGAATAAGTGATATAACATATATAGGATTTAGAAAAAGTATGGTTAAGAGTAATTTGAGTAATAAGAGGGGGTTTGGGGTTGGAAAGCTGTTGGAAGTCACTAAGGAGGGGGGGAAAGGGTGGGGGCTGATATAATTTAGATAAGACGGGGAATTTGTGTATTGAATAACATTGTATGTACTCACCAATAAAAAAATTTTAAAAAAAGAGAGAATGGAAAAGCTTTCACCTCTCTCACCCTGCCATGGATTTTCCAGGCCATGTGGAGTAAAACAGCTTGCTGGATTAGACAGCACGGTTCTGATCCAACCAGGGTCCCTCCTATGTTCTTAAACGGAGACTTAAGTTGCCATACAAGCAAGAAGGACAATTCTATATAGCAGGTCTTGTCTTTCCTTAAAAGAATGGCTATACTAGCCAGACCGGAGAACACTTTCCATTGGAGCCTGGAGAAAACTGAAGATAGGAGAAGCCACCCAACCAGCCATCCTGGCAACAGCACACCAGGGTCATCTGGAACCTGTTCAATGAAACCTGTTCAATAAGCCCCACATTTTGCTGTTTCAGAACTGCAGAAAAGTAGGGAAACGTTGCAGACCAGTGGGACAGAGCTATACTTAGCATTTTGAGCTCTTTAACATACCAAAACACATACAGGAAAGTTGCTATGCCAAAGGACTATGGGTCAACATCAATCTGGGTATTTTTTATTTTACTTATTCACAACCCAATCCTAAGAAGGGGGGAAAGTGCATAGGGAGAGAACCAAGGCTTATGTGGGCATAAGTGGCTCCTACATGGGTGTAAATGCCCTTCCGCCGGCGGTGGCACGAGGCGTGCCTCCACTGCCATGCTGCCACCAGCAGGAATGCCTGGTGGGCAGATGGAGGTGGAGAAGCAGCGTAGGGCCCCATATCGGTGCAGGAGGGGGCAGGACAGAGGGCGGGGCCGGAGTTCATTTGCTCCCTAAGCCCTTCCAGGAGCAGGAACGCCCACAGCAGCACAAAAGAGCTACGCCATGAAAAAATAAGGCATAGCCCATAGGCACCCATTGAACGGGGAAACTCCAGCCCCCTCTCCGAGCACCCAGCCCCGCCCCCAGGGCCCGAAGAAGCATAGGATGGAAAGTATCATGGGGGCCAATCCATGTACGCTTCTGGCATGGACGAGCCCCCCTCCTCGCACTCAATCACCTGCTCACGCACCCTACAAAACAGCCAGCCGCGCTGCCCATGACCTCAGGTAAGTGAGTACATGGCTGAAAGCTCTGCCTGTTTCCCTTCCGCTGTGGATACTTTGAATACGAGGCGGGAGAGTGGGTACCCACGGTGGTGGGCACTGAGTGCACTTTAGGGACATTGTGAGAAAACTGGGAGAACTTTGCACTCGCTCAAGGGAAGAAGGGCAAAGTCCAGAATGTCTGGCTAACAATAACCACTCAAGTTTCCTTGCAGGTTATCGGACTCTGAAGTTCCATCTCAGTAAGGAGCGAGGTAGCACTTACAGGTAAGTAGGAGCTAATCCAGCTTGCTGATTTGTGCTGGCTGCCCTATCACGTGAACTTGCCTGACAGCTAGACTTGGCGGGGGAGAGGACAGTGGCTGCAGCCCCTGCCTGCCCCAGAGGCAGATGCCCAGAAAACTACTCTTGACCAGGTGTTTGTAACTATCTGCTCACTTTCTCCCTTAAAGGCAAAATCACCCCAAGGCAGAGTGCTTCCTCGCCAGAGGGTCTTGCATCAGCCAGTCGCTAACTGCACCTGTGGAGCTCCCGCTGCTGCTCTCTACTATGTGCACCTTCTCAGATGTTGGAGTGTGTGCTTTGGCTCGGCTGAATTACTTGCTGCACATCTGTACCTTTCCCTTATAGGCACGTCGTGACTCGGCCAGGAGACAACCAAGCATGTCTGCTTCAGCCTCCCCCCTTCGATCCTCTGCGAGTGTCATTCAGATCCAGCCCAGGAAGCAATATCTCAAAGCAGTCCGCATCTCCACCCCACCCCTGGGAGCACAGAATGAGGGCTGCTCAAAATGCGATGGCTCCCGAGGGACAGTGGCACTTTTTCCAGTTCAATAAAACGTGTTGAAAAACAACAAACTTCTGTATTTACATGCCTGACTGACATTGTCATTAGCCCCTCTCTCAACACCCTGTCACACGTGCACTCACACATCCCACAAATGTATCAAGTGCCTCCATGCCCGTCCAGCCTCCCTGCCCTCTCCCCCCCCCCCTCAATGTAACTTCAGGCAGAAAGGTGGGAATTGAACTGTGAGCCATGAATATCTGGGGTGGGAGGAGGCACTGAAGACTTTCATTCTCTGATAGCCTGAGCTGCTTGCATCTGATAAGCCAGGAAGATGGTTGCTGCAGGTGGAAAGCTGCTGCCAGGGGGTGGGGGATGTGTTTGCGGAAGCAGTGACAGACTTGGCGTGGGGAGGGTCTGTTAGTTCACTTTGGGGGGAGCATCTGCCCAGTACTGGGACATGGCTGTCAAGGTCAGGCCCCTGTTCTCACTTTGTAGAGATGCAGTGATGTGTTCAAGTTGCGCAGCAGCAAGTCTGAGCGCTCTTTTCATTCCCCTCGCTTCCAAATGGACTCCCGGCCTCCCATGTGGTTCCCAATGGGCATTCCTGTCACTCATTGATGGCCCTGCCTCCCCCCCCCTCACTTGCTTATTTGGAACCTGGGGACTACTTAGGGTTGCCAGTCTCCAGGTGGTAGCTGGAGATCTCCCAGAATTACAACTGATCTCCAGGCAACAGAGATCAGCTCCCTACTATCCGGCCCTACTTTTCAGGGAGGGGAACCTGTTTCTTGCGGTGGTGGTGGGTATTCACAGGCACACCAAGGTATTCTTGCGGTGGTGGTGGGTATTCACAGGCACACCAAGCTGCAGCCACCGGCCTGGACCTCATTGGAAACAGGGGCTGGACGGGCAAGAGGGTGGGTGTTCGATATGAACCTTTGCTGTCACCTCTGCCCCCCTCCCTGGCAGGGATGCCTCCTCTCTGACGGGGGGCGCTTAATGGTGGCAGCGGGGATCACAGCCTCCCCATTGGCTGCACCACTGCTTGCCCCTCGCCTGGATTCAGGGGAGGGGTGTGGCCACTGGCTGGTGTGAGTGGGGTTGTCAGGGGAACGGGGGGGGGGTGCTCCTCCCAGCAGCTGCACCTTGCTTTGTCATGCTCGGGTGCCTGCGGAACTCAACTTCAAAAGTCCATAGGGAGCCGTGTAGCGGTGCCCCATTTACACAGAAGCACGAGTACCGATGCTGTCTTGGGGGTTAGAATTGCGCTCTCAATGTATTAATTGTCTGCCTTTCTCACTGAGATCCAAGGCAGATTACACAATGCAAGTGAAAGATGATACGATCACCAGGTAGGGCATTCACCAAGCCAGTACATTAATGAACAACAGTTACTATATTCAGTAAAAACAGATACAATAAGACACAGTAGGAAAAAATGTGAAGATAAGCAAAAAGTCAAGCATAGAGATTAAAGCTTTCTGAAATAATCCATAACTAATTTACATGGCATCTTAAGCAATGTGGAAACCCTATAGTGGCAAAGGGAGGGGCCACAGCAGGGTATAATGCCATGGAGTCAACCCTCCAAAGCAAGGAAAATTTTCTCCAAGGAAAATTGTCTCTATGCCCTGAAGATCAGTTGCAATTTCAGGAGATCTCCAGCCACCACCTGGAGGCTGGCAACCCTATGAGGAGAGTCTGCACTGCATTCGCAAGGCAGCTAGCTCACTGGGTACCTAGCTGGCCCTCCTGCAGTGGCTGCTGGCCAAGGAGCGTGCCAAACTGGCGGTGGCAGCGTGGGCAGCTGTGCCAGAGGGCTGCGAGGTAATGGGCAGGAAGGCGAGTGGGCCCAAATCACAGGAATGCTGCTGGGGAGGGCAGTAGTGCCCTGCTCCATGATGTCACTTCCCGGAAGTAATGTCATTGCATGATCCCGGGAGTGCATGCGTGCAAACCACGCACGCATGTGGTGCTAGGGCGCCACCTCCTGCCATCTGTTGCCCCAGATGCTGGCAACCCATGCTACACTGCTGAGTTCAACCACCTCTTTTCCCAGAAAAAATCCCTGGCAATAGTAGTAGTAGTAGAAGTAGTAATTGAAGTAGAAGTAATATTGACCTTTATTGTTTTACTAGGTTTTTATGATGATTTGTTTTGATTGTTTTTTATTGTATGCTCAGTTGCTTCGTACTCTTGGATTTGAGCTACCTTGAGCAGGACTGGAGAGTTCTCATATAAATTCTCTAAACAAATAAATAAGTAAGTAAAATGTAGGAATCTTAGAAATTCTAGAAGTACCAGGTGATTTGCTAGCTTACAAGCAAATGTGCTGTGCAGCCAGGGCTAGAAAAAACACTGTTAAGTGAGTTAACATTGACTAAAGAAATACAAAAATCTGACAATGACATGAATTCCCTGCCAGGAATTGAGCCCATGGTATGTTTTAAACCTTGGAAGTAGTAGGGCAAAATGTCACCTGGGTGCCCTGCTCTGAAAAGTGTTGGGGAAAAGGGTTAAAATAGCTTAAAATCAGAGGTGCAATGGATCTTGAATCAATAGAGAGTCAGAGCATCAGTTTGCTTTTTAAAAATCATATACTTCTAAAGGAAAAAGGTGCACAGGATTGCTACAAATAACCAATTCTAAGGCGACATTTTGCTGACCACAAGTACAGACAAAGAGATAGACAGGAAATGGATATTTTTCCTCTGTCTTCTTGACCCTGAAAGAAAATCACCTGACCTATTGACCAATAACAATTTATAAACACCCTTCAGTTTCTCAGGTGGCTAGGCTATTGGCTTTGTGCCAGGTTCTCTTCCAGGTCAATCTAAACAATAGCATGGTAGGTAAACACATTAACCCCATAATGACTGAATGTCAGACCTTGCAACACACATACATTCCAACAAAAAGGACACCCAGGCAGCCCAAGAGAGAGTTACGGTAACAAAAGAACCACACCATAACAACCTAACTAATACAATTCACGCCTATGTTCAAAATAATTACAACAATCATACAGAGCTAGCTTATGAAGACATTCACAATTCAGTTTCATCAAGCCATGTTACTAATTCATAAACAGAGTAATAAGCAATAATTTGCATTGTATTAGTTAGGCTGTGAAAAGGAAGCAAGCTGCAGAAAGTTTAGCCACTTCAGTCAAGGAAGCCTCCTTGTTCCAGCTGCTGTTTCCTGAGGCCCACAAGAGAGCCAAGGCAAAGGGTGATGCCTCCAAGATGAGGCTTTGCATGGCTGCAGGGCTTTTCTGAGTGACTGGGACCCAAGGGAGTGGCGCTCGTGAGTCCGGTCCTTCACACACTAAAAATACATATTTGATTTGAAAATACCTCATTTAGATTTTTCTCATTGAATCCACTAATAAGAAGAAGAACTTGCTTGCAGACTACATCTAGTAGTTGGTGGCGGCAGCTTTGGGCCACAAGTGCTCTGGTTCTTGGACTCAACAGGGAGAGTTCTTTTGTGCCAAATATAATCTGCATAAAAAAGAAATGTTCTTCGCAGTCTGCATCATTCAAATATTTAATACAGCAGGAGATGCATTCTTGTGGCCAAGTCATAAGGGCTTTTTTCATAAAATAGTGATTTGGTTTCTTTCTCTGATGCAATATGTTGGCATATTCTGGGGCATGTATGCAGCTGCATGCAAGAGGGTTGTCTCCCCCCCTCCTGTGTTTGGGTGAGCTTTTAGCACACTCCTCCATTGCACATGTTAAGCTGTCTGGCTACTGACATGAAAAGTGAAGCCCTTATTTCAGAGTCCTCCTGAACTTATCAAGGCCACTCTGTATTGCCCCTAAAAGAACTATTAGTGGCACCTTGCTGTTACTACAGCTCTGCTCATTCTCTGTCAGGTTACTTGTCTGTTAAAGGGAATGGGGGAGAGGATAAATTAATTTGCCCACCTTCACATGAAAAGATTTTGAAGGTTCAGGTAGGATTTTTAAATTGTCCTACCCTCCTTCAAGTACTGGTTAGGAATGCTCAAACTCATGCCAGTTCATCTCATATCCTGTTCAGTAGTCCGGATTCAGGAACAGGAAGATGATTGTTGTTCGATGATTGGTTCAACTGTTCATTGTACTACTTGTGGTTGTTTGCATATTGCTTAACCATATTCCTACAACAGCATGCAATTAGCTTTTTGCACAAGCATGTTCTCACATAACTGCTACAGACAATTAAATCAGTCACAAATCATATCCATCGGTGTTCATCTAAGTAGGCCCTAGAGCGAGTAATAGTGTGTGCAGTTTTGGAGAAATCAATTGTCAGCTGGCAAAATTCATGGTATCCTCCTTGGTCCTTGTGGTTCCTCGGCCTATGCACCTATTAAAGGCTCCTTCCATCATGAAATGTTATCTATCAGTGATGGCACCCTAATTCTATAGAAGTTCGAATGCAATGATTTGGGGTTTTTAAATGCTTGTCGATATTCAGGAGTTTGGAGAGAATTAACAATCACCCACGGTATTGGAGAAGATGGCTCCCTACATACATACAATTTGTCTTTACTATAAAAAATGTTATTCACACAAACCTTCAGCCATGCTTCTGGAAAGCGCAGAAGTTGTAAAATGGGGCTCACAGTATGTTGTAATGTATATCCAGGTCCCAAGGCAAAAAACATTTTAATTTTTGAAACTAATTCAGGCTTTTCAGAAAATGCCACAAGAGCTAGAAAAAGAGGAGAGATTCTTGAGAAAGAAAACAACAATGATAATAACAATATCCACTATATAACCAAAATAAGACTATGGTTGACAACTGTTATGCAATATCATAACACTGGAGCAAGAACACACATTTTTATGTAAGGTGGAATGCTGTCTTTGAATAAATGCTTACTTCTCCCTCCCTCCCCTTTGAATATTGAATAACTAATACCAGTTCTGTTACTTTATAAAGTTATTATACATTTTTACATTTTAAACTAAGAAAGAATCCAAGATATTAGAAAACAAAGAAACAATCAAACCATGAAGGAAATTTTCTGTCATGATTCATCACTAACAATCCTGTTACATGGGGTTATTTTTCTACCGTAGCATATATTTTTCTGCGATGAGGTAAATGTTCTCCAGTAAAAGCTCCTGGCTTGTGCCAACCTGACAAATATGACTCCGGGGGAACTGACTTCAGTCATCTGCAGATTAATTGTAATTTCAGTAGATCGCCAGGTCCCACCTGGAGGTTGGCAACCGTAATTTCCCAGGCCACAGTAGAACAGACCTCGCAGCCCTTCCTCTCTATTACAGCTGCCTTTCTTGTATTTCAATAGAATATAGACATAGCCAAGAACCAAAGTTTTTCTTCTGCATACTTGAATGCTTTCCATGTACCTATGGTACTTCCCTGAGCATGGCCAGCATAATAGATTTTCTCCTGTCTGCTTTTCTGAAGAACAAAGTCTGTCATGGCAGGAAGATCATAAATACCCATTTCATGAAAACTGAAAAACAAAGCAAACAAACACACACGCCTCAGTGAAAGGAGTTCATATTTGTCAGTGTAAACTGGCTTTGGTTCCAGAAAGCACCAGTAGAAATATTAATGTAACTGAAGAAGAGAGTGGGCAATATTCAAATGCCTAGGTATCTGTCCTTATGTAAGGCAAGGATCCTCTTCACATACTCATATCCCTAGACTTGCAAACAAAGAACAGCTCAGTTAACATAATAGGACTTTTCTTGTCCCACAGGTTTACCAGGACTCCTTAAAACCCTTCCCACTGCAGTGGTTGACACATCTCTTGTCACTTAGCTCCTGCCCAGTTTCCCTGAAGGCCATGCCTCTTCCAGCTGTGCTTGCTCTTCTCCCAACTGCTTGCATTTCCCTCTTTCTCTTTAGCAGAGCAACAATGAGAAAGAGCTGGGGAAACTCTGCAGTGGGAAACACACAGACTAGCAGATGTTATTTATGTTGGAATAGGCGACTCAGTATGCCTTGGACATTGGGGGGTGCTGCATGTCTCTCTTGTATGTTTGTGTAACTCTAGCAAGCTGCAACTCTCTTGTCTAAAGTGGGAACACCTCCCGACTCCTCCTTCTTGCCTCTATGCCTTTTGGGAAATCTCTCTCTTTCCTTGTGGCTTTCCAAGGAGAAGGATGTAAATTCTTGACGCTCCACATGGAGCCCTTCTTTTGTCCACAGACCCACACTTCCAGCCCCAATGCCTACTTTTCAGGCCGTGGTCTTAGAATAAGAATGTAAATCTTTAGATTAGAATCTTTCCCCTTCTCCTACAAGATATTGCTGTGGAAGAAATCTACTACAATAAAACTGTAAGTGGTATCTTTTTTTGATTTTGTCTGAAGACTAATTAATACACATTTTAGGGGTTTAAATGCTTCTGCCTAAATAACTCTGCTGTTACTCTGCTATGTTACTAAACTAAACCAACCCATATATATATTTCCAATAATTTATTATGTATTTCTTTTTCAGCTTTCAAAATGTACTTTCCAGCAAGGTTTATTCTAAGTACGCAAAATCAGAAACAGGAAATAGGGAACCTTTTTCCACAAAAGGCCTTTATTACCCCGTAAACTATTTTAGGCACAGAGAGATTTAAAATTATTCAAAAATAATCTCACAGGGATTACATTAATTTTTATACTAGCTACCAATGGGATACAAACAGGAGTAAAGTTAGTCAAAGAATAATACATTTCGAATTAAAACTGTATTGTTCCTTGAATGCCACATTTCAGTTAATTCTCACCAAATGAACTTACCTGAAATCCCAAAATTCCTCTTGGTCTACTGTAAGGAATTTGTGTCTTCTAGACCAGGAATTGCCCCTGTTATTTCCAATCCACACATCATATCCTGCATCTGCTAGCATGAATCCCAGGCTACTATTAGGCAGATTTGCTACCCAGACGCTGCCTTCCATAGTCAGAGCATGCATCAGCAGTACAGCAGCCTTTGACCCTGAAAAATAAAATACTTTAACTTAAAAGCTCTACAAGAGGACACACAAAATTAAAAATTCTACAGGACTGACTGCCCACAATTTCTTCATTCAAGCATCACTTCCCATGACATGTTGATCATCTAGCATGAGTCTGATGTTAGGATCAAGGACTGAAAGAAAAAATGAAGAAAGTGAAGGGGAAACTGGCTGCCAAAATAAAGCAAAAGCAGAAACAATCAAGGAAAGCAGATATGACCTCTGATTGAGGCTAAGGCTGAAACTCTGATATCGTGTGTCCTGTTTTTGTTTCTAATACATCAGAATCTAGAACATACACACATAGGACTAGACCAAACCAAGGTCATCTTTAACGCACAACATGACAAACTGGAAAGGGAGCTAAATGATGAGCTCTGCTGATGGGCATGCCCTTTGAATCCTTTTCTCGCCTTAGCAAATGCAAAAAGAGGCAGGAAGCAAGCCTGAAACAGGAGCAGAAACCTCACTCCAGGCCCAATACTGAAGGAGAGGAAAGTCCTGCCAGTACAAGGCATGATAAGAAATAACAAAACGTTTCTTAATTCAGTCTGCATTGTTCAGTTATTTCTCTTATTTTACATTATTTTGTTGATAGATTCACTATTTCATATTTTATTTATTTTTACTGCCATTCATGGGAAGGAGCAACAAGCTATGCAAAGAAAAGCAGCCCTGGAAAGTGTGATTCAGCAGGCATTGCCCACATTACTTATGTATCCATAAGAAAACAAGGGCCCCCAGACTTACCTGGGTGGTCGGGTTGTAGCCTGCAGGGCGGCGGTGAGGCACATGGCATGGTTGCCACCATTTTTGGGCTCACCTAGCAGTTCCTGCTGGGAAGCCCATGCTCCTCGGAAAGTCAAACTCCCAGACTTACCCAGCAGCTCCTGTTTTTGCTTCTAATACATCAGAATCTATAACAAATACACACACGGAGGACTGGACCAAATAAAGGTCGTCTCTTTAAGGCACAGCATGGCAAACTGGAAAGGGAGCGAAAATCTCCATCACAGTCAGGATTACCTCTCCCAGACTTCTTTTTTTTTTAACCCTGTCTATGATTGTTTCCTGTAAAAATGTCTACTTTGATAAAAATATCCATTACAGAGAGGTTTGGAGGCTACACCTTCTGCAGTCAGTACTGGTTTCTTTGAGGATTCGGTTTCGTTTTCTCAGCCATGCCGGACGCTCCTCTCGGCTGGTCTGGGAGGAAACGACCGGGCACCCTGACCGGGCGGCTGACCCGCAAGGATTAGCCCCCAGGACTCCCAGGGAGGGAGCCAGGGTCCGGGACGCGGCGGGAAGAACTCCCCGAAATCAATGCGGGGGGGGAATTGCCCGTTTGTCCCTATGGAGGCCGGCAGATGTGCGCGGCGCCTCGAGTGCCGCCGGGCAACGAGAAACGGCAAGTAAAAGAAACAGGCGGAAGCCTGTAAACAAGCGAATCCCTTCTGTTCTACAAGCGTTTGTGAAGGAGAGGTTGATCTGAAGAAGACTCGCTCTTCCCCTTCGTTGAGTTCCAGAATTTTGTTGGCGTCCCCCCCCCCCAAATGGCAGCAAAGAGGCAAAGTCCCGCTCTCGGTAAGTCAATCTCGGCTACCTTGCAGAAGGGGGAGTCGCTCGAAGAGTTGGTACGCAGGGCGGTGGTGGAAGCTATAAAACCCTTTGTTGACAAGCTGAACGAAACTGATCAAGGGGTGGGCTTAATTGAAAGCGAGGTGAGGACCATTGGGGCAGCGGCGGGGGGGGCAGGGGGGTCTGCTCTGGAGGGTGCGTCACTTGTGAAGGCTACAAAAAAGGACCTGGGGTTGGTGGAGGGCCAGCTGGTCGGGCTGCAGGTGGAGCGAGCGCAGACAATTTTGCGTCTCCAGGGCGTGGGAGAGGGGGGGGGGTGGGGATCTGTGGGATTTGGTCTCGGAATTACTGGCGACACCCGCGAGGACGACTAAAGAAGAGGTTAAAAGCGCCATTTTGGAGGTCCGTCGGGCTTCTTCAAAATGTGCAGCGGGGCGACAGTTGCCTCGTGAGATCATTATTGACTTTTCATCTAGAGAGATTCGGGACGCCGTCCTATATGGCTCATACGGTGCGGATTTGGACTTTATGGGTTTGAAAGTCGGGATTTTGGGGGACGTTCCATTTCTAGTCCGGAAACGGCGTTTTAAATATAAAAAGTTTGTAGCACTTCTGAGGGACCATGGAATAAAGTACAAATGGTTATTCCCGGAAGGAATATGGTTCAGATATAAAGA